>NC_140988.1:75591900-76191900 GCF_052327205.1 Somniosus microcephalus | reverse complement strand
AACCCTGGTAGAGAGATAAAATCGGAGGAGTGCAACTACATTTAAATATTTAAATGAGCCACCTGCACCCTGTCCCGCCTTCAGTAACACCGGAAGTGGGCGGTTTTGGTTCAGCTTTGTGATTTTTAAAATTTTAACATCGCACCCGACCCAATCCCACCTGTTTTTGGGTGTTATAATTATCCTCGTTAACTCTGTTTCTCTCTCCACAGATGCTGCCTCACCTGCTGACTATTTCCAGCATTTTCTGTTTTTATTTCAGATTTCCAGCATCCGCAGTATTTTACATTTGGTTTACTGTTTAATTCACTGCCACAGCTCTTCCAGGAATGCCACCTTGAAGAATTTCTGCTCTTCTCTCCGACTGGATTTCCATTTGTTTGTTTTTTTTTACCTTGTTCACCTTCATTGCTTTTTGTTTCCCTTCTCGTGTTTGATTAGGTATCTACTAAAACTAGCTTTCACAGCCACATCTCTTTCCTCAGCAACTGTCTCTGGCTTATTCCACGTGGATTCCAATTGAAATTCCATCCTTCATGTTTCGGATCCACCCAGGATTTAGAAAGCGTTCCTCAAACCACTGCTCTCGATGGTCCCTGAGATCCACACTCAACACCATACTCCACCACATGTACGCTCTTGCCCTCTCTCTTCAGCAGCACCGACTCACTCTATCACAAAGCTGTCCTGGCCTGCATTGCCATTTCATCCTTCGCCTAATTCAGCACTTTATCAACAAACTATTTTTCTTTCTTTTAGTTATCAAGGAACACAAGCTTCAACAACTCTTAGATA
Source organism: Somniosus microcephalus (assembly GCF_052327205.1). Lineage (NCBI taxonomy): Eukaryota > Metazoa > Chordata > Chondrichthyes > Squaliformes > Somniosidae > Somniosus > Somniosus microcephalus. The sequence goes on along the minus strand of NC_140988.1, from coordinate 76,191,105 downwards.
CCATCGCCCCCCTCCAGATCCTTCTTCCCCTTCACTTTCCTCTGACCCTATCCCTCGTTCCAATCTCACCCCCTGCTGTGTTTTCACAATCCCTTCTGAACTTCCCTCTCTCTGCTGAAGGAAAATCTATTTTAAACATCCCTGACAACAAGAAGAACTTTAATACAAAAGAGAACTTTTACTGATGGCTAGACCACATTGAAATAGGAATATGGAGGAACATTTATAACAGACATTATTCAGACAAAAAAGCAGTTGTAACCAAGGACAAATCTGGGGTTGCTATGGAACCAGCGGAACCAACCAGCACTCTATTGAAATAAGGCCCTCATTAAACTGCAACAAGTGACACACATGCTGATGTAACCCCAATAAACTTTGAACCAACCATGAACAACAAAGGGAAAAACCATACTTGAAGGAACCAATCATTGAGATGTGCATGTGAGAGCCACAAGAGAAGTTTGGACAGTGTATCGGCGTGGTTTTCTGTGAAGGTGGATTTAGAAATATTTCAGCAGCAAATGTGCGAGGTACTAAAAGTCCTGCCAGGCACACTGTCCACAGAGGATGGAGAATGGAAGAGTCCAGCTCAAACATTGGAACAAAGGCAAAATACTGCAGATGCTGGAAATCTGAAATAAAAACAGAAGATGCTGGAAATACTCATCAGGTCAGGCAGCATCTGTGGAGAGAGAAACGTTTTTTGTTTTTATTTCAAGCATTTTTGGATTGATATCATAGAAACATAGAAACATAAAAGATAGGAGCAGGAGTAAGGCCATTTGGCCCTTCGAGCCTGCTCCGCCATTCAATGAGATCATGGCTGATCATCCAAATTCAGTACCCTGTCCCTGCCTTCTCCCCATATCCCTTGATCCCTTTAGCCTCAAGAAATATATTCAACTCTTTCTTGAATATATTTAATGAACTGGCCTCCACTACCCTCTGTGGCAGAGAATTCCACAGGTTCACCACTCTCTGGGTGAAGAAATTCCTCCTCATTTCAGTCCTAAATGGCTTACCCCTTATCCTTAGACTATGACCCTTGGTTCTGGACTCCCCGGCCATCCGAAACATCCTTCCTGCATCTAGTCTGTCCAGACCTGACAGAATTTTACAGGTTTCGATGAGATCCCCTCTCAATCTTCTAAACTCCAGTGAGTATAAGCCCAATCGACACAATCTCTCCTCATACGTCATTCCTGCCATCCCAGGTATCCGCCTGGTGAATCTTCGCTGCACTCCCTCCATGGCAAGAACGTCCTTCCTCAGGTAAGGTGACCAAAACTGCACACATTACTCAAGGTACAGTCTCACCAAGGCCCTGTACAACTGTAGCAAGACATCCTTGTTCCTGTACTCGAACCCTATTGCTACGAAGGCCAACATACCATTTGCCTTCTTAACTGCTTGCTGCACCTGCATGCTTACCTTCAGCGATTGGTGCACAATAACACCCAGGTCTCTTTGCACTTCCCCTTCTCCCAATCTATTGCCATTCAAATAATAATCTGCCTTCCTGTTTTTGCCATCAAAGTGGATAACCTCGCATTTATCCACATTATAGTGCATTTGCCATGTTTCTGCCCAATCACCCAACCTGTCCAAATCGTACTGGAGTTTCACGACATCCTCCTCACAGCTTACCCTCCTACCCAGCTTTGTGTCGTCTGCAAATTTGGAGATATTACATCCAATTCCCTCGTCCAGATCATTAATATATATTGTGAACAGCTGGGGTCCTAGGACCGATCCTTGCGGTACCCCACTAGTCACTGCCTGCCACTCGGAAAACGACCCGTTTATTCCAACTCTTGGCTTTCTGTCCGCCAACCAGTTCTCTATCCAAGTCAATACCTTGCCCCCAATCCCATGTGCCTTAATTTTGCATGCTAATCTCTTATGTGGGACCTTATCGAAAGCCTGCTGAAAGTCCAAATACACCACATCCACTGGTTCTCCCTTATCTATTTTACCAGTTACATCCTCAAAAAATTCCAGTAGATTAATCAAGCACGATTTACCTTTTGTAAATCCATGTTGACTTTGTCCGGTCCTGTCATTGCTTTCCAAGTGCTCTGCTATTACATCTTTTATAATAGACTCTAGCATTTTCCCCACTACCGATGTCAGGCTTACTGGTCTATAATTCCCCGCTTTTTCTCTGCCACCTTTTTTGAATAGTGGGGTAACATTAGCTACCCTCCAATCCATGGGTACCGTTCCAGAGCCTATCGAGTTCTGGAAGATGACCAGCAATGCATCTACCATCTCTAGGGCCACTTCCTTAAGTACCTGGGATGTAGACCATCGGGCCCTGGGGATTTATCGGCCTTCAGTCCCATCAATTTTCCTAACACCATTTCCCTACAAATACTGATTTCTTTCAGTTCCTCCCTTTCATCAGGCCCTATGTTCCCCGGCATCTCTGGGAGGTTATTTGTGTCCTCCTTTGTGAAGACAGAACCAAAGTATGTATTTCGTTGGTCTGCCATTTCCTTGTTTCCCATTATAAATTCCCCTGATTCTGACTGTAAGGGACCTACGCTTGACTTCACCAATCTTTTTCCCTTAACATATCTATAAAAGCTTTTACAGTCAGTTTTTATGTTCCCTGATAGCTTACTCTCATATTCTATTTTCCCTTTCTTAATTAATCCCTTTGTCCTCCTTTGTTGACTCCTAAACTGCTCCCAATCCTCAGGATTATTGCTTTTTCTAGCCAATTTATATGTCCTCTCCTTGGATCTTATGCTATCCCTAATTTCCCTTGTTAGCCACGGTTGAGTCATCTTTTTTGTTTTATTTTTATGCCAAACTGGGATGAACAAATTCTGTAGCTCATCCATTAGGTCTTTGAATGCTTGCCATTGCCTATCCACCATCAACCCTTTGAGTGCCATTCCCCAATCAATCCTACCCAACTCGCTCCTCAGACCATCGTAGTTTCCTTTATTTAAATTGAGGACCCTAGTCTCTGAGTCAACTACTTCATTCTCCATCTTAATGAAGAATTCGATCATATTATGATCGCTCCGACCCAAGGGGCCTCATACAACAAGATTGCTAATTAATCCTTTCTCGTTACATAATACCCAGTCTAAGATGGCCTGATCTCTGGTTGGTTCCTCGACATATTGGTCCAGGAAACCATCCCGTAAACACTCCAGGAATTCCTCCTCCACAATATTGTTACTAATTTGGTTGGCCCAATCTATATGTAGATTAAAGTCACCCATGATGACTGCTGTGCCCTTATTGCACGCTTCTTTAATTTCCCTTTTAATGCCACCCCCAACCTCCGCCTTACTGTTTGCGAGAATGTCTCCTGTGGAGAGGTTGGCTCCTCTGCGGAACTTGAATCGTGGCACTCGAATCAGTCCCTGCAAATAGCGAAACTTCAAACTATGGATGCCAACATTCCTGCCAGCTTAAACAGGACGACAGATACTTTAGCCATGGGCTCATAAGGCGTCACTGATCTGCTTGAAGCTGCTCTCCCACAGAGAGGTAGGAGTGATGTGCCGCTGGGCCAGGAGAGGGACATGGATGATAGGGAGATGAAGGTGGAAAATCATTCTTGAAACTCCTCTCAAAACATTTGCCTAATAACAACAGAAAATGCTGGAAAAACTCAACAGGCCAGGCAACATCCGTGGAGAGAAAATAGAGTCAACATTTTGGGTCAAACCCTTTGTCAAGACTGGAAAGGCAGAGGAAAAGAAACAGATTGAAAGACCAGGCTGGGAGAGAACAAAAGAGAAGTGAAGAGACATTAAGAGGTATTCAAAATGAGACGAGATGGTGATAGGACTAGTGGAGACAAAAGACGGCTCTAGATTAGGTGTGAAATGTGCTGGCAGAATGATAGACAGCTGCCTTGTGGGAGAGAAAGAAAAAGAAAGTGGGGGGGGAAAGGACCAAAACAAAGAACATAAGAACATAAGAAGTAGGATCAGGAGTAGACCATACGGCCCCTCGGGCCTGCTCCGCCATTCAATGGGATCATGGCTGATCCGAATCTAGACTCACGTCCACTTCCCTGCCCTCTCCCCATAACCCCTAATTCCCTTATCTGCTAGGAAACTGTCTATCTCCATTTTAAATTTATTTAATGTTGCAGCTTCCACAGCTCTCTGGGGTAGCAAATTCCATAGATTTACTACCCTCTGAGTGAAGAAGTTTCTCCTCATCTCAGTTTTGAAAGCGCAGCCCCTTATTCTTAGATTATGCCCCCTAGTTCTAGTCTCACCCATCAGTGGAAACATCCTCCCCGCATCCACCCGATCAAGCCCCCCCTCAATCTTATATGTTTCGATAAGATCGCCTCTCATTCTTCTGAACTCCAATGAGTAGAGTCCCAACGTACTCAACCTTTCCTCATACGTCAACCCCCTCATACATAGATACATAGATACATAGAAGATAGGAGCAGGAGTAGGCCATTCGGCCCTTCGTGCCTGCTCCGCCATTTAATGAGATCATGGCTGATCCTTTAATTCAGTATCCCGTCCCCGCCTTCTCTCCGTAACCCTTAACCCCTTTTGCCCGTAGAAATATATCTAATTCCCTCTTAAATATATTTAATGAGCTGGCGTACACTGCCCTCTGTGGCAATGAGTTCCACAGGTTCACCACTCTCTGAGTGAAGAAATTCCCCCTCATCTCTGTCCTAAATGGTTTAGCCCTTATCCTTAAATTATGTCCTCTAGTTCTGTTCTCACCCGCCAAGGGAAACATTCCTTCTGCATCCAGTCTGTCTAGACCTGTCAGAATTTTATACACTTCTATGAGGTCCCCTCTCAATCTTCTAAACTCCAGTGTGTACATCCCTAAACTACATAGTCTCTCCTCATAGGTCATTCCCGCCATTCCTGGTATCAGCCTGGTGAATCGCCGCTGCACCCCCTCCATGGCAAGAACATCCTTCCTCAGATGAGGCGACCAAAACTGTACACAGTACTCGAGGTGTGGTCTCACCAGTGCCCTGTACAGCTGCAGCAAGGTATCCCTGTTCCTGTATTCTAACCCTTTTGCTATGAAGGCCAGCATACCGTTTGCCTTCTTGACCGCCTGTTGCACCTGCATGCTCGCCTTCAGTGACTGGTGTACAAGAACACCCAGGTCTCTCTGTACTTCCCCCTCTCCCAATCTATTGCCATTTAAATAATAATTTGCCCTCCCGTTCCTGCACCCAAGGTGGATAACTTCGCACTTGTCCACATTATAGTGCATCTGCCATTTATCCGCCCAATCGCCCAGTCTGTCCAAATCGCTCTGGAGCTTCCTGGTCTCTTCCTCTGAGCCCACCCCACCTCCTAGTTTAGTGTCGTCTGCAAATTTGGAAATGCTGCATCCGACTCCCTGATCCAGGTCATTAATGTAAATTGTGAACAGCTGGGGGCCCAGGACAGATCCCTGTGGTACCCCACTTGTTACTGCCTGCCATTCAGAAAATGAGCCGTTTATTCCAACTCTCTGTTTTCTATCTGACAGCCAGTTCCCTATCCACGCCAAAACTTTCCCCTTTATCCCATGAGCCTCAATTTTCCATGCTAATCTTTTATGTGGGACCTTATCGAAGGCCTTTTGGAAGTCCAGGTACACCACATCTACTGGCTCTCCCCCATCTATTCTACCAGTTACTCCCTCAAAAAATTCCAATAGATTAGTCAAGCACGATTTACCCTTTGTAAATCCATGTTGACTCTGTCCTATCCTGTCCCCATTTGCTAAGTGCTCCGCTATTTCATCCTTAATGATGGACTCCAGCATTTTGCCCACAACTGATGTAAGGCTTACAGGTCTGTAATTACCTGCTTTTTCCCTACCCCCCTTTTTGAATAGTGGGGTAACGTTAGCTACCCTCCAATCCATCGGCACTGTTCCCGAGTCTAATGAATTCTGAAAAATCATCCTTAGTGCATCCGCTATCTCTAGGGCCACCTCCTTCAGTACCCTAGGATGCATGTTATCAGGCCCTGGGGATTTGTCCACCTTCAATCCCTTTAGCTTCCTTAACACCATATCCTTAGAGATATTGATTTGCGTCAGTTCCTCCTTTGCCAATGTCCCTATTTTTCCCGATATCCCAGGGAGGTTTTTTGTGTCTTCCTTCGTAAAGACTGACCCAAAGTATGCATTTAGTTGATCTGCCATTTCCTTATTTCCCATTATATATTCCCCCGTATCTGACTGCAATGGACCAACTTTGGTTTTCACCAGTCTTTTCCTTTTGATATATTTATAAAAGCTTTTGGAGTTAGTTTTTATATTTTCCGCCAGCTTGTTTTCGTAAGCTATTTTGCCCCTCTTGATCATGCCCTTTGCCCTCCTTTGCTCTATCTTAAACTGTTCCCAATCTTCCGCTCTGGCGCTTTTTTTGGCTATTTTATACGCCCTATCTTTGGATTTTATGCTGTCTCTAATTTCCCCTGTTATCCACGGTTGAGTCACCTTTTTAGATTTCCTTTTATGCCAGATTGGTATACACAATTTTTGCAATTTTGTCATTCTATCTTTAAATGTTTGCCATTGTTTATCTACCTCCAGTCCTCTCAGGAACGTTGTCCAATCAGACCTACTCAGTTCCCGTCTCATGGCATCATAATTCCCCTTGTTTAAATTCAGGACCTTAGTCTCTGAGTCAATTTCTTCGCTCTCCATTTCGAGTGAGAAATCGATCATGTTATGATCGCTCTGACCCAAGGGTCCCCGTACAACAAGATTACTGATTAGTCCCTTCTCATTGCACAGTACCCAGTCCAATATAGCCTGTTCCCGAGTTGGTTCCTCGACATATTGATCCAGATAACCATCCCTTAAACACTCAAGGAATTCCTCCTCCTCATTATTTTTACTGATTAGGCTAGTCCAATCTATATGTAAGTTAAAGTCACCTATGATGACAGCTGTGCTCTTATTGCACGCTTCTCTAATTTCCCTCGTGATGCCCTCCCTAACCTCTATTTTACTATTTGGAGGCCTATATACCACTCCTATTAATGTTTTTCGCCCCTCGCTATTTCTTAGCTCCACCCATATAGATTCTGTATTAACTGAGTTAATATCCTTCCTTTCAATTGCATTTATCCCCTCTTTTACTAGCAATGCTACCCCTCCTCCCTTTCTTTTTTGTCGATCCTTCCTAAATACTGAATACCCCTGTATGTTAAGCTCCCAGCCCTGCTCACCCTGCAACCATGTTTCCGTAATCCCAATTAGATCATAATTATTAACCTCTATTTCCACAGCTAATTCATCTACCTTGTTCCTGATGCTTCTCGCATTAAGGTATAAAACCCTCAGGCTTTTTTTATGCTCACATTTTTTATGAATTAGTTTGGCCCTTTGTTTTTTGTTCCTCACCCTTTTACCATTTATTTCTGTCTGCCTTTCACTTTCCTCTATTTCACTACATAGGTTTCTAGCCCCCTGCCATACTAGTTTAAATGCTCCCGGAATCAACCGAGTGAACCTCCTCTGAACCACCTCGAGAGCAAGTATATCTTTTCTTAAATATGGAAACCAAAACTGCACGCAGTATTCCAGGTGTGGCCTCACCAATACCCTGTATAACTGCAGCAAGACTTCCCTGTTTTTATACTCCATCCCCCTTGCAATAAAAGTTAAGATTCCATTGGCCTTCCTGATCACCTGCTGCACCTGCATACTAACTTTTTGTGTTTCATGCACCAGGACCCCCAGATCTCTTTGTACTGTAGCACTTTGCAGTTTCGCTCCATTCAGATAATAACTTGCTCTTTGATTTTTTCTGCCAAAGTGCATAACCTCACACTTTCCAACATTATATTGCATCTGCCAAATCTCTGCCCACTCACTTAGCCTGTCTATGTCCTTTTGCAGGTTTTTTATGTCCTCCTCACTTATTGCTTTCCCTCCCATCTTTGTATCGTCGGCAAACTTGGATATGTTGCACTCGGTCCCTTCCTGCAAATCGTTAATATAGATTGTAAAGAGTTAGGGTCCCAGCACTGACCCCTGCGGAACACCACTAGTTACTGATTGCCAGCCCGAGAATGAATCATATATCCCAACTCTCTGTTTTCTGTTAGATAGCCAATCTTCCACCCATGCCAGTATATTACCCCCAATCCCGTGATTTCTTATCTTGATCAGTAATCTTTTGTGTGGAACCTTGTCAAATGCCTTTTGGAAGTCCAAATACACTACATCCACTGGTTCCCCTTTATCCACCCTATATGTTACATCCTCAAAGAATTCGAGCAAATTTGTCAAACATGACTTCCCCTTCATAAAACCATGCTGACTCTGTCCTATTAAATTATGTTTATCCAAATGCTCTGTTACTGTTTCCTTAATAATGGACTCCAACATTTTGCCAACCACAGATGTTAGGCTAACTGGACTATAGTTTCCAGCTTTTTGTCTACTTCCCTTCTTAAATAAGGGTGTTACATTAGCAGTTTTCCAATCTGCCGGGACCTTTCCTGAGTCCAGGGAGTTCTGGAAAATAATCACCAATGCATCCACAATCCCTACCGCCACTTCTCTCAAGACCCTAGGATGTAGGCCATCAGGTCCGGGGGATTTATCCACCTTAAGCCCCATTATTTTACTGAATACCATCTCCTTAGTGATTTTAACCGTCTTTAGCTCCTCCCCCGCCATTGCCCCCTGTTTGTCCAGTGTTGGGATATTTTTAGTGTCCTCTACTGTAAAGACTGATACAAAATATTTGTTCAGCGTCTTTGCCATCTCCATGTTCCCCACCACTAGTTTCCCGGTCCCATCCTCTAAGGGACCAACGTTCACTTTAGCCACCCTTTTTCTTTTTATATAGCTGTAGAAACTCTTGCTATCTGTTTTTATATTTTTTGCTAGTTTACTTTCATAATCTATCTTCCCTTTCTTAATTCATCTTTTAGTTATTGTTTGCTGGCTTTAAAATGCTTCCCAATCTTCTATCCTCCCACTAGATTTGGCTACTTTATATGCCCTTGTTTTCAGTCGGATACTATCCTTTATTACTTTACTAAGCCACGGATGGCTGTCTTTTCTTTTACTCCCCTTTTTCCTCAATGGAATATATTTATCTTGAAAGATGTGAAATATCTCCTTGAATGTAGGCCACTGCTCTTGTACGTCTTACACTTTAATCTGTTTTTCCAGTCCAATTTAGTCAATTCTACTCTCATACCTTCATAATCTCCTTTATTTAAGCTCAGTATGCTGGTTTGAGATCCAACTCTCTCACCCTCAAACTGAATTTGGAATTCAACCATATTATGGTCACTCATTCCAAGGGGATCCTTTACTAGGACATTTTTTATTAATCCTGTTTCATTACACAGGACCAGATCTAAGATTGCCTGCCCCCTGGTTGGTTCAGTTACATACTGCTCAAGGAACCCATCCCTAATACACTCTATGAACTCTTCCTCAATGCTGCCATGCCCAATTTGATTAGTCCAGTCAATATGAAAGTTAAAATCCCCCATGATTATAGCTGTTCCCTTATTACAAGCCCCAACTATTTCCTGATTTATACTCCGACCAACAGAGTTGCTACTGTTAGGAGGCCTATAGACTACGCCCACTAGTGACTTTTTCCCCTTCTTATTCCTTATCTCCACCCAAACTATTTCACTACCCTGATCCTTTGACCCAATATCATTTCTGACTATTGCAGTGATTCCATCCTTGATTAACATAGCAACCCCACCTCCCTTTCCTTCCTGTCTGTCCTTCCTAATTGTCAAATACCCTTGTATGTTTAGTTCCCAGTCATGATTATCTTGCAGCCATGTTTCCGTAATAGCCACCAGATCATACCCATGTGTAGTTATTTGTACCGTCAACTCGTCAATTTTGTTACGAATGCTGCGTGCATTCAGATAAAGAACTTTCAAATATGTTTTCTGACAATTTATTCCTGCTTTTACCCCTTTTACTACTTTACCTTTATCATTATACATTCTGCCCCTTCCTGACACGCTCTGGTTTTTAATTCCCCCACTGCTACCTTGCTCTATTGCCTTCTCCGCTGTCATTTTTATTTTTCGCTCTCTTAAAACCTCCCCCCCACTAAGTAGTGTGGCTAAAAAAGAATCAAAAATGTAATGGGGGCCGAGGTTATGATCTGAAATTGTTGAACTCGATATTGAGTCCGGAAGGCTGTAAAGTGCCTAATTGGAAGATGAGGTGCTGTTCCTCGAGTTTACGCTGAGCTTCCGTGCTCCCCCCCACTGCCGCCCCCCCCCCCAACCAGTACGCGACATGCTTCCTCCTCTCCGCTGGCCCAGTCTGCAGGTGGAACAGTCTTTCGCGGGCCCTCACAGGCTCTAAAACCCAGAGGTCATCAGCCAAGAGCACCAAAGAAGTTAGAGCAGGGCTCAGAGCAGCCTGCCACTACCTCTGCTGAAGGCACAGGGGTTGCACCATGTGGGAAGTGTTTGGGAAAGAGAAAGAAAAGCTTTGTAATTCACTGAGGTTATGCACATGGGCGTATTTGAAAATGTTTTGCTATCTATAATTTATCATTTATTAACTCACATAAAACATATTTCTTTCCATCACTTTCCTGTGTACCCCATTCTTGAATGGCGAGTGCCAACTTGGTTTTTCATTTATTTGGTGCTGATTATGAAGACATGAATTGAATGACACCAATTGGTGGATGCAGAATGAGTGGATAGATGGTTACAGAACTGCTTTTATAAGTGGGGTGGGGATGCGCAGGGGATGCGATAGTTACTTTGGCCAGTGTCAGTGACTAATTGAACCTTCAAGCTATTGGGGCATCCCTAGCATCCTGAGCAGCAATTTGATCGGCTAGTCTGGGATTGAATGCACCATCTTCCTCCTCTTCCTCTTCCTCCTTCTCACCATTGGAATCCTCATCAGATGAAGAGTGCTGAGTGGCATGTTCTTCCTGCACCTCTAGCCCTCACTGCTGCGCTAGGTTGTGCAGAACACAGCACACCACGATTATCCTGGAGACCCTCACTGGTGACTATTGAAAGGCACCTCCATACCTGTCCAGGCACCTGAAACGCAACTTCAGCATGCCGATGGCTTGCTTGATGACACATCTGATTGTTAGATTGCTTGTATTGTTGCGCTCTTGGTGTTCATTGGTGGGGTTCCTCAGAGGTGTCATCAGCCAGGTTTGAAGGAGGTATCCTGTGTCACCTAGTAGCCATACTTTAAGGATGGTTCCAGATCAAAACAGGTTGGGTTGTTGGACAGTCGCAGTGTGAAAGCATCATGGCAGCTCCCAGGGAATCTAGTGCAGACCTGCATAAACCTTTATTTGTGGTTGCACAACGACTGCACATTGTTGGAATGAAATCTCGTGCTGTTGACGGATGCTCCTGGTTGATATGATGGTGCCACGTGTGTGTAATCAGTGGTACCCAGCACCTGTGGGAACCAAGCCAGAATTGCAAATCCAAGTGCTAGCTCTTTCAGGTTACTGTCATCGCAGATGAAGCTTACATAACTCCCAGCATCGGCAAACAATCCATCCATCACCTGCCTTATGCATTTACATGCAACAGACTGCAAGATCCTCGATATGTCTCCAATAGCACCCTGGAAGGAATCAGAGGCAAAGAAATTGAGGGTGGTTTCTACTAACTACACCATTAGCCTCAAACACTGCTCATTGCACAATCCCCTCTGCCCCCCACATCACTCATCTACCAACAATCTGTACCAATTATGAGGCACGTCTCCCACTGCTAGCTTCACCTCATCCCCTTGGAGGAGATGGTGCTGGCCATTCTTGGCAGGGGCATGCCTGAGCTCTTGGCCAGTGGTGGGGCTGAAAGTTTACAAGATGTTGGTATCCTCATAGGTTTTTCTCCTTCTGGCATGCGCCTCTTGCTTTCCTGCTCTCCCCTCACCACAACTCCACCCTTGTGCCTTCCTCATTTCAAACACCCAAGAAATGCAGCCTGCCCAGCCAATGTTTGACCAAGAAGAGGGAGAGGAGAGTGAAGAAGAAGAAACAACAATACTCGATTTGACACTCTGAGCCACCAGCTCCTAGAGTTTGTCCTGCAAGGCCATCTGCAGTGTCCCCCACTGAAAGACAGCAGCCTTCCACCAGCCATAATTCAGCCACTGGGGTAGCACAAGACAGTTACTAAAGGAATGCACAAGGGTGATTAGTTGACTTCTGGATGTATAGTTGAATAAAGTTGGATTGGAAAGTTTGTTTTGTGGTGGCTTTTATTTCAGGATTGTGACACTATGATGGTCAATAACAGAGGGAAGGTAAGGTGAGAACAAACGTTGAAAGTGGAAATTAGGTTGTGGTCACTGGTGCCACAGGCAGATGATTCTATCCTGGATATCCCAGTCAGAAAGGGGCTGCCTGGGTTGCACCTTTCCATCTGCTTCCTCCTCTTCTACATCCTCCTTTTCTGCATCTTCTTCTTCCCTCTGCGAGCGGTTGCTGTAAATCTGAAATAAAAGCAGAAAATGCTGGAAACACTCAGCAGTTCAGGCAGCATCTCAACCTGAGACGTGAACTCCATTTCTCTCTCCACGGATGCTGCCTGACCGGATGATTTTCTTTTTTAGCATTTTCTGCCTCCGCAGAGGCCTTCCTTTACCATCTGAGGCCTTGCAGGCGTCCAGCAGCACTCCCATCACTCCCTACACACTTTAAAAACATTTAACATCTATTGCACCAAGCCACTACTTCAATAAAATATAAAAAAGCAGTCCAAAAGCTTAACTCCAAAATGACCTGAAAAAGTGCTGAGAGCATCTCTGTACATCTACTGCATGCACACTTCACCGAAAAGGTTGAAGCTTGCAGACATGGCGTTGTACACTGACTGAATTCACGTGTGCAGATCTTATAAAAACATAGAAGATAGGAGCAGGAGTAGGCCATTCGGCCCCTCGAGCCCGCTCCACCATTCAATGAGATCATGGCTGATCATCCAAGCTCAGTACCCTGTCCCTGCTTTCTCCCCATATCCCTTGATCCCTTTAGCCTCAAGAAATATATCCAACTCCTTCTTGAATATATTTAATGAATTGGCCTCAACTGCCCTGTGTGGCAGAGAATTCCACAGGTTTACCACTCTCTAGGTGAAGAAATTCCTCCTCATCTCAGTCTTAAATGGCTTACCCTTTATCCTTAGACTGTGACCCCTGGATCTGCATTTCTAGGGCCAACATTGCTAGTGGCAATGCTATGGACCTTACCAAAATGGCCGCCGCTGAGTCCCGTGCCAGAGGCGGGCAGAAGTGAGTCGGCTTTTTCTTGAAATGGGCCTTAATGGCCAGCTGTAAGTCTGCCAATTTCTAGGCGTTAATTTATGTGGTGTATTATCATATTCTGAGGGCTTCCTAAAACATTCAGTTAAGTATTTTTGAACTGCTGTTTGCCTGCCCTGCCACATGCAAAAGACAATGGGAAGGTGTGATCTGCTAATTCACCCCATTTCCCTTCCCTACCAACCATGGCCCACCTCTGGAAAAGAATGTTTGTTTCAAAAAGGTGCTGAGTTTTGCCATAAGTGTATTATATAAGAAGAAATGTCGCAGTGTGGGTAGAAAGTTGGTTGACAGACAGAAAACAGTTATGTGAGCTAGAAGGGCGATTTTCGGTGTTGCGTTCAAGTGCTAACAAACCTCCAAGGTGGCCAAGATGGGGTCTGGAACTGAAATGACAGTTTAGCCCGGGTGGCCTTCCGAAGAAGGGTCATGGGCATGCACACAGAAATGAATCCAGCTCCAACATTGCATTAGATTTTGCACGGAGCATGGAGCCCATGATTTCCAGGATGGAAATGATGGGCAATCCATTAGGACTTGTGGACCCAACCATGATACTGGGTGTGATGGCAATCTTGCAGCTTCCATTGCAGCACAGGTGAAAGCGACCCAACATCTCAGTGCAGTCTCAGCTTGCTGCCACACAAGTTCAGACTGCTGCCATCGTGGCTGGGTTTCCGAGTGCGGAAAGGGGCTTGCAGGGTCTCACAGCAGTCCTGCAATTTGTGCTCCAACAGATGACTATGAATGCAGAGGCTCCGAGTGGCAGTGAGTGGCAGTGGCTCCGTGGAGCAAGAACCTGCTGTCCTCTCTCAGGATGACAGCATTCTACTCCCACCACTGTCTGTCAGCCAGCCAAACCAGACAGCTGCCACCCATGCCGAGGTGGTGCAGTCTACAGATGGGCCTTCAAGACCCAGAGCTGCTCGGGGTCATCCTGCAAGGCCATCTCCAGTCTCACCCATGGAAAGTCAACAGCCTTCCACCAGCCATGCTGCAGCCACTGGGGTTGCACTGCGTAGGAGCACTAGAGTAGGCAAAAGAACACGAATGACAGACAGAAAGGGAATGCACACGGGTGGTTAGTTGACTTTGTTGTGTAGTACTGGAATAGATACATTTATAAATTATGTTTGGAATGTTTGTTTTGAGTTGACTCTCATTTCAACTTTGTGCCCAGGAGGACACTGCTGTTCCGTGACAGAAGGATGGTAGGGTGGGGGTGTGGTGAGCAATGGGAACCTGGGGTTTAATTCTTTGGAACTGGAGTCTGATGAGGCACTCATGGACAGCCCGTCCAGAATGGGGATCTGCTGCCTGCCTTCTCCTCCTCCTGAGGTTGTCGCAGAGCCCATGGTGGCAAGGGCTGTGCCCTCATGATGGCCAAGTTGTGAAGGATGCAGCAGACCACCACGAATTGGAGCTCCCACTCCAGTGAGTACTGGAGGGCTCCTCCTGAATGGTCAAGGCAGTGGAACCATTGCTTCAGCACCTCAATGGTCTGCTCGATGAAGTTCCTCATGGCAGCATGGCTCTCATTATATGAGTGCTGGCCACGAGTGGTGGGGGTGCGGAGGGGAGTCACCAGACAGGCTGAGAGCGGATAGCCCGTGTCTCCGAGCAGCCACCCTTGGGTTTGACATGTGGCTGGAAGATTGCTGGGACACCGGACCTGCGCAAGATGAAAGCATCATGACTGCTGCCAGGAGACCGGGCATTCACCATCATGATATGCTGGGTGTGGTTGCACACCAGCTGCACATTAAGTGAGTGGTAGCCTTTGCGGTTGTGGTACATCTTAGGATTGATATGCATTGCCCGCAAAGCCACGTGTATTCTGTTGATGGCACCCTGCACCATAGGGTAGCCCAATATCCTGGCAAAGCAACATGCAAAGAGGACAAGATGGGAGATTTTAGCTATGTCTCCTGCTCCAGACTGGAAGGATTCGGTGGCAAAAAAATTGAGGGCCATGGTGACCAAATTCAGAGAGAAGACAATGAAGTCCCTTCTCCTGGAGTACAGAGCCTCTGTGATCTCCCAGATGTAGCGATGGATGGTGAACTGGGAGATATTCGCTATGTCTCCTGCTCTAGACTGGAGGATCCTGGTGGCAAAAAAATTGAGGGCCATGGTAACCTTGAGGGCCACTGGCAGCACCGTCGTCACCCTGCTCTGAGGCTGCAGGTCTGGTTCCAGGAGGTGGCAGTGTTCTGTGAGCACCTTCTTGGTGAAGCGGAGCCTCCTAGTACACTGCTCCTGGCTTGTGCAGGTAGGAGAAGTGCTCTCGGAAGACCCTAAGTGGGTAAGGCCTCCTGCTGAGAGCCCTCGTGCCCCTCCTCCTCACTCTGTGAGCAGCTTGTCCTCTTGTTCGCTGCCTCTGCTCCATCTCCCTGTCATACTCGAGCGTGAGGGGTCTGCAATCAGAGCCCCCATGACTGGGAGCAAGTGGTATGAGCAGAATCCTTTCAATCAGAAGCAAGGCTTTTTCTACTTGCAGCACCACTCCCTGTCACTTCACCAACTTTAAATAACTCTAGAAAGCCCCAAACAGTTTCACAAACTTACACAGAGCCAGTTGAAATGAAAAAGCAAGTCAGCTGCAAGTTGTTGCTGATCCTTTTAAATACCGCTGGTGAGGAGTCCTTCCTGCTGGTGAACCCATGTTCAGTTGTTCGTGATTTGGAGAGGGCGTTGAATGGAGCAGCGATGTTGAAAATGGCAATTTGGGCGTCAAATCAGTGTTGCACGCTCATTGAAGTCACGATCTGCTTCATTACCAATTCTCCAGCGTGCACTGCTGACCTGCCCAAAATGGTGACCGCCGCAGGACCCGCCGAAATCGGCTTTATCAGCCAGCACTAAGGGGCCAAATTTCACGGCCACTGCTTTTAATAGTGAGCATTCAAAATAGTCATTATTAAAGATTTCTCTAAAAACAGAAATAATATTATATCACATAATCAGTAAGTGAGACTTGATTAATGGTTCCGTAGATAAATACAAATGGGTAGATCTAATTCTATCCTGAGCTAGCCAACACGTTAGTGGCACACTTGCAATTGGTCTCAGTGGAGTAGAAATTGGCCTTGGATATACGCGTTTTCAGGGCAGAAAACGGGACAAAAAGGATCAATTTCGGTACATCCTGTGCCCGATCAATGCCTGTGTTACAAACACCATCACATTGGTTGAGTGGGCTTTTCAGGCATTTCAAGCAGTTGCCTAAAGTAGGCCCAGACTAATTTCTACCCATGTGTCTCTGGTCCAGGAAGCTGCAAGAAATCAGCCCAGCTTGTAACTTCTGATTTCTTTCCAGTTACTTGTAAATGCATTGTGTGGAGGTCAGTCAAGGATACCATCATACTTGGCGGTAATGCTCTTGACAGTCAAATAGTTTGATCCCAACCAGTTAGGCTCACACCTAAACAAATAGGGACTTGAACAAAGAACTGGAGGGCTGTCAGTGTGAATCAAGAGAAAAGAGGAAAAAAACTGGGAAAACACATAGAAAATGTGGAAATAACTGATGGTAAATGTCTGGATATGATTTACAACCTGTAATTTAATGATGCAGATGGTATTTGTAAAGCACTTGAGCTTGAAGGATTATACTGAACATGTTAAGCTCTTTTTTTCTTTTTACAAATGCTAACTGAGCTGTAGTGTTTTTTGTTTTTGTTATTCTATATTTTTTCAATACTTCCTTTAGCACAGGATTTCTGCTTATTTTATCTCTATAGTTCAACCTGCTATTGTTCAGTGGGGTCATCCTCGTCAATATATCCTTTGAAGTGTCCCTTATCTCCTTATCTTGCAGATTTTGTAACTTCACTGTTTCCAGTAGATTTTCAAGATGTGACAAGCAGAGTAGATTTTTCCCAGTGCTATTTTTAAAGCTCTGTGTCTCGGTAAGATACACAGTGGACCGTAAGGTTCAGCATTGAATTGATTTTCAAGTGAAAATGTTAAATTGATGACCACTCATCACCGACACCTCAACCAGAGGAAATAAGCTTTCCCGATTCATGCTATCAAAACCCTTCATAATTTTAAAACCTGTATTAAATTTCTTCTTGGCTTTCTCTGTTCAATGGAAATAATCCCAGCATCTCAAATTTCTCCTCATCACTATAGTTTCCTGCCCCTGGCACCATCCTGGTGAATATACACTGTATGGCCTTAATGTTCTTTCAATAATGGGGCACCCAAAACTGCCAGTACGCTAATTGTAGCCTAAACAGTGCTTCATTATTACTTCTTTACTCTTATGCATTATGCCCCTATTTATAATGCTGCTGATGTTTTTATGGCTTTATTTACCTGCATTCATACTTTGCTCCTCCACACTGTTCCATGGGGGTTAAATTGGATAGCCCCCGGAAACGGGCGCCAGGTTCGCGATGCGTGATTAACCCGCATCCATTCACTGTAATGCAGGCAGCACGCCAACTTCGTGCTGCCTGCTCATTATAATGATTTCTGTGTGCAGCCAGTGCTAACTGTGCTGTTCATTGGCTGCACGCAGCAGCAGGGGTTCCAATATAGTTACTTCCTAGAGCTACTTAAAACTAGCCTGTACTACTTAAACCTCGCCTGCAACTCTTAAAGGGAAGGTGCATTGTGGCTGCTAGAGGTGCTGAGATCTTTAGGACTAGTGTGCTGTGCAACAATCAGCAATGGCTGACCATGGGAGAGAGGGCGCACCAAGGTTTTGGATGCTGCACTGGAGGTCTCGGTGGAAGAGGTCGAATGGAGGAGAGATGTCCTGTGCCCTCAGGGGGGCCAGAGACCCTCCAGACACATGCTCAGAAGATAGCAGACAAGGTTAATGCCAGGAGTTTAGCTCCAAGAACATGGAGGCAGTGCAGAAAGAAGTTTAATAACCTCACGTGAGTGGTCCAGGTCAGAGAATGCATCTTCAAATGTCATATCCTATCAACTGCACCACTAGCCTCAGCCACTGCTCAATTCACAACACCCCCATCATTCATCTACCAATAATCTCTATCAATCAGGACAATTACCTAACATTCATATGCTTCACCTCACCCTCACCCTCACACACTTCACAACATTGCAAGCCTCACACCCACATCACACAGCTAGCAAACACTGACAGTTATTCAACCATGACAGCCACATCACAAAGATAGATTGCACACCACTCACTGACACACGTCCCTCTCTCTTGCAGGAGAAGGTGGCGCATAGAAGAAGGATGATGGGCATGCACACAGAAATGAGGAGAAAAGATGGAAGAGTTCAGTTGTAAATGCTTTGTCAGAATTGGAAGATAAGTAAGCCCTTTAAATTGTAAAATTATTCAATCAGACCCTTGGCATTCTCCCGCTGACTTAATAAAATAAAGGGAGAGAGGAGAAAGAAAACAACAGATAAAAGTCATGAGTCAGAAATGCTGGATTTTCCACTGGATTTACCCAGCCTCTCCAGAATAATTCCAGTGGACGCGGAATGCAAATTCTTCAGAAGCAACTCTGCATGCTCGCTGCTCACCCCTGCCGCTACTAAGAACTGCATTCACAGATAATCATTGACAGAAAAACTTACTGGTAGATATAAGTGATACGGAAGCACAGTGGTTATGTTACTGCACTAGTAATCTAGAGCCCTGGCCTAATGATCTGGAAAAAATGAGTTCAAATCCCACCACAGCAGCCTGGGGAATTTAAATCCAGTTAATTAAATAAATCTGGAATAGAAAACTAGTATCAGTATCAGTGTGGTAACCATATACTGTAAGAACCCATCTGGTTTTCTAAAGATATGCAACTGGCAGGAGTACATCATCAAATGTATTTCCATCATTTGCACCTTAACAATGGCATTGTGTTCCTGGTAATTGAATGACTTGGTTTTGAGGAAGCCTTTTAAGATTTAATGGGCTATCACAGTCTATGCATAGGTTAAGGCAGTTGAAGGACAGGATTTCTTGAAAAAATAAAGTTTGAAACCAGCAATGAGGGGCTGGCCATACTATATTGTGGACACCCACAGCCACTTACATCAGCTCCCCTGTAGATTACCCAATAAAGGAATGAATCCATTAATTTTAAGGGGGGTTGCCTCTGCTAAAATAGTGGAGAAAGGTGTTGTGTCTGTACCTTTCTACCTAGACACAATTTAGGACTCAGAACTCAGAGATTCAAACATGAAGTGCTTTATTCAAAAAAGAAGGTTCTGGAGAGTACCGAACAAAGAGAACTAACTTAACCAAGAGAACAACTCCAACCATTTATCTGCTGTGACAGTGCCACCGCAGGTGGGAGGAGAACACACAATACATAACATATTCCTCCCCTCTTAAATGAAAGGTCCACATTATTCCTCAACAGGTAAGTTACTTTCAATGCACTCAACTAACCAAGGGTAGAGGTAGACTGCCTCAAACCCTGACTTTACCCTGGGGTTTATTCTGCCCCAGTCTTGTGGGTAAGTCACTAAGCCTACAGATCCAAGCGTCTTGGAGGCCGCCGCTCTCTGACAGGATACTGGCAGTCATCGCTGGCTTCCACAGCAGTAGGCATTGACACAGGCCTAGATAGAGAAGGTGCCTGTGTCAGTTGAAAGTCAGGAGTTTGCACAGGTGGAACAGTCTCTTTGACTTCCTGTGTTGGAGAAGAGCACTGTGGCAAAGGATGCTGGTTTGCGGTATCATCCGGAAACAGTTCAGGCCAACCAGCCGTTGGAGCATCTGTGGCTGTCTCTGCTCCTAGCAACAGTTGATCTGTGTGTCTTCTCCAGATGACGTCCTCAGCAGTCTCAACCGTGTAAGACACAGGGCCCGTCTGCGCGATCACCGTAGCAGGAACCCATTTCGTTCCAGTGTTGTAGTTTCGAGCTAGGACGTGCTCTCCAGGATGAAACCGTCTCTCCTTGGCTCTTTTCTCTCTCTTTCCAACTTGAGCTTGTTGTTGACAATGGACAACCTGCTCTGCCCTTGGAGGTTTGAGTAAGTCAAAACTTGTCCGCAACTGCCTCTTCATCATGAGCGAAGCGGGGGAAGTTTTGGTTGTGGCATGCGGCTCGTTCCTGTAGGACAACAGGAAGCTGTTCAGACGTTGGTGGATTGAGCCCTGACCTTCCGATGCCTTCAAGACGTGCTTCAAGGTTTGCACGAACCTTTCTGCCAGGCCACTAGTAGAGGGATGATAGGGCACAGACCTGATGTGTTGGACACCATTCACATGCAGGAAGGTTGCAAACTCCTGTGATACAAATTGTGGACCGTTGTCACTTATGAGTTGTTCCGGTGAGCCATAATGGCTGAACATCTCACCAAGTTTCTCAATTGCTTTCTCTGCCGTGGTAGACCTCATCACAGCGACCTCCGGCCACTTGCTATGAGCATCCACAACCACCATAAACATCTTCTCTTCGAAAGGACCGGCGAAGTCCACATATTCTCGCTGCCACACTTCTTCAGGCCAATCCCAGGGGTGCAGGGTTGCCAGCTGTGGAACATTCGGACCCTTTGACATGGGGAACATGTTTGGCTTTCTCCTCAATGTTTCCATTGAGACCTGGCCACCAGAAGTAGCTTCTTGCCATTTCCTTCATCCGAACCATCCCACTGTGGCCTGTATGAAGTTGTTGCAGTATAGGTTCCCTCAGAGGTGGCGGAATGATGACACCGGGTCCCCAAAGAAGACAACCTGCCTGGACGGAGAGCTCATTTCTATTTGAAAAGTAAGGTTTCAAACTAGGAGAATCTCCTATAGCTCTCCCTCGAATGACATCGTCCATTACCTCAGACAGGACTGGATCATTGCGGGTGTACCTTCGCACCTGAACTGCAGTGACAGGTGCTCCCTCCACTTGTCTAAAGTAGAAGATGTCTATCTGACGAGGCTCTGGGGGAGTAACAGGCAAGGGCAGCCTCGAGAGACCATCTGCGTTGCCGTGCAAGCCTAATTTGCGATATTTGATGTCGTATGTGTGTCCTGACAACAGTAAAGGCCACCTTTGCATCTTGCTTGCAGCAAGAGATGGAATTCCGGTGTGGGGCCCGAAGATTGAAGTCAATGGATGGTGGTCCATCAGGAGTGTGAACCTTCTCCCCAACAGGTACTGATTAAATTTTCGAATTCCAAAAACGATTCCCAAGGCCTCGCGCTCAATCTGCGCATAGTTACTCTCGGCCTTGTTCAAGTTGCGTGATGCGAAGGCGATAGGTTTCTCTTCCCCAGAAGGCATGATGTGGGATATGACTGCTCCCACACCATATGGTGATGCATCACATGCTAGCTGCACGGGTAGCTTTGGGTCGAAGTGTGTCAGGACCTCCGACTTCAGCAATGCTTTCTTTGCTTGGGCGAAAGCTTTGTTGCACAGTTCAGTCCATTTCCATGATTTGCATTGACATAGCAGCTGATGTAATGGCTTCAGCAATGTTGCTAAGTCTGGAATAAGCTTCCCATAGTAGTTAAGTAGCCCCAGAAATGAACGTAACTGGCTCACATTCTGAGGTGCTGGGGCCTCCACGATCGCCTTGACCTTTGACGGCACCTTATGCAGGCCAATAGCGTCAATCACATGCCCCAGGTACTCGACTGAAGACTGAAAGAATTCACATTTATCTTTACGAACTCTGAGTCCATGCTCTTTCAGTTGCTGTAGTGTCGCATCCAAGTTCAGAAGATGATCCTCCTCATTTGTCCCAGTGACAAGGATGTCGTCCAGGTAGCACTGGACTCCTGGCAGTCCACTCAAAATCTAATCCATTGCCCTTTGGAATAGAGCAGGGGCCTATGTAATTCCAAACGGAAGGCGGCAGTACCTGTATAACCCCTTGTGTGTCACAATTGTCAGCAGCTCCTTTGATTTGTCATCAACATGCATTTGTAGATAAGCCTGGCATAAGTCTATTTTGCTGAACTTTTGCCCTCCGGCCAGGCCCGTAAAAAGATCACCAATGAGGGGAAGAGGGTACTGTTCCACAGACAGCACCGGGTTAATAGTCACTTTAAAATCCCCGCAGATTCGAACAGATCCATCCTTTTTCAGGACAGGAACAATGGGTGTGGCCCATTTGCTCACGCTCACAGGCTCCAGGACTCCATTCTCGACTAAGGCCTCCAAGTTAGACTCAACTTTTGGCCTAATTGCATAGGGTACAGGTCGGGCTTTGTGAAATTTCGGCTTGTTGTCAGGTTTAATGTCCAGTCTCACGCTGATCTTTTTCATGCTCCCAAGTTCACCAATGAAGAATTCTGCATGTTTGTTTAAAACTGCAGTCAGACCTGACTCCCCTTTTGACATCATGCGGACTGCAGGCCAGTCCAGCGTGATTTTCTCTAGCCACGCACGTCCCAGTAGAGGTGGGTAATTTCCCTTTACCACATATAGTGGCAGTTTCGCAGTCTGTCCATTCAATTTAACTGTCACCTCAATGGCGCCTCTCATGGCCACAGGTTCGCCGGTATACGTCTTTAGCACAATGTTTGTTGGCTGAAGGGTAAGATGCTTTAGCATTTTTTGTAGACTGTGTCTGAAACGAGGGACACAGCCGCGCCTGTGTCCACCTCCATCCGCACTGATTGTCCCTCCACCAGTGGCGACAACCGGTAGCCATTTGGACCACCTGCAACCATCAGTATGTACACCTCTTCCTCCTCAGAGGTGTCGCTCCCCTCTGTTTTGCTTGTTCCATCATACTGCACTGAATGAACACTCTTTTTCTTCTTTTGTCCAAATACTGACATTTTGCTTTCATGCTTCCCAGCTCTGTCTGTTCTTTTTTTACCTCTACAGGCACGTTCAATGTGACCTTTTTTGCCACAATTTCGGCATTCCAGCTCCGTACACCAGCAGTCCTTAGCGTGATGGCCCGTTTTCCCACAATGGTAACATGTGTCGTTCCACGCACCTTTAGGCTCAGACGACACCTTGTGAACTCTCCCTGTTGAACTCAACTAGTGAGCCTCCTTTTCCGCCATCTCCATGGAGACACTAACTTCAATGGCCTTTTCAAGAGTAAAGTTGTCCTCAGTAAGAAGGCACTTCTGTGTGGCTGCACTTAGCAGACCACACACAAGTCTGTCTCTAATGGTGTCATTCAGCACCTCCTTGAACTCGCAGTGTTCTGACAACCTTTTTAAAACAGCAATAAACATTGTCACTGATTCCCCCTCCTCTTGATTCCGTTTGTGAAATCTAAATCTCTCAGCAATAACCAGAGGTTTTGGTGAAAAATGTGCTCCAAGAATTTCCACTAGTTGTTTATATGTTTTAGTTCCTGGCTTATCTGGCTGTACAAGGCTGCGAAGTAAATTGAATGTCTTTGCCCCCATTACACTCAAAAAGGTAGGCACGACCTTTTCCTTTGCCACCGCATTCCCAAAACAAAATAGTCAAAACGTTCCGTATAAGCACTCCATTGCTCCACATTTTCATCAAAATCACCGATGTTTCCTAATATAGTAGCCATCTCACGTTTCAAATTTTATTTTCTGTTTACTCACTGCACCCGTAACGTTAATGTGATGCTGCAATCTCTGTTCCAAGTGTTTTGTAGTCAAAAACAAGAAAGTTCCCACAATGCAGATTCATCCGATCCTCGTCACCACTTTGTTGTGTCTGTACCTTTCTACCTAGACACAATTTAGGACTCAGAACTCAGAGATTCAAACATGAAGTGCTTTATTCAAAAAAGAATATTCTGGAGAGTACCGAACAAAGAGAACTAACTTAACCAAGAGAACAACCCCAACCATTTATCTGCTGTGACAGCGCCACCGCAGGTGGGAGGAGAACACCCAATACATAACAAAAGGAATTTCAAAGGAATGTACTAATTTCTGGTATAATTCAGGGCCAATAATATTCCATTCATAAATAGCAGTGTTCATGTAGTTTATCACTGAGATTTGCGCTTTAGTACTAGCTGAAAAGTAAACATACTTCAGAGTAAAATGTGTACAAAAAAGTTGAAAATATTCTACCATAGCATTATTTGTGAAATATAGAATGAATTCTAGTTCTTTTTAAAAATCAGGGTGATGCCTCAAAGACTGCTTAGATTAAAATAAATAGGTTAACACCTGTGCTAAAAGGCACACAATGATTTAGCACAAATGTGTTGTGTTTACTTACAGGATCAGTTCTAGTTAGAAATGCCACAACTAGGTTAGATATACCACATATCTAAACTTCTTATTTCAATAGAGACTTTCATAAAACAGGTCTCCTAGCAAATCACCATTTTATAAATGGACACACAATAAATTGCTACCACAAGTGAGAAACACCTCAAGATTATTTCAGTTGCAGTAAAATGTGGGACACTTTCCTTCTCCTCCACTACATAAGACCCTGAAAATATCATTGAAATATTTTACGTATACTATGATTGTGATAAGGTGCTAATGGTTCACAGATTCAAATGAGACTGATCTTCAAACATTATACAAAAGGCTCTAAAGTGTAAATTCGTAATCTGAACATGTATTTTTACAATTTCAATTATGAATATTAAGTACTTTTTTACATGCACATTAAGTGACTTTACTTTGCAGAAAATTCAAAATTAAACTGGAAAACAAATGACTGATTAACTTCCGAGTATTTGCTCTTATTCATGGAGGAATTATATGAATCTGTCCTGACAGACATGCTGCCATTGACTCTGACATGCAATAGTCTTGAATCTGGTAAGTCACCACAGTCCATTCCAGCCATGCATTCTACTGTCAGTCACCCATCAACCATGCGTCATGCACCATTATGTGAGCTCAGAGGAGTGACAAGGGTTCCTCAGCTGATTGGCTGCTTTTGCCAGGCCATGTCAGTAACCTCAGTTATTTCAAGACTCCATGCAAATCAAATACCACGCTATCACAACAATTCCCAATGAACCTTGCAGTATGCCTCTGCAATCCAGGGCTTATTCATTACTAATGCCAGTTTCTCTTAAATCTAGCAATAACAATTTCTATGAATGATAATGTGTCTCAGGATTTCAAGAACACACAATATTTGTCATCATTGAGCTCCCTTCAGTGTAGATATGGATATTCGTAGCAGAAGGGCGCTTTCCATTATATATTGCTAGATTGATTTAGTCAGCTAAAGTCGCACAGCTGAAATCACAAGTCAAAAAATGGTGAGGTAACACCTCCAAGACAACAAGAACTTGTTACCATCGTGCCTGGTAGCAGATTGTGTGAACAGCTGTCATTTCTTTTTGTGGAGTTAAAGAGTCATCGTCATCCTTGAAATTTGGTTGGCAAAGTTTTTCAAACCAATAATTTGATGGCATCGTCTAATCTGCGAAAACGTCATTGTCGGAATGATGTCAGCATGTGTTATATTCAGTTTGGCTGCTGTATTCGCCCTCCCTCTGTAAAAGAAAGACAATCCCTTTCAAAGATAATGGCCCAGAAATTCGGGGCTCCATGGGTGAGTACGCACGGGGTACTCACCCGTAGGCCCGATGGAAGTGCCGGTTTCCTGCATGCACTGTGCATGCGCGGGAAACCGGCACTCCCGTTCCTCTGAACCAAGCGGTTCAGAGGTCGAACATGTGCACGGGGGAAGGCTGCGCGTGGGCATGGAACTTCATTTTTTTTACAGGTTTCTCCGTGAGGGTAAGCCTGCAGAATTTAGAAATATAAAAAGCAGGCATAAGGCCTGTTTTTTACAAGGTAAGTGGTGAATTAATTAAAATTAAAACATTTTTTCCACAGGTTTATTATTTTTAAATACTTTAAAGCAAGGTAAGTTTATTTTTAGCCCTGTTAGGATATCAAATTATTTTTTTCAAAAATTTAAATTATTGTTTAAAATAGTTATTTCATGTAATTTATAGTTTATTTAAAAAATGTGATTTAAAAAAAAAATTATTTGAAGGTTTAGTGCTATTTTGGGGCCGTAGTATTTATAAGTCTTGACAGCACTTCCTGTCAGTCTTATGAATGGGGCATTCCCTGCTCCGATTGGCTGCCCATGGCCCACGTGATCCCAGGGGATGCATCGAACTAACTGCTCCCCTGGAATACGCAAGCACTGTGCGCCGGCAGCTGGACCAGGCCCCGGATCGGAATTCCATGGGGCCCGACAGCTCAACTGCCAGCGCGCAAGCTAAGTGCAGGCAGGGGCTTCCCACGGGTGCAAGCCCCCGATCTGCACTTACCTTGCTTCTTCGGCTTCCTCAGAATCACTAAAATAGGCTGTTTTATACCTTCATGCTGCTGGCACAACAGGCTGCCAATAGTTTTGCTCTCTCTCTCTCTTCTCAGTTTGAGAAGACATCTGCCTTTGTTATGGTTTGCTTATCTCTCCTTTCCTTCAAAAGTAGAGCCAGTTTTGAACACTGACCTTGAGGAAAATAACAAGCCAGCAGTTAATAGCAACACTTTCTCTCTTCAACAAACTGAAGCAATAATAATATCCATAAGACCATTTGAATTTGGTCAAGTTTAACAATAGCCCAGCATGCTTGCTGATTTTGGTCAAGTTTAACAGTTCTTTTACCAAGTCCATTCCTTCAGTCTTCATTAAAAACAGGTATTTAAAGTCTCTATTGAAAAGTCCAACATCCTTCAATGGTATCGTGATGGTTACGGCTGTGGAAGGAGCATTAACAGCCTGTCAGGCTGTTAATCAGCCTGCAAATCCTTCCAGCACTTCACATTGTTCTCCAAGGGGTGAGCATGAAGATATGAAAATAACAGCAACCTTAAATATGAATTAAGGGATGATTTCCTGATGTAGCACAGCTGTAATTTGCAGAAATGTGCTCCCCACTGGGAGCACCAGATTACAAAATCACTCCTAGTAAATAACTTTAGCAACTTGATTTGCTTTTTCTCTTTCTTATTTTAATGATTTAATGATTCCAGTGAATCCAATGGACAATTGACATGTAGGAGCTGGAAAAAAACTACTTGAGCATTTCTGGTGATGTAGCCAAAAGGAACATAGACAAATTGGCCGTGAAATTCAGCACCTTAGCGCCAGCTGATAAGGCCAGTTTCGGAGAAAAAAATGGCGGCCGCCTCGCTTCCACCCACTTCTGGTGCGGACCCAGACAGCCACCATTACAGGCAGGTCGGCAGTGCGGCCATTTCCTGTGCTCACTGGAAAAATGGTAATAAGTCAGATCGCGACGTCAAGCAGCGTGCAACGTTGAATTGACGCACAACCTGCTATTTTGGACATCGCCACATGAATGTATGCCCTCTCCAAAGCACGCACAGCTAAATGGGTGTTCAGCTGCATGACGGACCCCCCACCAACATTACTTAAAGGGAAACATGCAACTTTGAGGTAAGTTTTGATTTTTGCTTTTGTAATGGTTCCTGCACAGTTTATTTGAGTAGTGGCTTGGTGTAAGACATTTAAAATGTTGTTAAATTGTGCCGGGAGTGCAGGGAGTGCTGCTGGATGTTTGCAATGATTTGGCTCTTAAAGCAAGGCCTCTGAGAACACCACTAGCTCCCAGTCCTGGGGGCTCCAGTTGCAGTTCCCCTTGGGCTGCAGCATGACATGGAAATGGAACAAAGGCAGCAAAGGGGTCAAGCTGCTCGCAGAGGGTGGAGGAGGAGGAAGAGGAGGAAGAGGAAGAGGAAGAAGCAGAAGAGGAGGAGGAGGAGGAAGCGGAAGAAGCAGAAGAGGAGAAAGCAGAAGAGGAGGAAACAGAAGGAAGGAAGCAACCCAGACAGCCCCTTTCTGGCTGGGATATTCAGGATCGAATCATCTGCCTATGGTACGATTGAATGCAACCCCTTTTCCCCATTCAACATTAGTCCCACACCTTACCTTGACTCTGCTAGTGACCACAGTGTTATCTTGGCCACAATGCTGAAATGAAAGCTACCACAAAGCAAGCATTCCAATCAAACTTTATCCAATATCCTTCCAATATTACATAAAATATTTAACTAATCACCCTTGTGTATTCCCTTAGTGTCTGTCTTCCGTGTGCCTTTGCCTATCCTAGTGCTCCTATGCAGTGCTCCCCAATGGTTGCAGCATGGCTGGTGGAAGGCTGCTGACTTTCAGTGGGGGACACTGCAGACAGCCTTGGAGGATGACCTCGAGGAGCTGGTGGCTGGGAGTGTGAATTCGAGTGATGGTGTTTCTTCTTCTTCACTGTAATCTCCCTCATCTTGTTCATTCACTGGCTGGGCAGGCTGGATTTCTTGAGTGTCTGAAATGAGGAAGGCACAAAGGTTGGGGAGAGGAGAAAAGCAAGAGGTTCATACTTACAAAATGTGTAGCTTGTAAATCAGAAGAGATTGTGTGGTGAGGGGGAAGTGGGATGTGAGAAGGAGGATAACGTATAAGGATATCGGCAACTTGTATTCTTTCAGCCCCGCCACTCACCATAGAAACATAGAAACAGAGAAGATAGGAGCAGGAGTAGGCCATTTGGTCCCTCGAGCCTGCTCCGCCATTCAATGCGATCATGGCTGATCATCCAAATTCAGTACCCTGTCCCTGCTTTCTCCCCATATCCCTTGATCTCTTTAGCCTTAAGAAATATATCCAACTCCTTCTTGAATATATTTAATGAATTGGCCTCTACTGCCTTCTGTGGTAGAGAATTCCACAGGTTCACCACTTTCTGGGTGAAGAAATTCCTCCTCATCTCTGTCCTAAATGGCTTACCCCTTATCCTTAGACTGTGACCACTGGTTCTGGACTCCGCAACCATCGGGAACATCTTTCTTGCATCTAGTCTGTCTAGTCCTGTTAGAATTTTATAAGTTTCAATGAGATCCCCTCTCATTCTTCTAAACTCCAGCAAGTACAAGCCCAATCGACCCAATCTCTCCTCATATGTCATTCCTGCCATCCCAGGTATCAGCCTGGCGAATCTTCGCTGCACTCCTTCCATGGCAAGAACGTCCTTCCTCAGGTAAGGCGACCAAAACTGCACACAATACTCAAGATGTGGTCTCACCAAGGCCCTGTACAACTGCAGCAAGACATCCTTGTTCCTGTACTCAAACCCTCTCACTACGAAGGCCAACATACCATTTGCCTTCTTAACCGCCTGCTGCACCTGCATGCTTACCTTCAGCGACTGGTGCACAAGGATGCCCAGGTCTCGTTGCACTTCCCCTTCTCCCAATCTATTGCCATTCAGATAATAATCTGCCTTCTTGTTTTTGACACCAAAGTGGATAACCTCGCATTTATCCAAGTTATATTGCATCTGCCATGCTTCTGCCCAATCACCCAACCTGTCCAAATCATACTGGAGTTTCTCAGCATCCTCCTCACAGCACACACGCCCACCCAGCTTTGTGTTGTCTGCAAACTTGGAGATATTACATCTAGTTCCCTCATCCAGATCATTAATATATATTGTGAATAGCTGGGATCCAAGGACTGAACCCTGCGGTACCCCACTAGTCACTGCCTGCCACTCGGAAAAAGGGCCGTTTATTCCAACACATTGCTTTCTGTCTGCCAACCAGTTCTCTATCCAAGTCAATACCTTACCCCCAATCCCATGTGCCTTAACTTTACACGCTAATCTCTTATGCAGGACCTTATTGAAAGCCTTTTGAAAGTCCAAATACACCACATCCACTGGTTCTCCCTTATCTATTTTACCAGTTGCATCCTCAAAAAATTCCAGTAGATTAGTCAAGCATGATTTACCTTTTGTAAATCCATGTTGACTTTGTCCGATCCGGTCACTGTTTTCCAAGTGCTCTACCAATACATCTTTTATAATGGACTCTAGCATTTTCCCCAGTACCGATAACAGGCTTACCGGTCTGTAATTCCCCGTTTTCTCTCTACCACATTTTTTGAACAGTGGGGTAACATTAGCTACCCGCCAATCCATGGGTACTGTTACAGAGTCTATTGAATTTTGGAAGATGACCAGCAATGCATCTACTATTTCTAGGGCCACTTCCTTAAATACTCTAGGATGTAGATTATCAGGCCCTGGGAATTTATCGGCCTTCAATCCCGTCAATTTCTCTAACACCATTTCCCTACAAATACTGATTTCTATCAGTTCCTCCCGTTCATTAGACCCTATGTTCCCCGACATCTCTGGGAGGTTATTTGTGTCCTCCTTTGTGAAGACAGAACCAAAGTATGTATTTAATTGGTCTGCCATTTCTTTGTTCCCCATTATAAATTCCCCTGATTCTGACTGCAAGGGACCTACGCTTGACTTCACCAATCTTTTTCTCTCCACATATCTATAAAAGCTTTTACAGTCAGTTTTTATGTTCCCTGCAAGCTAACTCTCATACTCTATTTTCCCCCTCTTAATTAATCCCTTTGTCCTCCTTTGTTGAATTCTAAACTGCCCCCAATCCTCAGATTTACTTCTTTTTCTGGCCAATTTATATGTCCTCTCCTTGGATCTTATGCTATCACTAATTTCCATTGTTAGCCACGGTTGAGTCACCTTTTTTTTTATTTCTATGCCAAACTGGGATGAACAAATTCTGTAGTTCATCCATGCGAACTTTAAATGTTTGCCATTGCCTATTCACCATCAATCCTACCCAACTCGCACCCCATATCATTGTAGTTTCCTTTATTTA
Source organism: Somniosus microcephalus (assembly GCF_052327205.1). Classification (NCBI taxonomy): domain Eukaryota; kingdom Metazoa; phylum Chordata; class Chondrichthyes; order Squaliformes; family Somniosidae; genus Somniosus; species Somniosus microcephalus. The sequence goes on along the minus strand of NC_140988.1, from coordinate 76,160,278 downwards.
AATTCAGGACCCTAGTCTCTGAGTCAACTACTTCACTCTCCATCTTAATGAAGAATTCTATCGTATTATGATCGCTCCGACCCAAGGGGCCTCGCCCAACAAGATTGCTGATTAATCCTTTCTCATTACATAATACCCAGTCTAAGATGGCCTGATCTCTAGTTGGTTCCTCGACATATTGGTCCAGGAAACCATTCTGTATACACTTCAGGAATTCCTCCTCCACAGTATTGTTACTAATTTGGTTAGCCCAATCTATATGTAGATTAAACTCACCCATGATAACTGCTGTGCCCTTATTGCATGCTTCTCTAATTTCCCTTTTAATGCCATCCCTGACCTCTGCATTACTGTTTGCAGGTCTATATACCACTCCCACTAACGTTTTCTGCCTCTTGGTATTTCTCAGTTCTACCCATACAGATTCCACACCATCAGAGCTAATATCCTTCCTTACAATTGTGTTAATCCCCTCTTTAACCAGCAATGTTACCCCACCTCCTTTTCCTTTTTGCCTATCTTTCCTGAATATTAAATACCCCTGGATGTTGAGTTCCCAGCCTTGGCTACCTTGGAGCCATGTTTCCGTAATCCCAATCATATCATATTTGTTTACCTCTATTTGTGCAGCTAATTCATCCACCTTATTACGAATGCTCCTCGCATTAAGACACAAAGCCTTCAGGCTTGTTTTTTTAACGCTCTTAGATCTTTTAGAATTATTATTTACTGTGGCCATGTTTGATTTAAAACCTTGATTTCTCTGTCTGCCACTTTTGTTTTTCTCCTTCCTGTCTTTTGCTTTTATCCTTGTTTCCCTTTCCACTGTCTCCCTGCTCAGGTTCCCAACCCCCTGCCATTTTAGTTTAAACCCTCCCCCAGAGCACAAGCAAACACTCCCCCTAGGACATCGGTCCCGGCTCTGCCCAGGTGCAAACCGTCCATTTTGTACTGTTCCCACCTCCCCCAGAACCGTCTCCTCCAAGGGGGTGAGGTGAAGCTAGGAATGTTAGATGTGCCTCGTGTTTGGTAGAGATTGTTTGTAGGTGAGTGATTGGGGGGTCGAGCACTGAACAGTGTGTGCGGCTAGTGGTGCAGTTAGTAGGAAACAGCTTTTGAAGATGCATTCACTGAACTTGACCACTTGCCCGAGCTCATGAAATTTCTTTGGGCAGTGAAGCCAGGTCCTGGGATTGATAGTGCTGGCAGTGATGGCCGCAGCGATCTAGTCCCACATCCTTCTCTCTGGAGGGCCTCCTGGCCCCCTCTGGGTAGAAGACCTCTCTTCCGGTGTTCACCTTCTGCACAAAGGGCTTGAGTGCTGTGTCTGAGACTCTGGGTGCCCTTTCCCTGGCCTGCTGAGCCATTTGGGTTAGTGCTGAAGCTCTTTTAACATTTTTCATCACCAAATGGCAGCTCACATAGGAACATAAGAACATAGGAACAGGAGTAGTCCAATGAGCCCCTCGTGCCTGTTCCGCCATTCAATGAGATCATGGCTGATCTGCAACCTGACTCCATATAGCCACATTTGCCCCATATCCCTTAATACCTTTGGTTAACTAAAAGCTATCAATCTCAGATTTAACATTAACAATATTATGAAAAGGATATAGAGGCACTGGAGAGGGTGCAGAGAAGATTTTCAAGGATGATACCAGTAATAAAGGATAGTATCCGACTGAAAACAAGGGCATATAAAGTAGTCAAATCTAGTGGGAGGATAGAAGATTGGGAAGCATTTAAAAGCCAGCAAACAATAACAAAAAGATGAATTAAGAAAGGGAAGATAGATTATGAAAGTAAACTAGCAAAAAATATAAAAACAGATAGCAAGAGTTTCTGCAGCTATATCAAAAGAAAAAAGGTGGCTAAAGTGAACGTTGGTCCCTTCAAATCAAAAATCAAATCAAATCAAATCAACTTTTATTGTCATTGTTAGTGCACAAGTGCAGTACAACGAAATGTAGGATGAGACCAGGAAACTAGTGGTGGGGAACATGGAGATGGCAAAGACGCTGAACAAATATTTTGTATCAGTCTTTACAGTAGAGGACACTAAAAATATCCCAACACTGGACAAACAGGGGGCAATGGGGGGGGGGAGGAGCTAAACACGATTAAAATCACTAAGGAGATGGTACTCGGTAAAATAATGGGACTTAAGGCGGATAAATCCCCCGGACCTGATGGCCTACATCCTAGGGTCTTGAGAGAAGTGGCGGTCGGGATTGTGGATGCATTGGTGATTACTTTCCAAAACTCCCTGGACTCAGGAAAGGTCCCGGCAGCTTGGAAAACTGCTAATGTAACACCCTTATTTAAGAAGGGAAGTAGACAAAAAGCTGGAAACTATAGACCAGTTAGCCTAACATCTGTGGTTGGCAAAATGTTGGAGTCCATTATTAAGGAAACAGTAACAGAGCATTTGGATAAACATAATTTAATAGGACAGAGTCAGCATGGTTTTATGAAGGGGAAGTCATGTTTGACAAATTTGCTCGAATTCTTTGAGGACGTAACATACAGGGTGGATAAAGGGGAACCAGTGGATGTAGTGTATTTGGACTTCCAAAAGGCATTTGACAAGGTTCCACACAAAAGATTACTAATCAAGATAAAAAATCACAGGATTGGGGGTAATATACTGGCATGGGTGGAAGATTGGCTATCTAACAGAAAACAGAGAGTTGGGATAAATGTTTCATTCTCGGCCTGGCAATCAGTAACTAGTGGTGTTCCGCAGGGGTCAGTGCTGGGACCCCAACTCTTTACAATCTATATTAACGATTTGGAGGAAGGGACCGAGTGCAACATATCCAAGTTTGCCGACGATACAAAGATGGGAGGGAAAGCAGCGAGTGCGGAGGACATAAAAAACCTGCAAAAGGACATAGACAGGCTAAGTGAGTGGGCAGAGATTTGGCAGATGGAATATAATATTGGAAAGTGTGAGGTTATGCACTTTAGCAGAAAAAAATCAAAGAGCAAGTTATTATCTAAATGGAGAGAAACTGCAAAGTGCTACAGTACAAAGGGATCTGGGGGTCCTGGTGCATGAAACACAAAAAGTTAGTAAGCAGGTGCAGCAGGTGATCAGGAAGGCCAATGGAACCTTGGCTTTTATTGCAAGGGGGATGGAGTATAAAAACAGGGAAGTCTTGCTGCAGTTATACAGGGTATTGGTGAGGCCACACCTGGAATACTGCGTGCAGTTTTGGTTTCCATATTTAAGAAAAGATATACTTGCTCTCGAGGCGGTTCAGAGAAGGTTCACTCGGTTGATTCCGGAGATGAGGGGGTTGACGTATGAGGAAAGGTTGAGTACGTTGGGCCTCTACTCATTGGAGTTCAGAAGAATGAGAGGCGGACTTATCGAAACATATAAGATTGTGAGGGGGCTTGATCGGGTGGATGCGGTGAGGATGTTTCCACTGATGGGTGAGACTAGAACTAGGGGCATAATCTTAGAATAAGGGGCTGCCCTTTCAAAACTGAGATGAGGAGAAACTTCTTCACTTAGAGGGTAGTGAATCTATGGAATTTGCTACCCCAGAGAGCTGTGGAAGCTGCAACATTAAATAAATTTAAAACAGAGATAGACAGTTTCCTAGCAGATAAGGGAAGTGGACGTGAGTCTAGGTTCGGATCAGCCATGATCCTATTGAATGGCGGAGCAGGCCCGAGGGGCCGTATGGCCTACTCCTGCTCCTACTTCTTATGTTCTTATGGTATACCTATCAGGAAAGGATGAACAGGCTGGGACTCTTTTCTCTTGAAAACGAAGGCTGAGGGGTGACCTAATAGAGGTCTTTAAAATTATGAAAGTTTTTGATAGAGTAGATACTGAGAGAGTGTTTCCACTTGTGGGGAAGAGCATATCTAGAGGCCATCAATATAAGATAGTCACCAAGAAATCCAATAGGGAATTCAGAAGAAGCATCTTTACCCAAAGCGTGGTGAGAATGTGGAATTCGCTACCACAGGGAGTGGTTGAAGCGAATAGTATAGATGCATTTAAGGGGAGGCTAGATAAGTTCATGAGGGAGAAAGAAATAGAGGGTTATGCTGGTAGTGTTAGATGAGGAGAGACGGGAGGAGGCTTGAGTGGAGCATAACCACCAGCATGGAGTTGTTGGGCCGAATGGCCTGTTTCTGTGCTGTATATCCTATGTAAGCCTATGTAAAACAATTGATCTGGCATCAATTGCCGTTTGCGGAAGAGTGTTCCAAACTTTTACCACCCTTTGTGTGTAGAAGTGTTTCCAAAAGTCACTCCTGAAAGATCTGGTTCTAATTTTTAGACTATGCCCCCAGTCCTAGAATCCCCAACCAGAGGAAATAATTTCTCTCTATCTACCCTATCTGTTCTCCTTAACATCTTGAAAATTTCGATCAGATCACCCCTTAATCTTCTAAATTCTAGAGAATACAACTCTAATTTGTTTAATCTCTCCTTGTAACTTAACCCTTGAAATCCGGGTATCAATCTGGTAAACCTACGCTGCACTCCCTCCAAGGCCAATATATCCTTCCTAAGGTGTGGTGCCCAGAACTGCTCACAGTACTCCAGGTGTGATCTAACCATTCTTTCTGTGGTGATGTGTTCTTGTGTCAATGACTCCACAAAGGCTCTGCTCATGTTCACTATGGATTCCTCCATTCGCTCCACACTCGCAGCGACCCTAGAGACAAAACCTGCCAGAGACTCCTGCATCTCTGCCTGGAGTTCCATCACCTCTGATCTTACGGATGGACCCAGAGGCAGAGGGTCGACATGCTGCTGAGCCAAGCTGGCAGTGTCCTGTGCCCTCCGACTAGGACTCTCCACTGCTGTCCCTGTCTCCACAATCTGTTGATGCTCACTTGTGAGCTGTGATACACCAGGTAACAACACTACTCTATGTCCCAAAAATCCCACCGAGGTGTGAGTGTCTGAGCTGGTGCTGGGTGCGCTGAATTTTGCTGACGCTGCGCCCTCAGAGGTTGCAGCTTTCTCTGAGGAGTCTGGCTGCTCAGCCTCTTCTTCCTGGCTAGGGGGGACGGATGCTTGTGATGGTCCTGTGGGGGAGTAAAGGAAAGAGTCAGAGATGTGATGCAAAGGCTACAAGCACATAGCTTTCTGCAGATGCTCATGTCCATCTGTTACAGCTGCACAATCATTATCAGCGACTCATGCAATGTCAAAGAGAGAGATGGGAAACTTTTCCATCACCAGCTTGCTGTGTTACACCCGTCTGTCCATCCCCCACGCACGAATCATCCTCTATTCCCATAATTTCCAGGACGGCCTCCTCCCAGGGGGTCAGGTGGGCTATTAAGGCTGTCCCTCCTCCTGTCCTGGCTCGCTCTCTTTTGTTGTGAGCTCTCTTTTCCTGCAATGAGGGAGACAAGTGGAGGTTGAGGGAGAATGAAGGAGTGGGTGTAGAGATTGCATAGCATAGATACTTAGAAGGAGACAAAGATGGAGGGAAGTTACAAGACCAAGGGCCCTCCCTGTGTGTTGTCAGTTGTGTTCAAAGCATCAGAGTGATAGGGAGTGTGAGGGCTGCATGGTCCAATAGTTATGTGAATGTGAGCATAGAGAGAGAGGGAATGGGTAAGGGTGCATGGATGTCAGTGTCAAGTGGGATGTGGAGGAAGGGATTGCTAAAGCTGAGTGCTGGTGAGAAAAGGCAATGCGGATCAGATTGACGGTGATGGGACATTCATACTCACTTTTCCAGTGCGCTGAAGGTCATGAAATCTTTTCCTGCTCTGTATCCAGGTTCTGCGGGTGACTCCCAAGGAGTTGACCTCCTCAGCCACCTGCATCCACACTGCCTTGGTCTGAGTGGGAGGCCTCTTCCTCCCTGATGAAGGGAAGAGCACCTCCCTGTTGGCCCTAGCCCCATCCACTTATTCCTGCAGTGCCACCTCGTCAAAGCGAGGAGCTGATCTGGCCCTCCCGCTTGTCATATTTGCTGCAGCTCCCTCACACTGCACAATCAAGAAGCTTGGCAGTCTGTAGAAGAAGCAAGGCTTGTTGTGGAGCTTAAATGCAGCAGCAATGATGACGTCATCGGAGGGGGCTTTCAGTCATGAAAAACCCATTTGCAAAGGCTTCCCACACATTGGAAATCAATTGGCCAGTTCAGTTAAAATCTGCATCAATCTCCCACATCCATTTAGATTCGTGTGGGAAACACGAAATTCGGATAACATGACACCATCCCGCACCTGTGTTAAAATCACCCCCAAAGAGTTGGAATAAATGGGTCTTTTTCCGAGTGACAGGCAGTGACTAGTGGGGCACCGCAGGGGTCGGTGCTAGGACCCCAGCTATTCACAATATATATTAATGATCTAGACGAGGGAACTAGATGTAATATCTCCAAGTTTGCAGATGACACAAAGCTGGGTGGGTGTGTGTGCTGTGAGGAGGATGCAGAGAAACTCCAGTATGATTAGGACAGGTTGGGTAATTGGGCAGATGCATGGCAGATGCAGTCTAATGTGGATAAATGCGAGGTTATCCACTTTGGTGGCAAAAACAGGAAGACAGATTATTATCTGAATGGCAATAGATTGGGAAAAAGGGAAGTGCAACGAGACCTGGGTGGCCTTGTGCACCAGTTGCTGAAGGTAAGCATGCAGGTGCAGCAGGCAGTTAAGAAGGCAAACGGTATGTTGGCCTTCATAGCGAGAGGATTCGAGTACAGGAGCAAGGATGTCTTGCTGCAGTTGTACAGGGCCTTGTGAGACCACACCTTGAGTATTGTGTGCAGTTTTGGTTGCCTTATCTGAGGAAAGATGTTCTTGCCATGGAGGGAGTGCAGCGAAGATTCACCAGACTGATACCTGGGATAGCAGGAATGATGTATGACGAGAGATTGGGTCGATTAGGCTTATATTTGCTAGAGTTTAGAAGAATGAGAGGGGATCTCATTGAAACTTATAAAATTCTAACAGACAGACTAGATGCAGGAAGGATGTTCCCGATGGCGGGGAGTCCAGAACCAGGGGTCACAGTCTAAGGATACGGGGTAAACCATTTAGGACAGAGAGGAGGAGGAATTTCTTCACCCAGAGAGTGGTGAACCTGTGGAATTCTCTACCACAGAAGGTAGTTGAGGCCAACTTATTAAATATATTCAAGAAGGAGTTAGATATATTTCTTAAGGCTAAAGGGATCAAGGGATATGGGGAGAAAGCAGGGAAAGGGTACTGAATTTGGATGATCAGCCATGATCTCATTAAATGGCGGAACAGGCTCGAGGGGCCGAGTGGCCTACTCCTGCTCCTAACTTCTATGTTTCTAAAGAGCTACAATGTACTCACTGATGGTTTCACTTTGTTTTTGTTTTTTGGTACTAAACTTATAGCTCTCTGCTATTTCTAACGGCTTTGGATCAAAATGCTCCTCAAGTTGCTCGACAACGTCTTCAAACGACGAACCCTTCGCTTTCCCTGTCGTGAGTAGGTTTGTCAATGTTCTGTAGACATCTAGCCCGATCGCCGTCAGAAAGTAGCTTTTTTCCGTTCACGAATTACTTTATTTTGAGCTTGAACATTCTCACCTGCATCTTCGGTCCTAAAAAACATCTCCAGCCACTCAATGTAAGAACTGAATGGTTCGCGAGCTCGGTCATACATGCCGAGGCTTCTGCTGAATCCCGTAGGTGCAGCCATGATTGTCCCAATCCTGTGTACCGGTGAGAATCCACACTGCTGTTGCTGTGTATACATACACGCGAAGGCGAAGAACAGACGATTCTGCACGAGCATTAACAGTAAAACATCACAAAAATTCAGTTTAGGTGCCACAAATTCACCTTAAATATTTCCACTCAAATGTTGAACACTGTGTCCTTCCATGATCCCTAAAAACATGACATTCGGATAACACGACACCATGCCGCACCTGAGTTAAAATCCCCCCCTAGCAATTTCCTGACAACAGATGCTAGGCTAATTGGTCTAGAATTCCCTGGTTTTCCTCTCTCGCCATTCTTAAATAGTGGAGTGACATGCGCAATTTTCCAACCTAAAGGAATGGTTCCTGAATCGAGAGAACATTGGAAGATTATAGTTAGGGCATCTGCAATATGCTCACCTACTTCCTTTACAACCCTGGGATGGAAACCATCTGGTCCTGGGGATTTTTCGCTCTTTAGTGCCATTATTTTCTTCATTACTGTTATTTTACTTACGTTAATTTTATTGAATCGTTGGGCTCGATTTTAACGCAGCCGACAGGTGGGTTTTTAGGCGTGCGGGGGATTAAAATCGCAAAACCTGGGGGTCGGGACCCCCCCCGCCTGGTTCCCACCTCCACGCCATTTTAACCTAGGTGTGTGTGATTGACCTGATTCAGTCCCGCCTGCAACAGGCGGGACTAGTCTTTAGGGCCATTAAACACCACTGATTGGCCTTTATAATCCCATTTTAACAGGCCCTTGCCTGTTTAACCCTTTTCCCACGTAAAATGCACCTGGTGGGGATCACGCCTGTGAAACCTGGCGTGAACACTATTGGTTTGCTGACTATCAGCTGCAGGCCCAACATTAAAGAGGATATTTGATCAGTCATCATTTGCAGGTGGCAAGACTTTGTTGTCTCAGGTCTGGGGCAACTTTTACCAGGCCTAACCACACCTGTGGAAGGTTGAAGCCTCACACACTTCTCCAGTGTGACCTCCTGCGAGACCCCTCTCGCCACCCTCACTCAGCGCTTCCTCAACTGAGGCACCTACCAGAAGCATGGGAGGCCTTTTTTTCCTTCCCCTCTTGACATTAGAGGACCTCCAGCCCCATTCGCGAAATGACACTTGCCACAACTGCAGAAGTTGCCATCAGATTTTTTATGAAAAACAAATAACTGATGGCATTTTTACAAAATACACAGCATTTCACCCAAGTGACTACCCTTGTGACTATTTGTGCTTTATTTTCCTCTTACGCGTGCTCCTATGTAGTGGTTCCCCTGTGGCTTCAGCAGATGTGGAGGCCTCTTGCTCACTTTCCTGCTGCTCCTGTCTCGACACCTTTGGCGGGCATCCTCTGGGGTGGCGAGCCTGTCAGGGCTCACCAGCAGTCTGCTGCTCCTGCGGCTGTGCAGGGGTTGAGACCTCTATCTCTGTTGGGTGTGTACTCCGGCGGGGCTCTGACCGGGGGCTCTGCAGTGGCATGGAAGTGTGAGCGCTTGGAGAGGAGCCCCCACTTCCTTGAGGTCTGCCACCAACCTCCCTCTCATGGGTAAGGTCCACCTCAGTGCCTGCAAGTGGCTTGAGAGCAGTTTGCTGCACATCAGGGGGGCCATGGGGACCCGTATCTATAATGGCAGTCCTACTCAGAAGGACTTCCATGAAGGTCTGGTTTCTCTGTTCAATAGATGCCCATCGCTCCTCACCGTGTTTTCCATACCCTGGCGACTAACCTCCTCCATGGCCGTAGCCCTCCTCTCCTCTACCGTTGCGATCCTCTCCTCTACCGTAGCCATCCTCTCCTCTATGGTAGCCAGCCTTACCATGGAGGCAGCAATCATTTCCACGTAGGTAGCCATCCTTTCCGTGTTGATGCGTTCATGCGCCAATGACTCCACAAAGGCTCTGCTCATGTTCGCTATGGACTCCTCCATTCACTCCACACTCGCAGCGACACTAGAGACAAAACCTGCCAGAGACTCCTGCATCTGTTCCTGGTGTTCCATCACCTCTGACCCAGAGGCAGAGGGTCGACATGCAGCTGAGCCGAGCTGGCAGAGTCCTGCGCCCTCCGACGAGGACTCTCCACTGCTGTCCCTGTCTCCACAATCTGCTGATGCTCACTTGTGAGCTGTGATACACCAGGTGACAACTCTACTCTATGTCCCGAAGGTCCCACCGAGGTGTGAGTGTCTGCGCTGGTGCTGGGTGCGCTTATTTCTGCTGACGCTGCGCCCTCAGAGGTGGCAGATTCCTCTGAGGAGTCTGGCTGCTCAGGCTCTTCCTCCTGCACAGTGGGGATGGGGGCTCTCGATGGTCCTGTGGGGGAGTCAAGGAAAAAGTTAGAGATGTGATGCCAAGGTTACATGCACATTGCATTTTGCAGATGATCATAAGTCCATATGATGCAGCTTCAGCATCATTATCAGCGACTCGTGCAATGCCAATGAGAGAAATGGAAAACTATTCTGTTACCAGCTTGCGGGGATGCTCCTGTCTGTTCTTCCCCAATGTCCACATCTTGGTCAGCCCCGGCAATCTCCAGGACGCCCTCCTCCCAGGGGGTGAGCTGGGCTAATGAGGGTGGCCCTCCTCCTGTCCTGGCTCGCTCTCTCCTGTTGTGAGCTCTCTTTTCCTGCAATGAGGGAGACAAGTGGAGGTTGAATGAGAATGAAGGAGTGAGTGCAGAGATTGCATAGCATAGATACTTAGAAGGAGACAAAGATGGAGGGAAGTTACAAGACCAAGGGCCCTCCCTGTGTGTTGTCAGTTGTGTTCAAAGCATCAGAGTGAGAGGGAGTGTGAGGGCTGCATGGTTGCATAGTTCTGTGAATGTGAGCATAGAAAGAGAGGGAATGGGTAAGGGTGCATGGATGTGAGTGTCTTGTGGGATGTGCAGGAAGAGATTGCTAAAGCTGAGTGCTGATGAGGAAAGGCAATGGGGATCAGATTGAGGGTGATGGAAACATCATACAGTACTTACTTTTCCAGTGCGAAGAAGGTTATGGAATATTTTCCTGCACTGCAACCACGTTCTTTGTGTGAGCCCTAAGCAGTTGACTTGACCTGCCACCTGCAGCCACACAGCCTTGGTCTGACTGTGAGGCCTCTTCCTCCCTGAGGAAGGGAACAGGACCTCCCTGTGTGCCCTAGGACCATCCAGTAATGCCTGCAGTGAAGCCTCATCAAATTTGGGGGCAGATCTGGCCCTCCCGCTGCCCGTTGCTCCTGCAGGCTCCTGTGCCATCTTAATGGTGAAGTTTGGGAGCCTGCAGAGGAAGCAAGGCTTGCTGCGGACCTTAAAAGCAGCAGCAATGATGACGTCATATTCTGCAACTTTCTGACTGGAAATACTCAATTGCCAAGGCTTCCCACACGCTGGAAATCAATTGGCCAATTGAGTAAAAATTGCATCAATCTCACAGACCCATTTAGAATCATGTGGGAATCACTAAATTTGGGGAACCCGCCAATTCCCCGCACCTGAGATAAAATTGACCCCGCTGTCTCTGATTCAATATTAGTTTCCTTGGGATTTCTTTTAAAGGTGCAGACTGCCTTTAAGAGGTGCAGGCTAGCATTAATTAAAGCTAGATTCATGCAAACATCGCAAACTTTGGCCCCCTATTGTAGGGGGTTTCTCTTGCTCGTTCTGGTCTCCTACCAGGCTTCGTGCAATAATTACCCTTGAGTGGTTCGACCCACTCTTCCCTACGGTTCTAGACCTTGGACTTAGGTGCAGGGAACTGTAGTGCAGAGAAAAACTCAATAGACCAGGTTGAATAGCACGAAATGGATGCTTTTATTATTAAACAGTTTGCAGCATTATAAAATACATGTCATAAGCACAGATTAAAGTAACTGCAAGCATGCACATATCTATAAACTTAACTCTATGGAAATGGGAAACACACGGCACATCGTAAAAGGGGAAACACATTACGATTACCCTTAACCCCCTCCCCTAGACCTAAACTAAGTTTCGACTTGAGGAACTCGGGATCATGCTCACCACTTTCAGATTCGCGAAAAGGGGGTTCGCAGCCTTTTTGGCACAGCTTTCCGTCGTCACGTGGATTTGGAAACTTCTGGCGCAGCTTGCTTTTCTTACGCGATGAAGCAGCAGATACAGCCTTGATGAGCGCTCGTCATGGATGAAAATCCGTTAAACCTGTTAAATCTGTGAGTTGTTCAAGTAATTAATACTCAGACTTAATCAGTAACAATAAAACAGGTCTTTACTGGTTGGAGGTAGGGACTATACGTAGGTCTTTACTTCATGCCCACAGGCGGGAACTGAGGGGAGATCAGTACCCACAGTACTATTTATACCCCTATGGCCAGGAGTGGTACTGCGTATCACTACGCCCAACAAGTAGTGCAGTCCTGTCCATAGGTTCAAAGTAGCACACATATTACATACACAACATTCCTCCCTTCCTAGCTTTACAGTCATCTCCCCATTTAACATAACGTAATAACATATATACATATATAACTTCAGGTTTACATAACAGAATAACATAGATACATAGATAACTTCATGTCAAAACAGATCACAGATTCAGTCTCTGCGGAAAACAGTTCACAGATTCAATCTCTGTGGTGGAGTCGGTTCACGTTGCTGAAGTGACTCATTCAATAGTCCTTCCATGGATTTAACAGTTTGAACTTCCGAACTGAATTGGTTCTGTTCGGAGGGACCACGTGTGTGATCTGGTAGAGGTAATAATGGTTCAGATGGGTCATCTTCTGTTTCGACTTTTCCTTTTCTGCTTCTTGGAGACTCTCTGGGCTCCACTGTCAGCTGCCAGCTGCATGCGCAGTTCCTCCTTCTCTTCCTCCTTTTTCCGTAGTAGAGCCACCTTCTCCCGATGTTCCGTAGACTTTCGGTGCTCCTCCATGATTTCTGTATGGTGGGAGTCGAAGTTACAAGTTGGGCAGGACAGGACATAGTAATATTCGGTGTCGTCCTGATCTAGGCCAGCGAGAGGGTCTTCTATTTCCTCCATACCCAGCTGGGCGTTAGCCAGCTTTTGTTCCAAGTCCAGACATCTTTCCTGAAGAGACTTCTTCATGCGTACCTCTTCATCCAGCTTTTTCTGGGCTTTCAGCAAGTCGTTTACTAATGACCTCATTTGAGATTTTACTACTTCAACTTCTTTTGGAGATTGATTGATCGGACTATTCAATCCCTCTACCGGAGCAGCTGTTTCAGCGGTCTGTTGTTCTACGTTGACGTGAGTCAGCGTACATTTGGCATCCAAGGGCTGCTCTGTTGCAGTCATCTCAGTCTGTGTTGCCACCTCAGCTCTTCCAATAACCTTTGAGAGCTCCGAACCCCTTTCGTTTGAATATTGAAGTTCGTGTTCAAGTTTTTCCCATTTCAGAGTCCTGTCCTTCAGCATATGCAGGAGTTGGCTGACCGTTAACTCCTCTGACATCAGACGTTTTGTGTGCTCCTGCTCCATTTTCTCCATCAGCTGCTTCTGTTGTCTTTCCAGATTCTCCAACTCTATATCAAAGAACTCTTTCGTTGCATTCAACTCTTGCTCAAAACGGCGAAGCATTTGTTCTAATTGCTGTTGTAGTTTGAAATGGAGTTGAGTTCGAGCCCAGTGTCCCTCAGAAATGGGCACATCAGTAGACTTGCCAGGCTCAGAATCCACAGTTAAACTATGTTGTTGTTGCTCAGTGGAATTCTGTGCTGAAACTTTGTCTTTCGCACCTGAGTTGGGCTTACCATCATCCGTTCCAGAGTCTGGGCCGACTATCTTCACCGAGTTCTCACTCGTTATTGTTTGTAGGAAATGCCAGTCCATATTCATTTTCCTAATCCACTCCCATCCTAGTAGTGGAGGACCTCCTTCAGATATCACATATAAGTCCATTATTTGACTGTCTTCGCCCTTGTGGACCACTGCAACCTCTATTTTCCCGATGGGGTACACTCTTTGCCCCGTGTATGTTTCCAATATAATCCCCGTATCCTGTAGGGGAATATGTTGGAATAACTTTCCGTAATCTTTCTTATTTATGACCGTCAATGCCGATCCAGTGTCCAATTCCAGTTTTACTTGGACTCCTTCTATCTGAAGAGTGACCCAAATTGTCTGGAGGTCTGCACCCTTACCAGCGTTGAGTACTCTTAAGCTAGCCAGTTCATTACAGCTTAAGCTAGCCAGTTCATTACTGCTAGCGTCTGAATCGGACTCCTGTTCGGTCACCTTGTGTACCTTTGCGTATTTTCCTTGCGGTGACTTCTTGTTGCTGGTCTTCTTCCCTGACCTGCATACTCTAGCTATATGTCCAAGCCTACCACAAGTTCTACATTCTTGGTTTTTAAACCAACACTGGTTCTGATCATGCGTTGTCTTTCCACAACGATAACATTTGCCAGAACTCACACCCAATTTGTGTGCACTGAGCTCTGGTGACCGTAGCTGCATTACTGCCGTGCCTCTCGCTGCGGCTTCGTGTGCTGCTGCCATAGTGACCGCCTTCTCAAGCGTCAGCTCATTCTCCTCGAGCAGTCGCTTTTGTGTATCCTGTTTAAATAAACCACACACAAATTTGTCTCGAAGTGCCTCTGTCAGTCCCGTTCCAAACTGGCAATATTTCGCTAATTTACGCAATTCCAGCAAATAATCAGCATTGCTTTCATGCTGTAGCTGCCTTCTGTCGTAAAATTTAAATTGTTCCGCTAGCATCAGCGGCGTGGGGTTTAGATGATCTTTCAGAACAGTAACAATCTCATCGAACGTCTTATCCGCCGGTTCATCTGGTGATAACAGGTGTTTCAATTGCCCGTATGTCTTCGCACCCATTAAATTTAATAATGTTAGAGCTTTATCTTGGTCACGAATTTTATTGGCCTTACAATAATTTTTTACTCTTTCAACATATATGGCCCAATCTTCGAGGTCACTATCAAAGGTGCTAATATTCCCGTGTTTAGGCATTGTAGATTTGCAATTTCTCAGATTTTTTTTTTTCTTACTGCTATCCAAGATGGCGGCTTCCCGCTCTTGCCGTCGTCCTCCGCCCACAAAATGGCGGTTTTCCCGCGCTTGGCGGTCTTCACCCGTCCCCCAACGCCGTCTCCCTTCAGCCCCCGAGTGCGGCCCTTATCTTCGCCGCGATCGCCCGAGTGCTGCCCTTATCAGCGGATGCGATCGCTGGATCGCGAAGCGGTTCTCGGCTCTTATCAGGAGATGCGATCGCTCCGTTGAAACGCCTCCCGCTCGAAGCGGCTCTCGCGCCCTATTCCTCCAGCTCCCCCAGCCCCGTTTGTGCGGCCAACGCGGTCGACTGCCTGTCGCGTCGCTGCCCGGCTCAGACAACGGCTTACCCACCACCAAGCTGGAGAAGAAGCTGACGGTCGCCGATGGAGGCTCCGAGGTCAGGATGTCTTCCAGTGGGGTGGAGAGGGTGGAAACCTCTCTGCAACGTCCTGGCTGTGGACGAAGCTGCCGTGGAGTGACTGCCGCAGGGTCCGAATCAGACTCGTCGCCAGTGTTAAATCTGTGAGTTGTTCAAGTAATTAATACTCAGACTTAATCAGTAACAATAAAACAGGTCTTTACTGGTTGGAGGTAGGGACTATACGTAGGTCTTTACTTCATGCCCACAGGCGGGAACTGAGGGGAGATCAGTACCCACAGTACTATTTATACCCCTATGGCCAGGAGTGGTACTGCGTATCACTACGCCCAACAAGTAGTGCAGTCCTGTCCATAGGTTCAAAGTAGCACA
This sequence comes from Somniosus microcephalus, assembly GCF_052327205.1. NCBI lineage: Eukaryota > Metazoa > Chordata > Chondrichthyes > Squaliformes > Somniosidae > Somniosus > Somniosus microcephalus. The sequence continues at coordinate 76,144,839 of NC_140988.1, read as the reverse complement.
CATATTACATACACAACAAAACCTGTCTCACCTTTACTGAAAGGCTGCCGAAGAACTGGATGCACATGGAGACTCTGCTACCGATGTGATGTTGTAGAATTGCACATGGAAGGTCCATTACCGAATGGGATGTTGAGGCACTGGAGTGCTAGGCCCTGAGTGTCTTCTTCTCCGGTCTGGGTCGTCGATCTCCCGATGGTCTTCCTCGGGGCGGGACGCTGGTCCCAAAAAGCTTTCTTTATGCAGTCATAATTATCCTTCTGAGGGTGTCTTCTTCTTCGGCCTGGGTCGTCGATGATCTCCCGACAAAAGTACCCGGGCCACCCTCGTCGTCTTCCCGTCGTGACTGAGCCTTGCCTGGCCGAACACCGACCACATTCCAAAACCGAAGTGCTGTCTTAACCGAAGAGTCGTAGAAGTTCCGAAGTGAAGCGTAGCGCATAACCGTCCTGAAGTGAATCGTGAAGTGAAGCGTTCCCTCCTGATGGACCTTTCAATCCACAGTTATACCTTTTTGGGACAGTCTTATCTCCCGCCAAATCATAGTCCAGTCTTTGTAATATTTTTGGCGGGCAGAAATCTCTGCAGGGGCGCTTTGTCTTTGTAACGGGAGCTGGTGATAGCTTAACTGGCCTTCCTGGGCCGACAATGTCTTTTACTTTGTCACCGTAACTCGGTTCGTATATTGATCGGTCTGGAGATTGCCCTTGATGGCTGTTAAACGGTTTTCCTTTGTACAGTAAATGGGTTTAAGTGTTCATTCAATTGTCCGCCCATTTCTTGATGGGCCTCATCCTGTTACCCAAAACTGCCCTGTACTTAGAATCTAATTAATATGTATGCTCAGTTCCATGAGTTTCGGTTTCCCGATACTGGCTTTCGCGGGCTTACTGTCCTCAATCCACAAGCCTGTCTGGCTTGCAGTAACAGAAATCAAATGGCCCCAGAAACTGATCACGAGGTCTGGCGGCCATTTTGTATGCCCTTTTATCAAAGGTTTTTTCTGTACAAGCTTCTTTTGTCAATAAACTGTCTTATTAACCCTATTTTCTTGCGTGATTAATTACTGAAAATTTCGAATCTTACAGTCCCCCCTGTGATACTGAGGGCTTGCTTAAAGTATCAATAAACCTTGGTGAGCAAATTTTCCCTGATTCCTCACATCCAAACATTCCTGGTAATTAGCTATCTATGACCCTTACGACACATGCAGTTCCCATTTCACAAAAATTACATTGTGTACAGTTGGACAATCATAGGTAGTACTACCTTAAACTATAACACATTCATCTTTCAGATGTGAAGGGGCTGATACCCCTTACACCACCTGCATACACCTTTTATTAATCAAAAAAACAGAAAATCTTATCAACGGCTATAACACAACAGTATTCACACACTTAAATCATGCAGTGGCTAAAATCAAGAGTGGAGGGACGCTTTAACTTTTAATATTTAGCAGCTTAAACTGGGATGTCCTCTTCCCCCACTCGTACATAGCGTTCTCTCCATTCTCGTGTGTTCTCATGCCTCTGGAGGCGTTTGCCTCTCTTGCAATGCACGAACAGTAGGAATATTACAATTAAAACCTGACACACTACTAGGATATGGGATGCTATTCTAATCCAGGTCGGGATCTCTATATTAGTGAACCGGTCCCACCATGGTGGGGTGACTATGTCCAATATGTCTTTCCCTATCTCTAATGTCTTCTGCTCCAGTGTGTAAAAATGCTTCTGTGAAACTATAACGGCTTTTAAAATCTTGGTGAGGTGTTCGGGAAGAGGGGGAATGACATAACCAAAATGCGTGATGAATCGCTGCAAGTCCGTGAAATTCTCTTTTACAGTGAGGTGTACGGTGGAAGGTACAGGAATGGGGACAATCCGTTGTTGTGACACTTGAACTTCAGCCCTGGGTTTAAAACAGAAGCTGCTGTCACTGACCGGACACCACCCGTGCTGTCCGTGGCGGTAGTGAGGCGCTGCAGTGGTGATACAGTATGTCCCACCTCCGATATATGCCACCTGCGGGGGCACATGGTCCTTTGCCATTGCCTCCATGGTGCAATTTATCGGCTTCGCGCTAGCGGTTCTGAACCCGCACTGTGGTTTCAAAAAGGCATTCAAGTGCTGGGGACACAGGATGATGTATGCTCCCCAGCTTCGACACCCCGAGAGGTCGGTGCCTGTCATCGTACGCTCCCATCTGATGACATAAGGCGGGACCACTGCTTAATGAATGTGCGCACCCCCCTGAATGACTCCAATGTTCTCCACCCTGTATACCGGGGCGGGCTTTGCTGCGGGACCCAACACTGGCATCCTTACCACTATTCCCATGATAGTGTGATTCGAGCGTCCGCAGTCCACTGGGACTGGGTACGCCTCTGCAGCTAGTCTGAGCTGGCACGGACTTAACGCATTCTCAAAAGGGTGGAGCGCTTGCAAGTGCTTGTTGCTGATGGCATAGTGCACGGTGGCATAGTGGTTAGCACTGTTGCCTCACAGCGCCAGGGACCCGGGTTCGAATCCGGCCTCAGGCGACTGTCTGTGTGGAGTTTGCACATTCTCCCCGTGTTTGCGTGGGTTTCCTCCGGGTGCTCCGGTTTCCTCCCACAGTCCAAAGATGTGCGGGTTAGGTTGATTGGCTATGATAAATTGACCCTTAGTGTTAGGGGGATTAAATACGTGGGGTTACGGGGATAGGGTGGGATATGTGTCGGTGCAGGCTCGATGGGCCGAAATGGCCTCTATCTGCACTGTGGGGTTCCTGTGATTTCCTGTGATCCAGGACGGGACCAAACCTTGTTTTAAATCCTCCAGATTACTGCGGCCCTCGCCCAGTAACCACGCCCCGTATAGCACACAGGCCTCATTCTGCGCAGCCTGATCGGACGCATTCCGATCCTCCCTAATGAGTGCATTTACCGTTCTAGCGTGTTTCTCCAGCTCAGCAATTATTTCTTTTAAGTGTAGTGTCATGGCCTGATCCTCATGTAGCTCAGAACCCACTACCTTATTTTCGTTAGTCAGTATGTTCCTTAACTGGGCTTTTAAACCATTGATCTGTGTCTGCAGCTCCACGTTGTCTAGAGCGTTGACAACAGACGTCCTGGTGTTAAAAGCAGTGAAAATGTCATTTACAGTACCCCTTCTTTGCCTCCCTACCCGATCCAAAACTTCCTGTGGTGTGGTGTATAATTTTGCCTTGTCGATGTCGGCAAAGTCAAACTCGTAAAATTGTCTGAACATACGGGTTAACAGGACCTGGTACAACTGTTCCGTTTCCTTGGGACACCACTCCGGCAATCGTACCTCAGTGAGGTTTAAAATCACTGAGGCCACCGCGTAGTGTACCTCTTGGTGCAGCACCTGTCCGGTGGGTACCAATACTAAACATATCCCGGGTCCCTTTGTGGCGGTGGGGCACCCTTCCTTCTGGGCTAGTGCTACTGGAATCGTGGGCAGGGGCTTGCATGGGCGGGTGATGAGTTCAGTGGCGTTTACCGGAATCGGGGAGAATGGGGCTCCGCACGCCCGAGTGCTGACATCCCATCTCATCCCCTTCCCTTCATCCTGCCACTGCCTCTGGAAAAAGATGGATATGCCTTTGGGGCAAACGTGCTTCGAACCCCACATGCAGACATATATCCCTTCATCTGGTTCCCACCATTTGTCCCAACACACACGTAATTGTCCGTGAGTCCCCGTAATTGTCCGATGGGTATTGTTACCCAGTCGCTCCCACTCGATTGTAGAGTTCTTCATGTCCTTTCCCAGCTTTCGTAGCCACCACCATCTACTTAGCGGTACGTTCCCATTACACACCAAACAGATCCTCTTTCCCACGGTAACGCTGATCTGGGTGCAAGGATCCTCACCCGAGGGCACGATAACGAAGTCTCTTGGTAGGCAAAACCGAAATTGCTGGAGTATTCCGTAGAATTCGTCCCCAGCCATCCTGGCCATCTCCCTTGGTGGAAGTAGGTGGCGGTTTCCTCAACCTCTCGCTTCCCCGTCCCATCCGTCGCGATGGGGGCTGTGTCCCCGGAACATCCGAACACGATGACGTCCTTGGTGCGGCCTCGGTAGGCCAGCCCGCACCCGATCGCCGCGAGCGCTACGAGAATCCTTTCCATTGTATCCCTGGTTTCTGTAATCGATAAGATGATGTAGCCAGGCTCCCAATAGGTGCTGGCTTAATTAAACAGACGCTGGGGTCCCCTGACCCCACTTCCAAACAAACACACATACTGGGCAGACTCCGAAAACTACCTTTTAAAACATCCCCATCATCTTAAACTTTACATACCTTAAACTAACATTAATATTACTTAAACTTAACATCATTACCTAAACCTATGTGCAGCGCCGCCCTCCTTCGGGCGGACTACCTAATTCCTGTGAGGGTTGCAGCGTGCCGCTCCCTGTGGCGGGGCTGCACTGACCTTCGGCTTTGATCCCCCGCAGCCTGTCGCTGCTGAACAGGAATCGTGCCTTTCTCGGGCTGCTCTGGACTGAGGTTGGGGGAAATAAGGAGAATTTGGCCAAGGCTTTCTGGGCTGAGGCGTTCGAGTTGACCTACGAGGGGATGCCTTGGGCGAGGCTCCCAGGGCTGACGGACCGGGGACCGGGACCTTCACCGTCACAGCCTGTGGTCCCACCACAGCTGCCGGCTCCGGCTCCCTTTCCTCAGGCTCCGCCCCCCCGGGGCCGGGATCTGTGGCAACCGACTCCACCTCACCTGTCCCTGCAGGTGGTGAGTCTCCGCCCCTAATCCCTACCTCCCCTAAGCTTGAGTCGAGGGCGGGATCTTCGTCCTCTGACTCTTCCTCCTCCATGATCGGGTCACGGGCGGGGTCGAGCTGTTCGGGCTCTTCCTCGTCCGAATCCCAAATTAGAGGAGAGACCTCCCACTCCATTGGGATGACTCCTCCCTTCACGCAGGCTACAGTTCCAGCCTGTGTGGTCTGTGACTCTGTCGCGGGCTGAGGATTTTTGTCCTCAGACTTGGCCCCTGTTGCTGGCCCTTGTGCACCCGGCTTAAACAGCTTACACTGGTTAATGTGAAACCATTTAGTACGTCGGGGCACCTTCACTGCATAAACCATGGGGCTGGCCTTGTCTACAATGTTATAAGGCCCCATGTACAGTGGTTCAAAACTCCCTACCCGGGCATAGTTCCTAACCATGACCTGGTCTCCGACTTCCCACTCTTGTTGCTTACGAGGTTCCAGCAACAGTTGATTTCCCTGATGCTGTCTCCCCATGTTCCCAGCCGCTTGCCCATAAATCTGTTTCAGGCGCTCCAAAAGGGTTTGGATGAACTTGTCTCGCTTCACCTCTTGGAGCTGGCCCTCAGTCAGCACCGGGGCTAGTACATGGGTGGGTGTTCGCATGATCCTTCCAGTCATTAATTTGTGCGGGGAGTACCCCATACTTTTGGACTGGCTGGCCCGGATCCCCATGAGGACTAAAGGCAGGATCTCCGCCCATTTCTGGGGCGAGCCCATTGTCTCTTTCCTCAGCTTTTCCTTGAGGGTCCGGTTCATGCGTTCAACAATCCCGGATGACTGGGGATTGTACGCTACGTGCCACTTCCCTTCAATGCCCAAGAGCATGAGGGTGTTCTGCATCACTTGACCGGTGAACTGACTCCCTCAGTCGGACTCAACAAAACGGGGGAGCCCCCACCGTGAGAACACTTCCCGGATCAAGATCTTGGCAGTACCCAGTGCCGTAGCTGTTCTACACGGGAAGGCTTCTACCCACTTGGTGAACACATCCACCAGGACAAGGCAGTACTTATAGCCTCCCTGGGCGGCGGGCAGGGGCCCTATGTAGTCGACCTGAATCAATTGCCATGGTCCCTCTACCCTCCTGATGTGCCCCATGGGCACCTTCCTTTTCTGGGGGTCTGGGTTGTTTGCAGCGCATACAAGACAGCTTGCACAGAACTCGCGGACATCGTCTCGAAGTCCTGGCCACCATCCCGCCTGCTCTACCCGTTGCCAGGTAACCTCAGGCCCGGGGTGTCCTGCCCCTGGACCCTCATGGGCCAGTTGAAGGAATTCCCTCCGGTGCTGCTGCGGCACAACCCACTGTTCCTCTCGGAACAGCATGCCTTCCTTGACTGAGAGGGCTGCCGTACTGTACGGACCCTCTACCTGCTTGCCCTCAGTAATGACTTTGAGGACTGTTTTTAGCGCGGGATCCAGGGTTTGGATGGTCTTTAGGTCTAGGGGCGTCACCCCTGTGTTCTCTGGAGTTCCCTCCCTGGCTCGGATCGCTGCCACGGGTCCGGGTCCATAGGGGTCCCAGAAAATGCCGTTGCGGGCACCCTCCCTGGCTAGCGCATCCGCCTGCTGGTTGCCCTGACTGCGGGGTTCTGTGGTGGAATGAGCCTTCACCTTGTGGATGAACACCTCCCCTTCCTCTCCCACAGCTGCCAAGATCTTTTCCAGCAAGGGCTTAACTGTTAAAGGCCGTCCGTCCGCGGAGGTATATCCGCGGCGGGACCAGATGGCGAGGTACTCCGTACACGAATTGCATGTGAACATGCTGTCCGAGCAAATCGTGTATGGGGTTGGGAAGATCTCGGGGTGGGTAACCACGTACGCCACCGCGGACAGTTCAGCCTGCTGTGCGCTCATAGTGCTGGGGAGCCTAATCGCCAGGGCAATGTCTGCCGTAGGGTCATAAACTCCACACCCTGTGAGTCGTTCGCCAGCAGATACTGTGCTGGAACTGTCTACATAGATCTCACGGCCTGTGGGGTGTATTCTGGCCCGTAAACCTATGTCGACCTCCCATACCCCTTCTACGGAACACCGATGGGCTGTTCCAGGATATACCATGCTGGCTGCGAGCTTTGACTCGCAGAGACCTTTAACTTTGAGATCCATCTGGGAAAGGAGGAGGGCCCAGCACTGCTCACGGTCCCATCCTTAATCCTTCCATTCAGAAGCATCTTTGTGGGGGTGTGATGGGTGAGGAGAGTGATGGGAGAGGTTCCTATGAAGATCACTGATCTGTTCACAGCCCAATGCGTGGCCAGGAGATGCCGTTCGCAATTGGAAAAACTCCTCTCCACATCCGTAAGCACCCTGGAGGAGTAGACCACTGGTCTCAGCTTGCCGTGTCGCTCCTGGAGCAGCACGGCACTCAGGCTGTCTCCACTAGCGGCTACTTCCAAGAAAAACTCCTCCCCCCCATCTATGGCCCCTAGGGCTGGCGCGGTCTGCAGATCCCTTTTCAACTTCTCGAATGCTGCCTGACAACCCTCGTCCCAAAACCACTCGACTCCCTTGTGTAAGAGTCGGTGTAGCGGGGCTGCTGTGGCTGCATAGTCCTTGATGAAATCTCTGCAGTACCCGGTCAATCCCAAAAAGGACCTTACACCCGTTACTGTGTTAGGGATCGGCAGATCTTGCACCGATTCCCGCCTAGCCTTATCTATGGCTCTTTCCCCAGCGCGGATGGCCAGCTCCAGGAATTTCACCTCCTGCTGGCCGATTTGTGCTTTCTTTGGGTTTACTTTAAAACCCTTCCTTTCCAGCAGCTCCAATAATTCGGCTAATAGTGGGCCGTGCTCCTCCCTTGAGTCCGTGAACAGGAGTAAGTCGTCCACATATTGCACTAACTGATTGGCTGGCTAAATTCCTTTAAACTTCCTGCCATGCATTGATGGAAAATGCTGGGGCTGTTGTGAAAACCCTGTGGCAAACAGTTCCAAGTGTACTGTTGCCCTTTAAAAGTAAAGGCAAACTTGTGCTGATCCTCCCGCCGCAGCAGAATGGACCAAAAATCTTTCGAGATATCCAGCACCGTGAACGTGGTCGCAGATGCTGGAATACTCCCTATTAGGTCGGCAACTGCTGCTACCGTGGGTGCGCAGGCTGGGATGTTACTATTGAGGACTCTGTAGTCCACCGTGGCCCTCCACGAATTGTCCGGCTTCTTTACCGGCCATAATGGGGAGTTCACGTGAGTGGCTATTGGCCTCAACACGCCCTGCTGCACCAGTGAAGATATTGCTGTCTCCATGTTGGGTTCTGCCTCCTTGGGGAAGTTATACTGCTTTTGGGGTCGGATCATGGGGTCCCCGTCTACGCTGACCTCAAACCCGGTGACCCTCCCACAGTCGTGCTTGTGGGTGGCAAATGCGGTCAGATTGTCCGACACAAACGCTTGCAAGTCCGTTGGGACGTCCGCGACCAGAAGCTCGAGGTCGTAACCCCCTGACGGCTTCATGGTGCACAGGGTCCCCTTTTCTCCCTTCCCTGGGATCACGACTACCTTACCTAACCCATTCTCGGCTCCCCAGAGACAGTGATTTCTGAGGTCCACGAGGATCCCGTGTTCCACCAAGAAATCAGACCCGAGGATGCCTTTACCCCCCCCCTCATTCCACTTCAACAGGATACACGTCCATGTGGTTTGGAGTGCTCCCAAATGAATGGAGAGCGGGATGGAGTACGCGCCAGCCTGTTCTCTGCCTGTGAAACCCGCTACTGAGAATGGAGCCTGGGTAGACAGAGGTGAGGCAAAAGGCTTAGCTGTGTGGATCACGGTGCATGATGCTCCCGTATCCAACAGGTAACTACCCTTTTCCTTCTCCACTTCCATCTCCACAACGGGTCTTCTCCATGCGTTATAGCGGAGCGGACACAGGTAGACAGGCTGCGCGGGCTTCAGTCATTTGGGCGCTTCGGTTGGGGTTGGGGAAGCAACAGGGCTGTTGACGACTGCCACTTTCCCCTACGAGGTCATTAGAGACCGCATTGCCTCTAAAACCGACTCGATCGTATCGGGATGGATCGACACATCGGCTCCCTTCTCCCAGACAGGCGCTTGGGCTGGGGCTGAGGGAGTTTTTCCCTTTAAATCCTTCCAGGGATTTTTACAGTCCCGGCGCCAATGACCCTCCTTCCCACACCCGTAACAACTGCTCTTGGCTTGGGGGGCGCGATTCCCCTCCTCATGCCATTCCTTTTTAGCAGGAGCTGCAGGCCTGGCCTCATGCACCTTTCCCTTTGAGGAAGGCACATCCCTACTCTTGTTGTTCCTGTAACCTATCATGAGCTGATCAAGCACTAACTCCTCCGTGGAGCGGGGGTTAGTGGGGTCAAACCATGCCTTGGCCTGCTCCCTCACCTGTGGCAAGCAATTGGCGACCAGGCACCGGAGCCAATGAGCCTTTGGTCATTATTCAGCCCGTTCCGGTCCGGTCCGCCTGGACAGCTACGCCGATACACTGGCCACAACCTCCTGGCGAAAACCCGTGGGGGTTCTCCCTCTAGCTGTACCGTCCTTTCCAATCGGAGGAACGGAGTTCCGTCACCCTCCCCTATAATCTCCAGGATCTCGTCCCGTAACTCCTCATACGCCTTGTGCCCTCTCTTGCTCTCGTCAGGGAGACACTGGAGGAGCGAGCTGTCCAGGGAGAACAGCAGCATTTTGGACTGTTCAACCCCGTCGCAGTCATTAACTGCTGCGGTCTGCTCCACGTCCCTAAAATGTACGGAGGGATCTCCTGACTCGGAGAGTTTTGGGATGTGACTGATCATTTCCCTTAGCTGTCGTGCGCTATGGGGCATTATGATCTGATTCACGAGGGGTCCATCCTCGCCATCGTCGTTGCCCGGACCGAGCCTCCGGTGTCGAGTTGGACACATCGGTGCCGGTCCCGACTCTACTACCTGGTGTTGCTCTACCTCAAGAACCTCTGTGTCTGACTTCTCCGTTTCCTTTCCCGGAGTCCAAGGCTCAGTATCGGCGGGAGGTGCCGAGGGCTCGGGGGTTGGTACCCCAACTGCCTCTTGTGGAATCTGTCTTTTGGATTCCTTGGCTAACAGTAGCTGGCTCGCTGGTGGGTATATGAGGCACACCAAGCCGTTTGCCTTCGCTAGGGCCGTTCTCAGGCCTTCTAGCTCCCTGTGGCAAGCGCTATGGTCGGTGTTCTCAGACCTATCCTCCATGGCCATCTTATATGCTGCCCTAGCCCCCAAAATGCTTTCCTCCTGTGTCGCTACCTGCTTAGCTAGACGGAAACACCTATCTCTCATTCCACCTTCACTGGCCTTGGCCTCAACGACCTGACACTCCAAGTAATCTATCCTGGTCTCATGGCGGTGAGTTACGGATTGGCGTTCCTGATTCAGCGCGTTAAGCGATTGAATCAGTTTCTGACCTCCCGCAACCTTTTCCTCTACTTCTGTTAGTAGCCCTTTGGTCTGGGCCATCTGTGCTACAACGACCTGGTCCAAAAGCTGGACTTGCTTCTTGTAGCACATCAGCCAGACCGCCTTTTATACCGATTTCTTATGCTCTTTACTTTCTGTCCACTTGATGGCTGCGTCTAGCGGATGCCTATCTCTCAATAGGTCAGATATCCACTGTTTTGTAAGGTTTACCTTCCCAAAAACATAATCCACTATTCTCTCATCCATCACATTTGGCTTATTCAAACCTTGATCTAACACGCTACATTCCTGCTGCCAAGGTCCTGCCGCGGTCGCCATCTCTGTAGGGGGTTTCTCTTGCTCGTTCTGGTCTCCTACCAGGCTTCGTGCAATAATTACCCTTGAGTGGTTCGACCCACTCTTCCCTACGGTTCTAAACCTTGGACTTAGGTGCAGGGAACTGTAGTGCAGAGAAAAACTCAATAGACCAGGTTGAATAGCACGAAATGGATGCTTTTATTATTAAACAGTTTGCAGCATTATAAAATACATGTCATAAGCACAGATTAAAGTAACTACAAGCATGCACATATCTATAAACTTAACTCTATGGAAATGGGAAACACACGGCACATCGTAAAAGGGGAAACACATTACGATTACCCATAACCCCCTCCCCTAGACCTAAACTAAGTTTCGACTTGAGGAACTCGGGATCATGCTCACCACTTTCAGATTCGCGAAAAGGGGGTTCGCAGCCTTTTTGGCACAGCTTTCCGTCGTCACGTGGATTTGGAAACTTCTGGCGCAGCTTGCTTTTCTTACGCGATGAAGCAGCAGATACAGCCTTGATGAGCGCTCGTCATGGATGAAAATCCGTTAAACCTGTGTTACCTTTACTGAAAGGCTGCCGAAGAACTGGATGCACATGGAGACTCTGCTACCGATGTGATGTTGTAGAATTGCACATGGAAGGTCCATTACCGAATGGGATGTTGAGGCACTGGAGTGCTAGGCCCTGAGTGTCTTCTTCTCCGGTTTGGGTCGTCGATCTCCCGATGGTCTTCCTCGGGGCGGGACGCTGGTCCCAAAAAGCTTTCTTTATGCAGTCATAATTATCCTTCTGAGGGTGTCTTCTTCTTCGGCCTGGGTCGTCGATGATCTCCCGACAAAAGTACCCGGGCCACCCTCGTCGTCTTCCCGTCGTGGCTGAGCCTTGCCTGGCCGAACACCGACCACGTTCCGAATCCGAAGTGCTGTCTTAACCGAAGAGTCGTAGAAGTTCCGAAGTGAAGCGTAGCGCATAACCGTCCTGAAGTGAATCGTGAAGTGAAGCGTTCCCTCCTGATGGACCTTTCAATCCACAGTTATACCTTTTTGGGACAGTCTTATCTCCCGCCAAATCATAGTCCAGTCTTTGTAATATTTTTGGCAGGCAGAAATCTCTGCAGGGGCGCTTTGTCTTTGTAACGGGAGCCGGTGATAGCTTAACTGGCCTTCCTGGGCCGATAATGTCTTTTACTTTGTCACCGTAACTCGGTTCGTATATTGATCGGTCTGGAGATTGCCCTTGATGGCTGTTAAACAGTTTTCCTTTGTACAGGAAATGGGTTTAAGTGTTCATTCAATTGTCTGCCCATTTCTTGATGGGCCTCATCCTGTTACCCAAAACTGCCCTGTACTTAGATTCTAATTAATATGTATGCTCAGTTCCATGAGTTTCGGTTTCCCGATACTGGCTTTCGCGGGCTTACTGTCCTCAATCCACAAGCCTGTCTGGCTTGCAGTAACAGAAATCAAATGGTCCCAGAAACTGATCACGAGGTCCGGCGGCCATTTTGTATGCCCTTTTATCAAAGGTTTTTTCTGTACAAGCTTCTTTTGGTCAATAAACTGTCTTATTAACCCTATTTTCTTGCGTGATTAATTACTGAAAATTTCGAATCTTACACTGTTGAGTGCACAGCCTGTCAGTAGCGCGTTCAGCTGAGAAGTGCCATAGCAATATCCAGCACTGCGTTCAGTGGGCAGAGAGGCAGCAAGTTGAGGACGATTTCCCCGTCCCATACACATCAGTAAATATTTCAGTGGTTAGAATTTCCAGGTTTATATCAAGTTAAAACTGACACATGTTTTTTTCCAGAAGCTGATTTTTACTGGATGTTATGATATTTTTTAAAAATTACTAACCGTGTGGAAATTGTTGAGCCTGTGTTTTCAAATGCAGTTATACTGAATAACAGGACACAGACTACAGAAGTGAGTAAACAGGTCTTTAGTGATTGAGGTTCAGGGCTGAACTGATGAACTGAGATACACTTTGCTCTGCAGGGTTTATATACCGGTGTGGTCACCACCAGTACTACAATGTACAGGAGCCATCAAAAAGTAGTCCATCACCTTAAGGTATCCTCTTAAGGTAGTACAGGTTACATACACTACAGAAATGGTCACAAATGTCTCCAGAAACTATAGGAAATCTCTGCCAATGACCTGTTTATCCACCTACACTTGCAGAACTTATCACACATTAAAAAAATATTCTAGGGCCGATCTTACACTGGGACATTTGTAATGGCTGTTGCGACTTACCTGCTGCTTGCCTGTGGATTGGAATTTTAATCTCTTTTTAGCTGGCGAATGGGACACCCGCCGGAAGGCAGCAATTAGATTATTGGGGGCGCACTGCAATTTTAACCAGAGGCCTGCACGGGGAAGCCAACAAACAGCAGTGGGGCCTGAAGAGGCCGAGAAAGGTGAGTAAAACTAATTTTTTTTTTGGTTTCCTTGTGGGAAACTTTGGGCTTCCCCTGTCCTGGGCTTCCCTCCCCATGATCACGTCCCCCTCCCGACTTCCCTCTTAACCATTTACCTGACTGCTGGCGACCATTCCATTGGGTTCCCTGCCTCCTTGCCATCCGGAATCCCATTCCTGCCCACTGGCCAGCTAAAGCTTCCTGCCAGGTTTGAGCGGGAGATTGTCATAGGCCATGCAGACGGGGCCTTGAAGTTAGGCTGCCCCTGGCCTCGTGCTACAGGGGATCAGACACTTTCCCATCCACCACAGCCACCCACCCACATGACTCCCACCAGGAGTTAAAATCCAGGCTACCGTCACTGCAGCTTCTACAAAATTAAAAACAAAAGCAAATACTGCACTTAGTGAAATGCCACAAACACTGGGAAAATAGGACCCAGATAGACAATATAATTTACGGCTGTACACTGGTAATACAAATGACAGTTGTGCTCCGTTCCCATTATATTCACATCTAAGAAAGTTTGCTGCATGTGATGGATGATGACAGCTTGCTTGGCCAGGTAGTGTCTACTTAGTTGCTGACTGGCAGATGCCGCATATAATTATACCCAGAGTGGCAGCTGGAATAGGGAAGATGTATTTGGACTGTGACAAGTCATTCTGTGACAGGCTAAGTCTTTAGTACTCAGTGAAGTTATAGCTGCATCATCAAAAAGGCAAGAGAAAAGCAAAAATATGTCAGTACTTTTCCCTATAATGTTATAATCTTAAGTCCATCCTGTGCTCTTATCAAGTATAACTTCACCTCAGAAGCGAAGATCAGTAAAGTTATCTTTCTACTAGTGAATCTTCCATGGCATTGATCACAAATAAATAAATATGTGTATTTGTCGCCAAGGGCTGCATCTCTTTATATAATAAATAGAAATAGAATTATTGATATTTATAAACCCCTCACTGCTTCCATCTCTCCTATCAGTTCTTCTAGTCCCCATATCTTCACCAATGTCCCAAAATCTACCTTTCTCTTTAATGCCTCTAGTCTTCTTCAGTACTCTCTCTCCAGTAGACCTACTTCAGTACTTCTACACTCCTCTCTCACAGCTAGCTGTCCCTACTAGTCCAACACTTCAGCACCTAACCAATGATCTCAGTCCCTCAATCTTCTGCATTCACAGAATTCTAAATGCTCCCAATCCCTCTCATGTCTGTCCACAGATACTCACACTGTGCCAGTTGCCCCACACCCCTATCTCCTGAGTCAACCTACTCCCACCCCTCTTGTGTATTCTTAGGGACCTATATTGCTGCCGCTCCAGAGTGCCCATGGGGAAGATGCCGTAAGGACTTGGGATGCTACCAGTAAAGATTCTTAGGTGCCCCTAGGGAGGGAGAAGGCCTTGTATTAGCCTCCTCACCCTCCATTACACCAGCGCATACATGCTGAAGGCCCTAATCTCAGCCAAGGTGTTCAGTCAGACATTTGTTCCGATCTTCGTGGATCATGTTTATCTGCAACACCAGATTTTTGATTTTGCCCCTTGGAGGACAAGACAGTTTGTCTGAAATGTGTAATTAGATCCTGCCTGCTGGAAAGTAATCAAGGTCTTTGCATTGTGTAATTTGATCCATTCATTGTGAAAGCCGGGCTCCAAAGCTCACAGCGCTAACACTATTGCTTTCAGACAGGGCTCACCTTCCCAGGTTCGGAGTGCTCACACTGCTGAGTTCAGATAGAAAGGGGTGTGGCCATGGAGGGATTTTAACAGGAGGATGAGAATTTTAAAATCAAGTTGTTTACCACGTCCTTAATAATAGATTCTAGCATTTTCCCTACTACCGATGTCAGGCTAACTGATCTACAGTTCTCCATTTTTTCTCTCCCTCCTATCTTAAATAATGGGGTTACATTTGACTTACATATAGATTGGACTAGCCTAATCAGTAAAAATAATGAGGAGGAGGAATTCCTTGAGTGTTTAAGGGATGGTTATCTGGATCAATATGTCGAGGAACCAACTCGGGAACAGGCTATATTGGACTGGGTACTGTGCAATGAGAAGGGACTAATCAGTAATCTTGTTGTACGGGGACCCTTGGGTCAGAGCGATCATAACATGATCGATTTCTCACTCGAAATGGAGAGCGAAGAAATTGACTCAGAGACTAAGGTCCTGAATTTAAACAAGGGGAATTATGATGCCATGAGACGGGAACTGAGTAGGTCTGATTGGACAACGTTCCTGGGAGGACTGGAGGTAGATAAACAATGGCAAACATTTAAAGATAGAATGACAAAATTGCAAAAATTGTTTATACCAATCTGGCATAAAAGGAAATCTAAAAAGGTGACTCAATCGTGGATAACAGGGGAAATTAGAGACAGCATAAAATCCAAAGATAGGGCGTATAAAATAGCCAAAAAAAGCGCCAGAGCGGAAGATTGGGAACAGTTTAAGATAGAGCAAAGGAGGGCAAAGGGCATGATCAAGAGGGGCAAAATAGCTTACGAAAACAAGCTGGCGGAAAATATAAAAACTAACTCCAAAAGCTTTTATAAATATATCAAAAGGAAAAGACTGGTGAAAACCAAAGTTGGTCCATTGCAGTCAGATACGGGGGAATATATAATGGGAAATAAGGAAATGGCAGATCAACTAAATGCATACTTTGGGTCAGTCTTTACGAAGGAAGACACAAAAAACCTCCCTGGGATATCGGGAAAAATAGGGACATTGGCAAAGGAGGAACTGACGCAAATCAATATCTCTAAGGATATGGTGTTAAGGAAGCTAAAGGGATTGAAGGTGGACAAATCCCCAGGGCCTGATAACATGCATCCTAGGGTACTGAAGGAGGTGGCCCTAGAGATAGCGGATGCACTAAGGATGATTTTTCAGAATTCATTAGACTCGGGAACAGTGCCGATGGATTGGAGGGTAGCTAACGTTACCCCACTATTCAAAAAGGGGGGTAGGGAAAAAGCAGGTAATTACAGACCTGTAAGCCTTACATCAGTTGTGGGCAAAATGCTGGAGTCCATCATTAAGGATGAAATAGCGGAGCACTTAGCAAATGGGGACAGGATAGGACAGAGTCAACATGGATTTACAAAGGGTAAATCGTGCTTGACTAATCTATTGGAATTTTTTGAGGGAGTAACTGGTAGAATAGATGGGGGAGAGCCAGTAGATGTGGTGTACCTGGACTTCCAAAAGGCCTTCGATAAGGTCCCACATAAAAGATTAGCATGGAAAATTGAGGCTCATGGGATAAAGGGGAAAGTTTTGGCGTGGATAGGGAACTGGCTGTCAGATAGAAAACAGAGAGTTGGAATAAACGGCTCATTTTCTGAATGGCAGGCAGTAACAAGTGGGGTACCACAGGGATCTGTCCTGGGCCCCCAGCTGTTCACAATTTACATTAATGACCTGGATCAGGGAGTCGGATGCAGCATTTCCAAATTTGCAGACGACACTAAACTAGGAGGGGGGGTGGGCTCAGAGGAAGAGACCAGGAAGCTCCAGAGCGATTTGGACAGACTGGGCGATTGGGCGGATAAATGGCAGATGCACTATAATGTGGACAAGTGCGAAGTTATCCACCTTGGGTGCAGGAACGGGAGGGCAAATTATTATTTAAATGGCAATAGATTGGGAGAGGGGGAAGTACAGAGAGACCTGGGTGTTCTTGTACACCAGTCACTGAAGGCGAGCATGCAGGTGCAACAGGCGGTCAAGAAGGCAAACGGTATGCTGGCCTTCATAGCAAAAGGGTTAGAATACAGGAACAGGGATACCTTGCTGCAGCTGTACAGGGCACTGGTGAGACCACACCTCGAGTACTGTGTACAGTTTTGGTCGCCTCATCTGAGGAAGGATGTTCTTGCCATGGAGGGGGTGCAGCGGCGATTCACCAGGCTGATACCAGGAATGGCGGGAATGACCTATGAGGAGAGACTATGTAGTTTAGGGATGTACACACTGGAGTTTAGAAGATTGAGAGGGGACCTCATAGAAGTGAATAAAATTCTGACAGGTCTAGACAGACTGGATGCAGAAGGAATGTTTCCCTTGGCGGGTGAGAACAGAACTAGAGGACATAATTTAAGGATAAGGGCTAAACCATTTAGGACAGAGATGAGGGGGAATTTCTTCACTCAGAGAGTGGTGAACCTGTGGAACTCATTGCCACAGAGGGCAGTGTACGCCAGCTCATTAAATATATTTAAGAGGGAATTAGATATATTTCTACGGGCAAAAGGGGTTAAGGGTTACGGAGAGAAGGCGGGGACGGGATACTGAATTAAAGGATCAGCCATGATCTCATCGAATGGCGGAGCAGGCACGAAGGGCCGAATGGCCTACTCCTGCTCCTATCTTCTATGTATCTATGTATCTATGATACCTTCCAATCTGTGGGAACTGTTCCAGAATCTATGGAATTTTGGAAGATGACAACCAATGCATCCACTATCTCTATAGCCACCTCCTGTAAAACCCTAAGATCATAGAAATCATAGAAAGTTACAGCATGGAAGGAGGCCATTTCGGCCCATCGTGTCCGTGCCGGCCAACAAAGAGCTATCCAGCCTAATCCCACTTCCCAGCTCTTGGTCCGTAGCCCTGCAGGTTACAGCATCCCAAGTGCACATCCGAGTACTTTTTAAATGTGGTTAGGGTTTCTGCCTCTACCACCCTTTCAGGCAGTGAGTTCCTGACCCCCACAACCCTCTGGGTGAAGAAATTTCCCCTCAAATCCCCGCTAAACCTTCCACCAATTACTTTAAAGCTGTGCCCCCTGGTTTTTGACCCCTCTGCTAAGGGGAATAGGTCCTTTCTATCCACTTTATCTAGGCCCCTCATAATTTTATACACCTCAATAAGGTCTCCCCTCAGCCTCCTCTGTTCCAAGGAAAACAGACCCAGCCTATCCAGTCTTTCCTCATAGCTAAGATTCTCCACTCCCGGCAAAATCCTTGTAAATCTCCTCTGTACCCTCTCTAGTGCAATCACATCTTTCCTGTAATGTGGTGACCAGAACTGCACGCACTACTCTAGCTGAGGCCTAACTAGTGTTTTATACAGTTGAAGAATACGGCTAATAAAGGCACGCATTGTATGCCTTCTTAACCACTTTATCTACCTGGCCTGCTACCTTCAGAGATCTGTGGACATACACTCCAAGGTCCCTTTGTTCCTCTACATTACTCAGTGTCCTACCATTTAATGTGTATTCCCTTTCCTTGTTAGCCCTCCCCAAATGCATTACCTCACACTTCTCCGGATTGAATTCCATTTGCCACTGTTCTGCCCATCTGACCAATTTATTGATATCTTCCTGCAGTCTACAGCTTCCTTCTTCAGTATCAACCTCACAGCCGATTTTAGTATCATCTGCAAACTTCTTGATCATACCCCTATATTCAAGTCTAGATTGTTGATATATACCACAAAAAGCAAGGGACCTAGTACTGAGCCCTGCAGAACCCCACTGGAAACAGCCTTCCAAAACAAAAACACCCATCAACCATTACCCTCTGCTTCCTGTCTCTGAGCCAGTTTTGAATCCAACTTGACACTTTTCCCTGGATCCCATGGGCTTTTAACTTCGTGACTAGTCTGCCATGTGGAACCTTATCAAAAGCTTTGCTTAAGTCCATATACACTACATCAAATGCACTACCCTCATCTAGCCTCCTTGTAACCTCCTCAAAAAATTCAATCAAGTTTGTCAGACATGACCTTCCTTTAACAAATCCGTGCTGACTATCCTTGATTAATCCGTGTCTTTCCATATTAAGATTTATCCTGTCCTTCAGAATTCTTTCCAATAATTTTCCCACCACTGAGGTTAGGCTGACTGGCCTGTAATTACTCGGTCTATCCTTTTCTCCCTTTTTAAACAAGGGTACCACATTAGCAGTCCTCCAGTCCTCCGGCACCACACCTGAAGCCAGAGAGGATTGAAAAATGATGGTCAGGGCTCTGCAATTTCCTCTTTTGCTTCACTTAACAGCCTGGGATACATTTCATCCAGGCCTGGGGATTTATCCACTTTTAAAGCTGCTAAACTCCTTAATGCTTTCTCTTTCACTATGTTTATTTCATCTAATATTTCACACTCCTCCCCCCCGATAGCAATGTCTGCTTCACCCCTCTCCTTTGTGAAAACAGACGCGAAGTATTAATTAAAAACCCTACCGACGTCTTCCGCTTCCACACACAGATTACCCTCATGATCTCTAATAGGCCTTACCCTTTCTTTAGTTATCCTCTTACTCTTAATATATTAATAAAACATCTTTGGGTTTTCCTTGATTTTACTTCCCAATAATTTTTCATGGTCTCTCTTTGCTTTCCTAATATAATTTTTAATTGCACCCCTGCACTTTCTGTACTCTAAACATTCTGGAGTATTTAGCCTTCGGTATCTGTCATATGCCTCCTGTTTTTTCTTTATCCTACCCTGTATGTCTTTAGACATGCAGGGGGCTCTAGATTTATTAGTCCCACCTTTTTACTTTAAGGGCACATATTTGGTCTGAACCCTCCAGATCTCCTCCTTGACTGCCTCCCACTGCTCTGACACTGATTTACCTTCAAGTAGCTGCTTCCAGTCCACTATGGCTAAATTCCCTCTGAGCTTAGCAAAATTTCCTTTTCCCCAATTTAGAATTTTAATTCCTGGGTTATCCTTGTCATTTTACATAACTACTTTAAATCTAACAGAATTATGGTCGCTAGCACCAAAATACTCCCTCACTGATACGCCTTCTACCTGCCTGGCTTCATTTCCTAAAACTAAGCCCAGAACCGCCCCCTCCCCTGTTGGGCTTGCTACATACTGGCTAAAAAAGTTCTCCTGGATGCATTTTACAAATTCTGCACCTCTATACCCTTCACACTAATTTTATCCCAGTTAATATTGGGGTAGTTGAAATCCCCTACTATTACTGCCCTATAGTTTTTGCACTTCTCAGAAATTTGTCTACACATTTGTTCTTCTATCTCCCTCTCACTGTTTGGGGGTCTATAATACACTCCCAGCAGTGTGATCGCCCCTACTTTGTTTTTCAATTCGACCCATAGGCCTCGTTTGATGATCCCTCCAACATATCATCCCTCTTCACAGCTGTAATAGTTTCTTTAATTAATACCGCAACCCCCCTCCCTTTTTTCCTCCCTCTCCATCCTGTCTGAAAATCGTGTAACCAGGAATGTTGAGCTGACATACCTGCCCCTCTTTCAGCCATGTCTCTGTAATAGCTACAATATCATAGTCCCAAGTATCTACCTGTGCCCTCAGCTTATCTGCCTTGTTCGCTATACTCCTTGCATTGAAGTATATACCATTTAGTACAGACAAACCTCCTTGTTGACTACTATCTAGCCCTTGATTCCTCTGTCCTTCCAATTTACTTTCTATGTTTTTGTTTTCCAATTCCAGTTTTTCTTCCTTCCCTATTGATTCTATACTTAGGTTCCCATCCCCCTGCCAAGCTAGTTTAAACCCTCCCCAACAGCATTAGCAAACCCTCCCGTGAGGATATTGGTTCAGTTCCCTTTGAGGTGCAACCCGTTTGGCTTGTAGAGGTTCCATCTCCCCCAGAAACAGTTCCAATTCCTCAGGAATCTAAAGCCCTCCCTCCTACACCATCTCTCCAGCCACGCATTCATCTGCTCTATCTTCCTATTTCTGTACTCACTAGCACGTGACACTGGTAGTAATCCAGAGATTACTACCTTTGAGGTCCTGCTTTTTAACCTCTTTCCTAGCTCCCTAAACTCTGCCTGCAGGACCTCAACCCTCTTCCTACCTATGTCGTTGGTACCGATGTGGACCACGACCTCTGGCTGTTCACCCTCCCCCCTCAGATTGCCCTTCAGTCATTCAGTGACATCCTTCACCCTGGAACCAGGGAGGCAACTTACCATCCTGGAGTCATGTCTGCGGCCGCAGATACGCCTGTCATTTCCCCTAACTATTGATTCACCTATCACTATTGCTCTCCCCCTCGTCTTCCCCCCAGCCTGTGTAGCTGAGACTTCCATGGTGCTGTCGACTTGGCTCTGGCTGCACTCCCCAGTGGAACTGTGATAAATCCATTAAGTGGAACAAGGACTCAAAGAGGCGATATCGTAGAATTAACACGAGTACTTTATTAACAACTGGGAAACACGTTTACAGACAGCCTGCATCAGCATCCTGGCATTCCACCTTGTGCTGACCTATACAGGAAGCAAACCTCTGACCTTAACAGGAAGCAAACCTCTGACCTTAGTAGCAGCATTGGCTACAGCACCACCTGGTGGATAACCTTAATCATTACATCCCAGATTGCTATAGGAACCATCACCCTCACCAGTACTCAGCACCAAATACTGGTTGGTGAGCAAGATGGGCTCAGGGGCTCCTGCAATACCTGCCTGGTCCTCCTCTTCTGTCTGATGGTCACCAAGTGCCTTTCTGCCTGCACACTCTTAAGCTGTGGGGTGACTGTAGTGTATGTACCTTTAAGAGGAGAACTACTTTTACAGCTCCTGTATACTGTAGTACCGGCAGTGACCACACCTGTATATAAACCCTGAGTAGGGATCTGTACTGTTAGTTTTTAGAACACCCTCATCCAGTAAACACCTGTTGATTGTTCATCTGCAGTCTCCGTCTATTTATTGAAGAACACCATACCTTAAGATTCACGGATTTAACAGTGGCGACGAGGCCGATTCGAACCTACCTGCAACTCTGCATTTCCTCCCAGGGATTCGCTCCTGGAGGACAGTGGAAGAAAGTCGAGGCCAGAAGCACGGGCGTCGACCACGAGCAACCGCCCAGTCATCCAGCAGAGAGTGAGCATCGCAGGGGAGGCTGTTGAGAGCTGGGCTTGGTTCTCCAGTCACAAAGATCCAGCGCAACAGGCTGGCAACAGGTACGGTGCAGACCCTTCCCGGAAAGCGGCGGCTGGAGCCGACCAACGGCACAGAAAAGGCCGAGCAGCGTCGACGGGGTAAGAGAGAGGGTAAAGCGCACAGGGTGCAGCCGGGGGTTGAAGACCGAGCGGCGTCAATGGAAAACAAAAAGAGAGAGAGGGGAAAGCACAGCCGAGGTTCAGGACCAAGTGGCGGCAACGAGAGAGACGCGCAGGAAAACGCGCAGAGCGCAGCCAGTGCTCAAGGGCAGAGCAGCGTCCACGGGGGAAGAAAGGAAGCGCGGGAGACACCATTTGAGCTGCAGTGGAGAAGAAGGGAGAGCGCGGGAGACGCCATTTTTGAAGCCACAGCGGAGAAGAAGAGCGAGCGCGGGAAGAAAGAGAAGCGCGGGTGACGCCATTTTGTGCCAGTGGAGAAGAAGGGAGAGCGCGGGAGATGCCATTTTACCAGTCTAACCACACCCAGGGATGCCAAAGAGTGGCAGTGTCACAGCGTTCGACAATGAAGTCGAAGATTGGGCAACATATGTAGAACGCATTGAAGTGTACTGCAAGGCGAATGAAGTGCCAGATGCCAGGAAAGCACTGGTATTGTTGAATTCCATGGGTGCAAAAACATGTGGCTTACTGCGAAACCTAGTAACCCCAGAGAAGCCAGTGGATAAGGATTTTGAAAGCATAGTGGCAATCCTACAGGACCACTTAAACCCCACACCGCTGCTGATAGCAGAAAGATTTAAGTTTCACAAAAGGAACCAGCATAAAAACGAAAGTAATGCTGAGTATTTAACGGAACTGCGCAAGCTATCGAAACACTGCCAGTTAGGAATGGGACTAGCAGATACGTTAAGGGGCAAGTTTGTGTGTGGGCTTCAAAGTGAAGGAACCCAGAAATGGCTTCTATCAGAAAAGGGTCTTACGCTGGACAAGGCTTTCAGCATGGCAGTATCACACGAAGCAGCTGCACGGGGCGCTGCAGAGATACAACGGAGACCGCAAGAATATGGCACCAATGAAATGTCATATGGAGCAGTGAAGCGTTATCGCTGCGGCAGAACAACACATGACCAGAAGGATTGTTGGTTCAAGGACCAAGTGTGCAGACAGTGTGGAAAAGCAGGACACATAGCAAGAGTCTGCAGGTCGGGAAAGAAAACCAGCAGCAAGAAATCTCCACAGGAGAAGTACAAAAAGGTACATAAGGTGACGGAGAGTAGTTCAGACGAACAGAAAAGTGACACAGACTCCGGAAGCAAGGAGCTGGGTTGTCTGAAACTACATAATGTAATCAAAATGGAGGATCACCAAACTATCTGGGTCACGCTCAAAATAGACGGAGTCCAAGTGAAAATGGAATTGGACACAGGATCAGCCCTAACAGTCATAAACCGAAGGGACTACAAGCGGCTATTCTCACATATACCCTTGAGAGATACAGAGATTGTCTTGAAGACGTACTCGGGGCAAAAAGTCTACCCCAAAGGAATAATAAGGGTGAACGTGATATACAACGGCAAGGAAACACCAAAAATGGACCTATATGTATTGCCAGATGGAGGACCACCACTACTAGGATGTGAATGGATCTGGAAAATACAGTTAGATTGGCATTCCATACATGCACTGATGGTAGAGGCCAAAAAGGATGATGACGTCACACCTGGTCGACTGTCAAAAACGCTAAATGATGCACAAGAAGTGTTCCAGGAGGGACTCGGAACACTAAAAGGCATCACAGCGACGATCAAAATAGAGGAAAATGCAAGCCCAAAGTTTTGTAAGGCCTTATGCGATCCGCCCAGCCGTCGAAGCAGAGCTGGAAGGGTTGGAACGTTCAGGAGTACTGTCCAAAGTGGACTGGAGCGAGTGGGTTACACCCATCGTTCCTGTAATGAAGAGGTCGTTGAGTAATACGCCTGGGGAACCAAAGAAGGTTCACATCGGTGGGGACTTTAAGGTGACAGTGAACCCAGTCCTTCACACGGTACAATATCCGCTTCCGCGGATTGAAGATATTTTCGCCTCGCTATCTGGAGGGAAACGCTTCACTAAGATTGATCTGGCCCAGGCGTACCTGCAAATGGAGGTAGAAGAAGCCTCGAAACAATACCTCACGATCAACACTCACAAAGGCCTCTACCAATACAACCGGCTGGTGTTCGGGGTAGCATGAGCTCCGGCTTTTTGGCAAAGGGCAATGGATCAAGTCCTGCAAGGGATTCCAGGGACCCAGTGTTATTTGGACAACATCCTGGTCACGGGCAAAAATGACAGTGATCACCTCGCCAACCTGGAGCAGGTGCTCACTAGATTGAAGGAATATGGGCTACGAGCTAATCGCCACAAATGCGAGTTTTTCCAGAAGCAGATCTCGTATTGTGGCCACGTTATTGATGAAGAGGGGTGACATAAGTCCCCTGAAAAGATTGAGGCAGTAGTCAAGGCTCCAGCACCGGAAAATGTGTCACAACTGAGGTCGTTCCTCGGGCTGGTGAACTACTACCATAAGTTCTTACCAAATTTGTCTACAGTATTACACCCACTGAACACCCTACTGCAAACGGGGGTACCATGGAAGTGGAATGACGAATGTAAATGAGCTTTCCAGAAGTGCAAAGAATTGATCACATCAACAGAAGTGTTGGCTCATTTCAACCCAGCACTACCAATTCGGTTGGCGTGTGATGCATCACCCTATGGTATTGGAGCGGTGCTGTCGCACAAATTCCCAGACGGGTTGGAGAGGCCAGTAGCCTTTGCGTCTCGGTCACTAACCTCAGCCGAGCACAACTACGCCCAGATTGACAGGGAGGCCCTCAGCCTAGTGTGGGGAGTGAAAAAGTTCAACCATTATCTGCACGGGCAGAAGTTCACCTTGCTGACTGACCACCAACCACTTGTCTCCATCTTTAATCCAAAGAAGGGCGTTCCGGTGATGACTGCGGAACGGCTACAAAGATGGTCCCTTTTTCTAGGGGCGAACCAATATGAAATAGAGTATAAGGGCACGAAGCAGCATGGAAACGCTGATGGGCTATCACGCCTGCCACTGCCTACTGCGGAGGAAGTACCAGCAGTGGACCCTGTCTAAATATTTTATTCAACTATAATTGAACGATTGCCAGTAACTAAAGCGGATATAGAGAAGGAGACCCGAAATGATCCGACACTGTCTCGGGTATATGATTTGACGGTGAAGGGATAGCCAACACATGGCGACTCACTGTTGCCAGCATTCTCATCCAGAAGAGAACAGCTGTCAGTATGCCAGGGGACATTGATGTGTGGATCCCGAGTGGTAATTCCACCCAAGTTAAGGGAGAGAGTGCTCAATGAGCTTCACGAAGGCCATCTGGGAGGGGTGAAAATGAAATGCCTTGCTAGGGCTTATGTGTGGTGGCCGGGGATCGATCAACAAATTGAGGACCTAACAAAGAGCTGCTCAGGATGCCAGAAGGTCCAAAATGCACCACCACATGCCCCTCTACACCCAAGGGAGTGGCCCTCCTCTCCATGGCAATGGGTGCATATTGATTTTGCTGGTCCATTCATGGACTCAATGTTCTTAATCGCAGTGGATGCGCACTCGAAATGGCCTGAGGTGATCAAAATGTCCTCCACCACTACGGAGAAACCGATTGCAGTCCTACGGACCATGTTTGCCAGGAACGGCTTGCCAGAGCAGATTTGCTCTGATAACGGACCACAGTTTGTGGCCGAAGAGTTTCGGAAATTTATGAGAAGGAATGGGGTAAGGCATTACACATCCGCCCCGTATCATCCAGCCACAAATGGATTGGCTGAGAGGTTCGTACAAACCTTTAAAAAGGCCGTAAGGGCCATGTGCGATGATGACATTCCACTGCAGCATAAGGTGGACAATTTCCTGTTAGCCTACAGAAATGCAACACATGCAGTTACCAACCAGACCCCGGCCATGATGTTCTTTAACCGAAGGTTGAGATCTCGTCTGGATTTGCTCAGACCAAATGTACGAAGAAGTGTTGAGAATAAGCAATTCCAGCACATCAATGAGAAGCCGACAAGGAGCTTCAATGTAGGACAACCAGTCTTGGCCCGCGACTACTGAACAGAGAAATGGCAACCGAGAACGATATGCGCACGGCAGGGGCCACTAATGTACACAGTGGATGTTGGGGAGAACATTGTGAGACGCCATGTTGACCAGATCCTAGTGTCACAGGAACGAGTCAACCCCATGTCTCGCGTACCTGGTGATAAGAACATAAGAACATAAGAAATAGGAGCAGGAGTAGGCCAATCGGCCCCTCGAGCCTGCTCCGCCATTCAATAAGATCATGGCTAATCTGATCCTAACCGCCAATCTACTATCACAGAACCATCTCCTGAATCTAACAGAATTAGACACACGAAATAGGAGCAGGATCAGGCTACACGGCCCCTGGGCCCGCTCCGCTACCCACAGGGCCATGCCTGATCCGAACCTAGACTCATGTCCAAATTCCTGCCCGATCCCCATAACCCTTAATTCCCTTTACTTCTAGGAAACTGTCTATTTCTGTTTTAAATTTATGTAATGATGTTGCTTCTACAGCTTTTTGGGGCAGCATATTCCATGGACCTACCACCCTCTGAGTGAAGTAGTTCCTCCTCATCTCAGTTTTGAAAGAGCAGCCCCTTATTCTAAGACTATGCCCCCTAGTTCTAGTTTCACCCATCATCGAGAACATCCTCCCCGCATCCACCCGATCCAACCCCTTCACAATCTTACATGTTTCAATAAGATCGCCTCTCATTCTTCTGAACTCCAATGAGTAGAGTCCCAATCTACTCAATTCAATTCAATTCAAATCGCTTTATTGGCATGACAAGGTACATCTTATGTTGCCAAAGTATCGAAAAACATTCATGGTTGTACACATGGTTGTACAAAAGGAGAGGTACACAACCTCTCCTCATATGTCCATCCCCTCATCCCCGGGATTAACCGAGTGAACCTTCTTTGTACTGACTCGAGAGCAAGTATGTCTTTTCTTAAGTATGGACACCAAAACTGTATGCAGTATTCCAGGTGCGGTCTCACCAATACCTTGTACAACTGAAGCAATACCTCCCTATTTTTATATTCTATCCCCCTAGCAATGAAAGCCAACATTCCATTGGCCTTCTTAATCACTTACTGCACCTGCATACTAACCTTTTGAGTTTCATGTACCAGGACCCCCAGATCCCTTTGTACTTCAGTACTTTCCAGTTTCTTGCCATTAAGATAATAACTTGCTCTACGATTTTTCCTGCCAAAGTGCATAACCTCACACTTTCCAGTATTGTATTCCATCTGCCAAATCCCTGCCCACTTACTTAGCCTGTCTATGTCCCCTTGCAGGTTTTTTATGTCCTCCTCACTCACTACTTTCCCTCCCATCTTAGTATTATCTGCAAACTTTGATATGTTACACTCGGTCCCCTCCTCCAAATCGTTAATATAGATTGTAAAGAGTTGGGGACCCAGCACTGACCCCTGTGGAACACCACTAGTTACTGATTGCCAGTCTGAGAATGAAACATTTATCCCAACTCTCTGCCTTCTGTTAGATAGCCAATCCTCTATCCATGCCAGAATATTACCCCCAACTCCATCCTGCTGCTACCCACCTATAGGCAGAAACTGAAACAGGAAAAGCCTGTGATGAGATCTCTACAACGGTGGTCGGATCAATCAGACGCTATGTTGCAAGACTGTTTTGATTCCACTGACTGGGATATGTTCCGGAATGCCTCGGACAATGAGATCAACACATATACAGATTCAGTCATTAGTTTCATAAACAAGTGCATAGATGACGTTGTTCCGAGGATTGTTGTACGAACATTTCCCAACCAGAAACCATGGGTAAATGGCAATATCCGTGCTATGCTAAAAGCATGGTTCATCGCATTCAACTCTGGGGACATAGATGAGTACAAGAAATCAAAGTACGAGCTAAGAAAAACCATCAAAAATGCAAAAAAACAATACACGGATAAAGTGGAGTCACACTATCATAGCTCAGATTCGCGAAGGATGTGGAGTGGACTACAATCTACTAAAGACTACAAAGGGAAACCCAGCTGTGTCATGCCCAGCAATGCCTCTCTCCCGGATGAGCGTAACACTTTTTACACCCGGTTTGAGGCCAACAACACCTGGCCTATTACAAGGGCGCCCACGGCTCAGGACGACCGGGTCTTCTCAATCTCCGTGGCTGACGTGAGCAAGACTTTTAAGAGAGTGAACACCCACAAAGCACCTGGTCTAGATGGAATCCCTGGGCGTGTCCTTAGAGCATGCACTGACCAGCTGGCAGCCGTGTTTACGGATATATTCAACTGTTCACTGGACCAGTCTGTAGTCCCCACCTGCTTCAAGATGACATCGGTTATTCCAGTCCCCAAAAAAACAAAAGTAACCTGTTTAAACGACTACTGCCCCATAGCACTCACTTCTGTCATCATGAAGTGCTTTGAGATGCTGGTCAAAACCCCACATCAGCTCCTTACTAACTGACACACTCGACCCACTCCAATTTGCTTACCGCCCAAAAAGATCTAGGGATGATGCCATCGCCACTGTACTGCACACTGCCTTATCACACCTGGATAAGAGGAACACCTATGTGAGAATGTTGTTCATTGATTATAGTTCAGCATTCAATACCATTATCCCCTCCAAGCTTGTCAACAAGCTCAGTGAGCTAGGACTTAACACCTCCCTATGCAACTGTATCCTGGACTTCCTGACGGGCAGACCCCAGGTGGTGAAAATAGGCAGTAACACCTCCTCAACACTGATCCTGAACACGGGAGCTCCCCAGGGTTGTGTGCTCAGCCCCCTTCTGTACTCCCTGTTTACTCACGATTGCGTGGCCACGCACAACTCCAACTCCATCATCAAGTTTGTTGATGACACTACCGTTGTAGGCCTGATCACAGATGGCGACGAGACAGGCTACAGGGAGGAGGTAAGAGCTCTAGCAGAATGGTGCAAGTACAACAACCTCTCACTCAACATCAGCAAAGCAAAGGAGATGATCGTGGACTACAGGAAGCGGCAGGGGGAGGGACACACCCCAATCTACATCGAAGGGGCTGAGGTGGAGAGGGTCAGCAGCTTAAATTCCTGGGTGTATTCATTACAGAGGACTTAACGTGGTCACATCACATCGATGTCGTAACGAAGAAGGCATGCCAATGCCTGTTCTTCCTCAGGAGACTGAAGAAATTTGGAATGGCCCCCCAGATACTCACCAACTTCTACCGGTGCACCATCGAGAGTATCCTGTCCGGCTGCATCACTACCTGGTATGGCAACTGCACCGCCACAGACCGCAAGGCTCTACAGATGGTGGTGAATGCTGCACAACATACTATAGGAATTAAACTACCTGCTGTCCAGGATATCTACCCCGAGAGGTGCCGGGGGAAGGCCCTGAGAATCATTAAAGACGCGAGCCACCCCAGCCACAACCTCTTCACCCTGCTCCCGTCCGGTAAGAGATACCGAAGCATACGGTCTCGTAACAACAGGTTTCGAAACAGCTTCTACCCCCAGGCCATAAGACTCATGAACGTATAATTTATTATTATTTATTACTGTTGTTTTATTTATTATTACTGTATTTCTATTAGTATTTTATCATTGTTATGCCATATTTATTCCAATGTTGGGAGGACTCGTAAAAATCAACATTTCATTGTGCAGTACACACATCTGCTGCATATATGACAAATAAAATTGAATTGAATTGAATTGAATTGAATTGAATTAAATTCGTGGACGAATATTCACGCTTTCCTTTAGCTTTCCCCTGTCCCAATATGCTAACTTCCACAGTGATCAAATGCCTCGAGCAAGTCTTTTCCCTTTGCGGTACAGCCAATTTCATCCACTCAAAAGTTATCTTTCCTAACGGGGAATCACCACAAGTAAAATGGCACTGTATCATCCCATCGGTAACGGACAGGTTGAGAGATACAATGCTATCATTTGGAATGCTGTTCGTCTTGCACTGAGGTCAGTAGAAAACTATGCTCCCTGACGCGTTGCATTCCATCAGGTCTCTTCTTTCTACGTCCACCAATGTCACTCCTCACGAGCGACTCTTCAGATTCCAGCGTTGCTCCACTCATTATGGGTGACTTTAATCTACATATAGATTGGGCTAACCAAATTAGCAACAATACTGTGCAGGAGAAATTCCTGGAGTGTATACGGGATGGTTTCCTGGATCAATATGTCGAGAAACCAACCAGAGATCAGGCCATCTTAGACTGGGTATTATGTAATGAGAAAGGATTAATTAGAAATCTTGCTGTATGAGGCCCCTTGGGTCAGAGCAATCATAATATGATAGAATTCTTCATTAAGATGGAGAATGAATTAGTTGACTCGAGAGACTGGGGTCCTGAATTTAAATAAAGGAAACTACGATGGTATGAGGCGCGAGTTCGGTAGGATTGATTGGGGAAGGTCACTCAAAGGGTTGACAGTGGATAGGCAATGGCAAACATTCAAAGACCACATGGATGAACTACAGAATTTGTTCATCCCAGTTTGGCAGAAAAATAAAACAAAAAAGGTGACTCAACCATGGCTAACAAGGGAAATTAGGGATAGCATATGATCCAAGGAGAAGACATATAAATTGGCCAGAAAAAGCAGTAAACCTGAGGATTGGGAGCAGTTTAGGATTCAACAAAGGAGGACAAAGGGATTAATTAAGAAGGGGAAAATAGAATATGAGAGTAAGCTTGCAGGGAACATAAAAACTGACTGTAAAAGCTTTTATAGATATGTGAAGAGAAAAAGATTGGTGAAGTCAAGCATAGGTCCCTTGCAGTCAGAATCAGGGGAATTTATAATGGGGAACAAAGAAATGGAAGACCAATTAAATACATATTTTGGTTCTGTCTTCACAAAGGAGGACATAAATAACCTCCCAGAGATGTCGGGGAACATAGGGTCTGATGAAAGGGAGGAACTGAAAGAAATCAGTATTTGTAGGTGTAAGAATTCGCAATAATTTACAGTTCTGAAGATTCATGTTTTTTGATTAAAGTATCCCTGGGCAATGTGCTTTTTAAATTTCCAGGGATAAAATGGCTGTCACACCACATGGCCGAATGACAAAAGAGGTTTGGAATGCAGCTTTCTGTGTCTGGAAGTAAGGTTCAATGAAGACAAAGGACATTGCTTTGTTTATAAAGCAATTGAAAGCTATTAGCATTTGTTTGTATATCGAGTGGATACACCTAAACTGCAGAAGAGACTCTTTGTATCTTGAATGGGTTTCCAATCACCCAGTACTGGACTATAGACAGCAAAGGGAGCTCTGAAAATCACATTAACTCAATCTAACCACTTTGAGTTAGCCTATCACAGCTTTGGGGTTAATTTTGCACACAGCCCTTGTAAGGCAGGATGTGAGGGGCTCACCAGGTATAAAAAAAGGCTGAGCAGCCAGCTCGCTCTCTTGACTCTTGACTTCTCTCTTGACTTCCTGGGACGATAGGTGAGCTCTCTCTCTCTCTCTCTCTCTTCGCTGGACCACATGTCGGCAGAGTTTCTGACTCCACACAAGGCAACCTAGCAGGAGTTAAGGGGGGATGGTGATTTAAGGGAATTGCTAAGATTGCTTAAATACATTGTAGCCATTGTATCCCTCGTTTTTGCCGTGTGTACCCCCCTTGATATATAGTTTTACAATTTTACTGTGTTCGTGTGGGATAGTTTGATATTGTGATTGTAGTTTCTTTTAGTTAATAAAGCTTGATTTTTTTCTCTCATCCAAACCACGTGTTCCGTTTTAATGTCATTAATTATAAGTTCCTCCACTCAGAACTAAAGGAGGGGTAGCGATTCGAAACCGCTGTTTGTAAATTGGTTTAGAGTGCAGCAGCAAAAAGACTGCTGGCCAGGTAGATTACCTTAAACCAGTTTAAAAGAAGCCCCCATAATCCTTACAATGGCGAGCCAGGTAGGAGTGGAGGCAGTTTTGATATGATAAGTGGTCTGGATCTAGAGAAAGCATCAGTTATTGTCTTTCTTGCTTTCAGTATGTGGGTAGCCCTGCGGAAGGTAGTGGCAGTGTGTAAGCCGACCTATCGGGGTATAGGTGGCTGGGTTAGGAAGGTTGTGAAGAGAGAGCAGGAGGAAAGGTTTAGGGAACCTAAGGCAGCTTATAAGCTGGCCTGCGCCCTAAGGTTTGAGGAAGCAGATCATGGCCCCTGTAGGGCAGAGATAGAAAGCCTTAACATGGCTTTAAATGCCTTTAAGGGGATGATTTGCATGATCAGCCTGAAGGCAGGTCAGCTGGACTTTACTGGCAGCCCAAGTAGAACTATCCCACAGGCAGGACCCAGAACGGTGCTGGATTGGGAATTAGAGATCCGAAGACAGCAGCCCACAGCTCCGAGTTTTGAGGAGCTCTGGCAGCGAGGAGGGGTGGACAATGGGGTGGTAGGAGAACACCAGCAGGTCCTGCTAGGCAGGCGGGGACCAGGACCAGTGTACCCCCTCCAACAACGGAGGTACGGTCCGCCCGTGAGGAGTGAGCCTGAGAAGAGGGATCCTCAGCCCACAGCATGTTTGAGTTAACAGGCAAGCACTGTGGCTTGTGTGGGCAGGAAAGAGCAGACAAACCCAGAGAGAGATTTGCACCGGCAGGCTGCCAGGTACATTATACAGTGCGGGCTACCACATGGGGGAGAAGGTTCCCAGCCAGCTGGGGCTGTGACCCAAGCTCAGGGTCTGCCAGCGGGTGCCCCAGCCTAAGAAAGCATGGTCACCCACTTTACAGTGGAGTAGGGCGGTTTCCCGAGCCAGAGAGAAGCCAGAGAACAGAGGCCCCCACTCAACAGCCATAAGCTGTGGGGAACCAGAGACAGGAGGCAGTCCAGCTTCGCTGCAGTCAGCAGCAATCTGCGACAGTGCCAGAGATTAGACTGGCCGTCCGGAGACGGGCGGCATTTGTATTATAGCTATGTGTGTGTATATAGCGTGCTTTTAAGGTATTTTAAGTTTTGTTGATTTAACTAGTCTTAAGTTTAAGTTTAAAGAGTTTAAATTTACATGTGTGCCAAATGTTTGTATTTTGGTCCGAGGTCGAGGGACCCGACCATGTCTCCACCTAAGGCAGCAGGTCAGTGAGACCTGGCTGCATGTCCCTTTTAAGTTTTACAGGAGATTGGAAAATGAAGCAGCCATGTTCGCCCAGCCCGAGCTGGACATCGAATGAAGATACGGAATGTTGGGGATCACCTCGCCACTGGACGAATCCAGGAGACCCCGCAGTGATCTTCGGGGAAAAGCCGGACCGAGTCCGGAGGAACTTGCCTACTCCTCCTACGGGGAGGAGATGGCCCCAGCTGGGTGGGGCATGGCCCCCAACCCAGCACTATCCTGACCGAAGTTCACGTGCGGGCGACCTCGCTGTTGAGGAGTCACGATGGGGAAGCGCGGGCGCCTGGTCATAGGGACGCGTTCCCCGGGGGTGGGTGGTGATGGCCCGGGATGATTGTATAGAGGAGGGGGGAGACCAAAGAGTCGCGTGGGTGCGGTCGGGGGAGGGAGGAACTCACCCGGGGGCCCACGGGCAAGAGGATAAGTGTGGCTGGGAAGGATGAGTGGGTGGCCGGATCAGTGTGGGGTCAGGGAGTGCCGCCACACAGGCACCCATCATTTTCTGCAGCCAGTCGAGGGAAGATGGGAGGGGGAGGGACTGGGAGTCATGAGATCCCATACTCCCCGGTCTCGGTCGGTGCCAAGGTAATTTTAAACGTGAGGGGTACCCCGCCTCCACAAAAGGACAAGGGAACGGCTCGGGGCTGGCGGAACAGGCTGGTCGCTAAATCCATTCTGGCTGTTTTAAAGTTTAAGCCGATCAAAGGGGGGTGGAAGGTACTTTTACTGCCCGAGTGGGAGGAGCAATACCCACTCGAATTTCGCGGCCCATCATCGGCCCTTGATGATCGGGGTTCATAAGCATGTTGTTTAATGATTTTTTGTATTTTGTGATGCAGCCCCAAGTTGAGCAGAGGCGTGAGGTCCTCTCCGTGCTTGGGACCAGTTTGTGACAACTCCAAGTTGAGCAGAGGCGTAGGACCCTCTCCGTGCTTGCGATAATTTTTGAATACATTGTGTAACTAAGATTGCAACATTTTGTAATAACTTACGATGTAAAAAAAAAGGTGATTGTAAATTTGGTTTACACTGTATAATTTTACAAGCGTGTAGGGGTATGAGACCCCTTAGTGAAAACTGAAGTATCTGTAAGATGCCTACCGTACCATGGTTTTTTTCTTGAATTTAAGGGGAATAGATGGGACGGGGATCAGTGGCAGATAGCTATTAGGTAAATACAGGGGATGGTTGTTTGTGGGGGGTCAGAAATTATTGCTCATTTCATCAAGCTGGAAGTATCCAAGGGCGGACTGTAAGAATTCGCAATAATTTACAGTTCTGAAGATTCATGTTTTTTGATTAAAGTATCCCTGGGCAATGTGCTTTTTAAATTTCCAGGGATAAAATGGCTGTCACACCACATGGCCGAATGACAAAAGAGGTTTGGAATGCAGCTTTCTGTGTCTGGAAGTAAGGTTCAATGAAGACAAAGGACAATGCTTTGTTTATAAAGCAATTGAATGCTATTAGCATTTGTTTGTATATCGAGTGGATACACCTAAACTGCAGAAGAGACTCTTTGTATCTTGAATGGGTTTCCAATCACCCAGTACTGGACTATAGAGCAGATGTATCTCCCTTTTGTTTCAGCAAAGGGAGCTCTGAAAATCACATTAACTCAATCTAACCACTTTGAGTTAGCCTATCACAGCTTTGGGGTTAATTTTGCACACAGCCCTTGTAAGGCAGGATGTGAGGGGCTCACCAGGTATAAAAAAAGGCTGAGCAGCCAGCTCGCTCTCTTGACTCTTGACTTCTCTCTTGACTTCCTGGGACGGTAGGTGAGCTCTCTCTCTCTCTCTCTCTCTTCGCTGGACCACATGTCGGCAGAGTTTCTGACTCCACACAAGGCAACCTAGCAGGAGTTAAGGGGGGATGGTGATTTAAGGGAATTGCTAAGATTGTTTAAATACATTGTATCCCTCGTTTTTGCCGTGTGTACCCCCCTTGATATATAGTTTTACAATTTTACTGTGTTCGTGTGGGATAGTTTGATATTGTGATTGTAGTTTCTTTTAGTTAATAAAGCTTGATTTTTTTCTCTCATCCAAACCACGTGTTCCATTTTAATATCATTAATTATAAGTTCCTCCACTCAGAACTAAAGGAGGGCTAGCGATTCGAAACCGCTGTTTGTAAATTGGTTTAGAGTGCAGCAGCAAAAAGACTGCTGGCCAGGTAGATTACCTTAAACCAGTTTAAAAGAAGCCCCTGTAATCCTTACATAGGGAAATGGTGTTAGGGAAATTGACAGGATTGAAGGCTGATACATCCCCAGGGCCTGATAATCTACATCCTAGTGTACTTAAGGAAATGGCCCTCGAAATAGTAGATGCATTGCTGATCATCTTCCAACATTCGATGGAATCTGGAACAGTACCCATGGATTGAAGGGTACCTAATGTTACCCTACTATTCAAACAAGGTGGTAGAGAGAAAACGGGAAATTACAGACCGGTAAGCCTGACATCGGTAGTGGGGAAAATGCTAGAGCCCATTATAAAAGATGTAATCGCAGAGCACTTGGAAAACAGTGACAGGATCGGACAAAGTCAACATGGATTTACAAAAGGTAAATTGTGCTTGACTAATCTACTGGAATTTTTTGAGGATGTAACTGCTAGAGTAGATAAGGGAGAACCAGTGGATGTGGTGTATTTGGACTTTCAGAAGGCTTTCGATAAGTTCCCGCATAAGAGATTAGCGTGTAAAGTTAAGGCACATGGGATTGGGGGCAAGGTATTGACTTGGATAGAGAACTGGTTGGCAGACAGAAAGCAAAGAGTTGGAATAAACGGATCTTTTTCCGAGTGGCAGGCAGTGACTAGTGGGGTACCGCAGGGATCGATCCTTGGACCCCAGCTATTCACAATATATATGTAAGATCTAGACAAGGGAACAAGATGTAATATCTCCAAGTTTGCAGATGACACAAGGCTGGGTGTGTGTGTGTGCTGTGAGGAGGATGCAGAGAAATATGGTGAGATTTAAGGTGGTCATGGAAAAGGACAGGGATGGGCCAGAAATAAAGGTTCTAAATTGGGGGAAGGCCGATTTTAATAGGATAAGGCAGGATCTGGCCAAAATGGACTGGGATCAGCTACTTGTAGGAAAATCCGCATCGGAGCAATGGGAGGCTTTCAGAAGGGAGATTGAGATCATACAATGGCAATATGTTCCCGTAAAGGTCAAGGGTGGTTCCAAAAACCACAGGGAACCTTGGATGTCAGGGGATATGCGAGAATGGATTAGAAAAAAAAGGAGGGCTTTTGGCAGATACAAAAGGCTAAAGACGGAGGAAGCCCTAGAGGAGTACAAAAAGTGCAGGGGGATACTTAAAAAAGAAATTAGGAGATCAAGGAGGGGCCATGAAATAACACTGGCGAGCAAAATAAAGGAAAATCCTAAGATGTTTTCTAAGTATATTAAGGGCAAGAGGATAACTAGGGAAAAAATAGGGCCCATTAGGGACAAAAGTGGCAATCTGTGTGTGGAGCCGGAAGATGTAGGAGGGGTTCTAAATGAATTTTTTGCATCTGTTTTCACTATGGAGAGGGACGATGTAGACATAGAAATAGGGCGGGGGGACTGTGATATGCTCGAACACATTAACATCGAGAGGGAGGAGGTATTGGCGGTTTTAGCAGGCCTAAAAATGGATAAATCCCCAGGCCCGGACGAAATGTATCCCAGGCTGCTGTGTGAGGCAAAGGAAGAGATTGCGGGGGCTCTAACACACATATTCAGAACCTCTCTGGCCACAGGGGATGTGCCAGAGGACTGGAGAACCGCTAATGTAGTTCTATTATTCAAGAAGGGGAGTAGGGAAAAACCGGGGAACTACAGGCCAGTGAGCCTAACATCAGTGGTGGGAAAATTATTGGAAAAAATTCTG
This sequence comes from Somniosus microcephalus, assembly GCF_052327205.1. Classification (NCBI taxonomy): domain Eukaryota; kingdom Metazoa; phylum Chordata; class Chondrichthyes; order Squaliformes; family Somniosidae; genus Somniosus; species Somniosus microcephalus. The sequence continues at coordinate 76,107,862 of NC_140988.1, read as the reverse complement.
AGGGACAAAATTAGTCTCCACTTGGAGAGGCAAGGTTTAATCAGGGATAGTCAACATGGCTTTGTCAAGGGAAGATCATGTCTGACTAATTTGATTGAATTTTTTGAGGGGGTGACTAGCTGTGTGGATGAGGGTAACGCAGTGGATGTGGTATACATGGATTTCAGTAAGGCCTTCGATAAAGTCCCGCACAGGAGACTGGTCAAGAAGGTAAGAGCCCATGGAATCCAGGGTGCCTTGGCACGTTGGATACAAAACTGGCTTAGTGGCAGAAGGCAGAGGGTGATGGTCGAAGGTTGTTTTTGTGACTGGAAGCCTGTGGCCAGTGGGGTACCACAGGGATCGGTGCTGGGTCCCTTGCTGTTTGTGGTCTACATTAATGACTTGGAAGTGAATGTAAAAGGTATGATCAGTAAGTTCGCGGATGATACAAAAATTGGTAGGGTGGTAAATAGCGAGGAGGGTAGTCTCAGTCTGCAGGACGATATCGATGGGTTGGTCAGATGGGCGGAACAGTGGCAAATGGAATTTAACCCGGAAAAGTGCGAGGTGATGCACTTTGGGGGGACTAACAAGGCAAGGGAATACACAATGAATGGTAAGACCCTAGGCAAGATGGAGGGTCAGAGGGATCTGGGTGTGCAAGTACACAGATCCCTGAAGGCGGCGGAACAGGTGGATAAGGTGGTAAAAAAGGCATATGGGATACTTGCCTTCATTAGCCGAGGCATAGAATATAAGAGCAAGGAGGTTATGATGGAGCTGTATAAAACACTGGTTAGGCCACAGCTGGAATACTGTGTGCAGTTCTGGTCGCCACACTACAGGAAGGATGTGATAGCTTTGGAGAGGGTGCAGAGGAGATTCACCAGGATGCTACCAGGGCTGGAACGCTTCAGCTATGAAGAGAGACTGGGCAGATTGGGTTTGTTTTCCTTGGAGCAGAGGAGGCTGAGGGGGGACATGATTGAGGTGTACAAAATTATGAGGGGCATAGATAGGATGGATACTAAGGAGCTTTTTCCCTTAGTAGAAGGGTCAATAACTAGGGGGCATAGATTCAAGGTAAAGGGCGGGAGCTTTAGAGGGGATTTGAGAAAGAACTTTTTCACCCAGAGGGTGGTTGGAGTCTGGAACTCACTGCCTGAAAGGGTTGTGGAGGCTGGAACCCTCACAACATTCAAGAAGCATTTGGATGAGCACTTGAAATGCCATAGCATACAAGGCTACGGACCAAATGCTGGAATATGGGATTAGATTAGACAGGGCGTGATGGCTGGTGCGGACATGATGGGCCGAAGGGCCTCTATCCGTGCTGTATAACTCTATGACTCTAAACTCCAGTATTATTTGGACAGGTTGGGTGATTGGGCAGATGCATGGCAAATGCAGTATAATGTGGATAAATGTTAGGTTATCCACTTCGGTGGCAAAAACAGTAAGACAGATTATTATCTGAACGGCAATAGATTGGGAAAAGGGGAAGTGCAACGAGAACTGGGTGTCTTTGCGCACCAGTCGCTGAAGGTAAGCATGCAGTTGCAGCAGGCGGTAAAGAAGGCAAATGGTATGTTGGCTTTCATAGCGAGAGGATTCGAGTACAGGAACAAGGATGTCTTGCTGCAGTTGTACAGGGCCTTGGTGAGACCACACCTTGAGTATTGTGTGCAGTTTTGGTCACCTTTCCTGAGGAAAGATGTTCTTGCCATGGAGAGAGTGCAGCGAAGATTCACCAGACTAATACTTGGGATGGCAGGAATGACGTATGAGGAGAGATTGGGTCGATTAGACTTACATTCGCTAAAGTTTAGAAGAATGAGAGGGGATCGCATTGAAACTTATAAAATTCTAACAGGACTAGACAGACTAGATGCAGGAAGGATGTTTCCGATGGCGGGGGAGTCAAGAACCATGGGTCACAGTCTAAAGATAAGGGGTAAACCATTTAGGACTGAGATGAGGACGAATTTCTTCACCCAGAGAGTGGTGAACCTGTGGAATTCTCTACCACAGAAGGCAATCGATGCCAATTCATTAAAGATATTCAAGAAGGAGTTAGATATATTTCTTAAGGCTAAAGGGATCAAGGGATATGGGGAGAAGGCAGGGACAGGGTACTGAGTTTGGATGATCAGCCATGATCTCATTAAAAGTCCGAGCAGGCTCGAGGGGCCAAATGGCCTACTCCTGCTCCTATCTTTTATGCTTCTATGTTTCTATGTGGACACCCCTTACCAGTGGCTGTCAAAGTCACCACCGCACTCAACTTCTTTGCCTCAGGCTCCTTCCAGGGATCATCAGCAGACATTAGTGGCATCTCCCAGTCGGCCGCCCACAGGTGCATCACCCAGGTTACCGATGCCCTTTTTGCTAAGTCCCACAATTACACCCAGTTCACAAGGGATCAAGCAAGTATAACCGCCCGTTCGGTTGGATTCACAAATATGGCAGGCATGCCAATGGTGCAGGGCATCATAGACTGCTCACATGTGGCCCTTAGGGCGCCCCATCACAACCCAGCTATCTTTGTCAACCGAAAGGGCTTCCACTTCCTCAACGTACAGCTTGTGTGTAACCACAAGAAGGCGTTCTTGCATGTTTGCGCCATGTACCCTGGCAGTTGCCATGACTCTTTCATCCTGCGGCACTCTAATGTTCCTCCGCTTTTCAATCCACCAAACCAACTTAATGGATGGCTCCTTGGTGACAAAGGCTATCCCCTGAAGAAGTGGCTAATGACGCCGATCAGGAGGCCAGCTAATGAGGCTGAAGCGCGCTACAACGCCAGCCACACTTCGGCCAGGTCCATCATAGAGCAGACCATTGGGTTGCTGAAGATGCACTTCCATTGCCTTGACCGATCAGGTTGAGCCCTGTAGTATACATCATTCAGGGTCTCCAGAATGGTCGTGGTCTGCTGTGCACTGCACAACATCGCACAGCGTTGTGACTTGCAGCTTCCTGATGAGCAAGTGGCTCAGTTCCAGCCCCCCTCAGATGAGGATGAGGATGAAGAGGAGGAGGAAGCTGAGGAGGAGGAGGAGGATCTGGAGGAAGAGGAGCAGGAGGAGGATGAGCAGGAGGAGGAGCAGCAGGAAGAGGACCAGCAGGAGGAAGAGGAGCAGGAGGAGGTCAGAGCGCCGGTGTTTCGACCAGCGGCAGTGGCAGCACGTGAGCACATGGCTGCCAGGGATGCAAGGGATGAACTTATCATGGCTAGATTTGCATAGGTTGGCCAAGTTGGCACATGTCCTTGGCTCCATGCTAGGACTTCATTGACAATGGACATGTCTCTCTGGCCTCCTTTCAGTCAGGCCACCAACCTAACAATGCAAGTGTGGCGTTGCCTGCAATGTGGAACTGCCTAGTACTAAGTAACAGATGGCATAATGCCAACATTTTGGCATCAAATCATGTTAATGCTTTCCAACAGGGATGGCATTTTATCAACACGCAGAAACAGTCTCATAATCTGCACACAGATCTGGAGATTATATCCCTTGCTAGCTATACCCACACAGCCTTGGTTTCTTTGGCAGGGCTCTTCCTCCGAGACGAGTGGAAGAGCATTTCCATGCTAGCTCTCACCCCCTCCAACAACATTTGCAGCACCTTATCTGAGAGCCTCGGGTAGGCCCTTGCCTTGGAATTGGATATTCGTATCTCCAAAGATGTTGGAGGTGGTGCAGGAGAAGCAGAAATGCTGTGGAATGAGCCAATGGGGTAAAAAGCCATAATATCAGACTGGAAAAGTGCTGTCAACAAAGGCGAGTTTCAGTCCCAAAACACTAATTGAGCAAGGCATTCCACACATCTGAAATCAAGTGGCCAATCATGGGAAAATCTCAATTTTTTGAAAACTATCAGTGGAGGCGAGTTTCAGACACACCCAAGCCGAAACCCGCCTTCATCTCGCCTCCAGTGGGAAAATCACCCCCATTATCTCCAGGTTGTGAGGAGCATTATGTTAATTAATGATTTGTTGTGTTTGTTTCTATTAGTTTGCCATGAAGAAATGACACACACAGAGTTTGTAAAATAAAAAACTTTTTGTATTCAAAATGTGCATGTTTGGCCTTTGGAATCATTGCTGCCTTGGCCAGTTTTGGGGTTGTGCGTTGCTTTCCATCATGTTGTTCTCCATGCCAGAAGCCATTTCCTGAGTAGAAGCCTAGAAGTGGCTTGTTATCAGTCGTTGACGGACGGCCCGTCAGTTTCAACATTGTGGGCCTCCCTCCCACCTTGGTGCTGCTGCTGATCATCCTCCTCCTCTTTCTCCTCCTCTTCTTCCTCCTCCTCCGGTGGTACTCCAAGGCCTGGTGGCATTGGCTGGGTCCTGAGGATTGCCAGATTATGAAGGATGCAGCACACAACTATGAAGAGGGAGACTCACTCAGGCGAGTACTGCAGGGCTCCTCCTGTGTGGTCCAGACAGTGGAACCGTTGCCTGAGCCTGCCGATTGTCTGCTCAGTGATGTTCATTGTGGCGAGATGACTCTCATTATACTGCAGCTCAGCAGGGGTGTTGGGGTTACGGAGTGGTGTCATCAGCCAGGTGCAGAGTGGATAACCTTTGTCCCCGAGGAGCCAACCACTTGGCTGATGTGGTGCCTGGAAAAGGTCTGGCACGCCAGTCTGGTGCGCCAGTCTGGCACACGATGAAAGCTGCCAGGATAGCGGACATTGACAACGAGTATCAGTTGTCTGTGGTCACAGACCAAATGGACATTTAAGGAGTGGAACCCCTTGGAGTTTCGGAAAACCTCTGCATTCTCATGCGGTGCTCACAATGCCACACGCGTGCAGTCAATGGCACCCTGCACCCATGAGGAAGCCCGCTATGCTCACAAAGCCCAATGCTCATTCATGCTGTTTGGCCCAGGTCATCGGGAAAGAGATGTACTGGCGTCTCCTTTTGTAGAGGGCATTTGTGTCCTGCTGGATACAGCAATGCACTGAGAACTGGGAGATATTGGCGATGTCCCCAGTAGCTGCTTGAAAGGAGCTGGTGGCATAAAAATTCAGAGCCACTGTGACCTTCACTACCACCGACAGAGATGTCCTGGTCCTCAGTTGAGCCTGCTGATCTGGCTGCAGCAGGTGGCAGAGCTCAGTGACCACCTCCTTGCTGAAGCGTAGCCTGCGCAATCACTGCTCCTCAGACAAATTAATGTAGGAGAATTGTTCCCGGAATACCCTGGGAGGGTAAGGTCTCCTGTGCAAAGGCCTGTTGGCCCTCTTCTGTCTGGCCATGATTGCCACTCTCTCTCTGCATCTCTGTTGCCTCCAATTCTGCAGGCGCAGGATGATGCCCCGAATCAGTGCAACCCCCATAGCCTCTTGACAATCGAATTAATGAAGGTCAAATCCAAAAGAACCTGCAAAATGATGTTCAGTAGCCAAAACTACTTCACATAGCATTGACTCTATGCAGAAGACGCTCTCTCTCAGAATCTCTCTCTCTCTGTCAGAATGAGTGGTGCAAAAATGACTACCTCAAAAAAAGGCAGGAACAGGGCGCCTTAAAATAGCACCCCCTCCAGCCCATCACCGACTGGGAAATATTCCAGTCTCCCTGTCATTGCTTGCGGCAGGCAAAAAGGAGGGGGGCACCCCTCAATATCCAGTCCGGGGCGCCACCGGGGAATTGCACGCTCGAATGATGTCACGATCTGCGGGTGCAGGAGATCGGGGCACTGGACTTTTGCACCGTCACAAAAACTCTAGTCAATTTTGCAAGCAGCGCAAACATCGCCACGCCTGGGCGCTAGTTGCTTTGTGCCCCATTAGCGCCCTCTTAGGGTGCTAACGGGAAGCGCAAAGCAACCAAATTTTTCCCCCTTTCTCTCTACTGTCTTTATCCTATCCTTTATTATCAAGGCTACCCCAACATTGTCCCCTGCCCCCCAGAGCATTGCTGGATGTCCGAGAGATACATGTGTCCCTGATGGGTACAAATGATGGCAAAGATGTCATATCATATCATACCTTCATTTGCACCTCATTTCAATACACCTGTCTATTATACCAAGAAATATTCAGCAGAAAATCCTAGAGTGGGAACTGGCAGAACAGGTTTATGCCTAACTTTCCTCATCCTCCCACCACCCAGATTAGTCCAATTTATAGTTTACCAGCATAGCAGAAGAGGACATTCCCAATATTGAGATGTTTTATTTTCTTTTGTTAATGAATTTTCTGCCGGCGCTTGAGTGTGTTGCACCAAAAAGGTTTGGGGGTTAAGTTGTTTAGCCCCCAAAAACATGCATGGGGATCGTGATATGTATTGAGAGGAATGCAGTCATCATGCCGACTTCGTGCTGCCTCTTCGTTATAATGATTTCTCCATGCAGCCAGCACTACCATGCTGTTCATTGGCTGCACACATCAGCAAGAGGATCAATATTGGTTGCTAACTTGTACTACTTAAAGCAAGCCTGCACTACTTAAAGCTAGCCTGCACCTCTTAAAGGGGAGCTGCATTGTGGCTGCAGCAGGGGCTGGGAGTCATTCTGCTACTGAGTCTGATCAGGGAAAGAGGGAAGAATGGCTGACCATGGGAGAGAGTGGGCACCAAGGTTTTAGGATGCTGCACTGGAGGTCTTGTTGGAGAAGGTGGAAAGAAGGAAAGGTGTCCTGTATCCTCAGGGTGGTGGGGGGGGGGGCTGTTAGGAAGCCCTCCAGACATACAGTGAGAAAGCAGTGGGAACAGATAGCCATGGAGATTAATGCCAGCAGTGTAACCCCAAGTACTGATGCAATGCTGGAAGAAGTTTAATGACATCACACAAATAGTCACGGTCAGTCAATGCATCCTCAAATGACATATCCTACCAATTATGCCACTAGCCACAGCCACTGCTCAATTCACCATACCTCTATCACTCACCTACCAACAATCTCTATCAATCAGCACTCATACCTCACATTCAGATGCTTCACCTCTCCCTCACACAATTAGCACTGTTGCAAGCCTCACACCCATCATGCCGATTTCATGCTGCCTCCTCGTTATAATGATTTCTCCATGCAGCCAGCACTACCATGCTGTTCATTGGCTGCATGCATCAGCAGGAGGACCAATACTGGTTGCTAACTTGCACTACTTAAAGCTAGCCTGCTCTACTTAAAGCTAGCCTGCACCTCTTAAAGGGGAAGTGCATTGTGGCAGCAGCAGGTGCTGGGAGTCATTCTGCTACTGAGTCTGATCAGGGAATGAGTCTGATCCAGTCCTCTGGCACCTCCCCTGTGGCCAGAGAGGTTCTGAAAATTTATGTCAGAGCCCCTGCAATCTCCTCCCTTGCCTCACACAGCAGCCTGGGATACTTCTCATCTGGGCCTGGGGATTTATCCACTTTTAAGCCCCCTTAAACCACTAGTACCTCCTTCCTCTCAATACTAATTTGTTCAAGTATATCACAATCCCGCTGCCTGATTTCTATGCCTGTATTGTTCTTCTCCATAGTAAACACAGATGCAAAATATGAATTTAAAACCTCACCCACATCTTTTGGCTCTACACACAAATTGCCACTTTGGTCCCTAATGGGCCCTACTCTTTCCCTGGTTATTCTCTTGCCCTTAATATACTTATAAAACACCTTGGGATTTTCCTTTATTTTGCCCGCCAGTGTTTTTTCATGCCCCCTCTTCGCTCTCCTAATTTCTTTTTCTGTACTCCTCTAGAGCTTCCACTGTTTTTAGTCCTTTGAATCTGCCAAATTAGTCTCCACTTGGAGAGGCAAGGATTAATCAAGGATAGTCAGCATGGCTTTGTCAGGGGGAGATCATGTCTAACCAATTTGATTGAATTTTTTGAGGGGGAGACTTGGTGTGTGGATGAGGATAGTGCAGTTGATGTAGTCTACATGGACTTCGGTAAGGCTTTTGACAAAGTCCCGCATGGGAGACTGGTCAAGAAGGTAAGAGCCCATGGGATCCAGGGCAATTTGGCACATTGGATCCAAAATTGACTTAGTGGCAGGAGGCAGAGGGTGATGGTAGAAAGTTGTTTTTGTGAATGGAAGCCTGTGTCCAGTGGTCATAGAGTCATAGAGTCATAGAGTTTTACAGCACAGAAAGAGGCCCTTCGGCCCATCGTGTCCGCGCCGCCCATCCACCCCTGTCCTGTCTAATCCCATTTTCCAGCATTTGGTCCATAGCCTTGTATGCAATGGCATTTCAAGTGCTCATCCAAATGCTTCTTGAATGTTGTGAGGGTTCCTGCCTCTACCACCCTTTCAGGCAGTGAGTTCCAGATTCCAACCACCCTCTGGATGAAAAAGTTCCTCCTCAAATCCCCTCTAAATCTCCTGCCCCTTACCCTGAATCTATGCCCCCTTGTTATTGACCCCCCTACTAAGGGGAAATGTTCCTCTTTATCTACCCTATCTATGCCCCTCATCATTTTGTACACCTCAATCAGGTCCCCCCTCAGCCTTCTTTGCTCCAAGGAAAACAACCCCAGCCTGTTTAGTCTTTCTTCATAGCTGAGGCGCTCCATCCCAGGTAACATCCTGGTGAATCTTCTCTGCACCCTCTCCAAAGCAATCACATCCTTCCTATAGTGAGGCGACCAGAACTGCACACAGTACTCCAGCTGTGGCCTCACCAGCGTTTTGTACAGCTCCATCATAACCTCCCTGCTCTTATATTCTATGCCTCGGCTAATGAAGGCAAGTATCCCATATGCCTTTTTAACCACCTTATATAGATACATAGATACATAGAAGATAGAAGCAGGAGTAGGCCATTCGGCCCTTCGTGCCTGCTCCGCCATTCGATGAGATCATGGCTGATCCTTTAATTCAGTATCCCGTCCCCGCCTTCTCTCCGTAACCCTTAACCCCTTTTGCCCGTAGAAATATATCTAATTCCCTCTTAAATATATTTAATGAGCTGGCGTACACTGCCCTCTGTGGCAATGAGTTCCACAGGTTCACCACTCTCTGAGTGAAGAAATTCCCCCTCATCTCTGTCCTAAATGGTTTAGCCCTTATCCTTAAATTATGTCCTCTAGTTCTGTTCTCACCCGCCAAGGGAAACATTCCTTCTGCATCCAGTCTGTCTAGACCTGTCAGAATTTTATACACTTCTATGAGGTCCCCTCTCAATCTTCTAAACTCCAGTGTGTACATCCCTAAACTACATAGTCTCTCCTCATAGGTCATTCCCGCCATTCCTGGTATCAGCCTGGTGAATCGCCGCTGCACCCCCTCCATGGCAAGAACATCCTTCCTCAGATGAGGCGACCAAAACTGTACACAGTACTCGAGGTGTGGTCTCACCAGTGCCCTGTACAGCTGCAGCAAGGTATCCCTGTTCCTGTATTCTAACCCTTTTGCTATGAAGGCCAGCATACCGTTTGCCTTCTTGACCGCCTGTTGCACCTACCTGTTCCGCTGCCTTCAGAGATCTATGTACATGTACACCAAGGTCCCTCTGACCCTTTGTACTTCCTAGGGTCCTACCACTCATTGTGTATTCCCTTGCCTTATTTGTCCGTCCAAAATGCATCACCTCGCACTTTTCAGGGTTAAATTCCATTTGCCACTTTTCCGCCCATCTGACCAACCCGTTTATATCGTCCTGTAGCCGGAGGCTTTCCTCCTCGCAATTTACCACCCCACCAATTTTCGTGTCGTCTGCGACCTTACTGATCATACCTTTTACATTCTCATCCAAATCATTTATGTAGATCACAAACAACAAGGGACCCAGCACCGATCCCTGAGGTACCCCACTGGACACAGGCTTCCAGTCACAAAAGCATCCTTCGACCATCACCCTCTGCCTCCTGCCACTCAGCCAGTTTAGGATCCAACGCGCCAAGGCACCCTGGATCCCATGGGCTCTTACCTTCTTGACCAGTCTCCTATGCGGGACTTTGTCAAAAGCTTTACTGAAGTCCATGTAAACCACATCCACAGCATTTCCCTCATCCACCCCCCTAGTCACCCCCTCGAAAAATTCAATCAGATTTGTCAGACATGATTTACCCTTGACAAAGCCATGCTGACTATCCCCGATTAATCCTTGCCTCTCCAAGTGGAGACTAATTTTGTCCCTCAGAATTTTTTCCAATAATTTCCCTACCACAGATGTTAGGCTCACTGGCCTGTAATTCCCTGGTTTATCCCTGCTACCCTTCTTGTATAATGGTACTACATTAGCTGTTCTCCAGTCCTCTGGTACATCCCCTGTGGCCAGAGAGGTTCTGAAAATTTGTGTCAGAGCCCCTGCAATCTCCTCCTTTGCCTCCCACAGCAGCCTGGGATACATCTCGTCCGGGCCTGGGGATTTATCCACTTTTTGGCCTGCTAAAACCGCTAGCACCTCCTCCCTCTCGATGCTAATATGTTCAAGTATGTCACAGTCCCCTTGCCCGATTTCTATGTCTGCATCGTCTCTCTCCATAGTGAACACAGATGCAAAAAATTCATTTAAAACCCCGCCTACATCATCTGGCTCTACACACAGATTGCCACTTTGGTCCCTAATGGGCCCTACCCTTTCCCTGGTTATCCTCTTGCCCTTAATATACTTATAAAACATCTTAGGATTTTCCTTTATTTTGCTCGCCAGTGTTATTTCATGGCCCCTCCTCGCCCTCCTAATTTCTTTTTTAAGTATGCCCCTGCACTTTTTATACTCCTCTAGGGCTTCTTCCGTCTTTAGTCTTTTGTAACTGCCAAAAGCCCTCCTTTTATTTCTAATGCATTTTTGTATATCCCTTGTCATCCAAGGTTCCCTTTGCTTGTTGGTCCCACCCTTGACCTTTACAGGAACATGTTGGCGTTGTACTCTCTCTATTTCCCTTCTGAAAGTCTCCCACTGTCTTGATGTGGATTTTCCAATAAGTAGCTGCTCCCAGTCCACTTTGGCCAGATCCTGCCTTATCATATTAAAATCGGCCTTCCCCCAATTTAGAACCCTTATTTCCGGGCCGTCTTTGTCTTTTTCCATGACCACCTTAAATCTCACCGAATTATGGTCACTATCGCCAAAATGCTCTCCTACTGACACTTCCACCACTTGCCCGGCTACATTCCCCAGAATTAGGTCCAGTATCGCCCCCTCTCTTGTAGGACTTTCTACATGTTGGCTCAAAAAGCTCTCCTGGATGCACTTTAAGAATTCTGCACCCTCTAAGCCTTTCACTAAGCCTCTGACTATCCCAATTTATATTGGGGAAGTTGAAATCCCCCACTATTATTACCCTATTATTTTCGCACTTTTCTGAGATTTGCCTACATATCTGTTCCTCTATCTCCCCCTGACTGTTTGGGGGCCTATAGTACACTCCCAGCAAAGTGCTTGCCCCCTTTTTGTTTTTAAGTTCTACCCATATGGCCTCATTAGAGGAACCCGCTAATATATCATCCCTCCTTACAGCAGTAATTGACTCCTTAATTAATATTGCAACACCCCCTCCCCTTTTACACCCCCCTCTGTCTCGCCTGAAGATTCTATACCCCGGAATATTGAGCTGCCAGTCCTGACCCTCCCTCAACCATGTCTCCGTGATAGCAACAATATCGTACTCCCATGTGTTCAACAACAACTTCAGTTCGTCCACCTTATTTGCAAGACTCCTTGCATTAAAATAAATGCCTTCCAGCCCTGCCATATTCCCTTTTGCCTTCGCATATTTGCTCTGCCTTGTTTTTTTCTCTGTATTTGGCTGTAAATCACCCCCTGCTATAGCTCCACTCTGTACCCCATCCCCCTGCCAAGTTAGTTTAACCCCCCCCCCCCAGCAGTGCTAGCAAACCTCCCCGCAAGGATATTGGTTCCCCTCTGGTTCAGGTGTAAACCGTCCGACTTGTACAAGTCCCACCTTTCCCAGAAGCAGACCCAGTGATCCAGGAAACTAAAGCCCTCCCTCCTGCACCATCCCTTTAGCCACGCATTCATCTGTTCTATCTTCCCATTCCTATACTCACTAGCACGTGGCACCGGGAGTAATCCAGAGATTACAACCTTTGAGGTCCTGCTCTTTAATCCTTCACCTAGCTCCCTAAATTCTTGCTGCAGGACCTCATCCCTCTTTTTACCTATGTCGTTGGTACCAATGTGGACCACGACCTCTGGCTGTTCACCCTCCCCCTCCAGAATGCCCTGCAGCCGCTCAGTGATATCCTTGACCCTGGCACCAGGGAGGCAACAAACCATCCTGGATTCACGTCTATGGCCACAGAAATGCCTATCTGTTCCCCTTACTATAGAATCCCCTACCACTATTGCTCTCCCACTCTTTTTCCCCCCTTCCTGGGCAGTAGGAGCACCCCCAGTGCCAGGAAGTTGGCTGCTGCTGCCTTCCCCTGGTGAGTCATCCCCCTCAACAGTATCCAAAGCGGCATACCTGTTTGAGAGGGGAATGGTCACAGGGGTCTCCTGCACTACCTGCCTGCTTCTATTGCTCCTCCTGGTGGTCACCCATTTCCTATCTTCCTGTGCAGCCCTTCCCTGCGGTGTGACCAACTCACTAAACGTGTTATCCACGAACCTCTCAGCATCGTGAATGCTCAACAACCCATCCACCCGCAGCTCCAGCGCCTCAATGCGGTTTGCTAGTAGCTGCAGATGGATGCATCTCTGGCACACGTGGTCATCAGGGGCACCGGCAGTGTCCCTGAATTCCCACATAGAGCAAGAGGAGCATATCACGGGGCTGGGCTCACCTGGCATGACCTTCCCTTTACTTAATTTAAATTAATTTACTATCACCAATTAAAAATATCTCTAAGGTGCTTGTATAGTCTACCAACAGTCCCTGCTACACCAGAAAAGACCCTAGTAACTATAAACTACAGAGTTTAAGTTTAAAAAAGAGAAATACTCACCAACCAATCACTTACCTGCTCCCTGGTGACGTCACACTCTGATTACTTTTTACCTCTCTCCTCTGCTGTTGATTTGGTGTGCCTCTGCTGAACCCGCCGGTTTTAAGTGCCGCTGGTCGCGCTGCTGCTCTCCCACAGGTCCAAGCTCTCTGACCTCGCCTCTGCTGAACCCGCCGGTTTTAAGTGCCGCCGGTCGCGCTGCTGCTCTCCCACAGGTCCAAGCTCTCTGACCTCGCCTCTGCTGAACCCGCCGGTTTTAAGTGCCGCCGGTCACGCTGCTGCTCTCCCACAGGTCCAAGCTCTCTGACCTCGCCTCTGCTGAACCCGCCGGTTTTAAGTGCCGCCGGTCGCGCTGCTGCTCTCCCACAGGTCCAAGCTCTCTGACCTCGCCTCTGCTGAACCCGCCGGTTTTAAGTGCCGCCGGTCACGCTGCTGCTCTCCCACAGGTCCAAGCTCTCTGACCTCGCCTCTGCTGAACCCACCGGTTTTAAGTGCCGCCAGTCGCCCTGCTGCTCTCCCACAGGTCCAAGCTCTCTGACCTCGCCTCTGCTGAACCCGCCGGTGGTGTACCGCAGGGATCGGTGCTAGGTCCTTTGCTGTTTGTAGTGTACATTAATGATTTAGATATGAATGCAGGAGGTATGATCAGTAAGTTCGCAGATGACACAAAAATTGGTGGAGTGGTAAATAACGAGGAGGGAAGCCTCAGGCTACAGAACGATATAGCCAGGTTGGTCAGATGGGCAGAACAGTGGCAAATGGAATTTAACCCTGAAAAGTATGAGGTGATGCATTTTGGGAGGACTAACAAGGCAAGGGAATACACAATGAATGATAGGATCTGAGGGAGGACAGAGGATCAGAGGGACCTTGGTGTGCATGTACATAAATCCCTGCAGGCAGCAGGACAGGTAGATAAGGTGGTTAAAAAAGCATATGGGATACTTGCCTTCATTAGCTGAGGCATAGAATATAAGAGCAGGGAGGTTATGATGGAGCTGTACAAAACACTAGTGAGGCCACAGCTGGAATACTGTGTGCAGTTCTGGTCACCGCACTATAGGAAGGATGTGATTGCATTGGAGAGTGTGCAGCGAGATTCACCAGGATGTTACCTGGGCTGGAGCGCTTCAGCTATGAAGAGAGACTGGACAGGTTGGGGTTGTCTTCCTTTGAGCAGAGAAGGCTGAGGGGGGACCTGATTGAGGTGTACAAAATTATGAGGGGCATAGATAGGGTAGATAGAAAGGAACATTTCCCCTTAGTAGAGGGGTCAATAACCAGGGGACATAGTTTCAAGGTAAGGGCAAGAGTTTTAGAGGGGATTTGAGAAAAAACCTTTTCACCCAGAGGGTGGCTGGAATCTGGAACTCACTGCCTGAAAGGGTGGTAGAGGCAGGAACCCTCACAACATTCAAAAAGCATTTAGATGAGCACTTGAAACACCATAGCATACAAGGCTACGGACCAAGTGCTGGAAAATGGGACTAGAATAGATAGAGCTTGATGGCTGGCGCAGACATGGTGGGCTGAAGGGCCTCTTTCTGTGCTGTATAACTCTATGGGTAGAAATTGGGTGAGTAGCGCCACCTGTTAGCGCCTAAAGAGGCAGCCAGTGGCTGTAGCGCCACTGGCTGCGCCTCCCGCGATATTCAGCAGGGGCGCTAATGGTGGCGTTAGCCTGTTGCGCTGCGCCGCCACCGATGACGTCATCGGTGTGCGCAGCGCCCCATTCGCGCCCCGATCGCGATATTTGGTAGCGAACGGTGCAACAGCGGCGTTCGCTACCCGCGCCCGGTTCACGGGGCCTTACTGCGCCGGCAGAGTCGCAAGTTAAGGTAGAGGTGCGGGGCGGCCGGTTTTTCCGGCAGCCGCCTGCCAGCACCTCCGTCCCCGGCCTCCAGATCTCCCCCCGCGGCATTGCCAGCTGTTTCCCGAGAGCCCGGCACTTCTCCACGGTGCCGGGCTCTTTTGCCGGCACTCGCAATCGGGGTTCGCGCTGCTGCAGGCCCCTCCCCCTTAACAATGGGAGGAAGGCCTGCAGTACCGCAGCGTGCCGTGCCGCAGCGTGTGGCGCTGCGGCACGTTGCGCTGCGAAATTCACTTTCAGCACCCTAAGAGGGACGCGGAGCGCCTCGAGCCGCGCCCCGTCTCCCTCTAGGGGCACTGAGGCTGAATATCTGACGATCGCTACTGCTCCGAACGCTGCTCAGAAATCTGCGCCCAGGCGAACTTGGCGCCAGTTTGGCACCTCACCCCAATTTCTAGGCCTATAACTCTAAGACCCACATCTCACAGCTTGCATACACTGGTAGCTATTCAACAATGACAGCCACATCACCCAAACAGATTGCACGACACTCACTGACACACTTCCCTCTCTCTTGCAGGAGAAGCTGGCGCACAACCAGAGGCAGCAGAAACTAACCGGAGGGGGGAGAGGTGGCCTGCATTTTCTAACCCCCATGGAGGAGAAGGGCCATTGCTGGCCATTATCGGAATGGCCATTGCTGAGGCTGTGGCCAGCGGTGGGGTCGAAGCCATTGAAGATGACAGTATCCTCATCCTCCTTCTCGCATCCCACTTTTCCCTCAGCCCTCTTTTCCCTCATCCCTAACTCTCATCTGACTTACAAGCTGCAGATGGTGTAATCATGCATTTCTTACTTTCTCCTTTCCTCTCACCATAATTCATAACGTGTCCCTTATTGCATTTCAGATACCCAAGAACTGCAACCTGTCCAGGCAGTGTTGGAAGAGCAGAAAGACAGTGAAGATAAAAACACACCATCACTCGATTTCACACTCGCAGCCGTCAGATTTGATGCTGACAATGCGCGTAATTTAGAGGGTAGCATGAAGGGATAATTACAGTCCTAGCCCTTCCCGGGCTATCCCAGATCAGGTGTATTCCCCAGACATTCACCCTCAACTTAAGTTAGAGATAGCTGAATTCCATAAGACACTTAAATGGGTCTAAAAGTTCAGGCTATCTCTCCCTAAAGGAAAGGAACGACTGAAAATGTTACCATCCTCCAGATAGTACTTTTAATAAGTTGAACTAGACTGTAGCCTTCTGGATATTATGAGGGTCTGGAATACCCCCCAGAATTCTGCAACTCCTTACAAAAGAGTATACAGAATTTGGGTTCGTGAGTTTATACAGAATTACTCTTTGAGACAATTCTAAAAATATATAGTTTTATTTAAGAGCTGACATTCATTTAACAGCTGTTGAATCAGTCGCAACATTAACAATTCAAAATAAAATTAGCTTACTTTTCTTATTTCTCAGCGATCCTTATTCTCAAATCTTTACTTTGTTACATTTCTACATTTCTCACTTATTTCTAAATCCAGAATATCCACCAAAATCAATTACTTTGAGCTCCTGAGACTCATAGTTAAAGACTTACAGAGATGCCTCTGAAGAGTTGAGAAACGCTTTGCCGGTTCAGCGAGTTACATAAGAACATAAGAAGTAGGAGCAGGAGTAGGCCATATGGCCCCTCAGGCCTGCTCTGCCATTCAATAGGATCATGGCTGATCCGAATCCAGACTCATGTCCACTTCCCTGCCCTCTCCCCGTAACCCCTAATTCCCTTATCTGCTAGGAAACTGTCTATCTCCATTTTAAATTTATTTAATGTTGCAGCTTCCACAGCTCTCTGAGGTAGCAAATTCCATAGATTTACTACCCTCTGAGTGAAGAAGTTTCTCCTCATCTCAGTTTTGAAAGGGCAGCCCCTTATTCTTAGATTATGCCCCCTAGTTCTAGTCTCACCCATCAGTGGAAACATCCTCCCCGCATCCACCCGATCAAGCCCCCTCACAATCTTATATGTTTCGATAAGATCGCCTCTCATTCTTCAGAACTCCAATGAGTAGAGTCCCAACCTACTTAACCTTTCCTCATACGTCAACCCCCTCATCTCCGGAATCAACCGAGTGAACCTTCTCTGAACCGCCTCGAGAGCAAGTTCTGACTTTCTGCTGAAAAGGTCTTATTTTTATACCCTTTTGGCAGTGGTTTCTTCTTTGATGTTCTCTGCTGATGTCAGCTAATTGTCTTTATGGATTCTCTATTTTGAACGCTTTCTATTCTTACTGTCAATTCAACTATTGCATGCATAATTATTTCTCTACCTTTAGGTGTTCCAAAAAACATCATAAAAACAATGACAGCTATGGTTTCTGTTTGATGTCATTCCTACAAAATGCTTTCATTCAATTCTTAATATTGGCTTTACTGGTTTTTAGCAGACATTGTGGGCTAGATTTTCGGGGAGCCGTCAGGCGGGGTTTCATGCGTGTGGGGGGGGGGGAATCGTGACTTTGGGGGTCCCGACACCATCCTGCCCAAAACCCCGCCCCACGTAAGTTTCAGGGGCGGCGAGTACCTGCCCCGCACTGGGACCCGCCGAAACCAGGCGGGAAGGGATTAGTGCCAATTAACTGCCTGTTAACAGTTATTTTGAGGGGTTTCGTGTGGGTTTCCCAACGGCTCCAAACCACACCAGGTTAGAGCAGCGGGTCGGGTTGAATGAGTTGGAGGGCTCACGATGTCGCCGCTCAGGTGAGTGATGGGTGCATGAGTGTAAAGGTAAGTGTGTTTGGCGTGTCTAAAGTGTATAAAGCACTTTTACTTAACTTTACTTACCTTAACAGCCTTTCTTCCTGTAACCATCGGGAGTGCAGCACTCAGCCAGAACTGAAAGCTGAACGGCTGCGATCTGTCAAAAGTGACAGCCTTCAGCTTTTAGTGCTGCTGAGATTTCTAAATGAGTCTGCGCAGAAGGACTCATCTTAGAAATCACACTGTCAGTGTTTGACAGCTTCAAACAGCTGTAAAACACTAATATTTCATCTGTCAGAAATCTTGACAGATGAAATTTCAGTCTGTGACGTCACCTGTTGCTGAATGGCCCTCAATTGGCCTGCTGAGCCCGCTGGGCGGGCTCAACAAGGTCAATCAAGGGAAAATCGAGCGGATTGGCCGTACGTCGATGTGGGCGGGTCAAAAACCCGAAAGGGGAACTCCCGCCTTCTTCCCGATAGGTTCGACAAAATCGACCCCCATGACTCCGTGCTGCTCCAAGTTCAATACAAACACAATGGCCCCGATTTTCTGCCAGCCGTCGGGCGGCTTTTCAGGCAGGCGGGGACCGAAAATAGCCGAAATAGGGGGTCACGACCCCCCCGCCTGATTCCCCGCCCCTCCGACTTTCGGACCGCCATTTATCCGTGACCCGATTCAGTCCCGCCCGCCACTGCCGGGACTGGCTGTCGGGACCCTAATCACCAATTATTGGCATGTTTAATGCCATTTTAAGGGGCCCTTGCTATTTTCAAGGGTTCCCCACGCTAAACATGCCTGCAGGGAACCCCGCTGATGAAACCTGGCGTGAAGCTTGCCGGCTTGCTTGCTCTCATCTGCCGGTCATTCGGGAAAGCTGCGATTTAATCGGAGAGTATTTGTATGTTGAAGGACCTTGTTTTTGCAGGCTTGGGGCTACTTCTTCAAGGCTTAGGCACAGCTGTGGAAGGTTGGAGCCTCACACACTCCTCCAATGTGATCTCCTGGGAAGCCCCTATCGCCACCCTCACTCAGCGCTTCCTCAGCGGAGGCATCTACCAGAAGCATGGGATGCCTTTTTTACCTTCCCTTCTTGCCATTAAAGGATCTCCAGCAGCAGAGGTGGTAGCAGCAGAACCAGGAACAGCAAGATCAGTAACAGGAGCACCAGGCTGCTGCTCACTCACCTGAAGCTGCACAGGCCAGAAGGGGCCCGCGTTTGGAAGTGGCTTGAGAGCACCTTGCTGTGCTTTAGGGGGCCATGGGGACCCATATCTGCACTGGCTGTCCTACTCAGAGGACTTCCATGAAGGTCTGGTTTCTCTGTTCAATAGATGGCCATCGCTCTTCAAGAGATGTTATTCTCTTATGAGCACTCACCATGTTTTCTGTACCCTGGCGACTTATCTCCTCCATGGAAGTTGCCAACCTTTCCATGGTGATGCGTTCATGTGCCAAGACTCCACAAAGGCTCTGCTCATGGTCGCTATGGACTCCTCCATTCGCTCCACACCCGCAGTGACCCTGGCGACAAAACCTGCCAGAGACTCCTGCATCTGTGCATGGAGATCCATCACCTCTTCTCTTGCGGATGGACCCAGAGGCAGAGGGTCGACATGCAGCACAGCTGAGCTGAGCTGGCAGAGTCCTGCGCCCTCCGACAAGGACTCTCCATTGCTGTCCCTGTCTCCAGAATCTGCTGAGGCTCACTTGTTAGCTGTGAAACACCAGGTGACAACACTACTCTATATCCCAAAGGTCCCCCCGAGGTGTGAGTGTCTGCATTGGTGCTGGGTGCACTTACTTCTGCTGACGCTGCGCCCTCAGAGGTTGGAGCTTCCTCTGAGGAGTGTGGCTGCACAGCCTCTTCCTCCTCCACAGTGGAGACGCGGGCTCTGGATGGTTCTGTGGGGGAGTAGAGGAAGTAGTTAGAGATGTGATGCCAAGGTTACATGCACATTCAAGTTGACATCTGCTGACACCTGCATCCATGCAGCCTTGGTCTCAGTGGGAGGCCCCTTCCTCCCTGATCTAGGGAAGAGGACCGCTCTGTGGACCCTAACCCCATTCAATAATGCCTGCAGTGAAGCTTCATCGAATTTGGAGGCAGCTCGGGGTCTGGCACTGGCCGCAGCTGCTGCAGGCTCCTCTGCTATCCTGTATGGTTTGTTTGGAAGCCAACAGAGGAAGCTATGCTTGCTGTGGACCTTGAAAGCACCACGAATGATGACATCATACTGTGGGGCTTCCTGACTGGAAATGGACAATTAGCAAGGCTGTCCACACGCTGGAAATTAATTGGCCACTTGAGGGAAAATTGCGTGCAGCTGGCTGACCCATTTTTTTGTGGGTCAGAACCCCACATTCAGGGAATCCGACCATTTCCCACACAATCCACATAATCGGGCCCAATGTAATTGCTTGGTGTCACCTATTGAAGTTATATCTTCAAAGTGTCCTTGTTGGTAACATATTTACTGTGTCTATAAATTAAAGACACTTTGACCAGAGTGTTTCATGCATTTCTAGCTATCTCAATTGGTTGTATATTTAATCGTGTTGCCTGTCTTCCAAGTTTAACATAAAAACTATTTGACCAGCAGGTGTTTCTTTTACTTGATGTTATCTTTTCAAAGGCATTTGATTCTTTTAATGTTTGTGTTTCTGTTCTACGTGTTAGTTCTTAAACTGGGTCTTCTCATTGTGTTGGTTGCAAACTGTAGATCTTTCGGAAGCACCAATGGTTTGCTTCAATCTTTAATTGTTTTAGTATTTTTAACTAATTCCCATTTCAAAGCTTGTTTACCACTTTGTTATCAACTGATTTTTATCTCAGGAGCCTTTATTCTGTTTGCAGCCTGTGTCTCCGAGGCTTTCCAGACTTTTAAACCCAGTATATCATGTATTAATAATCTCAGTATTCTGTTCATATTATGGTGTATCTTTCTGAAATATGGCATATTCCCTCACAAGCATAGAGACAGAATCTGCACATGGTGAGACATCGGGTACAAGTGCATTGCAGCCAGGGCAGGGGAAAGGATAGTGCAGGTGCCAGTTCACTGGAGGGTGAGGTTGCACAATAGTTCAGCTGCAGAGGACTCAGATGAGAACTTCGAAGGGCCAGGCTACAGAAGAAGGCTGATGGATTTACAGACCAAAATGCTTGGTGCATTGGCAGGCCTGCCAGAAAGACTGCGTTCAATGTCAAGGAGCGTGGAGGAGTCCAGCACCAAATTGGCATAGGGCTTTGCGCAGAGCTTGGAGCCCATCCTTTCCAGCATGGAACTGGTGGCCAACTCCATCAACAAACTTGTGGAACCAACTATGATGCAGAATCTGATGGCCAATGTCTCAGCTTCCATTACAGCACAAGCAGCAGCCACCCAACATCTGAGTGCTGCAGTAGAAGCCCAGACTGGTGCCACCATGGCTCTGGATTCCAGTGTTCAAAGAGGCTTCCATAGTATCACAGCAGTCCAGCAATCTGTTCTACAACAGATTACTAGGAGTGCTGAGGCACCCCGGGAGAGTGGTAGTGGCTCCATGAAGCAAGAACCTGCTGTTCTCTCTCAGGATGACAGCATTCCTACTTGCACCCCTGCCACTCCGCCAGTGACCTCGCTGTTGCCTGCCAGCCAGCCATCCCAGACTGCTACCACTAATGCCGAGATGGTACAGTCTGAAGTCTGTCCTTCTAGGCCCAGAGCTGCTCGAGATCATCCTTCAAGACAATCTGCAGTATCCTCCACTGAAAGTCAGCAACCTTCCACTAGACATGCTGCAGCCACTGGTGTAGCCCTTTATAGGAGCACTAGGACATGCAAAGGCACATGGAAGACAGGCACTAAGGGAAAGCACAAGGGTGACTAGTTTATTTGTGTATGCAATATGGCATGATTTAATTTATAAATTTGGATTGCAATGTTTATTTTGTGTTGGCTTTTACTTTTGCATCGTGGGTAAGTGGACGATGTAATGGTCAATGACAGAGGGAAGGTAAGGAGTGAGGGACTGTTGGTGGATGGGGGATTCGGGCTGAGGTTACTGGTATCGCTGTTTAATTATTTGTTTACATACAGCCTGGGCAGAAAGGGGCTGTCTAGGTTGCAGCCTCCCTTCCTCTTTCTCCTCTTTCTCCTCTTCCTCCTCCTCCACTTCCACCTCATCCTCCTCTGCCTTCTCTTCCTCCTCCTCGTGTTTCTGCTCCTGAGCTTCTCCCCTGATAGGTGGTGGCAAGGGCTGTTCCCTCATGATGGCAAGGTTGTGAAGTATGCAGCGTACCTTGACACATCTTGACACCTGCTCAGCCGTGTACTGCAGGGCTCCTCCAGAGCAGTCCAGGCAGCAGAATCATTGCTTCAGGACACCAATGGTCTGTTCTATCACATTTCTTTTGGCAGCATGGCTCTAGTTGTATGCCTGCTGTGCACGTTTGCATGGGTTGCGAACCAAAGTCATGTCATAAGCCTTTGTCGCCCAGTAGCCACCCTTTGATTGCCATGGTGGTTGAAATACAGCTGTAATGGAGGACTGCTGCACAATTAATGCATCGTGACTATTGCCAGGACATCAGGCATTGACCTGCATGATGTACTGTCTATGGTCATACACCAGCTGCACGTTGAGGGAATGGAATCCCTTTCGGTTCAGGTACATGGTTGAGTTGATATGAGGTGCACACAATGCAATGTGCGTGCAGTCAATGGCACCTTGCACCATGAAGAAGCCCGCAATCCTTACAAACCCTCATACTCACTCTGCCTGCTTTTCTCTGGCAAAAGGGAATGAAATGAAGTTATCCCTCTTTGCATAGAGTGCCTCAGTGACCTCCCTTATGCAGCAGTGCACTGCAAACTGGGAGATGTTGCTAATATCTCCAGATGTAGCCTGTAAGGAGCCAGACACAGAAAAGTTCACTAGTGGGGTGCCTCAAGGATCAGTGCTTGGGCCTCAGCTATTTACAATCTATGACTTAGATGAAGGGACCAAGTGCAATGCATCCAAGTTTGCTGACCATACAAAGCTAGGTGGGAAAGTAAGCTGTGAGGAGGACACAAAGAGCATGCAAAGGGATATAGGCAGGTTAAGTGAGTGGGCAATAAGATGAAGTATAATGTGGGGAAATGTGAGGTTATTCACTTTAGTAGGAAGAATAGAAAAACAGAATATTTTTTAAATGGTGAGAAACTATTAAATGTTGGTGTTCAGAGAGATTTAGGTGTCCTCGTACAGGAGACACAGAAAGTTAGCATGCAGGTACAGCAAGCAATTAGGAAGGCAAATGGCATGTTGGCCTTTATTGCAAGGGTGTTGGAGTTTACTACAGTTGTACAGGGCTTTGGTGAGACCATACCTAGATTATGGTGCACAGTTTTAGTCTCCTTATCTGAGGAAGGACATACTTGCCTTAGAGACGGTGCAATGAAGGCTCACTAGATTGATTCCTGGGATGAGAGGGTTGCCCTATGAGGAGAGATTAAATATATTGGGCCTATACTCTCTGGAGTTTAGAAGAATGAGAGGTGAAATGTAAGATTCTGACGGGGATTCACAGAATCACAGAATCCCCACAGTGCAGATAGAGGCCATTTCGGCCCATCGAGCCTGCACCGAAACATATCCCACCCTATCCCCGTAACCCCACGTATTTAATCCCCTAACACTAAGGGCCAATTTTTATCATAGCCAAATCAACCTAACCAGGGTGAATGCTGATAGCTTGTTTCCCCTGGCTGGAGAATCTAGAACTAGGGGGCATAGTCTCAGGATAAGGGGTCGGCCATTTAAGACTGAGACGAGGAGGAATTTCTTCATTCAGAGGGTTGTGAATCTTTGGAATTCTCTACCCCAAAGGGCTGTGGATGCTGAGTCATTGAGTATAGTCAAGACTGAGATAGACAGATTTTTGGGCCCCGATTTTCCCGGAGCCGTCAGGCAGGGTTTCAGGCGGGCGGGGGCTGAAAATCGCAGAAATAGGGGGTCGCGACCCCCCCCACCCGATTCCCCACCCCGCCCGACTTTCGCCCCGGTGTTTCAGCACGACCCGAATCAGTCCCGCCCGCAGCCGGCGGGACTGGTCGTCGGGAGCCTAATGATCAATAATTGGCAGCTGTAATCCAATTTTAAGGGGCCCTTGCAATTTTCAGCCATTCCCCACGTAAACCACGCCTGGTGGGAACACCGCTGATGAAACCTGGTGTGAACAATGTTGGCTTGCTTACTTTCAGCTGCAGGTCAATCAGGAATGAAGAGATTTAATCAGACAGCATTGGTAGGCTGCAGGACCTTGTTGCTCCAGGCTTGGGGCAACTTGTTGAAGGCTTAGGCACAACTGTGGAAGGTTGGAACCTCACACAATTCTCCAGTGTGAGCTCCTGGGAGGCCCCTCTCACCACCCTCACTCAGCGCTTCCTCAACGGAGGCATCTGCCAGAAGCATGGGAGGCCTTTTGTTCCTTCCCATCCTGGCATTAGAGGATCTCCAACAGCAGAGGAGGCTGGAGCAGCTCCAGCAACAGCAGCTCCAGCAACAGCAGCAGCAGCAGGAGCGACAGGCTGCTGCTCAGCCACCTGAGGCAGCACAGGCCAGAAGGGGCCAGCGCATGGAAGGCCGTCGGCGCAGGAGATACCCCCCAAACAGGGTCTACAGATACAGGGTGAGCTACCTCAACATGACTGAGCAGTAGTGCCAAAGGTGGCTCCGAATTTCGCGAGAGGTAGTGACTGACATCTGCGCAATGCTCCAACAAGACCTGGAGCCCAAAGCACCAGGTCGACACTCCTTACCAGTGGCCATCAAAGTCACCACTGCACTCAACATTTATGCCTCAGGCTCCTTCCAGGGATCGGCATCTCCCAGGTGGCCGCACACACTTGCATCAAACAGGTCACCGATGCCCTCTTTGCCCTCGCGCACAATCACATCCATTTCACCAGGGATCAAGCAAGTGTGAGGGCGTGGGCACTTGGATTAGCTCAGCTGGCAGACTTTCCAAGGGTGCAGGGCATCATTGACTGCACACATGTGGTCCTTAGGGCACCCCACCGCAATCCAGGAGTTTTTGTCATCCGGAAGGGCTTCCACTCTGTTAAGTCTGTGTGTTCTAGTTGTAATTACTAACACAGACTACAAGATTAAAGTTCAACAGGTCTTTACTGGTTGGAGGTCAGGACTATACTAAAATACAATATTACGACACAGTGCTTATATACCGGTGGTCACCACCGGTATTACGTATACAGCAGCCAGAGAAAGTAGTACATCTCTTAAGGTGGAACAGGCTTAAGTTCTCTTAAGGTGGAACAGGTTACATACACCACAATCCTCCCTTTTTAGCTTAACAGTCATATCCCCATTTAACATAACATAATAACATATATAACTTCAGGTATAAACAGTTCAAAGGTTCAGTCTCTCAGGAGGCCTTCTGATTCGGTTTGGATAACGCCTTTCAGTGGTCTCTGATTCCTGTTGCTGAGGTGACTCCTCTAGTTGGTCTCCCATGCATTGGGTGTTACCACCCTCGGGTACATTCCCTGCCGAGGTAGATGCTTCAGGTTCATTAACGTCTTCCACAGTTGTCTCTGTCGCAATCATGGGTTCGACCCTTGCTCTCGATTCTACCAGTTGATCCGCATGATGCCTTATCACATTGTTACCAATATCTACTGTGTACATTAGAGGTCCTTGTCTGGCCCGAATTGTTCCGGACTGCCATTTTTCGTTTCCATAGCCCCTTGCCAACACTGGTTGTCCTACGTCGAAACTTCGAGTGGTCTTGTTATTAATATGCCGGAACTGTTTGTTTTCCACGTCCCTCCGCACATTTGGTTTTAACAAGTCCAACCTGGACCGCAACCTCCTGTTATAAAACATCATGGCAGGACTTTGGTTAGTCACTGCATGAGCGGCGTTTCGATATGCCATTAGGAAATTGTCCACCTTGTGCTGTAGCGGAATCTGATCATCGTTCATGGCCTTTATTGCCTTTTTGAATGTTTGGACAAATCTCTCGGCCAACCCGTTTGTCGCCGGATGATATGGGGCAGAGGTATAATGTTTCACCCCATTCTTCTTTAAGAATTTTTGGAATTTGGAATTTTTGGAATCCGTTGTCCGAACAGATCTGTTCTGGCAATCCGTTCCTTGCGAATATTGTTCTTAACACCGCAATTGTCTTTTCTGAAGTAGTGGTATTCATCTTGATCACTTCTAGCCATTTGGAATGTGCGTCCACCGCAATTAGGAACATGGAGTCCATGAATGGACCAGCAAAGTCAATATGTACGCGTTGCCATGGGGCTGAAGGCCATTCCCATGGGTGTAGTGGTGCGATCGGAGGTGCATTTTGCACTTTTTGGCACCCAGCGCAGCTTATCGTCAACTCCTCTATCTGTTGGTCAATACCCGGCCACCATACATAAGCCCTAGCAAGACTTTTCATCTTAACTCCCCCCAGATGACCTTCATGCAGTTCTTTTAGAACTCTTTCCCTTAACTTGGGAGGAATAATCACTCTTGTCCCGTACATCAAAGTACCATGGCAGACGGACAGCTGGTCTCGCCTTGCCGAGAATGCCGGTAACAGAGGATCACCACGTGTTGGCCATCCTTTCACTGTCACCTCGTAGACTCTGGACAGTGTTGGGTCGTTCCTGGTTTCTCTTTCAATACTTGCATTGGTGACTGGTAAACACTCGATGATGGTCGAATGAAATAACTCAACAGGGTCAACTTTCGTCGTTTCTTCTTCTTCAGGTAGTGGCAGGCGCAACAGCCCATCAGCATTGCCATGCTGCTTCATACCTTTGAATTCTATTTGATATTGATGTGACCCTAGGAAAAGGGACCATCTCTGGAGGCGCTGTGCTGTCATCACTGAAACACACTTCATAGGGTTAAAAATGGATACCAATGGCTGATGGTCTGTCAGAAGTGTGAATTTTTGGCCCTGCAGGTAATGATTAAACTTCTTCACTCCCCATACAAGGCTGAGAGCCTCCCTATCGATCTGCGCATAGTTGCGCTCAGCGGAGGTCAATGATCTGGATGCAAACGCGACTGGCCTTTCCGTGCCATTTGGCAACTTGTGTGAGAGTACTGCCCCAATACCATATGGAGAAGCATCACAAGCCAACCGAATAGATAGTGTAGGGTTGAAGTGAGCCAACACTTCCTCTGAGGTGATCAATTCTTTGCTTTTGCGAAATGCCTTCTTACAGTTTTCGCTCCATTCCCATGGTACCCCCTTCTGTAAAAGAGCGTTTAGCGGGTGCAGTACCGTGGATAGATTTGGTAGAAATTTATGGTAATAGTTAATCAATCCTAGAATCGACCTCAACTGAGAGACATTATCCGGAGCGGGAGCCTTTACAACTGCCTCTATCTTGTCAGGAGACTTATGAAGCCCCTCCCGGTCAATGACATGACCACAGTACGAGATCCGCTTCTGGAAGAACTCACATTTCTGCCGATTAACTCTAAGTCCATACTCTTTCAGTCTGCTGAGCACCAGTTCCAAGTTTGCGAGGTGTTCTTCATCACTATCACCTGTAATCAGAATATCGTCCAGGTAACATTGTGTGCCTGGAATTCCCTGTAATACCTGCTCCATGGCCCTCTGCCAAATTGCTGGAGCCGATGCCACTCCAAAAACCAGCCTATTGCACCGGCACAAACCTCGATGCGTGTTGATCGTGAGGTGTTGGCGTGACTCTTCTTCAACCTCCATCTGCAAGTACGCCTGCGCCAGGTCTATCTTGGTGAAGTGTTTCTCGCCAGACAATGAAGCAAAAATATCCTCAATCCGCGGAAGCGGATACTGCACAGTGTGAAGCACCGGATTAACGGTGATTTTGAAACCTCCACAGATGGGAACCTTCCCTGGTTCTCCTGGCTTGTTGCTCGAAGGACGTTTCATAACGGGAACAATGGGCGTAGCCCACTCACTCCAATCTACCTTAGACAGTGCACCTGAACGTTTTAGCGCTTCCAGTTCCGCTTCTACAGTAGGCCGTATTGCATAGGATACCGGTCTGGCTTTCAAATATTTTGGTTGTGCATGTTCATCAATCTTGATGTTTGCCGTAATTCCTCTCAGTGTTCCCAGTCCCTGCTGGAACACCTCTTTAGCATCATCCAATATTCTGGACAATCGTTTAGGTTTGACATCTGTTTCCCCGGAATCTACCGTTAGTGCCTTCAAGGAGTGCCAGTCCATATTCATTTTCCTAATCCACTCCCATCCCAGTAGTGGTGGACCTCCTTCAGGTAGCACATATAAGTCCATTACTTGGCTTTCTTCGCCCTTGTGGACCACTTTTACCTCTATCTTTCCGATGGGGTACACTCTTTGCCCCGTGTATGTTTTCAATATAATCTCCGTACCCCGTAAGGGAATATGTTGGAATAACCTTTTGTAATCTTTCTTATTCATGACCGTCAATGCCGATCCAGTGTCCAATTCCATCTTTACTTGGACTCCTGCTATCTGAAGAGTGACCCAAATTGTCTGGAGATCTGCATCCTTACCAACGTTGTGTACTCTTAAGCTACCCAGTTCATTACTGCTAGCGTCTGAATCTGACTTCTGTTCGGTCGAACTGTTCTTTGTCACCTTGTGTACCTTTATGTATTTTCCTTGCGGTGACTTTTTGTTGCTGGTCTTCTTTCCTGACCGGCATACTTTAGCTATGTGGCCAAGCCTGCCACACGTTCTGCATTCTTGGTTTTTAAACCAACACTGGTTCTGATCGTGCGTGGTCTATCCACAACGATAACATTTTACAGTACTCAAACCCAATTTATTTGTACTGAGTTCCGGTGACCGTAGCTGCATTACTGCCGTGCCTCTCGCTGCGGCTTCGTGTGCTGCTGCCATAGTGACCGCTTTCTCAAGCGTCAGCTCATTCTCCTCGAGCAGTCGCTTTTGTGTATCTTCTTTTAATAAACCACACACAAATTTATCTCGTAGCGCCTCTGTCAGTCTCGTTCCAAACTGACAGTACTTTGCTAGCTTACGCAATTCCATTAAATATTCAGCATTGCTTTCATCCTTCAGCTGCCTTCTGCTGTAAAATTTAAATCGTTCCGCTAGCATCAGCGGCGTGGGGTTTAGATGATTTTTTAGGACAGTAACAATCTCCTCGAACGTCTTATCCGCCGGTTCATCTGGTGATAAAAGGTGTTTCAATTGCCCGTATGTCTTCGCACCCATTAAGTTTAATAATGTTAGTGCTTTCTCTTCATCTGGAATTTTATTTGCTTTACAATAATTTTGTATGCGTTCTACATACATGGCCCAATCTTCGGTGTCGCTATCAAAGGTATTAATGTTCCCATGTTTAGGCATCGTTGCAATTTAATTTATTTTTATTTTTATCCAAGATGGCGGCTTCCCGCTCTTGTCTTCATCCTCCGCCTACAAAATGGCGGTTTTCCCGCGCTTGGCGGTCTTCACCCGTCCCCCAACGCTGTCTCCGCTTCACCGCGGCTCTCGCGCCTTCAGTTGCCCCAGACGCTGCGCCTTTTTAGCTCGAATGCGGCCCGGCCCTTATCACCAGCCGCGATCGATGTCCCCGCGCTGTGCCTTTCGGCCCGAATGCAGCCCGGCCCTTATCTCCGGTCGCGATCGATCTCACCGCCCTTATTCCTCCGTCTTCCCTCCCCGTCTGTACAGCCAACGCGGCCGACTTTCTGGTCACGTCGCTGCCCGGCTTACCCACCACCGAGGAAGAAAGAAGATGGCTGACAGCCGCTGATGGAGGCTTCGAGTTCAGGATGTCTTCTGCACTCTGGCTTCTCGATGTCTGCCGCGCGCCGTGTCTTCCAGCAGGGTGATGAGGGTGGAAGCCTCTCTTCGACGTCCGTTCTGTGGACGAAGCCGCCGTGGATATAAACTGCTGCAGGGTAAGAATCGGACTCGTCGCCACCGTTAAGTCTGTGTGTTCTAGTTGTAATTACTAACACAGACTACAAGATTAAAGTTCAACAGGTCTTTACTCGTTGGAGGTCAGGACTATACTAAAATACAATATTACTACACAGTGCTTATATACCGGTGGTCACCACCGGTATTACGTATACAGCAGCCAGAGAAAGTAGTACATCTCTTAAGGTGGAACAGGCTTAAGTTCTCTTAAGGTGGAACAGGTTACATACACCACACACTCCCTTAACGTTCAGCTGGAGTGTGACCACAAGAAGGTGATTTTGCATGTTTGTGCCAAGTACCCTGGCAGCTGTCATGGCTCCTTCATACTGCACCAGCCTACTGCGCCTCCGCTATTCAGTCCACCAAACGAACTTCAGGGATGGCTACTTGGAGACAAGGGATATCCCCTGCGGTCTTGGCTAATGACGCTGTTGAGGAGACCAGCCAAAGAAGCTGAGGAGCGCTACAACTCCAGCCACATTTCCACCAGATGCATTATCGAGCAAGCCATCAGGTTGCTAAAGATGAGCTTCAGATGCCTCGATAGATCAGGTGGAGCCCTACAGTACTTATCAGCCAGGGTCTCCCAAATCGTCGTGGTTTGCTGTGTATTTCACAACATGGCACAGCGTCGTGGCTTGCCGATTCCGCAGGACCATGAGGCTCCTCACAGAGCCGCCTCGGATGAGGATGATGCTGAGGAGGAGGAGGAGGAGGACGGAAACGAGCATCCTGCAGAGGCCCGTCAACCAGTGGCACCAATGCGCGAGAACATTGCTGGGCGGAATGCAAGGAACGCACTCATCCTGGGCAGATTTGCGTAGCCTGGTACATCAAACACTGCAGCCTCGCTGCTTCTTAACTGACCACGGACAGTGGCCCATGCCTACACATTTCTAACTATTTGACCAGCTTGCTGACATCTGCAAGTTATCCTAAGGCCTCAATGTGATATTCCCATTCGCCAAATGACAGACACCATGGCCTAGAAATTCAGTTGGTTGCGCCAGCCGTTAGCGCCTTAGGAGGAGTAGATGTCGGGCGCTAGGCGGCTAGCGCCCGGGCGCAGCGCGATCAGCGCCTCACCCCAACTTCACTAGAGATTTAGCGGCGGCGCAAAGTCTTTGCGTGCGCTCAGCTGCGCGCGCAGATCATGACGTCATTTCCTCGTGCAACGCCCTTTGTGCGCCCCCAACCGGAACTTCAGTGGCAACGCCCCATTGTGCGCCTGGCGCCCCTAGCGACTGTTAGAGTGGAACGGTGCTCAGCTGATGCGGGGCGCGGGGGGCGCAAATTAAAGGGCACTCATCCTGCACTATAAAAGGCTGCCATTTCGCAGCACTCCTTCTTGAGAAACGGATCTTTGGAGAGAGACCAAGGTAGATAGCTTTCTGCTTTGGCCCAACACTCGGACAGGTACATCTGGCTTCAGGCCACAGCTTTCCACTAGTCTTTGCCTTCATTGACATCTCATTGTTTGCCAGCATATTATGGGGGCTGCAATGGGTGTTAATGCTGGCTTTCTCAATTACATCCAAAGGGCTCACAGACGCCGTGAGAGAGTGGCAGCCCTGGCTAGACGGAGAGGGGGCAACAGGCGTCGGGAAGGGAGGCCTTACCCACCCAGGGTATACCGCCAGCAGTTCTCCGATCTCAACATGTCTGAGGAGCAGTGTGTTCGGAGGCTGCGTTTCAGAAGGGACGTGGTCACAGAGATCTGCCAGCTGCTTGGCGGTGATGTGCAGCCACAGCTGAGGAGCAGGACGTCTCTGTCGGTGGCAGCGAAGGTGACGGTGGCTCTCAACTTCTATGCCACCGGCTCCTTCCAATCCGCTGCTGGGGACATTGCCAACATCTCCCAGTTCGCCGTGCATTGCTGCATCCGCCAGGTGACCAATGCCCTTTTCAAAAGGAGACGTCAGTTCATCTCCTTCTCCATGGCCCTTGCCAAGCAGCAACAGCGTGCAATGGGCTTTGCAGCATTCGCGGGCTTCCCCATGGTGCAGGGCGCCATTGACTGCACGTATGTGGCTTTGCGGGCACCTCTGGAGAATGCCGAGGATTACCGCAACCGGAAGGGCTACCATTCGCTGAACGTCCAGCTGGTGTGTGACCACAGGCAGCTCATCCTAGCTGTCAATGCCCGCTTTCCAGGCAGCAGCCACGATGCCTTCATCCTGCGACAGACTTCTGTGGCAGACATGTTCCAGGCCCAGCCTCACCCACGAGGATGGCTTATCGGGGACAAAGGCTATCCTTTGTGTACCTGGCTGATGACCCCGCTCCGTGCGCCCAGCACCCCTGCTGAAGAGGGATACAATGAGAGCCATCAAGCGACCAGGAACATCATCGAACAAACAGTCGGCGTCCTGAAGCAACGGTTCTGCTGTCTGGATCGTTCCGGTGGAGCCCTACAATATTCGCCGGAGCGAGTCTCCCATTTCGTGGTCGTGTGCTGCATGCTGCACAACCTGGCTATCCGCAGGACTCAGCCACTGCCACCAGAGATTGGAGGACCACCTCAGGAGGAGGAGGAGGAGGAGGAGGAGGACCAGCACAGGAGGGAGGCACAAAGTGCAAGGGCCGCCCGTCGCCGGCTTATTGAACATCGGTTCTAGGCCCCCTCTCAGGGAATGGCTTGTGCCAATGTCAGCAGATGAATGTAGCTGCTCCACACGCCCTCAGCCGAGCAGGGCAACCAGGACTTAACCAAAAAACCATGCACAGTGCAATTTAACAACAATAATTTATTGAAAACCTCTGCCCTTCCCACATTACATGCTCATGTGGAGAAGCCCCCTCCAAAAACACAAAACTACCAGTCTTGGCCTTACAAAAAGAAAGAAAGACACCAGTCTCGGCCTTACAAAAACACAACAGGCATTTGAGCATACCTTCTACTTTTTGCCCTGCAAGGGCGATGCCTTTCGCATCCTTGCCTGGCCCCTGCCCGCCCTGCAGCTCCTCCTCAATGGGAGCCCAGTGGCTGCAGCAAGGCTGGGGGAAGGCTGCTGAGGGGCAGATGGCGTGACGGCAGATGCCCTTGGGGGTCGGCCTGCACCAGCTCTGGCCTTGGAGATACCGGCTGCTGACTGCTCCAACTCTGGCTGGGCGGCAGCAGTCTGTCCAGCGGCTCGTGGCAGCTGCAATGGCGGAGTGGCAGTGTCGGCTGCAGGAATGGTGCCAACCTGGCAGATCGCAGGTGCTCGCTGGTCGCCTGATACAATGGCACTCGCACGGGCCAGCACTGCAGCATGCGCAGCAAACAGCTGAAGGACAGACTGCTGGGCTGCTGCTGCGCGGCGGGTGCCCTGGCGATGCCTGGCTGATCCAGCGAGGGTGGCAGCAGTTAGTGCCCGTGTGGCCCTGGTCTGTGTCCGCATGACACCAGCCAGTGAATGGACGGCACGACTGAGCACTTGGCTAGAAGCCGACTGTGCTGCCGCGAAGTCCTGCAGACTCCTGGCCTGTGCTGCACTGAATTGTTCCAGACTCCTGGCCTGTGCTGCACTGAATTGTTGCAGACTCCTGGCCTGTGCTGCTCCAAATTGCTGCACACTCCTTGACAGAGACTCTATGGAGTCAGGCATCCTTGCCACTGCAGCCATGAGCTCAGTGTGCCTGCGCTCAGCCTGGACGGCCATTTCCTCTAGGAGGCGCACCTCCTCTGCGCTGACCGTCGCAGGACTGGAGGCCGCACTCACCCTCTGGGGAGAAGTCCGCCGAGCTTCCCCACCCCTCCTGCGTTGCTGCAGGCCGCTGGGCCCCGGAGCTTCACTCTCCTCCGACCATTCCCCCCGGCTCCCCTCCAGGGAAGATGTGTCCCCTACATCGCCATGGGCTGGCGCGGCTGAGGGTGGCACTGATGGGCCGGCTTCCTCTTCCTCCTCCTCGTCTTCCGAAGGGCTGACAGTGGCAGCTTGAGGGCCCGCCTCCTCACCTGGCGATTCACCATCTGAAAGCAGGAAGGCACAAGAGTAGCTTTAGAGTGAGGACAGGGCAGCAGCGAGGGAGGCATGAGTGCTGCCATTCACCGCATTGGTCGGACAGTGGCAAAGGATGGTGATCTCATGCGCAAGTGGAACGAGAGAGGTCCAAAAGGTGATGCCCTTACCATTGGTGCCCAGAACAGGGTCGGCATCTCCACTGGTGACGGGGCCAATCAGCCGGCCTGCCATAATGCGCTCCACACGCTGGTCGAGGTCGGAGAGCTCTCTGAGGTCAGGACGGCCTCCCCCGGTCTCAGTTCGGTTGCGCCGGTTGTGCGCCACCTTGGCCTGCAAGAGAAAGGACGGCCTCTAAGTACAGTGTGAAGCCCTGATCTTGTCTGCACTGCCTCCCATGGTCGAATAGCTTGTACAGTGTGTAGCCCTGCTCTTGTCTGCACTGCCTCCCATGGTCGAATAGCTTGTACAGTGTGTAAAGTGCTGAATGTGCAAGTGATTTTCATGCCAGTCCCATAGCTGCTGGATGAGGGCTGGCCATTAGGGCTTTCAGGTCCCTTTGCCCATAAAGTGAGGTGCACATGCAAGGATGAGGAGGACACTGGAAAGGGTACTCACCCTGACAACCCGAGTGAGGTCGTTGAACTTCTTCCGGCATTGCACAGGAGTCCTGGCAAGCACGCTGTTGGAAGACACCCTGTTGGAGACCTCCCTCCAGGCTTTCCAGTAGGCGCTGGGCAGCGGCCTCTTGCCACCTTCTGGAAACAGAACATGGCGCCTGCGCTCCACTCCATCAACCAGCAGCCTCAGGTCACCGTCGCTGAAGTGCTGCGCTCTCTCCCTGGCCTTCTCCATAGCCCTGGGCGTTGTGCAGGTGAAGCTGAAGTTGTCAGGCCTAGGTTGAGGGCTGCAGTGTGCAGGGCGTGGCAGGCAAACAAATCCACCCTCCCCCTTTAAGAGCTGACCGGCGCCAGAGTGTCTGCCGTCAATCAAGAACTCGCCGCACTGGCGCTGCGCCCGGCCTCGGGGCTATCGCTCAGCACCGCCGGCTTAGCGCCTAAAGATAGTCGTGCATCGCCTGTTTTAGCGCAGCAGCAACCTCTTGGGGCGATGCGACTGAATATCGGCGAAGGGGGCGCGACTTTGCGCCGGGCGCAAACTTTAGCGGCCGCCCGACTTTAGCGCCCCAAAAGTGGCTATACTGAATTTCTAGGCCCATAACTGCAGCAGTTGCCACCACATTTTTAATGTACAGGAAACTGATGGCATTAAAACTATTTACAAGACTTTTCACCCAAGTGACTACCCTTGTGATTAGTGGTGCTTTATTTTTCTCTTACGCATGCTCCTACATAGTGGTACCACTGTGGCTTCAGCAGATGTGGAGGCCCCTTGCTCACTCTCCTGCTGCTCCTATCTCGACACCTTTGGCGGGCGTCCTCTGGGGTGGCGAGCCTGTGAGGGCTCACCAGCAGTCTGCTGCTCCTGCGGCTGTGCAGGGGTCGAGACTCCTATCTCACTTGGGTATGGACTCCGGTGGGGCTCTGACCGAGGGCTCTGAAGTGGCATGGAAGTGTGAGCGCGTGGAGAGGAGCCCCCACTTCCTTGAGGTGTGCCAACAACCTCCCTCTCATGGGTCAGCTCCCCCTCAGCGCCTGCAAGTGGCTGGAGAGCACCTTGCTGCACATCAGGGGGGCCATGGGGACCCGTCTCTGCACTGGAAGTCCTGCTCAGGGGGACTTCCATGAAGGTCTGGTTTCGGTGCTCAATACATGCCCATCGCTCCTCAAGAAATGTCATTCTATTCTGAGCACTCACCATGTTTTCGATACCCTGGCGACTAAGCTCCTCCATGGCCGTAGCCCTCCTCTCCTCGGCTGCAGCCCTCCTCCCCTCGGCTGCAGTCCTCCTCCCCTCGGCTGCAGCCCTCCTCTCCTCGGCGGCAGCCAGCCTTACCACGGAGGTAGCCATCCTTTCCATGGTGATGCTTTCATGCGCCAATGACTCCAATAAGGCTCTGCTCATGCTCGCCATGGACTCCTCCATTCGCTCCACACTCGCACCAACCCTGGAGACAAAACCTGCCAGAGACTCCTGCATCTGTGCATGGAGATCCATCACCTCCTCTCTAGCGGATAGACCCAGAGGCATAGGGTCGACATGCAGCTGAGCTGAGCTGGCAGAGGCCTGCGCCCTCCGACGAGGACTCTCCACTGCTGTCCCTGTCTCCACAATCTGCTGATGCTCACTTGTGAGCTGTGATACACCAGGTGACAACACTACTCTATGTCCCGAAGGCCCCCCTGAGGTGTGAGTGTCTGCGCTGGTGCTGGGTGCGTTTACTTCTGCTGACGCTGCGCCCTCAGAGGCTGGAGCTTCCTCTGAGGAGTCTGGCTGCAAAGCCTCTTCCTCCTCGGCAGTGGTGACGGGGGCTCTCGATGGTCCTGTGGGGGAGTAAAGGAAAGAGTTAGAGATGTGATGCCAAGGCTACTTGCACATTGGATTTGGCAGATGCTCATACGTCCAAATGATGTAGCTTCAGAATCATATCAGCGACTCATGCTATGTCAATGAGAGAAAAGGGAAACTATTCTGTCACCGGCTTGCGGGCTTGCTCCTGTCTCTCCTGCCCCAGCTTCCACAGCCACGTCAGCCCCAGCAATCTCCATCACTGCTTCCTCC
Organism: Somniosus microcephalus; assembly: GCF_052327205.1. Lineage (NCBI taxonomy): Eukaryota > Metazoa > Chordata > Chondrichthyes > Squaliformes > Somniosidae > Somniosus > Somniosus microcephalus. Next base: position 76,071,881 of record NC_140988.1, on the reverse strand, counting down.
CAGGGGCTCAGGTGGGCGATTGAGGGTGGTCCTTCTCCAGTCCTCACTCGCTCTCTCCTATTGTGAGCGCTCTTTTCCTGCAATGAGGGAGACAAGTGGAGTTTGAGTGAGAGTGCAGGAGTGAGTGTAGAGATTGCATAGCATAGATACTTAGAAGGAGACAAAGATGGTGTGAGGCTGCAAGACCAAGGGCCCTCCCTGTGTGTTGTCAGTTGTGTTCCAAGCATCAGAGTGAGAGGCAGTGTGAGGGCTGCATGGTGGAATAGTTATGTGAATGTGAGCATAGAGAGAGAGGGAATGGGTAAGGGTGCATGGATGTGACTGTGAAGTGGGATGTGGAGGAAGTGATTGCTGAAGCTGAGTGCTGTTGGGAAAAGGCAATGGGGATCAGGTTGAGGGTGATGGAAACTTCATACTTACTTTTCCTGTACAGTGAAGGTGTTGGAAGCACTTCCTGCACTGCATCCAGGTCCGACGGGTGACTCCCTGAGAGTTGACCTCTGCAGCCACCTCCATCCATGTAGCCCTGGTCTCTTTGGGAGGCCTCTTCCTCCCTGAGCTAGGGAAGAGGACCTCCCTATGGGCCCTAACCCCATCCACCAATGTCTGCAATGAGGTCTCGTCAAATATGGCGGCAGCTCGGCCTCTGCCGCTGGCAGCAGCTGGTGCAGGCTCCTCTGCCATTCTCTCCGACTGGTTGGGAAGCCTGCAGAGGTTGAAAAGCTTGCTGGAGACTTTAAAATCACCACGAATGATGACATCATAATGTGGGGCTTTCTGACTGGAATTGGACACTTAGCAAGGGTTCCCACATGCTGGAAATTAATTGGCCAATTGAGGGAAAATTGCGTGCAGCTGGCTGACCCATTTAGATTTGGGTCGGAACCCGACAATTCCCCGCTCCTTCGGGAAAATCGGGGCCTTGGACTCTAGGGGAATTAAGGGACTTGGGGATCGGGCGGGAAAGTGGAGTTGTGTTCAAAGATCAGCCATGATCTTATTGAGCAGACTCGAGGGGCTGTATGGCCTACTCCTGCTCCTAATTCTTATGTTCTTATAGTCATGGTCACCTTCACAGCCACTGACAGTTCAGTCCTTGCCCTGCCCTGAGGTTGGAGTTATGGCTGCAGCAGTTGACAGACTTCAGTAGCAACATTCTTAGTGAGACACAGGCATTTCAAACATCGGTCAATGCTAAAGTTCAGGGTGGAAATTGCTTCCTGAACAGATATGACCTCCTGCTAAGAGGCCTTCTCCCCCTCCTCCTCCACCCTCTTCTAGTAGCTTGTCCTGCTCTGCGTGGCCTCTGCTCATTCTCCCAGTCATGCTCAATTCCAAGAGGAAGGCCTGCTAGTGCACTCATATCTGGAAGCAACTGGTTTGTGCAGAAGCCTTGAAGTCAACAAACAAGTACTTCAGCTCTTGCACACAACTCGCTGTAGACTTTTGAAACTTTAAACCAAATGTAGAAAGCACCCCAAAATGTGTAGAATTGCAGCAACAGCCAGAAAAAATAAACCAGCAACTAACCTGTAAGTAGTTGATGATCCCTTTAAATAGTGCTGGTGGGGGTCCTTCATGCTGCTTAACATTGTGTTCAGCTCTGCGAGGTTAAGAGAGGGCGTAGGCGGGAGCGTGGAAGTCCAAAATGGCAGTGCTGGCATCAAATCAACATTGCACACTGATTGACGTCATGATCTGCCTGCTCTGCATGGTTCCGGTGGATGTTAGGTGTGCACGCGCTAACCTTATTACCAATGTGGCGCCTGGCGCACTTTGCGTCAGAAGTGTGAGCGCATGCCAGGACCACCATTTTGGAACATTAAGGGGCCTCATAGTGCCCAAAGTACAGGTGTTATGGAGTCCAATTTTGCCCCCTTTGTGTCTTCCTAAATTACAGATTTCTACTGCCGTTGACTGAATATAGTGACTGGCAGGGCTGTAACAAAAACATTGTTAACATGACTTTTCGCTCCATTTAATCATTCCATTTCTGTACTGGATTTTGATTATTATGGGAGAGGAGGAAATTGCCTGAGGACCAATTTCCCTGATGGGTTTGAAAAACTTGCCCTGCTGAACTTACTCTGATACAATTCAGGTGAGTAATCACTAAAGTCAGATGCTTGATGACTCACTGTATTCAAGGACGTAAAAACACGTCTAATGAGCAATCAGTCCAGGGAAAATTCAGTGAATCACACCACCATATCTGTAACAAATTTGTAACATGGTTAGCTCTTGCATGATGCACAAGTAGGTGTTTCAGTTGCTAGGCTTTTCTCTTTAATGGCAAAGTGTACCATCAGTCTCCTTGAAGAAAATTCGTTAAAAAGAATGAAACGCATTTAACATATTTTAATTTATTTTCATCTAATTCAAAATACTTCAGATCCTACAGCATTGCTCACAATCTGGTAAAGATTTGTCATGATGTGTTTTCATGTGCAGAACTGATGGCGCACTTCCAGCAGGCACCCGTACTGTAAGACCCGAAGCTCACCCGAAATTGGGCCCAGGCCTCATTTTAATAATCGGGACAAGCTGCCGGTACCTGTTGCATCTCCAGAGGCAGCTTGCTGCTTAGTCATGATCCAATGTGAGCTGCTTGCCTCACTAGCAGTGGCCCTCAAATAAGTCCTCAGAGTGGTGGCGGGCTGGGGATGGGGCGGTGGCGGGGAGAGAGAATTGGAAGGGGGCGCTGAGCATAGGCCAACAGTGGCCTTCAGGAGTGATGTGGAGCTGGCAGAAGCACCCCTGCACCTGCCCCCCACCCACCCCGGCTCCACCGAAAGGCCAATTTAAAACTATGAAATTACTGTTTTAGTGGCAGCCTCCAGCAGTCCCTTTAAGAACCACTGGCTAGGCCACATGTGGAACCAAAAAAATGAGCAGAGCAGGCACAATGCTTGCTCCACTCAGCACCGATGAATTTCCTTGAAATGACCTTAAACAAACATTAAGGCTGGAAAAGCTGCCTCTAGTAATATGACGGTGGTCCTATTTACCCCCATTTTCTGCCCATAAAATGGGCACAATGAGGACCAATTTCTACCCCAATGTGTCAGAGGACAGAGTTATACCATGTAATTTATAATATTGTATTTTGCTATTAAGGTGGCGCTTTGTCCCTTTTAAATTTATAGGCCTAGAAGTTAATTATGGGCCATTTTCCCCAACTGGGAGGCCTACGGCCAGCCCGCAATTGGGCCTCAGGTCTCATTTACATTATTTGGACAATCTGCCGGCTAATTTACATAGTTCAATATCGGAGCGCTTGCCTCATCAGCAGCAGCTCTAAGATAGATCCCAGAAGGAGGAGTGGTGGAGAGGTGATGCATGGCGAGGCAACCATGAGAACTCTGGAATAACAACAGAAAATGCTGGAAAAACTCAGCAGGTCAGGCAACATCCGTGGAGAGAAATTTGAGTTGACGTTTCGGGTTTGACCCTTCTTCAAAACTGGAGAGAAAAGGAACTAGATCGAAGGCAGGGCTGCGATCGGACAAAAGAATAAAAGAACCAAAAGAAGTAAAAGAGATTAGAAGCTAGACGAGATGGTAATAGGCTGGGATTAGGTGTAAAGTGTACTGGCAGGGCAAAAGATAGCTGCCAGGTGTGAGAGAGAAACAAAAGGAAAGGGGGGGGGGGAGGAAAGGAGTGGAAAAATATAAGTAAAAATGAAATAGGGGCCGAGGTTATGATCTGAAATTGTTGAACTCGATATTGAGACCGGAAGGCTGCAGAGTGCCTAATCGGAAGATGAGGTGCTGTTCCTCGAGTTTACGTTGAGCTTCCGTGGAACAGTACAAGAGGCCAAGGACGGTGAGGTCCGAGTGGGAATGGAGCGGTGAATTGAAATGACAGGTGACCGGAAGCTCGGGGTCACCCTTACGGACTGAACGGAGGTGTTCCGCAAAGCGGTCACCCAATCTGCGTTTGGTCTCCCCAATGTAGAGGAGACCGCATCGTGAGCAGCGAATACGGATGTTGCCTGACCTGTTGAGTTTTTCCAGCATTTTCTGTTGTTATTTCGGATTTCCAACATCTGCAGTATTTTGCTATCGTACTGAGAACTCTGGAGTTGGGGGCAGCCTTTCTGCTGCTTCTGGCTGCACAAGAACAAAATCCTACCTATTGGTGCCAGTAGGCTGCAGCAACTTCTTAAGAACCCAGAGCCGAACAAGCCCAGAATGTCTAATTTCCCAGAGGGGCTTAAAGCAGGTGTTAGGTCCCTCATATCTATCTTAGGCGGCCGTAAGGGTGCCTGAAAAATGGTCCAACACATTATCTGGATGGATGTCTTTCAGGCGGCCATAGGGCGCAGGACATTGGTCCCCGTAAAACTGGTGCAACAAGGTCCATTTTGTCCCTCAAATTCTAATTCTGTTAAGTAATATGAGAATTAGCAGTTAAACAAGTAGGATACGACAGGGTTAAAACTGATTAAGAAATTTTTATACTTAGAGATTCATAGACATTCAAGGATACTTAAAGCTAGGTCAGGCCAGAATCAATACATTAACAAGTGGCAGAGGAGGCAAAGTAAAGAAAAAATGTCTTTTGACCATTTGACCTTGGGAACATTTCCTAACTGATAAAGCTAAATTGGTACAATTGCTGAGAAAGCTTTTGATAATAAGCCAAAGCAAAAGCTTTTCACTTACCTAATTTATAACTGTTAATAGTGAATGGTAAGTCCCCTAGGAAGCCAATTTCTGTGAAAACATTTTAAGCATGGAAGCTGACTCAAGTTCCTGGCACACAGAATTGTTGTTTGCAGCCTGGACCAGTTGATAGTTTCCTGTCCTTCATTTTTATATGTTCATAACTAAAAATAAGCACTTGAAGTAGTTTGGCCATCTTACTTCAAAAAAATGTTCTAATGTTCACACTCCAGCTTGTTTTGAAATCAGTTGGAAAAAGACCTTATAACTACAGTGGTTCACTGAGGGAAGACATATTTTGAGCTGTAGCACAGATTCCTAGAGAGAATCATACTGATTAATTTACAATTCATTAATTAATGTATTTATTAATCATTCTGAAAGATTCTCCACAGTGCGTACATCCAGATTACAGGATGCTGGGGATTGAAGGCATGGATGTAGTTGCTAACTCTCGCCAGCTGACAGAATAGAAACTCTGTGAAGAACATCAATTTAATGCCAAGGCTTGTCAGAGAGCCTCTGAGTAGAAATGTTAATGAACGTATTCAATGTTAGTGAATGTATTCAATGTTAATGAATGTATTCAATGTTAGTGATTGTATTCAAGGACACAAAAACAATCTGATAAGTAAGATCATGTGAAATATCTATTTTTGATGTATTACGTCACAAACTTTCATTTCAACATTTTACCAATGTGTAGTGGCTGACTGAAGAATAAAATGGCAGCCAAAAATGTTGGAAGAATACTTTGAGAATTTAATTGATTTGGTTTCAAATTTTTTAAATTAATAAATTGTCCTTTCTGATCATAGTTACAAAGTTCTGATTTGTTGGTCCCTTAGCATTACAAAAAGTTAGTACTGCCTTATCAGTCCCCTTCCAATTATCAATAATAATGAAAGGAGTCATCAATAGTGCCATCAAATGACACCGAATAATCAATAACCTGCTAACTGACACTCAGTTCGGGTTCCATCAGAATTACTCGGCTCCAGACCTCATCAGAGCCTTGGTCCAGACATGAATGCATGAGCTGAATGCCAGAGGAGAGGTGAGAGAAGCTGCCCTCTACATCGAGGCAACATTCAACCACCCTAGGAAAACTGAATAGATGTCAAAGGGAAAACTCTCCACTGACTGGAATCAGACTTGACACAAAGGAAGGTGGTTCTGGTTGTTAGAGGCTAATCATCACATCCCCTGACATCGCTACAGGAGTTCCTCAGGGAAGCAGCTTCGGACTAACCATCTTCAGATGCTTCACCAATGACCTTTCCTCCATGATAAGGTTAGAAGTGGCTAATCATTCTACAGTATTCAGCTCCATTCACAGCTCCTCTGTTAATAATTAACTCTTGTCAGCCCACATCAATCAGCAGCAGATCATTGCACTCTTCTGTGAAACTATATTCAGGTTTGGGCTGACAAGTTGCTGGCAACATTTGTGCCAGGTAATAACCACCTCAAACAAGTGAAAGCCCAGCCATCTTCCACTGACCTTCACCATCGCTGAGTCACCCACTATCAATATCTAGGCGGTCACTGTTGAACAGAAGCCATATCAATACTATGGCTACAAAAAGCTGCTGAGGCCATCTCAATTGAAAATTTCAAAACAGAGATTAACAGATTTTTGTTAGGCAAGGGTATTAAGGGATATGGAACCAAGGTGAGTAAATGGAGTTAAGACACAGATCAGCTATGATCTAAATGAATGGCCCAATAGGCTCGAGGGGCGGAATAGACTAGTCCTGTTCCTCTGGACAAAAGGCTGGAAACTATAAACAAGTTAGCCTAACATCTGTGGTTGGTAAAATGTTGGAGTCCATTATTAAGGAAGCAGTAACAGGACATTTGTATAAGCATAATTTAATCGGACAGAGTCAGCATGGTTTTATGAAAGGGAAGTCATGTTTGACAAATTTGCTCGAATTCTTTGAGGACGTAACAAACAGGGTATATAAAGGGGAACCAGTGGATGTGGTGTATTTGGACTTCCAAAAGGCATTTGACAAGGTGCCATACAAAAGATTACTGCACAAGATAAAAATCACGGGATTGGGGTAATATACTGGCATGGGTGGAAGATTGGCTATCTAACAGAAAACAGAGAGTTGGGATAAATAGTTCATTCTCGGGTTGGCAATCAGTGACTAGTGGTGTTCCGCAGGGGTCAGTGCTGGTACCCCAACTCTTTACAATCTATATTAATGATTTGCAGGAAGGGACCGAGTGCAATGTATCCAAGTTGGCCGATGATACAAAGATGGGAGGGAAAGCAGTGAGTGAGGAGGACATAAAAAACCTGCAAAAGGACATAGACAGGCTAAGTGAGTGGGCAGAAATTTGGCAGATGGAATATAATGTTGGAAAGTGTGAGGTTATGCACTTTGGCAGAAAAAATCAAAGAGCAAGTTATTATCTAAATGGAGAGAAACTGCAAAGTGCTACAGTACAAAGGGATCTGGGGGTCCTGGGGCATGAAACACAGAAGGTTAGTATGCAGGTACAGCAGGTGATCAGGAAGGCCAATGGCATCTTGGCTTTTATTGCAAGGGGGATGGAGTATAAAAGCAGGGAAGTCTTGCTTCAGTTATACAGGGTACTGGTGAGGCCACACCTGGAATACTGCGTACAGTTTTGGTTTCCATATTTAAGAAAAGATATACTTGCTCTCGAGACGGTTCAGAGAAGGTTCACTCGGTTGATTCTGGAGATGAGCGGGTTGACTTATGAGGAAAGTTGAGTAGGTTGGGCCTCTACTCATTGGAATTCAGAAGAATGAGAGGCGATCTTATCGAAACATATAAGATTGTGAGGGGGCTTGATCGGGTGGATGCGGTGAGGATGTTTCCACTGATGGGTGAGACTAGAGCTAGGGGGCATAATCTTAGAATAAGGGGCTGCCCTTTCAAAACTGAGATGAGGAGAAACTTCTTCACTCAGAGGGTGGTGAATCTGGAATTTGCTACCTCAGAGAGCTGTGGAAGCTGCGACATTAAATAAATTTAAAACAGAGATAGACAGTTTCCTAGCTGATAAGGGAATTAGGGGTTACGGGGAGCGGGCAGGGAAGTGGATGTGAGTCTGGGTTCGGATCAGCCATGATCCTATTGAATGGCGGAGCAGGCCCGAAGGGCCGTATGGCCTACTCCTGCTCCTACTTCTTATGTTCTTATGTTCTTTCCTAAGAGCAGGTCAGAGACAAGGTACTCTGTGACAAATGGCTCATCTCCTGAACCCCTCAAACCTTCTTCACCATCTATTAGATTCAATTTAGGAGCGTGATGGAATATTCATCACTTGCCTGGATGGGTGCAGCCACAACAACTTTCAAGAAGCTAAACACCATCCAGGATAGAGCAGTTTTCTTGATCAGTGCCCCTGCTATTGGACTCAGTGGCCTAAACATTCGATTGCTTTGTGCCTCCCGTTAACACCTGGGCGAGGCACCGCCAATGCCTCCCGTGAAATTCAACGGGAGTTTAGCGGCGGAGGTAATGTTTAGCGCCCCGTGGCGCTGTGCTGCCGACGATTACATCATTGCCGTGCGCAGCGCCCCGCTCGCACCCTGCTCGTTCCCCAGCCACGATCTTCAGTAGCGCCCCCTGACTTACCACCGGACGCTATGTCCGACAGGGTCAGGGGAGCCTACCTGCGGCTGGGGCAGCGCAAATTAAAGTGTAGGTGCCAGCCGGCCATTTTTGTTGCTGGCCGCCTGCCAGCACCTGCCCCCTCTGCTGTCCCCGGCCTCCTCTACAGCCCCCCTGCAGAGTGCCGGCTGCGCTCCATGAGCCCAGCACTTCTCTTGAGTGCCGGGCTCTTTTGCCGGCACTCTGATCCCGGGCCGCGCTGCGCTAGAACCCTCCCCTTTAAGAAGGGGAGGAAGGCCTGCAGTACCACAGCGCTGCTGCACGTAGCACCGTGATATTCACACGCAGCGCCCCAAGAGGGAGGCAGGGTGCTTCCAGTAGCACCACGCTTCCCTCTTGGGGCACTACCAGTGAATTTCGGCTGCGGGGGCGCTAATTGTTTTGGGGCGCTAAAGGTAGTTAGGGCGAAGTTAGTGCTCCAAACGGCACGACACAATTTTTCCCCCATTATCGATCCCCTCTTTCATCAGCTCACTGTGGCTGCAGTATATATGATCTACAGAATGCACTGCTGTTGTGAAAGGAATATACATACAGAGTGGGGTAAAATTCAATAAGGCCCGAAAACGGGCGCGGGCATTGCGATTGTGCGATCTGCCCACGTCCGTTGAAAGTAATGCAGGCAGCAATAATAAACATGATTGAAATGCTGAGCCCACTGCTGAATGCGCTGCTGCTTGACTCAGCGCTCAGCACGGGGCCCAATTTCGAGGGAAGTGATCTCTATTTAAAAGCAGCCTGCAGTGTGAAATGCAGTCAGCACTTAAAGGGGAGGTGCTCTCTGAAATAAGCACTTCATTGTTATTGTTGCAAAGGCAAGCGGAAGGTAGCTATGCTCAACAGGGCAGAGAAAGAGCACCTAGGTTCTCCAACACAGCACTGAAGGCCTTAGTGCAGGGGGTCGAAAGGAGGAGACATATCCTCTACCCGCAGCGGGGCAGGAGCCCCTCCAGACTGACTGTAAGGATGCAATGGGAGCAGATTGCTGAAGGTGTTAGTGTCACCAGTCTTGCCCCCAGGACCTGAATCCAATGTGGAAAGAAGTTTAATGACCTCACATGATTGGTCAAGGTCAATGAATGCATCTTCTAATACCATGGCCCACCAACTGCACCACTAGCCGCACACACTGCTGAATGCACCACACCCCCATCACTCACCTACAAACAATCTCTAGCTGTCACAAATCAAACCTCACAATCATAGCTTCACCTCACCCTCACACACTTACCACTGCTGCAAGCCTCACACCCACATCTCACACCTTGCACACACTGCCAGCTATTCAGCCACGACAGGCACATCATCCAAACATTGCACCACACTCACTGACACACTTCTCTTTCTCTTGCAGCTCAAGGCGGCGCATAACCGAAGCCAGGGGAGGGGAAGCACGGCTGCAGAACCTGACCCAGCTGGAGGAGACAGTGCTAGATATCATTGGAGGGGCCATCACTGAGGCCGTGGCATTGGGAGAGGCTGAAAGCATTGATGACGACGGTATGCTCATACCTAATCCTCCTTCTCAATTCCCACTTCCCCCTCATCCCACAATCTCTTCTCACTTACAAACTGCTGATGGTGTGAGCATGCACATCTTGCTTTCCCCCCTCCCCTCACCGCAACCCTACCCGTGTGCCTTTCTCATTTCAGATACCCAAGAACTCAAACCAGCCCAGCCAGTGCAGGAAGAACAACAGGAGGAGAATGATGGCAAAGAAGAGGCACCGTCTTCAATCTGACACTCGCAGGCACCAGTTCAGAAAATGGCACTACATAGAAACACAGAAACATAGAAGATAGGAGCAGGAGTAGGCCATTCGGCCCCTCGAGCCTGCTCCACCATTCAATGAGATCATGGCTGATCATCCAAATTCAGTACCCTGTTCCTGCCTTCTCTCCATATCCCTTGACCCCTTTAGCCTTAAGAAACATATCCAACTCCTTCTTGACTATATTTAATGAATTGGCCTCTACTGCCTTCTGTGGTAGAGAATTCCACAGGTTCACCACTCTCTGGGTGAAGAAATTCCTCCTCATCTCTGTCCTAAATGGCTTACCCCTTATCTTTAGACTGTGACCCCTGGTTCTGGACTCCCCGACCATCGGGAACATCCTTCCAGCATCTAGTCTGTCTAGTCCTGTTAGAATTTTATAAGTTTTGATGAGATCCCCTCTCATTCTTCTAAACTCCAGCGAGTACAAGCCCAATCGTCCCAATCTCTCCTCATACGTCATTCCTGCCATCCCAGGTATCAGTCTGGTGAATCTTTGCTGCACTCCTTCCATGGCAAGGACATCCTTCCTCAGATAAGGCGACCAAAACTGCACACAATACTCAAGATGTGGTCTCACCAAGGCTCTGTACAACTGCAGCAAGATATCCTTGTTCCTGTACTCAAACCCTCTCGCTACGAAGGCCAACATACCATTTGCCTTCTTAACCGCCTGCTGCACCTGCATGCTTACCTTCAGCGACTGGTGCACAAGGACACCCAGGTTTTGTTGCACTTCCCCTTCTCCCAATCTATTGCCATTCAGATAATAATCTGCCTTACTGTTTTTGACACCAAAGTGGATAACCTCACATTTATCCATGTTATATTGCATCTGCCATGCTTCTGCCCAATCACCCAACCTGTCCAAATCATACTGGAGTTTCTCGGCATCCTCCTCACAGCACACACGCCCACCCAGCTTTGTGTCGTCTGCAAACTTGGAGATATTACATCTAGTTCCCTCGTCCAGATCATTAATATATATTATGCATAATTTAGAGGGTAGTATAGATGATGGGTCACCGGTCACGAGTGGCCTGCTTGCCAGGGCAGGGATAGCGCAGGTGCCAGCTCGCTGGAGGGTGAGGTCGCACAAGAGACCTGCTGCAGTGGAGTCAGATGAGGACTTCAGAAGAAGAGTGATGGGCATGCATACAGAAATTCTTGGTGCATTGGCAGGCCTGACAGAGAGTCTGTTGTCACTCTCAAGGAGCATGGCTTCAACCTTGCTTTGTGCAAAGCTTGGTCCCCATGATTCCCAGGATGAAAGTGATGGGCAACTCCTTTAGCACACTTGTGGACCCAAACATGATGAAGGGACTGATGGCCAATGTCTTCAGCTTCCATTGCAGCACAGGGGAAAGCAACCCAACATCTGAGTGCTGCACTGGAAGCTCAGGCTTCTGTTATGCAGGCTCAGCTTGCTGCCATGCAAGCTCAGACTGCTACTATCATGGTTGCATTGAACAGTGTAGAATGGGGCTTGCAGGATGTCACAGCAGTCCAGCAATCTGTCCTGCAATAGATTACTAGGAATGCTGAGGCGCCACCCTGGGGGAGTTTCACTGGCTCCGTGGAGCAGAACCTGCTGTCCTCTCGTGTGTGCTGTGAGGAAATTGAATCAGAGACTAAGGTCCAGAACTTAAATAAAGGGAATTACGAGGGTATGAGACGGGAATTGGGTAAGATTGATTGGGTGGTGTTTCTGGGGGGATTGACAGTGGAGAGACAATGGCAAGCATTCAAAGATAGAATGGAAGAATTCCAGAACATGTTTATACCGGTTTGGCATAAAAATAAACCTAAAAAGGTGACTCAACCGTGGATAACGAGGGAAATTAGGGACAGCATAAAATCAAAAAAAAGGGCATATCAACTGGCAAAAAAAAGCACCAGACCGGAAGATTGGGGGCAGTACAAGATACAGCAAAAGAGGACAAAGGGATTAATCAGGAAGGGGAAAATAGAATACGAAAGTAAACATGCAGCAAACATAAAGACAGACTGCAAAAGCTTTTATCGGTATATCAGGAGGAAAAGACTGGTAAAATCCCAAGTCGGTCCCTTGCAGTCCGATTCGGGAGAATATATAATGGAGAATAAGGAAATGGCAGACCAATTAAACTCATACTTTGGTTCTGTATTCACAAAGGAGGACACAAATAACCTCCCAGGAATATCGGCAAACATAGGGACTAATGAGAGGGAGGAGCTGACAGAAATTAGTATCTCTAGGGATATGGTGTTGGGTAAGTTGAGGGGACTGAAGGCCGACAAATCCCCGGGGCCTGATAAACTACATCCTAGGGTACTTAAGGAGGTGGCCCTGGAGATAGCAGATGCTCTAAGGATCATCTTCCGGAACTCCATTGACTCGGGAACAGTACCCGTGGATTGGAGGGTAGCTAATGTTACCCCAATATTTAAAAAGGGGGGTAGAGAGAAAGCAGGGAATTATAGACCAGTAAGCCTTACATCGGTTGTGGGCAAAATGCTAGAGTCCATTATTAAGGATAAAATAGCGGAGCACTTGACAAATGGGGAAAGGATCGGACAGAGTCAACATGGATTTACAAAGGGTAAATCGTGTTTGACTAATCTGCTGGAATTTTTTGAGGAAGTAACTGGTAAAATAGATGGGGGAGAGCCAGTGGATGTGGTGTACCTTGACTTCCAGAAAGCCTTCAATAAGGTTCCACACAAAAGATTGTCATGCAAAATTAAGGCTCATGGGATTGGGGGCAAAGTATTAACGTGGATAGAGAACTGGCTGGCGGATAGAAAACAGAGAGTTGGAATAAACGGCTCGTTTTCGGAGTGGCAGGCAGTGACCAGCGGGGTGCCGCAAGGATCTGTCCTGGGACCCCAGCTGTTCACAATATATATAAATGATCTGGATCAGGGAATTGGATGCAATATTTCCAAATTCGCTGACGACACTAAACTAGGGGTGGGCTCTGATGAGGATGTCAGGAGGCTACAGTGCGATTTGGACAGGTTGGGGGAATGGGCAGATACGTGGCAGATGCACTATAATGTGGATAAATGCGAGGTTATCCACTTTGGGGGTAAAAACAGGAGGGTAGATTATTATCTAAATGGCAATAGATTGGGAGATGGGGAAGTGCAGAGGGACCTGGGTGTTCTTGTGCACCAGTCACTGAAGGAGAGCATGCAGGTGCAACAGGCGATCAAGAAGGCAAATGGTATGTTGGCCTTCATATCAAGGGGGTTCGAGTATAGGAATAGGGATACCTTACTACAGCTGTACAAGGTGCTGGTGAGACCGCATCTGGAGTATTGTGTACAGTTTTGGTCGCCCCATCTGCGGAAGGATGTTCTTGCCATGGAAAGAGTGCAACGGCGATTCACCAGGCTGATACCTGGAATGGCGGGAATGACCTACGAAGAGAGATTAAATAGTTTGGGCTTGTACTCACTGGAGTTTAGAAGATTGAGAGGGGATCTCATCGAAACATATAAAATTATGGCAGGCCTGGACAGGCTGAATTCAGAGAGAATGTTTCCAATGGCCGGGGAGCACAGAACCAGGGGCCACAGTCTAAAAATAGCGGGCAAATCATTTAAAACAGAGATGAGGAAGAATTTCTTCACTCAAAGAGTGGTGAGCCTGTGGAATTCCCTGCCACAGAGGGCTGTGAAGGCTAATTCAATAAATATTTTCAAGAGAGAATTGGATATATTTCTGAAGGCTAAGGGGATTAAGGGTTACGGAGAAAAGGCGGGGACGGGGTACTGAACTGGTAAGATCAGCTATGATCTCAGACGAAGATCAGCCATGATCTCATTGAATGGCGGAGCAGGCTCGAAGGGCCGAATGGCCTACTCCTGTTCCTATCTCTATGTTTCTATGTTTCTCTCTCAGGGTGACAGCATTCGTCCTCCCACCACTGCCACCCTGCCAGTGTCCTTACTGTTGCCTGTCAGTCAGCCAACCCAGACTGCAGCCGCCCATGCCATGGTGCTCGAGGTCGTCCTGCAAGGCCTTCTGCAGTCTCTCCCACTGAAAGTCAGCAGCCTTCCACCAGCCATGCTGCAGCCATTGGAATAGCACTTCGTAGGAGCACTAGGATAGGCAAAGGCACATGAAAGACGAGCACTAAGGGTATGAACAAGGGTGATTAGTTGGCTTTATTATGTAGCTTTGGAATGAATCATTTATCAGTTATGTTTTGGATGGTTTGTGGTGGCTTTCATTTTAGTATTGTGGCCAAGAGGATGCTGTGATGTTCCGTGACAGAGGGATAGTAAAGTGGGTAAGTGTTGAGCAACCGGGATCTGGGGTTTCATTCAGGGGAACCGGCGACTGATAATGCGCACATGGACAGCCAGTCTGGAACTGGGATTTGCAGGCTGCCTTTTCCCTTCCTCCACCTCCTCTGATTCCTCATCAACCTGCCCCTCCCCCTCCTCCTGAGGATGTCACAGAACCCGTGATGGTAAGGGCTGCACCTTCATGATGACCGAGTTGTGGAGGATGCAGCAGAGCACCACGAATTGGGACATCCGCTCCGACGAGTACTGGAGGGCTCCTCCAGAACGGTGAAGGCGGCAGAACTGTTGCTTGTACACCCCGATGGTCTGCTCGATGAAGTTCCTCGTGGCAGCATGGCTGTCATTATATGATTGTGGGCCATGAGTAGTGGGGTTGCGGATGGGAGCCATCAGCCAGGTGAAGATTGGATAGCCCTTGTTGCCTAGTAGACACACTGTTCCTGGCTTAGGTGCAGGTAGGAGAAGTGCCCCCTGAAGAACCTAGGCAGGTAAGGCCTTCTGCTGAGAGCCCTCCTCCCCCCCCTCCTCCTCCCTCTGCTCCATCTTCCTTACATACTGCAGCATGAGAAAACAAGCTGGCGGAAAATATAAAAACTAACTCCAAAAGCTTTTATAAATATATCAAAAGGAAAAGACTGGTGAAAACCAAAGTTGGTCCATTGCAGTCAGATACGGGGGAATATATAATGGGAAATAAGGAAATGGCAGATCAACTAAATGCATACTTTGGGTCAGTCTTTACGAAGGAAGACACAAAAAACCTCCCTGGGATATCGGGAAAAATAGGGACATTGGCAAAGGAGGAACTGACGCAAATCAATATCTCTAAGGATATGGTGTTAAGGAAGCTAAAGGGATTGAAGGTGGACAAATCCCCAGGGCCTGATAACATGCATCCTAGGGTACTGAAGGAGGTGGCCCTAGAGATAGCGGATGCACTAAGGATGATTTTTCAGAATTCATTAGACTCGGGAACAGTGCCGATGGATTGGAGGGTAGCTAACGTTACCCCACTATTCAAAAAGGGGGGTAGGGAAAAAGCAGGTAATTACAGACCTGTAAGCCTTACATCAGTTGTGGGCAAAATGCTGGAGTCCATCATTAAGGATGAAATAGCGGAGCACTTAGCAAATGGGGACAGGATAGGACAGAGTCAACATGGATTTACAAAGGGTAAATCGTGCTTGACTAATCTATTGGAATTTTTTGAGGGAGTAACTGGTAGAATAGATGGGGGAGAGCCAGTAGATGTGGTGTACCTGGACTTCCAAAAGGCCTTCGATAAGGTCCCACATAAAAGATTAGCATGGAAAATTGAGGCTCATGGGATAAAGGGGAAAGTTTTGGCGTGGATAGGGAACTGGCTGTCAGATAGAAAACAGAGAGTTGGAATAAACGGCTCATTTTCTGAATGGCAGGCAGTAACAAGTGGGGTACCACAGGGATCTGTCCTGGGCCCCCAGCTGTTCACAATTTACATTAATGACCTGGATCAGGGAGTCGGATGCAGCATTTCCAAATTTGCAGACGACACTAAACTAGGAGGGGGGGTGGGCTCAGAGGAAGAGACCAGGAAGCTCCAGAGCGATTTGGACAGACTGGGCGATTGGGCGGATAAATGGCAGATGCACTATAATGTGGACAAGTGCGAAGTTATCCACCTTGGGTGCAGGAACGGGAGGGCAAATTATTATTTAAATGGCAATAGATTGGGAGAGGGGGAAGTACAGAGAGACCTGGGTGTTCTTGTACACCAGTCACTGAAGGCGAGCATGCAGGTGCAACAGGCGGTCAAGAAGGCAAACGGTATGCTGGCCTTCATAGCAAAAGGGTTAGAATACAGGAACAGGGATACCTTGCTGCAGCTGTACAGGGCACTGGTGAGACCACACCTCGAGTACTGTGTACAGTTTTGGTCGCCTCATCTGAGGAAGGATGTTCTTGCCATGGAGGGGGTGCAGCGGCGATTCACCAGGCTGATACCAGGAATGGCGGGAATGACCTATGAGGAGAGACTATGTAGTTTAGGGATGTACACACTGGAGTTTAGAAGATTGAGAGGGGACCTCATAGAAGTGTATAAAATTCTGACAGGTCTAGACAGACTGGATGCAGAAGGAATGTTTCCCTTGGCGGGTGAGAACAGAACTAGAGGACATAATTTAAGGATAAGGGCTAAACCATTTAGGACAGAGATGAGGGGGAATTTCTTCACTCAGAGAGTGGTGAACCTGTGGAACTCATTGCCACAGAGGGCAGTGTACGCCAGCTCATTAAATATATTTAAGAGGGAATTAGATATATTTCTACGGGCAAAAGGGGTTAAGGGTTACGGAGAGAAGGCGGGGACGGGATACTGAATTAAAGGATCAGCCATGATCTCATCGAATGGCGGAGCAGGCACGAAGGGCCGAATGGCCTACTCCTGCTCCTATCTTCTATGTATCTATGTATCTATGTATGAGGGGGACTGCAACTAAATCCCCCATGACTGGGAGCAAGTGGTGTACTCAGAAGCCTTCCAGTAACAGCCAATGCTGTCCCAATGTCCAGCAGCACTCCCTGCACACTTTACCAACTTTTTAAATTACTTCCAGCAAGCCAATATTCATACAAACTCTGCAAGAGCCAGTACAAGGGAAATAATCAACTTACCTGCAAGTTGGATGTTTCCCTTTAAATAGCACTTGTGGGGGAGGTCCCTTGTGCAATTGAACGCACGCTCAGCTGTGCATGGTTAGGAGAGGGCGTTGAATGGAGTGGTGACGTCCAAAATGGCAGGTCGTGCATCATATCAGTGTTACAGGCTGACTGATGTCACGATCTGCCTCCTCTGCATACTGCCGGCACATGCACGTCCTGCCCGTGCTATCGCCCTCACCAAGATGGCGAACAGCGCGGGATATGCCAGAAGTGGGCAGAAGTGAGGAGGACACCATTTTTTTTTCAAAACCGGCCTTAACTACTGGTGCTAAGGTGCTGAATCATGGGGCCAAATAGTTTAAATATGAAACATAGAAGATAGGAGCAGGAGTAGGCCATTCGGTCCCTTGAGCCCGCTCCACCATTTAATGAGATCATGGTTGATCATCCAAATTCAGTACCCTGAGCCTGCTTTCTCCCCATTTCCCTTGATCCCTTTAGCCTCAAGAAATATATCCAACTCCTTCTTGAATACATTTAATGAATTTCCCTCAACTGCCCTGTGTGGCAGAGAATTCCACAGGTTCACCACTCTCTGGGTGAAGAAATTCCTCCTCATCTCAGTCTTAAATGGCTTACCCCTTATCCTTAGACTGTGACCCCTGGTTCTGGAGCCCCCGCCATCGGGAACATCCTTCCTGCATCTAGTCTGTCAAGTCATGAACAGTGAATCCATGCTGGCCATACATAAACACCAATACACCAAGGCCTGAATTTTAACTGGGATGTGGGTTGGGAGTGTGGGGAGCCCAGAAGTGGTTGGGATACCTGGGAAAATGGGTTTCTCGCAGGCCCTGCCGAATTTAATGGCAGGGCCTGATTTGCAAGGGAAACCTCTTTTTCCCACCCGCAGCCAGTCAGATTGAGAAGCTGGCTGGCTGTGGGTGGGTAAGCCGGGCGCACTAGGCCGCAGAGAGGAGGGAGGGTGGGATTGCATGGGGGCCAGGGGATAGTTGGGGGGGGCGGAGGAACATGGGAAGGGCCGGATGAGTGGGGGGGGGGCTCGGCACAGATCGGAGGGCCAGAGGAGCGTCGGGGTCGATCAGAGGAACAGGGGAGTGGGGGGGGGGGCGGGTTGGGACCGATTAGGGGCAGGAGCGGCTGATAAGAGGGCCGGAGATGTGTAGGGGGGGAGCGGGAGATCATCAGGGGGCTCGCGCAGCATAATCGGGGGCTGGAGGAGCATGGTTAGGCAGGGACGCTGGATCCAGGAGGGAAGTGTAAAGGCACTCACCTCCTGGATCCATAAGTCTTCGCCTTACTTTAGCTGATGGATTTCACGAGGCCTGCAAAACCCGACCAGCTATAGTTAAATTTAAAATGGAGGTTAAATCTGAGGCATGGCAGCCTCGTGGGAGTAAATTGGCTGTCTACCACCCCCGTTGTGGTGTATGTAACCTGTTCCACCTTAAGAGAACTTAAGCCTGTTCCACCTTAAGAGATGTACTACTTTCTCTGGCTGCTGTATACGTAATACCGGTGGTGACCACCGGTATATAAGCACTGTGTAGTAAGATGTATTTCAGATCGTCCTGACCTCCAACCAGTAAAGACCTGTTGAACTTTAAGCTTGTAGCCTGTGTGTTATTAATTACAACTAGAACACACAGACTTTACAGTAGCGACGAGTCAGATTCTTACCCTGCGGCAGTTATATCCACGGCGGCTTCGTCCACTGAACGGACGTCGAAGAGAGGTTTCCACCCTCATCACCCTGCTGGAAGATACGTCGCGCGGCAGACATCGAGAAACCAGAGTGCAGAAGACACCCTGAACTCGAAGCCTCCATCAGCGGCTGTCAGCTATCTTCTTTCTACCTCGGTAGTGGGTAAGCCGGGCAGCGACGCGACCAGAAAATCGGCCATGTTGGCTGTACAGACGGAGAGGGAAGACGGAGGAATAAGGGCGGTGAGATCGATCGCGACCGGAGATAAGGGCCGGGCCGCATTCGGGCCGAAAGGCGCAGCGCGGGGACATCGATCGCGGCTGGTGATAAGGGCCGGGCCGCATTCGGGCTAAAAAGGCGCAGCGTCTGGGGGCAACTGAAGGCGCGAGAGCCGCGGTGAAGCGGAGACAGCGTCGGGGGAAGGGTGAAGACCGCCAAGCGCGGGAAAACCACCATTTTGTAGGCGGAGGATGAAGAAAGAGCGCGGAAGCCGCCATCTTGGATAAAAATAAAAATAAATTAAATTGCAACGATGCCTAAACATGGGAACATTAATACCTTTGATAGCGACATCAAAGATTGGGCTATGTATGTAGAACGCATACAAAATTATTGTAAAGCAAATAAAATCCCAGATGCAGAGAAAGCACTAACATTATTAAACTTAATGGGTGTGAAGACATACGGGCAATTGAAACACCTTGTATCACCAGATGAACCAGCGGATAAGACGTTCGAGGAGATTGTTACTGTCCTGAAAAATCACCTAAACCCCACGCCGCTGATGCTAGCGGAACGATTTAAATTTTACAGCAGAAGGCAGCTGAAGGATGAAAGCAATGCTGAATATTTAATGGAATTGCGTAAGCTAGCAAAGTACTGTCAATTCGGAACGAGATTGACAGAGGCGCTATGAGATAAATTTGTGTGTGGTTTATTAAAAGAAGATACACAAAAGCGATTGCTCGAGGAGAATGAGCTGACGCTTGAGAAAGCGGTCACTATGGCAGCAGCACACGAAGCTGCAGCGAGAGGCACAGCAGTAATGCAGCTACGGTCACCGGAACTCAGTACAAATAAATTGGGTTTGAGTACTGTAAAATGTTATCGTTGCGGAAAGACAACGCACGATCAGAACCAGTGTTGGTTTAAAAACCAAGAATGCAGAACGTGTGGCAGGCTTGGCCACATAGCTAAAGTATGCCGGTCAGGAAAGAAGACCAGCAACAAAAAGTCACCGCAAGGAAAATACATAAAGGTACACAAGGTGACAAAGAACAGTTCGACCGAACAGAAGTCAGATTCAGACGCTAGCAGTAATGAACTGGGTAGCTTAAGAGTACACAACGTTGGTAAGGATGCAGATCTCCAGACAGTTTGGGTCACCCTTCAGATAGCAGGAGTCCAAGTAAAGATGGAATTGGACACTGGATCGGCATTGACGGTCATGAATAAGAAAGATTACAAAGGTTATTCCAACATATTCCCCTACGGGATACGGAGATTATATTGAAAACCTACACGGGGCAAAGAGTGTACCCCGTCGGAAAGATAGAGGTAAAAGTGGTCCACAAGGGCGAAGAAAGCCAAGTAATGGACTTATATGTGCTACCTGAAGGAGGTCCACCACTACTGGGACGGGAGTGGATTAGGAAAATGAATATGGACTGGCACTCCTTGAAGGCACTAACGGTAGATTCTGGGGAAACAGATGTCAAACCTAAACGATTGTCCAGAATATTGGATGATGCTAAAGAGGTGTTCCAGCAGGGACTGGGAACACTGAGAGGAATTACGGCAAACATCAAGATTGATGAACATGCACAACCAAACACGGTGCAGTATCCGCTTCCGCGGATTGAGGATATTTTTGCTTCGTTGTCTGGAGGGAAACACTTCACCAAGATAGACCTGGCGCAGGCGTACTTGCAGATGAAGGTTGAAGAAGAGTCACGCCAATACCTCACGATCAACACGCATTGAGGTTTCTACCGGTACAATAGACTGGTTCTTGGAGTGGCATCGGCTCCAGCAATTTGGCAGAGGGCCATGGAGCAGGTATTACAGGGAATTCCAGGCACACAATGTTACCTGGACGATATTCTGATTACAGGCGATGGTGATGAAGAACACCTCGCAAACTTGGAACTGGTGCTCAACAGACTGAAAGAGTATGGACTTAGAGTTAATCGGCAGAAATGCGATTTCTTCCTGAAGCGGATCTCGTACTGTGGTCATGTCATTGACCGGGAGGGGCTTCATAAGTCTCCTGACAAGATAGAGGCAGTTGTAAAGGCTCCCGCTCCGGATAATGTCTCTCAGTTGAGGTCGTTTCTAGGATTGATTAACTATTACCGTAAATTTCTACCAAATCTATCCACGGTACTGCACCCGCTAAATGCTCTTTTACAGAAGGGGGTACCATGGGAATGGAGCGAAAACTGTAAGAAGGCATTTCGCAAAAGTAAAGAATTGATCACCTCAGAGGAAGTGTTGGCTCACTTCAACCCGACACTGCCTATTCGGTTGGCTTCTGATGCTTCTCCATATGGTATTGGGGCAGTACTCTCACACAAGTTGCCAAATGGCACGGAAAGGCCAGTCGCGTTTGCATCCAGATCATTGACCTCCGCTGAGCGCAACTATGCGCAGATCGATAGGGAGGCTCTCAGCCTTGTATGGGGAGTGAAGAAGTTTAATCATTACCTGCAGGGCCAAAAATTCACACTTCTGACAGACCATCAGCCGTTGGTATCCATTTTTAACCCTAAGAAGGGTGTTTCAGTGATGACAGCACAGCGTCTCCAGAGATGGTCCCTTTTCCTAGGGGCACATCAATATCAAATAGAATTCAAAGGTACGAAGCAGCATGGCAATGCTGATGGGCTGTCGCGCCTGCCACTATCTGAAGAAGAAGAAACGACGAAAGTTGACCCTGTTGAGTTATTTCATTCGACCATCATCGAGTGTTTACCAGTCACCAATGCAAGTATTGAAAGAGAAACCAAGAACGACCCGACACTGTCCAGAGTCTACGAGGTGACAGTGAAAGGATGGCCAACACGTGGTGATCCTCTGTTACCGGCATTCTCGGCAAGGCGAGACCAGCTGTGCGTCTGCCATGGTACTTTGATGTACGGGACAAGAGTGATTATTCCTCCCAAGTTAAGGGAAAGAGTTCTAAAAGAACTGCATGAAGGTCATCTGGGGGGAGTTAAGATGAAAAGTCTTGCTAGGGCTTATGTATGGTGGCCGGGTATTGACCAACAGATAGAGGAGTTGACGAAAAGCTGCGCTGGGTGCCAAAAAGTGCAAAATGCACCTCCGATCGCACCGCTACACCCATGGGAATGGCCTTCAGCCCCATGGCAACGCGTACATATTAACTTTGCTGGTCCATTCATGGACTCCATGTTCCTAATTGCGGTGGACACACATTCCAAATGGCCAGAAGTGATCAAGATGCATACCACTACTTCAGAAAAGACAATTGCGGTGTTAAGAACAATATTCGCAAGGAACGGATTGCCAGAACAGATCTGTTCAGACAACGGACCACAGTTCGTGTCGGAAGAATTCCAAAAATTCTTAAAGAAGAATGGGGTGAAACATTATACCTCTGCCCCATATCACCCGGCGACAAACGGGTTGGCCGAGAGATTTGTCCAAACATTCAAAAAGGCAATAAAGGCCATGAACGATGATCAGATTCCGCTACAGCACAAGGTGGACAATTTCCTAATGGCGTATCGAAACGCCGCTCATGCAGTGACTAACCAAAGTCCTGCCATGATGTTTTATAACAGGAGGTTGCGGTCCAGGTTGGACTTGTTAAAACCAAATGTGCGGAGGGAAGTGGAAAACAAACAGTTCCGGCATATTAATAACAAGACCACTCGAAGTTTCGAAGTAGGACAACCAGTGTTGGCAAGGGGCTATGGAAACAAAAAATGGCAGCCCGGAACAATTCGGGCCAGACAAGGACCTCTGATGTACACAGTAGATATTGGTAACAATGTGATAAGGCGTCATGCGGATCAACTGGTAGAATCAGGAGCAAGAGTCGAACCCATGGTTGCGACAGAGACAACTGTGGAAGACGTTAATGAACCTGAAGTATCTACCTCGGCAGAGACTGTACCTGATGATGACGTCCAATACATAGGGAACCAACAAGCAGAGTCACCTCAGCAACAAGAATCAGAGACCACTGAAAGGCGTTATCCAGACCGAATCAGAAGGCCTCCTGAGAGACTGAACCTTTGAACTGTTTATACCTGAAGTTATATATGTATATATGTTATGATGTTATGTTAAATGGGGATATGACTATTAAGCTAAAAAGGGAGGATTGTGGTGTATGTAACCTGTTCCACCTTAAGAGAACTTAAGCCTGTTCCACCTTAAGAGATGTACTACTTTCTCTGGCTGCTGTATACGTAATACCGGTGGTGACCACCGGTATATAAGCACTGTGTAGTAAGATGTATTTCAGATTGTCCTGACCTCCAACCAGTAAAGACCTGTTGAACTTTAAGCTTGTAGCCTGTGTGTTATTAATTACAACTAGAACACACAGACTTTACACCCGTCACCGTCCCACTTCAGTTAAAACCAGAAGTGGGTGGTTTGAAGGCGGGTTGGGGTCACGATTCAGACTTTTAACACTTTAACTTCCCACCTGACCCCAACCCACCCTTTTTTTTGGGTTAAAATTCCCCCCTGAGAGTCCAGTTCTCAGCTTTGATTCTAGTTCAGACTCAGAGAAAACGATGCCTTATCACAATGTCTAGTAAAGCAACACATTTTCATTTAGTCTCAACAAATTCATTAATTAAAGCTCATTACTTGGTTAGCATAAATACCACGATAATAATGGCCCAGAAATTCAGATCCCAACGCGTGACTACGCACGGGGTACTCACGCATAGGCCCAACGAAAGTGCCGGTTTCATGAATGCACTGCGCATACGTGGGAAACCGGCACTTCCATTCCCCTGAAAGAAGGGGTTCAGAAGTCGAACGCGTGCACCAGAGAAACAGCACGTGCGCACTGAACTAACGTTTTTTTTCCAGCTTTCTCCGGGAAGGTAAGTCTCCAGAAGTTAGACATGTAAAAAGCAGGCGCAAGGCCTGCTTTTAACAAAGTAAGTGGTGAATTAATTAAAATTAAAACATTTTTTCCAGAGGTTTATTATTTTTAAATACTTTAAAGAAAGGTAAGTTTATTTTTCGTCCCGTTAGAAAATGTAATTAATTTTTTCAAAAATTTAAATTATTGTTTAAAATAGTTACTTCATGTAATTTATAGTTTATTTTAAAAATGTGATGTTTTTAAAAATTTATTTGAGGTTTTAGTGATGTTTTGGGGCTTATAGTATTTATAGGTTTGACAGCTCTTCCTGTCAAGCTTATGAATGAAGCATTCCCTGCCACCATTGGCTCTCCATGGCCCACATGATCCCAGGGGATGCATCGAACTAACTGCGCCCCTGGGATACGCAAGCACTGCGCGCCGGCAGTTGGAGGAGGCATAGGATCGGAATCCCACGCGGGCCCACAGCTCAACGGCTGGCATGCTAGATAAGTGCAGGTCAGGGGCTTGCACCCACGGGAAACCCCCGACCCGAATTTCTGGGCCATTGTCCCTGATTGAAATAAGCGCTTACAATAACTTATTTCAACCCGGAACAATATTTTCTATCAGCAGCCCTTCTGCGAGTGGTGTCAGAGGACTCCCTGGATTAGAATGCACCTTCCCTCTGGTAGTCCAGCTACTAATGGCATTGAGGGACAACCTGCCTGGGCAGGATGTGAGTCCCAATAAAGTTCACAGCACGTTGGGACAACATCTATTCAGTGTTCCAGCAGCTAGCGTAATCCAGCTGCTAACCACGCTAACTCCTGGCTGGTTAAAATGTAAATCCCAAATATCAAAAGCAACTACTTTAGCTGATGTAAAATACAATATGGAATACCATTATACATCACTACAGTGTGCTATGCACTGCAATACCTCATCAAAGTTACTTCAACAGCACTTCCCTTTGTAACAGATTGGGATGTGATGCCAAATGGTAATCAATGACTCATTTATTAATAGTCAAATCAAACATGTGAAAGTATCAGACATTAGAAGACAATAAGAATAATACAGGGATCAAAAAAAATTAGGTCCACCCAGCAATATTAGAGACTAAAACAATATTACCCCGTTGGATCTCTGGGCAGGGTGTAGTCGTCTCAGGTTCTCTGACAGCTAGATGGTCTTCATTGATACCTCTGCCCTGAGCTCAAAAGACACTGGGGGTGAAATTTGGTAAGGCCCAAAAACGGGCATGGGCACCACAATGCGAGATATGCCTGCGCCCATTCAGAAAGCTGGGCAGTCTGAACTCTTAAAGCTGAATTGCCTTCTGCATATAAAAAATGGTAAAAGTGCTTCAGCGCTAACACAAATGGATCAACAGGCCAGGGAAAGGGCACCCAGGGACTCACACGCAGCACTCCAGCTTTGTGCAGGGGGTCAACACTGGAAGAGAGGCCTTCTACCCACAGGAGGCCAGGAAGCCCTCCAGAAAGAAGGGTGTGCGACCATATCACCAAGGCCATCACTGCCAGCACTTTCGCCCCAGGACCTGGCCCCAGTGCCCAAAGAGGTTTCATGGCCTCAGACAAGAGGTCAAGGTCAGTGAATGCATCTTCAAAAGCCATCTCCGACCAACTGCACCACTGGCCTTACACACTGCTCAATGCATAACACCACCCTGCACCCCCCGCCCCATTACTCACCTACCAACAATCTCTACCAAATGCGAGGCACACCTCAAATTCTTAGCAGGGGCATGGCTGAGCACTTGGCCAGTGACAGGGCTGAAAGAATACAAGATGCTGGTATCCTCTTATGTTAGCCTCCTTCTCACATCCCACTTCCCCCGCATCCCACAATATCTTTTGATTTACAACCTGCACATGGTGTAAGCATGCAGCTCTTGCTTTCCTGCCCTCCCCTCATCAGAACCCTTCCTCATTTGAGGAGGAGGAGGAGGAGGAAGAAGAAGAAGGAGAAGAAGAAGAAGAAACACAGTTACTCAGTTTCACACTCCGAGACACCAGCTCCTCAAGGTCAAAGAATCATACAAAACATAGAAACATAGAAGATAGGAGCAGGAGTAGGCCATTCGGCCCCTCATGCCTGCTCCGCCATTTAATGAGATCATGGCTGATTATCCAAATTCAGTATCCTGTCCCTGCTTTCTCCCCATATCCCTTGATCCCTTTAGCCTTAAGAAATATATCTAACTCTTTCTTGAATATATTTAATGAATTGGCCTCAACTGCCTTCTGTGGTAGAGAATTCCACGGGTTCACCACTCACTGGGTGAAGAAATTCCTCCTCATCTCTGTCCTAAATGGCTTACCCCTTATCCTTAGACTGGGACAACAACAGAAAATGCTGGAAACACTCAGCAGGCCAGGCAGCATCCGTGGAGAGAGAAACAGAGTTAACGTTTCAGGTCTGGGACCCTTCATCAGAACTGGAAAAAGCTGGAGATGTACCAGATATTAAGCAGGTGCAGAGACAGGGTGGTGGGGGTTAGGAGGGGAGGAAGAAATAGAAAGAACATCCTGTACTTTTGTAAGAGGCAGGAAAGATAAAATTTTGCAAATGGGAATGGCAAAAATCATACTGCATGCACTCTATTTCAATGCTGTCCGGGTCCACAGTTCCATTTCATCCTTCGATTCATCCGACGCTTCAACAAAAAACTTTTTTTCTTCCTTTCTGACGTCAAGGATCGCAAGCTTCGTCAACTCATGGACACCAACACCCCCCCAGAACCTTCTTCCCCGTTACTTTCCTCTGATCCGATCCCTTCTTCCAGTCTCACCCCCTGCCGTGTTTTCACTATCCCCTCTGACCTTCCCCTCTCTGACCCCGAACGTTCAGTCCTCAACAAAGGCCTGAGCTTCATCCCCTTACGCCCCCACCTGAATGAATTTCGAGCTCGGCACGATGCTGAGCTCTTCTTCCATCGCCTTCGGCTCCGTGCCCACTTCTTTGGCCAGGAGTCTTCCCCCCGCACGGCTGAACCTTTCTCCCGCTTTCTAAATTCTCGTTCTACTTGGATCCCTCCATCTGGCCTTCTACCCTCTCTAGATCTTTTCATTGCTAACTGCCGACGTGACATCGGTCGTCTCCATTTCTCTGCTCCCCTCACTCACTCCAACCTAACTCCCTCTGAACTTGCAGCACTCCATTCTCTCCGATCCAACCCTAACATTATCATTAAACCTGCTGATAAGGGTGGTGCTGTTGTTGTTTGGCGAACCGACCTCTACCGTGCGGAAGCTGAACGCCAACTCTCCAACACCTCCTCCTACCACCGCCTGGACCATGACCCCACTAGAAAACATCAAGCCATTGTTTCCAAGTGTGTCACTGACCTCATCTCCTCTGGAGATCTTCCCTCCATGGCCGCCAACATCATAGTCCCCCAACACCGCACAGCCCGCTTCTACCTCCTTCCTAAGATCCACAAACAGGACTGCCCTGGTAGACCCATCGTTTCAGCCTGTTCTTGCCCCACGGAACTTATCTCTTCCTATCTCGACTCTATTTTTTCTCCCCTTGTCCAGTCTCTTCCCACCTACATTCGCGACTCTTCCGACGCCCTCCGCCACTTTAACAGTTTCCAGTTTCCTGGCCCCAACCGTCTCCTTTTCACCATGGACGTCCAATCCCTCTACACCTCCATCCCCCACCAGGACGGCCTTCGGGTGCTCTGTTTCTTCCTTGAACAGAGGTCCAACCAGTCCCCATCCACCACCACCCTCCTCCGCCTGACTGAACTTGTTCTCACATTAAACAACTTCTCCTTTGACTCCACTCACTTCCTCCAAATTAAAGGTGTTGCTATGGGAACCCGCATGGGCCCTAGCTATGCCTGCCTGTTCATGGGACATGTGGAACATTCTTTGTTCCAGTCCTACTCAGGTCCCCTCCCTCACCTCTTTTTCCGGTACATCGATGACTGTATTGGTGCCGTTTCCTGCTCTCGCCCTGAACTGGATAAGTTCATTCACTTTACTTCCAATTTCCACCCTGCCCTCACATTCACATGGTCCATCTCCGACTCTTCCCTTCCCTTCCTTGACTTCTCCTTCTCCATTTCTGGCGATCGGCTTTCAACAAACATCCACTACAAGCCCACCGACTCCCACAGCTACCTGGACTACACTTCCTCCTACCCCGCTTCCTGTAAGGACTCTATTCCTTTCTCCCAGTTTCTCCGTCTCCGCCGCGTCTGTTTTGACGATGCCACCTTCCATACAAGTGCTTCTGACATGTCTTCCTTTTTCCTCAACCGAGGATTCCCCTCTACCGTGGTTGACACGGCCCTTGACCATGTCCGTTCTATTTCCCGCACTTCTGCTCTCATCCCTGCCCCTCCCTCCCAGAACCACGATAGGGTTCCCCTTGTCCTCACCTTTCACCCCACCAGCCTCCACATTCAACGGATCATCCTCCGCCATTTCCGCCACCTCCAACGTGATCCCACCACCAAACACATCTTCCCCTCACCTCCCCTTTCAGCATTCCGAAGGGACCGCTCCCTCCGCGACACCCTGGTCCACTCCTCAATCACCCCCAACAGCCCTGCTCCTTCACCTGGCACCTTCCCGTGCAAGTGCAGGAGATGCAACACATGCCCTTTTACCTCCTCCCTTCCCACTGTCCAGGGCCCCAAACACCCCTTCCAGGTGAAACAGCGATTTACTTGTACTTCTTGCAATTTAATATACTGTATTCGCTGCTCACGATGCGGTCCCCTCTACATTGGGGAGACCAAACGCAGATTGGGCGACCGTTTTGCGGAACACCTCCTTTCAGTCCGTATGGGTGACCCTGAGCTTCCGGTCGCCTGTCACTTTAATTTACCGCTTCACTCCCACTCTGATCTCTCTGTCCTCAGGCTATTGCATTGTTCCAGTGAAGCTCAACGTAAGCTCGAGGAACAGCACCTCATCTTTCGATTGGGCACTTTGCAGCCTGCCGGACTCAACATTGAGTTCAACAATTTCAGATAATTATCCCTGCCCCCATTTTTCATGCAGTATGATTTTTGCCATTCCCATTTGCAACATTTTATCTTTCCTGCCTCTTACAAAAGTACAGGATATTCTTTCTATTTCTTCCTCCCCTCCTAAACCCCCCCCCACCCTGTCTCTGCACCTGCTTAATATCTGTTACATCTCCAGCTTTTTCCAGTTCTGATGAAGGGTTTCTCTCTCCACGGATGCTGCCTGGCCTGCTGAGTGTTTCCAGCATTTTCTGTTGTTGTTTCAGATTTCCAGCATCCGCAGTATTTTGCAATTATCCTTAGACTGGGACCCCTGGTTCTGGACTCCCCTGCCATCGGGAACATCCTCCCTGCATCCAGTCTGTATAATCCTGTTAGAATTTTATAAGTTTCAATGAGATCACCTCTCATTCTTCTAAACTCTAGCGAATATAAGCCGAATCGACCCAATTTCTCTTCATACGCCATTCCTGCCATCACAGGTATCAGTCTGGTGAATCTTTGCTGCACTCTCTCCATGGCAAGGACATCCTTCCTCAGATAAGGTGACCAAAACTGCACACAATACTCAAGGTGTGGTCTCACCAAGGCCCTGTACAACTGTAGCAAGACATCCTTGCAGCGGTACTCGAATCCTCTCACTATGAAGGCCAACATACCATTTGCCTTCTTAACCACCTGTTGCACCTGCATGCTTACCTTCAGCGACTGGTGCACAAGGACACTCAGGTCTCATTGCACTTCCCCTTTTCCCAATCTATTGCCATTCAGATAATAATCTGCCTTCCTGTTTTTGCCACCAAAGCGGATAACATCGCTTTTATGAACATTATACTGCATCTGCCATGCATCTGGCCAATCACCCAATGTATTGATTTCTTTGTGGGTTCAATGACGAGTCATTTATGAAAGAGAATGTCTTTTAATCAAAAGCTTGTTCAACTCTTTTAACAGCATTTACAGGAGACATCATGCTAGTGATGCATCTAGAATGAAACTGAAACTAAACTAAACTGCCTTGCTTGTCTCGGTCACATGCCCTCTGCTGGTCAGGCACAAGCAATCAATACATGCAAACATGCTGGTAAGGCATCATAATCAAACAGGCAAATACCATCTCTATTTGCTGATATCATTACATCTCCTTTTCTTAAAACAAAAGTATTTTACTTTTAACTAACAACATGTTTTCTTTGTATTAATCTGCATTTTAACTGTAACACTTAATGAACTTACATTATCATTATCATGATCAAGGTTTTTTAACCTTGCTTTGTGTGTTCACATGAAATATGTAACTACACTAGAACTTGAAGAAAGAATAAGATAACATTACTTCCTTCTGTAACAATAGTCCTTAAATTTGCTCAATGAGTCTCTCAGGAGGCTTCACATGTCTTGAGGATTTTCTGATTGATTGTCCTTGAATCTGAGTTGTTGCCTCAGATGATTGGTTCTCAGCTGTGTGATCAGGTTGTTCAACAGTATCAGTCTCTTGACCTGCTGTGGCTGGTCCCATGAGAAGATCTCGACGATTTCTTCTCAGAACAGCACCCTCATCTGTCTGAATGGTGTATGATCTTGGTTGAACTTCACTCAGGACAGTTCCCTTCTGAGTCCATGTGTTTGTTTTGTCTTTCAACCTTACTTGGTCACCGGTGTGGAGTTCAGGTAGGTTTTGTGTTCCTCTGTCATAGTAGTACTTTTGCTTTTCTTTCTGTTGTTCTTTGAACTTCCTCACTTTCTCCCCCTCTTTTGTTTTCAGGAGGTTCTCCGGGATGGGTAGGTTTGACCATAGCCGATGTCCCATCAGGAGTTGGGCTGGTGACTTACCACACTCGAGCGGCGTTGTGCGGTATACAAGCATGCTTTGGTAGAAGTCAGTTCCACTGTCTTTTGCCTTGTACATCAGTCTTTTCACTGTCTGGACCGATTTTTCCACTAGTCCATTGGACTGTGGATAGTGAGGACTTGACATTGTGTGGACAAAGTCCCACTCTTTGGCAAAGTGTCGGAAACTTGCATTGTAAAACTGGGGTCCGTTGTCTGTGAAGACCTCGCTTGCCACGCCATGTCTGGAGAATATGGCTTTCATACATGTTATCACAGCATCTGCAGTGGTGGTGTACAGTCGACAAACCTCTGGATACAGGGAGTAATAGTCTGTGACGACAAGATAGTCCTTCCCTTGACATACGAATAGGTCAGCGCCTACCTTCTGGTAAGGTTTGTCTGGCACTGGGTGTGGCTTTAGTGGTTCTACCGGATTGCTTGCTCGATATTTCAGGCATATTGTGCAGTTTGACACCTCATTTGTCACATCTTGGTTGATTCGTGGCCAGTACATCACCTCTCGTGCTCTTTTCTTACACTTTTCGATTCCCAGATGTCCTCCATGGATCTTTTTTAACATCTCTTTTCTCAGACTCTTTGGGATAACTATTTTACTTCCTTTGTAGATGATGTCTTCGACCACTGATAGTTCCGCCCTGCAGTTCCAGTACTCTGCCATGTCAGGTGAGCAGTCTTGCTTCATGTTGGGCCATCCATCCAAGATGCTTTTCCTCAGTCGTCTCATTGTTTCATCTTTGTTTGTCTCAGTCTTTATGAGCTCCATTTTTGCATCTGCTATGGGCAGTGCACTTGTGATCATGTCCACGTAGGCGTTCACTTTTTCATCCATCGTGGTGTTTGCGGGCTCACTTGGGTCAACAGCTCTGGACAACGTGTCTGCTGTATACATCAGCTTACCCGGTGTGTACGCAACATTCAGTGTATAGCGTTGCAGCCTGATCATCATTCTTTGTATTCTAAGCGGACAGCTATTTAGTGGCTTTTGGAACAATGCAATCAAGGGCTTATGGTCAGTCTCTACACTGATTGCTTGTCCTGCCACAAACTGGTGAAATCTTTCACAGGCGTATGTGATGCTGAGCAGCTCCTTTTCTATTTGAGCATATCGCGTCTCCGCGTCTGTCATTGAGCGCGATGCATATGCAATAGGTTGCCAGTAGTCATATTTTTGCAGAAGAACGGCACCGAGCCCACTCTGTGATGCATCTGATGATATCTTGATGGGTCTCGCTGGGTCATAAAACCTCAGAACTGGTTCCTCTGTGAGCAGTTTCTTTAGATCGCTCCATGACTTCTCATGCTCATGATTCCATTCCCATTCTATGTTCTTTTCAGTTAGTCTTCTCAGTGGCGCCATCTTTTCTGAGAGGTTGGATATGAATTTCCCCATGTAGTTGATCATTCCATTAAACCTCTGCACGTCCTTTTTGCATTGTGGCTTTGGCATATTATCAATGGCGGACACCTTTCTGGGATCTGGTCTGATGCCCTCACTGCTAAGGATATCTCCCACGAATGTCAGTTCTGTCACCCCGAGCTGGCATTTCTCTCTATTCAGCTTCAGGTTTGTTTTCCTTGTTGCTTCCAGCACTTTTTTCAGTCTCTCGTCATGCTCAGTTCTCGTGGTTCCCCATACTATGATGTCATCCATTGATGTATCAACTCCCTCCAGGTGCTCATAGATCATATGAATTGTTTTGTGATACACTTCAGGAGCTGAGGCAATGCCAAATGATAACCTTAGGAATCTGTATTTGCCAAATGGACTGTTGAACGTGCACAGTCTTGAACTTGCCTCATCCAGCTTCATCTGCCAAAATCCTGATGATGCATCTAACTTGCTGAAATACTTTGCATTTGCAAACTGTGACATGATTTCCTCACGTGTAGGAAGCTTGAAGTGCTCTCTCTTTATTGCTCTGTTTAGATCTCTTGGATCCAGGCAAATTCTGAGCTTTCCATTCTTTTTGTCCACTATGACGAGGGAACTCACCCACTCAGTTAGCTCATCTATCTTCCGAATCACGTTCAGGCTTTCCATCCTGTCCAACTCTGCCTTCAGTTGATTTTGAAGAGCAAACGGAACTTTTCTGCATGGATGTATGACCGGTGTCATACTTTTATCTACTCTGATCGTGTGTTCTCCGGGAATGCAGCCTAGATCCTTAAATAGGTCTTTGTACTCTTTCATGAGTTCATCATAGACTGTCTCTCTTTCGCTTTCCACAACGAGGACTCTCTTTACCAGGTTCAGTCTCTCACAGGCTTTTAAACCTAGTATGGCTTGCACATCCTTTGGCACCACGATTAATGCTAACGTGTGCTCTCTGTCCTTGTGTGTTACTTTGACAATGCATCTTCCTTTCACTGGTATATCAGTACCTGAGTATCCTGTCACTTTCACTTTTATTCCATGTATCTTTGGTCTGGGTCTAATTTTCTTAAAATCAGTCTCTGATATCACATTAACTTGTGCTCCAGTATCCAATTTAAATGGAATATGTATGTCATTCACTTTTAGTGTCAACATCCGGTCTCTTTCTTCTTTTTTGTTTTCAGACACAACATCCACATTGAACTCCTCTATCTCACTTTCATCTACTGTATGGACCTTGCTTTGTTGCGCTTGGTTCTTACAGCAACAGGCATAATGGTTGTTTTTGTTGCAACTATTGCATATTTTACCATATGCTGGACACTTTCTTGGTGGATGCTGTGTACCGCATCGACTGCATGACTTTCGATTGTCCCTTTCATTTTTGTTCGCTGGCCACGCCTCTTTTTTCACATTGGCGCTCTTTTTGTTAACCGGTTTGTGTCCGTTCATTCTCACTGCATCCACGTTGCAGCTATTGTCACTGAACAGTTCCTTTGCCTGCAACTTCACAGTCTCTGTAGCCCTACACAGTGCTATGGCTTTTCCCAGGTCTAGATCTTGCTCTCTTAGCAGTCTTTCCCTTAGACCATTATCCGGAATACTACACACCAGTCTGTCTTTTATCAGCGAGTCTGTCAGTCCCCCAAATTCACACGATTTGCTTTTGTTTCTCAGTTCAGTCACATACTGATCAATAGTCTCTCCCGTTTTCTGTACACGTGAAAAATCTGTGCCTCTCAAATGTCACATTACGTTTAGGTATGCAGTAGGCCTCAAACTGTTCCATTATTTTATCTAGTTTCATTTTGTCTCCATCAGCAGCGAATGTGAAGTTATTATACACCTCCAGCGCTTCATCACCCACGACATGTAAGAACAGTGACGATTTCCTTTTATTACTTTTCTCGTCAGCTCCAATTGCTGATAAATACAATTCCAAACGTTGTTTGAATCTCCTCCAATTTTCAGCCACATTACCTGTTAACTGAAGCTTCGCCGGTGGGTGTAATCCTTCCATTTTTTCACTTCGTTAGCTATTCTCCAAGGTAAGTAATGATTTTCTCTTTTGGCTTGCTAATTTGTGGAGAGCTGATTTAACTTCAGATTTTTTCTCTTCATCTCTTTCAGCCACTTCTGACACCATGTATTGATTTCTTTGTGGGTTCAATGACGCGACATTTATGAAAGAGAATGTCTTTTAATCTAAAGCTTGTTCAACTCTTTTAACAGCATTTACAGGAGACATCATGCTAGTGATGCATCTAGAACCAAACTGAAACTAAACTAAACTGCCTTGCTTGTCTTGGTCACATGCCCTCTGCTGGTCAGGCACAAGCAATCAAAACATGCAAACATGCTGGTAAGGCATCATAATCAAACAGGCAAATACCATCTCTATTTGCTGATATCATTACACCCAACCTGTCCAAATCATACTGGAGTTCCTCTGCATCCTCCTCACAGCACACACGCCCACCCAGCTTTGTGTCATCTGCAAACTTGGAGATATTACATCTAGTACCCTTGTCTAGATCATTAATATATATTGTGAACAGCTGGGGTCCTAGCACCGATCCCTGTGGTACCCCACTAGTCACTGCCTACCACTCGGAAAAAGATCCATTTGTTCCAGCTCTTTGCTTCCTGCCTGCAAACCAGTTCCCTATCCAAGTCAGTACCTTACACCCAATTCCATGTGCTTGAACTTTGCATGCTAATCTCTTATGCGGGACCTTATCGAAAGCCTTCTGAAAGTACAAATACACCACATCCACTGGTTCTCCCTTATCTATTCTACCAGTTACATCCTCAAAAAATTCCAGTAGATTAGTCAAGCATAATTTACCTTTTGTGAATCCATGTTGACTTTGTCTGATCCTGTTACTGTTTTCCAAGTGCTCTGCTATTACATCTTTTATAATGGACTCTAGCATTTTCCCCACTACCAATGTCAGGCTTACTGGTCTATAATACCCTGTTTTCTCTCTACCACCTTTTTAAAATAGTGGGGTTACATTAGCTACCCTCCAATCCATGGGAACTGCTCCAGAATCTATAGAATTTTTGAAGATGACCAGCAATGCATCTACTATTTCTAGGGCCACTTCCTTAAGTACCCTAGGATGCAGATTATCAAGCCCTGGGGAATTATTGGCCTTCAATTCTGTCAATTTCCCGAACACCATATCCCTACAAATACTGATTTCATTCAGTTCCTGCCTCTCATTAGACCCTATGTTCCCCGACATCTCTGGGAGCTTATTTCTGTCCTCCTTTTTGAAGACAGAACCAAAGTATGTATTTAATTGGTCTGCCATTTCTTTGTTCCCCATTATAAATTCCCCTGATTCTGATGGCAAGGGACCTATGCTTGACTTCACCAATCTTTTTCTCTGCACATATCTATAGAAGCTTTTACAGTCAATTTTTATGTTCCCAGCAGGCTTACTCTCATACTTTATTTTCCACCTCCTAATTAATCCCTTTGTCCTCCTTTGCTGAATCCTAAACTGCTCCCAATCCTCAGGTTCGGTGCTTTTCCTGGCCAATTTATACGTCCTCTCCTTGGATCTTATGCTATCCCTAATTTCCCTTGTTAACCACGGTTGAGCCACCTTTTTTGTTTTAGTTTTATGCCAGACAGGGATGAACAAATTCTGTAGTTCATCCATGCGATCTTTAAGTGTTTTCCATTGCCTATTCACCATCAACCCTTTCCGTAATATTCCCCAATCCATCCTAGCCAACACACGCCTCATACCATCGCATGTTTCCTTTATTTAAATTCAGGACCCCAGTTTCTGAGCCAACTACTTCACTCTCCATCTTAATGAAGAATTCTCTCATATTATGATCGCTCCTCCCCAAGGGGCCTCGCACAACAAGATTGCTAATTAATCCTTTCTTAATACATAATACCCAGTCTAAGATGGCCTGATCTCTAGTTGGTTCCTCAAAATATTGGTCCAGGAAACCATTCTGTATACACTCTAGGAATTTGTCCTCCACAGTATTGTTACTAATTTGGTTAGCCCAATCTATATGTAGATTAAAGTCACCCATGATAACTGCTGTGCCCTTATTGCACTCATCTCTAATTTTCCATTTAATGCCATCCCCAACCTCTTTGGGGGTTTGTATATAACTCCCACAAACGTTTTCTGCCCCTTGGTATTTCGCAGCTCTACCCATACAGATTCCACATCATCAGAGCTAATATCCCTCCTTGCTATTGTGTTAATTTCCTCTTTAACCAGCAATGCTAACCCACCGCCTTTTCCTTTTTGCCTGTCCTTCCTGAATATTGAATACCCCTGAATGTTGAATTCCCAGCCTTGGTCACCCTGGAGCCATGTCTCCGTAATCCCAATTATATCATATCCGTTTACATCAATTTGCGCAGCTAATTCATCCACATTATTTTGAATGTTCCTCGCATTAAGAGACAAAGGCCTAGAAATTCAGTATAGCCACTTTTGGGGTGGTAAAGTCGGGCGGCCGCTAAAGTTTGCGCCCGGCGCAAAGTCGCGCCACCTTCGCCGATATTCAGTCGCATCGCCCCAAGAGGTTGCTGCTGTGCTAAAACCGGCGATGCACGACTATCATTAGGCGCTAAGCCGGCGATCCGGGGTGCTAACACCGAGGACGGGCGCAGCGCAGGTGCGGCAACTTGCTCAATGAAGGCAGACACGCTGGCGCCGGTCAGCTCTTAAAGGGGAAGGGTCGACTTGTTTGGCTGCCATGCCCTGCACACTGCAGCCCTGAAGCAAGGCCTGACCATTGCTGGTTCATCAGTTCCACGCCCTCAACCATGGGGAAGCCCGCTATTCTTCCAAATCCCATTGCACGCTCTTGCTGCTTGTCCAGGGTCATGGGGAAGGAGATGTACTGACATCTCCTTCTGAAAAGGGCATTGTT
Organism: Somniosus microcephalus; assembly: GCF_052327205.1. Classification (NCBI taxonomy): domain Eukaryota; kingdom Metazoa; phylum Chordata; class Chondrichthyes; order Squaliformes; family Somniosidae; genus Somniosus; species Somniosus microcephalus. Next base: position 76,034,878 of record NC_140988.1, on the reverse strand, counting down.
CACCTCGCGGATGCAGCAATGTTCCATGAACTGGGAGATGTTGGCAATGTCCCCAGTAGCGGATTGGAAGGAGCCAGTGGCATCGAAGTTGAGAGCCACCGTCACCTTCACTGCCACTGACAGAGACGTCCTGCTCCTCAGCTGTGGCTGCAGATCTCTGCGAAGCAGGTGGCAGATCTCAGTGACCACCTCCCTTCTGAATCGCATCCTCCAAACACACTGCTCCTCAGACATGGTCAGATATGAGAACTGCTGCCGGTATACCCTGGGTGGGTAAGGCCTCCTGTGCCGACGCCTGTTGGCCAATCTCCGTCTGGCCATGACTGGCACTCTCTCACGGCGTCTCTGATCCCTTTGAATGCAATGCAGAAAGCCAACGTTTCCACCCATTGCAGCCCCCATTATATGTGGCGACTCAAGGCTATGGCACTGAAAGTGAAATCCAAGTGCAAAGCTCTGGCCTGAAGCCACAAGCACCTGTGTGAGCGCTGAGTCCAAGCAGAAAGCTCTCTGCCTTTGTCTCTCTCCAAATATCCGTCTCTCACACAGAGGGATTGGCACAAAATGTCTGCCACTTAGACGGCAGGAGGAGTCCCCTTTAAATAGCGCCCCCCGCGCCCCGCATCGGCTGAGCACCGTTCCACTCTAACAGTCGCTAGGGGCGCCAGGCGCACAATGAGGCGTTGCCACTGAAGTTCCGGTTCGGGGCGCACAAAGGGCGTTGCACGAGGAAATGACGTCATGATCTGCCCGCGCAGCTGAGCGCGCGCAAAGACTTTGCGCCGCCGCTAAATCTCTAGTGAAGTTGGGGCGAGGCGCAGATCGCGCTGCGCCTGGGCGCTAGCCGCCTAGCGCCCGACATCTACTCCTCCTAAGGCACTAGCGGCTGGCGCAACCAACTGAATTTCTAGGCCAAAGCCTTCAGGCTTGTTTTTTTAACGCTCTTAGATCTTTTAGAATTATTATTTACTGTGGCCCTGTTTGACTTACACCCTTGATTTCTCTGCCTTCCACTTTTGCTTTTCTCCTTCCTGTCCTTTGATTCTATCCTTGCTTCCCTTTCCTCTGTCTCCCTGCACAGTTTCCCAACCGCCTGCCATTTTAGTTTAAATCCTCCCCAACAGCACTAGCAAACACTCCACCTAGGACATCGGTCCTGGTCCTGCCCAGGTGCAAACCGTCCAATATGTACTGGTCCCACCTCCCACAGAACTGGTTCCAATGTCCCAGAAATTTGAATCCCTCCTCCTTGCACCATTCCTCTAGCCATGTATTCACCTGAAATATCCATCTATTTCTACTCTGACTAGCACGTGGCACTGGTAGCAATCCTGAGATTACTACCTATGAGGTCCTATTTTTAATTTACCTCCTAACTCCCTATATTCAGCTTTTAGGACCTCATCCCAATTTTTATCTATATCGTTGATACCTATATGCACCACGACAACTGGCTGTTCACCCTCCCCCTCCAGAATGCCCTGCGGCCGCTCCAAGACATTCTTAACCCTTGCACCAGGGAGGCCACATACCATCCTGGAGTCTCGTTTGCGGCCGCAGAAAAGCCTATCTATTCCCCTTACAATAGAATCCCCTATCACTATTGCTCTCCCGCTCTTTTTCCTACCGTCCTGTGCAGCAGAACCACCCATGGTGCCAGGAAGTTGGCTGCTGCTGCCTTCCCCTGATAAGCCATCTCCCCCAACAATATCGAAAGCGGTATATCTGTTTGAGAGGGGGATGGCCACAGGGGATCCCTGCACTACCTGCCTGTGCCTACTACTCTGCCTGGTGGTCACCCAGTCCCTTCCTGCCTGTGCAGCCTTTACCTGTGGTGTGACCAACTCCCTAAACGTGCTATTCACAATGTCCTCAGCATTGTGAATGCTCCAGTATGTATCCATTCACAGCTCCAGTGCTGCAATGCAGTCTGCCAGTAGCTGCAGCTGGATACACTTCCCGCACACATGGTCGTCCAGGACACAGAAAGTGTCCCTGATTTCCCACATAGTGCAGGAGGAGCATGCCATGGGGCCGAGCTGTGCTGCCATGACTTACCCTTTAATTAATTCAAATTAAATTAAATCAAATCAATATCACTAATTACACTACAATTAAATGATATACTCAAGGGCCCTTGTTTACTAGCACTCCCCGCTATACAACAGATACCTTAGTAACTATGAACCACAAAAATTAAGACCTTCTAAACTTTATAAACTATTAACCTTAACTGTCAAACTATAGAGTAGTATAAGTATTCACCCAATCAGGTGCTTCAACTTGCTCATGTCAATTTTTGAATCGTGACATGGCTCTGGAACGCTGCCGCCGGTCTGCAAGATTGGTAAGTCTCCGAGGAAAAAAGCCCGCGAAAGTGAGTTCAAATACTCTCTGTGCTGTCGTGCTCCTGCTGCTCCTGACGCTGGTCTCTGAGGAAAAAGCCCGCGAAAGTGAGTTCAAATACTTACCGTGCTGTTGCGCTCCTGCTGCTCTTGACACCGGTCTCTGAGGACCAATTCCTACAGGGTGAAAAGTTAGGAAAAACAAAGGCGAAGCAAGGGAGCTCCTCCTTCCACTCCTCACCTGATTCCCTGACTCACCCATCTTGCAGCAGTCTGTTCAAACCGCAGTCAGTGCAAAACCGCACTTCAAAGCCTGTTTTATAGGCCCTGAAACAAAGGAAACTTGCTGAACCCAGCTACAGGCGAACCAGTTTAATCTAGTTTCCCTAATTAACTGCCTTCAGCTGCTCTGAATTGTAGGCCTTGTATATCCCTTTATAACCCCGCTTAAATCTGGGAAATTTAGATTTTAAACAGTAGAAAGTAACAGTCAATGTGGAGAGAGACACACATGCTGCGAGATTCTCAGCAGCTCAGCTCAGCTCTGCTCAGTGCGGTGTGAACGGGCTGCTCCACACCCCGGCTGCTCGCAGGGAATGCCAGTGCAGAGGGCCCAGTGCAGAAGGCCCAGTGTGGAAGACCCAGAGGAGAGTGTCCTAGGCGGGAGGCCCAGCATGGAGGACCCTAGGCGGGGGGGGCCAGGGCGGTGCAGCTGGTCAGCAGAAGCGGAGTCGGGTGATGCTGTGAGTGAGCATGCTGTATGGTTTCTAAGGTTGAAGAACGGTCTTGGGCCCGAATGACTTCCAGCAGCTCCGCCTGTACTCCATCTGGTGGCAGCTGTGAGGCTTTGTTTCTGTGATGGGATCGGGTTTGTGCACCGCCATTCTGGTGCAGGAAAGACAGACTGCTTCCATCTGTAGCATGGCGCATGAGCGGCCATAAGATGGGAAAAGAGAACGGAATAGAAGTGGAAAAAAAAGGAAGATAAAAGACAAAACAAAGTAATATCGGCAAGGAATACTGAGTATTTTGATGATTGGGCCCTGTGAGCAATAACAGCAAGTAGAAGAAAATTTGAGTATTCAGTCTTTTTACAGGATTTGAGAAAGCGATTGGCTTCTTTTCCATGGAAAAGCTGAGGACCGTGGACATGGATTGTGACATTACATGGCTAGACAGCATCAAGTGAAAATGAGGAGTTATTAGATCGCCAATAGGATTGGCGTAGAACTGGTATTCACTTGTTTTGTTGAAGAAGTTTCTGGTTTTCTGGTTGAAAGCAGTCTACTTGAAGCTTTAATTGATTTCTGATAAGGCTATGGGACTTTCTACATTGTGATGTTAATTAGTGTTTATGTGGAATTTACTTTGAGATTATTGCCTAGTAAATGATCTGTTTTACAAAAGGGAGAAAAATAAGTTAACAGGGGAAAGTTAAAAGGAAAGGGGAAAATAGATAAAATAAATTATATTGGTAAGAAATCTGAGTACTTCGACGGCTGGGTTCTGGATCGAACGAACGCAGACACAAATGATACGCACGCACTCATGCAAGCACAATGGAACTTGTGTTCGACCAAACAAATGAACAAATGGACGAATGAATGCACGCATGCTCGCACGTAGACACAAATGACACGCACGCATGCATGCACGCACAATGGAACTTACGCTCGAGCGAACAAACGAACGAGCGAACAAATGAACGGATGATTGAATGATTGAATGGGTAAATGATGCCAGTAGGACTGGTGTGATATGGTTTTTTTCTTGGTTTATTGAAATAGTGATAGTTTGTACTGTAAATATTATTGATTTATTTGTAAAAATTTATCATTGCATTTATATTGTTAACCGTAAAGCTGTTTTTTAAGGCTTTATTCTTTTTTTATTGTGGTCAATGGATGTAATGGATTTACTTTGTAATTGATAACAAGAGACAGTCAGGAATCTTGTGCTGCTGCTGCTGCTGCTGCTGTTGTGCCACAGAAGAGGAGAGGAGAGGAGAGGTCTCTCTCTCTCTGTGCCCAGGAGAAGGAGGAGAGACAGAGGGGAGACCACATCTGCTGCTGCTGCTGAAGAGAGAGGGAGAGAGTGTGTGTGTCTCTCTCTCTGAGAGGAGGGGGTGCCAGCGTCTGCGCCTGCGAGTGCTACTGAGGTGCCTGGAGAGGAGACGGAGAGAGAAGGAGAGAAACATCAGAGGGGAGTATTAACTCAACTGGCTCCCCAACCATGAGAGGGAGAGAGGGGAGGAAAAGAGCACCAACAATTCCATCTGTTTGGAAGGAGGGAGAGCCATCTTCAGGCCACAGGTGGGTGGTTTTGGTGCACTCTCCATAAGAGACTTTGGCCTAGAAATTGGGTTGGTAGCGCCGGCGCTGAGCGCCTAAAGAGACCTAGAATTGGGGCGAAGCGCTATGTTGGGGCGGAAGCCATGAAGATAGCGCCAACTCAGATATTGACTATACATTTAGCGCCTGCGCTAAGTGTTTGCGCGCGCCCGCGAGCGCAAGCAGCTCATGACGTCATTTCAGTGTGCAACGCCTTTTAGGAGCGCTTGAGCGCATATTGGGTGGCGCCCGGAGCCTTAGCGCCCAGCGCTATTAGTGACAGTTCGAGGGAGGGCTAACAGGCCCTTCTCGGAGTAGGGGGGCGCTATTTAAAGGGGACAGCTCTACTGCAGAATCTTCTGCCACTTGGCCTGCTCATTGCGCTCGCTGCTAGAGAGAGTTGGCGAGCTAATGTGGAGCGGAGTTCTGGGATTTGAGCTTTACAGTACTTGGTACCTTCAACCCTGTCCGAAGCACTTGCACCACTACACCTAAAAGCCTTTTGACCAACTGGCATCGGAATGGGAGCTTGTTTGGAGGGCGACGGACCTCATCTGCACTCTGTGCAGCAGTCATGACGACCTGCCTTGCCCTGCGGGGAGACGGTGGCCGAACTTGCCTATACCCCTGCGTTGCTCCATGCCGCTTGGTCCGGCAACTGGTTCATCCTCAGAGCCAGCCCCCCTCCCCTCCAGGGGACTACTATCCCCAATCTGCAGATGTCTCTGCTCCCCGGATTCTGCAACGGCTGGTCCGGATTCCTCCTGGTCCTCGCCTCCGGTGGCACTGGCACTGGCAGCTTCAGCGCGTTGAGCCCGAGTTGGCGCTGCTTCACCTGAAAGTGGGAGGTCGAAGAGTGGCTTTAGCAAAAGGACAGGTTTGCTGAAAGGCATGCCAGATTGCGGCAAGGCTCTGACATGGCTGCACACTGAGGATGCATGCTGGCGGGGGGACCAAGTGGAAGGCAACAGGTGGAAAAGGTGAGAGTCTTACCCTCGCTGTCGGTAATTGGGTCAGCAGATGCAGTGGTCACTGGACCAGACAGACTTCCTCCAAGTATCTGGTGCACTCTCTCCTCCAGATCTGTGAGAGTGACCACTTGTGCAGGTCCGCCACCGGTTCGACGCTGCTCCTTTCTAATCTGTGCCATCTTGGACTGCAGGGGAAAGAAGGGGAGGTTCTGTTACATGAGGCCTTGAGACCTCATCACATGCCCCCCATGGTGCAAGAGCCCTTACATGAGGCCTTGAGACCTCATCGTATGCCCCCCATGGTGCAAGAGCTCTTACATGAGGCCTTGAGACATCTGTCCATGTGTGTGGCCAGAAAGGGCCATGGGTGCATACTGACAGATGGCCATTGGCGCATCATTGCAGCAGGGTGCCCGAAGTCAGCTGCAGATGGAGGGAAGCACAAGTTTGGTAAACCATCACTCACCCTAACAATCCGTGTGAGGTCATTGAATTTCTTCCTGCACTGAACAGGGGTCCTGGTCGCCATGCTGCTGGAATTCACCCTCACAGCAACCTCCCTCCAAGATCGTCGATAAGCCTTCTGATTTGGCCTCTTGCCATTATCCGGATACAGGACCTCTCGACGGTGTTCAACTGCAGCCACCAAGTGGTCCAGAGCCTCAGTGCTGAAGTGCTCTGCTCTCTGCCTAACCTTCTCCATAATGCACAAGTTTCTAACGCCAGGCAAGGGCGAGCGCCAAATCTGAGGCCTACAGGGCGTTGGGTGTTTAAGCTCAGTCTGACTGACCCGCCCCTTTAAGAGCCGGCCGGCGCCTGTAGGTCTCGTGCTTTCCCGTAATTGAGTTGACCTGCGCTGCGCCCGTCCGCGTCGATATTGAGTAGCGCCTGACCTTTTGCGCCTTAAGAGCACCGTGCAACGGCTGATTTAGCGCCTCAATCCCCTTTGGGGCGATGCAACCCAATATCGCGCCAGGCGGCGATAAGTTTCGTCTGGCTATAAACTTTGCGCATCGCCAGTTCTAACGCCTCAAGCGGGGCTATACCCAATTTCTAGGCCTTTGTGTTATTGTAGGAGTGGGGAGGAAAGAAGAAAAGGCTGGAACACCGTGTGGGGGTTCATGTGAGTGTGTGCAGCCTACCAACAACTGGACTGCACACACCACTCCTGGGAGCTCCCCCATTGCCTGGCCCGGGATAGCCGGAGCTGCCCGGATGAAGTCCTCATTTAAACACATCCTTAAGACCTGGTGGGGGTCTGTGCCTGGGCGTCTCCAGCTATCCCCAGGTGAAGACATCTTCTCTCCCCACCAGAAGAGGAGACCGCCATCAAAGACTTTGTTTTTTTTCCACCAGGAGCGTGCACCCCCTGCCATCGCCCACCCACCCACCATCGGAGGGTAGCGGCCCCGCTGCTGCGGCCTCCCTCCTTCCCCCCCGCCCCCGCTGTTCCTCTCCCTGCCTCTTGAAAAGCCACCTCACCTCTCCAATTAACTATTGATCATTTGAGCAGAGGGGAGAAGGCCCCTCTCCAATCAAGATAACTAGGGGAGGGGCGCACTGCATAATACTGCACCCTCTGCTCAGAGAGCACACTTACCAAGGCCATTTAACACCACCAGGCCTGTGACTGGGGGTGGGTGTTGTCCCTCAAAAATTAACCTGGAGATGACGATGCCATCTTTGCCAGTGGCGGGGCCAGCAAGGTTGTACGCGGGTGTGGCGGCCAGGGCCACGGCCACAGCTAATCCCGCTGCTTCTGCTGCCCTGTCACCGTTCCGTCTTCTAACCAAAAAACTCGGGGTGAGGGCCTACACCCATTATTGAGGCCTGTGTGAAAGCCATGGCCGGGGTAGTCGGCCCCTCGGCCATCGTAGCGGCCTCGAAGATGTACGGTAAGGCTGTGTTCTTCCTGTGGTCGGAGCGGTCGGTGGCCCTGGCTGTATCAAAGGGGCTCACCGCGGGTGGGACTTTCCTGCTGGTGGACCCTCTTGAGGCCACCGCGCAGAGGATTGTCCTCTCCAACGTCCCGCCCTTCATTTCGGGTGAGCTCCTCCTCCCCCACCTGCATCAACTGGGGGAGGTGAGGTCAGGGATCATGCTGATCCCGCTCGGCTGCAGGGAGGCCAGCCTCCAGCATGTCTTCTCCCTCCGACGCCAGCTCTTCCTCCAGCTGGCACGGGAGGAGGAAGCCGAGGGCGTGTTCATCATCTGCCATGAGGGGACCGCCTACCGCGTCTTTTGGACATCGGACGAGGTGCGGTGCCACGCCTGTAAGACGGCGGGGCACATAAGGAGGAACTGCCCCACCTCCAAGGCTGCCAGAACTTCTGAGGCGGCCGAGGCTGGCACTGCCGCCGCTCCTCCCCCCGATTCTTTCCGCGCATCCGCGACACCTGATGCGCAGTCGAAACTGGAGGGCAATGCCATCACGGCCTCCGGCAAGGGGGGGGAGCGTCTGCGCTGGGGGAAGTTGCGGCGGAAGAGGAAAAACCTTCGGGCAGGTCCCCTCGGTGAGCACACTGATACAGAGGAGTTAATAGTCATCACGCCTGCGTACCTCGCGAAGGTAGCTGCAGGGTCTGAGAGTGGAGGGGGCCTCGTGCCCGGGCCTGCGACTGCAACCGCTGAGGCAGATGAACCAAGACCTGCGGTCGGGCCGGGGCTCAAGGGACCCGAACAGCCCCCTCGAAGGGAGGCGTGACCCCCTGGAGGATGAGGAGAAGGAGGACCATGAGAGACAAGGCTCCTCCTTGCCGGCGGAATCATCAGCCGCCGTGGGTACTGCACACCCGCACCCCCCGCAACCGTCCTCACCGTCGACATCTGGCAGGGGCCGCCTGTCCCTCGGGAGGGAACGACAGATGAGTCTGTGCACCCCGGGGACGGGTAAGAGGCCCTGCTTGCGGGGGGGGGGGGTGGGGGGGGTGCGGAACTACCCGCAGATATGACCTCCGAAGGTTCACCGTTACTTCTCACCATTTCGAGCACCCTGGAGACTGGGGCAGGTGAGGTAATTGAGGTTGAGCCCACCCAAACGATCAGGACTTCTCCCAGGAGCTGCTCGACATGGTCGTTTTTTTTTCTAAAACTCCCCAGTCTGCTGGGTCGGTGGCTGGTGGCGATGAAGGGGAAGGCCCCGAATCCATCTTCAACGCTGGCGCCGGAGGTGTTGGGGGAACTGGGCATAGCGTTCTCCCCGGTTTCCCCATGCACCCCGGTGCTTGGGGCGGAGGGGGGCCACGAACCGCTGCCACCTCCTGACCCAATGCCTCTGGAGGCACCCAGGGAGGAACACTCTGCCGCCGATCCTGGGGGCAGAGGCGGGGCCGGCTGATGGCGACCTCTCTGAGGGGGACGGGGACCCGGTGGAGGGCATGGAGGATGAGTTAGACTCCGTCGCCAGTGACGCAGCGGATATCCTTGTGCCCCCCTCTGTGACCCCCCTCATCCCTGTTGTAGAACTCCGGGACTTTGTGGCCATGTGCCAGGGTCGCCAAGGCATAGTTCGGCTGGCACTCGACAGGTGGTCCGATCTGACGCTGCTCGACAACTCCGTCCGCGCCGTCACCAAAACTACGGGCGCGGACAAGAGCGGGAGCCCGGCCGAGCGGCGTCGGATCCAAAAGTTCCTCGCTGGGTTGCAAAGGGAGTGGAAGTTCCATCTAGTGAATGTTTATGCCCCCCAGGATGGTGCACAGCGAGTGTGCTTCTTTGGGTCGGAGCGATCATAATATGATCGAATTCTTCATTAAGATGGATAATGAAGTAGTCGACTCAGAGACTAGGGTCCTAAATTTAAATAAAGGAAACTATGATGGTCTGAGGCGCGAGTTGGGTAGGATTGATTGGGGAATGTCACTCAAAGGGATGACGGTGGATAGGCAATGGCAAACATTCAAAGACCGCATGGAAGAACTACGGAATTTGTTCATCCCAGTTTGGCATAAAAATAAAACAAAAAAGGTGAAACAACCATGGCTAACAAGGGAAATTAGGGATAGCATAAGATCCAAGGAGAAGACATATAAATTGGCCAGAAAAAGCAGTAAACCTGAGGATTGGGAGCAGTTTAGGATTCAACAAAGGAGGACAAAGGGATTAATTAAGAAAGGGAAAATAGAATATGAGAGTAAGCTTTCAGGGAACATAAAAAATGATGGTAAAAGCTTTTATAGATATGTGAAGAGAAAAAGATTGGTGAAGTCAAGCGTAGGTCCCTTGCAGTCAGAATCAGGGGAATTTATAATGGGGAACAAAGAAATGGCCAACCACTTAAATACATATTTTGGTTCTGTCTTCACAAAGGAGGACACAAATAACCTCCCAGAGATGTTGGGGAACATAGGGTCTGATGAAAGGGAGGAACTGAAAAAAATCAGCATTTGTAGGGAAATGGTGTTAGGAAATTGATGGGATTGAAGGCTGATAAATCTCCAGGGCCTGATGATCTACATCCTAGGGTACTTAAGGAAGTGGCCCTAGAAATAGTTGATGCTTTGCTGATCATCTTCCAGCATTCGATGCAATCTGGAACAGTACCCATGGATTGGAGGGTGGCTAATGTTACCCCACTATTCAAAAAAGGTGGTAGAGAGAAAACCGGGAATTACAGACCGGTAAGCCTGACATAGGTAGTGGGGAAAATGCTGGAGTCCATTATAAAAGATGTAATAGCAGAGCACTTGGAAAACAGTGACAGGATCGGGCAAAGTCAACATGGATTTACAAAAGGTAAATCGTGCTTGACTAATCTACTGGAATTTTTTGAGGATGTAACTGGTAAAATAGATAAGGGAGAACCAGTGGATGTGGTGTATTTTGACTTTCAGAAGGCTTTCGATAAGCTCCCGCATAAGAGATTAGCATGTAAAGTTAAGGCACATGGGATTTGGGGCAAGGTATTGACTTGGATAGAGAACTGGTTGGCAGACAGAAAGCAAAGAGTTGGAATAAACGGGTCTTTTTCCGAGTGGCAGGCAGTGATTGGTGGGGTACTGCAGGGATCGGTCCTTGGGCCCCAGCTATTCACAATATATGTTAATGATCTAGACAAGGGAACTAGATGTAATATCTCCAAATTTGCAGACGACACTAAGCTGGGCGGGTGTGTGTGCTGTGAGGAGGATGCCGAGAAACTCCAGGATGATTTGGACAGGTTGGGTGATTGCGCAAAAGCATTGCAGATGCAATATAACGTGGATAAATGCGAGGTTATCCACTTTGGTGGCAAAAACAGGAAGGCAGATTATTATCTGAATGGCAATAGATTGGGAGAAGGGGAAGTGCAACAAGACCTGGGTGTCCTTGTGCACCAGTCACTGAAGGTAAGCATGCAGGTGCAGCAGGCAGTTAAGAAGGCAAATGGCATGTTGGCCTCGTAGCGAGAGGGTTTGAGTACGGGAACAAGGATGTCTTGCTGCAGTTATACAGGGCCTTGGTGAGACCACATCTTGAGTATTGTGTGCAGTTTTGGTCGCCTTATCTGAGGAAGGATGTTCTTGCCATGGAAGGAGTTCAGCGAAGATTCACCAGGCTGGTACCTGGGATGGCAGGAATGACGTATGAGGAGAGATTGGGTCGACTGGGCTTGTATTCGCTGGAGTTTAGAAGAATGAGAGGGGATCTCATTGAAACTTATAAAATTCTGACAGGACTGGACAGACTAGATGCAGGAAGGATGTTCCCGATGTTCGGGGAGTCCAGAACCAGGGGTCACAGTCTAAGGATAAGGGGTAGGCCATTTAGGACAGAAATGAGGAGGAATTTCTTCACCCAGAGAGTGGTGAACCTGTGGAATTCTCTACCACAGAAGGCAGTAGAGGCCAATACATTAAATATATTCAAGAAGGAGTTGGATATATTTCTTAAGGCTAAAGGGATCAAGGGGTATGGGGAGAAAGTAGGGACCGGGTACTGAATTTGGATGATCAGCCATGATCGCATTGAATGGCGGAGCAGGCTTGAGGGGCCGAATGTCCTACTCCTGCTCCTATCTTCTATGTTCCTACGTTTCTAATCAGTGTCCGCTCTTCTGAGCTCCTTCAACGTCAGTGAGTGCGTCATTCTTGGGGGGGATTTTAATTGCACCCTCGAGGTGAGGGACCGTTCGGGTCACCAGCGCGGCCTAGCGGCGATGGAGAAGTTGAGGGACCTGGTTGAGTCCTTCGACTTGGTGGACGTCTGGCAAAATCTCCATCCCGACTCCAGCGCCTTCACTTATGTGGGGTCTGGAGGAGGAAGGTCCAGAATCGACCACCTTTACATTTCCCAGGCGTACGTCTCCTGCATTCTGGCGGCTTCCATGTGGCTGGTGTCGTGCGTGGACCACCACCTGGTGTGGGCGGAGCTCGATCCGTTGCGCGTGCAGGCCGGGGGGGTTCCGCATACTGGCATTTTAATAACCTACTGCTGGAGGACGAGCGTTTCCGGGATTCGTTTCGTCGGTTCTGGGCCGACTGGAGAAGGAAGCTGGGGGGATTCCCCTCCTTGAGGCTATGGTGGGACGTGAGCAACGTCCATCTCTTCTGTCAGGAGTACGCGAGGGGGTCGACCAAGAGGCGGGAGTCCCGGGTCAGGCGGTTGGAGAGGGAGGTGCTCGACCTGGAATCCCGTCTCAGTCAGGTCGTCGAAGACCCGGCCCTGCGGAAGGTGTACAAAGAGAAGAAGGGCGCGCTGAAGGACCTGCAGCTCATCGGGTCCCGAGGTGCGTACGTGAGGTCGCAGATCCAGATCCTTCTGGACCTGGACTGTAGCTCCCCCTTCTTCTACTTGCTGGAAAAAAGATGGGGGGTCCGTAAGCAGCTCTTGGGGCTGCTGGCCAATGACGGATCTCTGGTCTCGGATCCGGAGGGGATCAGCGCGGAGACCTGGGCCGGTTACGGGGCTCTGTTCTCTCAGGATCCGTCCAGCAAGGTTGCACGCAGAGTTTTATGGCAGGACCTGTCGAAGGTCGGCCCGGAGGGCGCCGAAAATTTGGACGCTAAGCTTGGCGGAGCTGACCGGCACCCTCGGCCAGCTCTTGAGGGGAAAGTCCCCAGGGCTGGACGGGCTGACTGTGGAGTTCCACAGGGCATTCTGGGACATCTTGGGAGGGCGACTATGCGCGGGTCCTGGGGGAAAGTCTGATGACCGGGGAGATGCCCCCCTCTTGGTGCAGGGCGGTCATTGTCCTGCTGCCTAGGAAGGGCGATCTCCGCCTTCTTAAGAACTGGCGCCCGGTCTCCCTCCTCAGCAGGGACTATAACATTTTTGCCAGAACTATGTCTGCTCGCCTTGGCACCGTGCTGGCCCACATGATCCACCCCGACCAGTCATATACGGTCCCGGGCCGGACTATCCACAATAATATCCATCTGGTCCGGGACCTGGTCCACCATTCCCAGAGGGCTGGTCTGTCAGTCGCCTTCCTTTCCCTGGATCAGGAGAAGGCGTTTGACAGGGTGGATCACGAGTATCTTTTCGGAACTCTGCGCGCATTCGGGTTCGGGATGCATTTCGTCGCCCGGATCCGACTTCTGTACGCCGCCGCGGAGTGTCTGATAAAAGTTAACGGGTCTTTGACTGCGCCCCTTCGCTTTGGGAGGGGGATGCATCAAGGATGCCCCATGTCCGGTCAGTTATATGCCATCTGCGTGGAGCCTTTCCTGTGCCTCTTGTGGAAGAGATTGACGGGACTGGCTGTGCAAGGGCCGGGCATGGAGGTCGTCCTCTCGGCTTACGCCGATGATGTGCTCCTCATGGTCGTGGATCCGGTCGAGCTGCGGAGGATGTGAGAATGCCAGCAGATTTACTCGGATGCATCCTCCGCCAGGATCAACTGGGAGAATTGTTCTGGACTCCTGGTGGGCCAGTGGCAGGTGGACTCCCTGCTGGTGGAGTGCAGGCCCTTTGCCTGGAGCACCACGCACCTCCTCTACTTGGGAGTCTGCCTTAGCCCCGCCGAGGACACCTGGCTGGCGAACTGGCAAGAGCTGGAGGCCAAATTCACCGCTCGCCTAGGACGCTGGGCTGGACTGCTCCGAGTGTTGTGCTACAGGGGTCGAGCGCTGGTCATAAACCAGCTGGTGGCTGCCATGTTGTGGTACCGGTTGGTCACTTTGATCCCGCCCCCTGCGTTTGTCGCCAAGATGCAGAAGAAGCTCATCAATTCTTCTGGGGCAAAGGGAAGCACTGGGTCTCTGCTGCAGTTCTGAGTCTCCTGCTTAGGGAGGGCGGTCAGGCGCTGGTGTGCCTACGCACCCGGGCGGTGACTTTCCGGCTTCGGACCCTGCAGAGATACCTGTATGTGGAGAATCCTCCTCGATGGTGTGCGCTGGTGACGTTTTTCTTCTGCCAGTTGGACGGCCTCAACTATGACACGCAGCTCCTGTTTGTGGAATTAGGCCGTATGCGTGCCTACCTGCGGGAGCTGCCTGTCTTCTACCAGGAACTGCTATGGGTCTGGAACAGCGTCGCCTCTAGGCGCAGTTCTCCCCTGTCAGGAGTGTCAGCTCTCCTTCAGGAGCCGCTGCTCAGGATCTGCACCTCCGCAACCGCTGGGTCAGGTGGCTGGCGGTAAGCAGGGCTGTGCCTGGCAAGGTGACCAGGGTCGGGGACCTGCTCGATGGTGGAGGAGCGGGCTGGATGGCACCGGAGGAGTTGGCGTGGCGCCTCTCCTGGGCCATCATCCGGCGTGCAGCCGATTCCATCGAGATGCTGAAAGTGGCACTGGGCCCCGACTCCATTAGGTGTATCGAGGAGGCTCAGGCACGTGGGGCAATCCTCATCGGCGCGCGGCCCCGAAACCCCTCTCGGTAACTGGTGCCTCACAACTTGAGCCGGCTAGGGGAAATGCCTGCCATGCCTTTTAGTTCTGCGCGGAGGGGTTTCCTTTACGGGCTGCTCCTGCACACTCTCCACTTTGTCATCTTCGCCTGCCGACCGGACGCGCCTTGACATGCCATCTTGCCGTCCGGTGGAGGCAGAGGTCCCCAATGGGGGGCTTTCTACGCGGGAGTCCTCCAATTATCTATTGGGGACTTGGCCTGGAGGGTGCTGCACGGAGCAGTCCTGTGCAATAAGATTTTAAGTAGGTTCATGGGCTCCCAGGCTGCTTGCTATTTTTGCGGCCTAGAGGAGTCTGCGTTCCACATCTAGATTGAGTGTGAGAGGTTGCAGCCCCTGTTCCATTTTTTGAAGGGGCTGCTCCTCGATTTTTGGCTGCACTTCAGTCCCACGCTCCTAATCTACGGCCACCCAGTGCGGAGGGGAGAGGGCGGATCAGAGGACCTCCTCGTGGGACTGCTCCTGGGCCTGGTCAAAGTGGCTATTAATAGGTCTAGGCAGCGGGTGGTCGAGTGGGTCATTCGGCCCGATTGCCTGCCTCTCTTCCGCGGCTATGTTCGCGCCCGGGTGGCCCTGGAGATGGAGCATGCGGTGTCCGCCGGCACGCTTTCCGAGACCGGTGGGCACCGCGGGGACTGGAGTGCATCATCACCCCAGCCGGGGTGATTTTAATTTAATTTGACAAGTTAAAAAAATTAATCTAGGGTTTTTTAAGCTTCTTTACAGTACACTTGTTCGGTCGGGAGAGCAAGAGGCTCCACTCGGCGATGCAGAGAGCCCTGCAGATGGAGAAGAATGTCAACCAGAGTCTGCCGGATCTGCACAAACCCTCCACTGGGAGTGCCGACCCTCATCTGTGTGAATTCCTGGAGACCCATTATCCGGATGAACAAGTGAAGATGACCAAGAAGCTTGTAGCGACTGGGACCCCTGCCTTGTAGGCATGAGTGCTTGTGACTTTGTACAAAGAGCTGAGACTTGAGCTCTGTAAATGTTATTTACTGTAAAATGTTCAAATTTTAAATAAAAAACAGTAAATGTGAAACAAACAAAAGTTTGATTTTAGCAACCAGTTAAGACTCCCTGACTCACCCAACTCGCAGCACTCTGTTCAAACCGCACTCATAGAAACTAACAGCACAGAAGGAAGCCATTCTGATCAGCCTGCTTGTAGGGCCTTATCAAAAGCCTTGCTAAAATCCATGTAGACTACATCAAACATGCTACCCTCATCGACCCTCCTCGTTACCTACTCAAAAAATTCAATCAATTTAGCCAGTCATGACCTTCACTTAACAAATCCATGCTGACTGTCTTAATCACTCTGTACCTTTCTAAATGACGATTAATACAGTCCCTCAGAATATTTTCCAATAATTTTCCCACCACCGAGGTTAGGCTGACTGACCTGTAATTACTCGGTCTATCACTTTCTCCTTTATTAAACAATGGTACAACTTTAGCAGTTCTCCAGTCCTCTGGCACCACATCTGTAGCCAGAGAGGATTGGAAAATGATGGTCAGAGCTTTTGCTATTTCCTTCCTTGCTTCTCTTAACAGCCTGGGATACATTTCATCCGGTCCAGGCAATTTATCTATTTTCAAAGCTGCTAAACCCCTTAATATATCCTCTCTCATGTTTATCTCATCTAATGGCCTAGAAATTCCGTTCCCTATGGATGTGTACGCGCTGTGTACTCACCCGTAGGGCCAATGGAAGTGCCGGTTTTATGCTTGCACTGGAAACCAGAACTTCTGTTCTCTGCAGAAAGGGCTTCCCAGGCAATGCGTAAGTATCAAACTTCCGTTTTTTTCAGACTGGCTTGAGTCCAGGTAAGTCGGGAACAGCTGTGCCTAGAAAAGCAGGCGCAAGGCTTGTTTTTAGCAGGCTAATAGTTTAAGAAAGTAAAGGGAAAAAAAATGTCCACAGATTTATCATTTTAAAATACTTTAAAGAAAGCTAAGTTTATTTTTAGACCTGATAAAAACTTTAATTATTCTATTTTTTAATTTAAATTTTTGTTTAAAATAGTTAATTTATGTAATTTATAGTCATTTTAAAAATGTGATTTTAAAAATGTATTTGACGTTTTACTTATGTTTTGGGGCTGATCTCTATTCATAGATTTGACAAGTCTTCCTGTCAAATCTATGAATGGAGATTCCCTGCTCTGATTGGCTCCCCATGGCCCACGTGATCCCAGGGATGCTGCGGACTAGCTGTGCCCCTGGGATACGTGTGCCCTGCACACCGGCAGTTTGAGGAGGCACATCAACGGAATTCTACACCGGCCCAGAGCATTATGGTCGGCGCGGTTCATTTGTGCAGGTCGGGGGCTTACGCCCGCGGGAAGCCTCCGACCGGAATTTCTGGGCCATTAATATTTCACACTCTTCCTCCTTAACTACAATGTCGGCATTGTCCCTCTCTATTGTGAAGACAGATGCAAAGTATTCATTAAGAACCATACCCACATCTTCCACCCCAACACATAGGTTACCTTTTTGGTCTCTAATAGGCCCTACTCTATCCTTAGTTATCCTCATGCTTTTTATGTATTTATAAAAACATCTTTGGGTTTTCCTTGATTTTACTTGCCAATATTTTTTCATACCCTCTCTTTGCTTTCCTAATTGCCTTTTTAATTTCACCTCTGTACTTTCTATGCTCCTCTAGGCTTTCTGCAGTATTTAGCTCTCGGTTTCTGACATAAACTTCCCTTTTTTTGCCTTATCCTACCCTGTATGCCCCTTGACAGCCAGGGGGCTCTAGATTTGGGAGTCCCACCCTTTTTATTTGTGGGAACATATTTGCTCTGAACCCTCACCATCTCCTCCTTGAATGCCTCCCACTGCTTTGACATTGATTTACCTTCAAGTAGCTGTTTCCAGTCCACTTTTGCTAAATCACATCTCAGCTTTGTAAAATTGGCCTTTCCCCAATTGAAAACTTTTACTCCTAGGCTATCTTTGTCGTTTTCCATAACTATGCTAAATCTAACAGAATTATGATCACTGCCACCAACATGCTCTCCCACTGATCCCCCTTCTGGGTCGTTCTACAGAAACGGTGGCATTTGGAATTGCAAGATGTCTTGAAATGTATTTCATTTTACATAATCAAAACTTATTGTACAATATTAATTAACCTCTTAACTTTATCAATCCACAAAAATGAAAGCTTAATGTATTTTAATTATTTTTATACATTCACTCAAAGAATGCTTGTGCCGTCTTTTTGTCATTGGTGTTATTTACACCTTAAACAAAATTAAAGGCTTATCAGAATGCTATTTCTCAATTCAATCTGCACATATACTGAAAGACAGAGTAGGTTGATAATAAGTTAAGGAAAAAGTTTTGATTATTTATTTATTTATTATAATCAGGTATGTGTAAAGTTACATTGTGTGACATTTTTTCATTTGCGCCATCATGTTTTTGCTATAATATCAACAATAACTGAAGGACAATCATCAAAATTGAATGATACTATCCTTAAACTGCTAACTCATGAATAAAGCAACAATCAACAAACACAAAATTATTATAAAGTCAAAAATGACACCTTTGATATCATATCACTGTAAAAAAACATGCAGTAACACCAGTGACACAATACAACACCAATGACTTGACCCCAGACTATTTCAAACAACTCAATGAATTTATTACATTTCATCTAACTAATGTGCCATTTTTTTCAGTTAACTCATTTACAGCACTGAGAGATTCATATAATTTGAGTAATAACATAAAAAAAACTTAGCCAAAGCACTTTAAGACCAAAGAGGAGCACATTAAAGAGAGCACATTAAGACCAAGACCAAGAATGATTGTGTCTGAACATTGTCATCAACATCGTAGTCAACATCACCATTTTCATAGAAACTCATAAAACATGTAGCTTAGTTCTATCCTGATTGAGCCAGATATAAAACATACTCATTAGAACACAAGTAAACAAAGTAATCTGTCTTTACATCAACTTTAGGCTTCCAGCAACTGGTTTTTGACTTGTGGTCACACATCCAGCTGCCCCTTCAAATATGTCCAGATCTTCTGGTCAACCTGAACTGATCGTTTGTTCACAGGAACTGGCTCTGGCATGAAACACATTATCTGGTCATCCCCATACCAGTTTACGTCATCTCTTGGGCTTGGCCAGAAAAACCTGTTCACACCATTCCTGTGCATGCACTTGACTTTTATGTTGTGCTCTTCCACCTCCAGTATAATGCCAGGGTATGGCTGGTCATCATACCTCAAAATACACCACTGCCCGCTATGGTGAGTCTCAATGACATCAGGTCGGTGTGGTTGTTGTGGAGCAGAGTGGTCACGTTCTGTAGGCGGCACAGCTCCTACAATGATTTCTTGGAGACTGTAACATGGGCAATCCCACACGCCCTCTGCTGCATGGCAGAAACAACTGATGTCTCTGTATTTGAGGATGCCAGGTGTGATGCTCAAAACTTGATGTATTTTCATGGTCCCCTTTATTGCCACAAGAGGCACCTCCAGCATTTTCTGTGTCTTAGTCTCAACATCTTCCTCGCTTACATAGAACAGTTTCACCTGCGTTCCAGAGTCCTTTAACTCCTGGAAGAAAGAGAGTGCATCTGGGATATCCCTTCCCTGATGGACCAAGATGTCAGCTGACCTCTTTAATGCACCCCCCACCCCATCCGGAGCACCCTTCCCATGGCTTGCCTCGAAGAAGTTCCAAGTGGTTTTGGGGAAGCTCTTCTGGTGAGGTTCTGAGCAAATCATGTAGAAATTGCCCTTCTGCTTGTATTGGGTGGCTGGGCCATCACTGAAGAAATGAAGGTTCTGGACTTCAGGGCACTGATTTTTCACCATCTCCAGGATGGGGTCAAGATGAGCCCATATAGCCACTGGGTCGTGCCTTCTACTTGGGGAGATCGTACTAAAGGGCATGGGGGGCTGGTCCTGCACATAGAGAACACCAGTGTGGAGGGTCACTTGTTGATGTGACCCCCCAAAGTGCACAGACTGGATTTCATTTGCATACTTGCAAGTGTAGTTTTCACTAAAATCTATGTGTATAAGGCAGTCCTTGGAGGTCAGGTTCTCTCTTAGATTTCTGTAAGCATTGTACTGCCAACGGATGTTGAAGATGTGTCTGCGGAACTTAAAGAGCCTATCTTGAAAATGGGTAGCAAGCTCATCCTCTGTTATTGGCACATCTTTCTTGACAGTGATTGTTCTTCTCTTCTCAGACTCTTCACCTGGTTTGGAATGGTCAATCTTCTCCAGACGCCACTGGGTTAAAGTTGCCAGTGTATTTGATGTTGATTCGGTGAGGGGATATGTGGTGCGTTCACATTCTTGGCATTCACTATAAGCACATGACTTTGAGTTGTTGCAGACGGTGCTGTCAGCCATTTCATCCAGGTTTTTACACTCTGAGAGCCCAAGTTTGTACAGTGTATCTGCCATAAACTGAAGATTTTCATGAGTCTTGCACTGACATGTTTCTCTGTCCCGCTCATTTGGTGTCACAACCCAAAAGGGTCTCTGCCTGCAGAAGAAGGCATAAGAAATCTGTTCTCGATGCTCAGCAACCAATCTCTTGTGGAGGTTGAGCAGGGAGTCACAGAGTAACCTCCTCTGTTTCTTCACCTTCTGGAGAGTGATTGTGTTTTTCTTTCCTGTGGTCAGTCTGCTGACATCATCTCTTAGGTAGAACTGTCTCACAGTCTTCCTTTTGTTTGTGGTGGTTTCTCGAGAGCTGATCTTTGGTTTTCTCCAAGCTTTGTATGAGAAGCCAATGCTCTTCTGGCACAGCAGCTGGAATTTGTATTTTCTGATCAGCTTTCCCGTCAGTATGTTTGCAAAAACCTGTTTGGATTTTGTTTCTTTGGCTGCATTGTAGTTTTCCTTTAAATCTCCCACAAGAGCAAAGTGGAATTTCAGAGCTTTCTTGACTGGAGAGTGGACTGTGTAACCTTGGAGGATCTCTTTTGTCTTCGTTCCTGGGCTTTCGGAATTTGCAACTCTACCCCGCAAATGGAAATAACGTTTCTTGTACATGTTGCATTGTCGTTTGCTTTCCTCAAGCTTATCTTCCAACTTCTGAATTTTCCTCTGGCTCCTTTGTGCATCTCTCCTGCGCGCTCTCCTCCCTTATCGTAGTTGTCTGTCAAATATATTGGTGTAATATGTCAGAATAGTAATCCAATCATGTCTTCAATTATATTAAAATCATTCAAATATCTAATTTAATCAATTTCTATGATCAATTTCTCATTTTCCTTCCTATGAAATGACTAACACCAATGTCTTCAGTTCTACCTTGAGTAGCTGGGTGAACTCTCTGGAGATGATGGAAGGGTCAAGACTGTCTCTCCTGCTCTCATATCTTGCCTGTGTCTTGCCTGATTGACTTGCCATGCCTTGCGCTGACCTCTCCTTGCCCTTTCACTGAGATCATTTATTTTCTTTCTTTTTTTTGTTGCTATATCATTGGCATAACCCTGACGCCTTTTTTCTAAGTACTCTGCTCTACGTGTAGGGTCTGCATCCCTGCGCTGTCTGTAAAGCCTCTGCTTCTCAGCTGCACTCAATTTTGCCATACCTGACAAAAGGACCAATAACAATAACAATAGGAAGTTTTGAAAATGAAACAATATGTGCTATTTTGCCCTAATAACTTTTGTTGAAGCTTTTATAAAAGCTCATTTACACAAAAACATCACTGGTATTACTGATTGTCATTGGTGTTACCAGGAGGAGTAGTAACGCCAATGACAGTAACACCAATGACAATTTGCAGAAAAAATGTTTTTTACAAAATGGATGCCACAGTACCTCAGACCACATGTCTTCAATCATATTACAAATCATTCAAAAATCTAATTTAATCAATTTCTATGATCAATTTCTCATTTCCCTTCCAATGAAATGACTAACACCAATGACATACTTAAAAGCCTCGCATAAAATTATCAAATACATCATCAAATTTATAACAAATGAAGAGAGACAGCAGACTCACCATGTGCCTCTGTTGATCGCACTTCCTCCAATGACCTCTTGAACCAGGAAGTACTTCCAAAAGTCATTGCATTTTTTCAAGATAGTGTGTTTTGTGAAGCAGTAACACCAATGACACAACATGGGGTTACCGCTATTACCGTTATATTAATTAAATAATATTTAGTTGGTATTTTAGTTTTTTTAGGTTTCCATTCCATAAATGTGACATTTGTGTTTACTTAATGACATTTAAAGTAGGAGAAAAATATATTTTTAAACTCAGAATATGTCTCTAAACTTCCATACATGATCTGAGTGACAAGCAAATTGCTTGCACTTGGTACTTTATATAAATTTAAAAAAAACAAGCATTGCTCATTACATGACTCAAATATGTTTTATTATTAAAAGAACAGTGTATATTTATCAAAAATATATAGTACATGTGATCATTAAGTTCATTTAAAGTATTTTGCTTGCTGCAAAGGTGCGAGACAGGAATGCCACCGTTTCTGTAGAATGATCCTCCTACCTGCCCAGCATCATTCCCTAAAACTAAGTCCAGAACCGCCTCCTCTCTTGTTGGGCTTGCTACGTACTGGCTAAAAAAGTTCTCCTGAATGCAATTTAAGAATTCGGCACCCTTTTTACCTTTTACACTGATTCTGTCCCAGTCAATAGTTGGGTTGAAATCCCCGACTATTACTGATTTATTGTTTTTACACTTCTCAGAAATTTGCCTGCATATTTGCTCTTCTATCTCCCTCTGACTATTTGGGGGTCTATAGTACACTCCCAGCAGTGTGATTGCCCCCTTTTTTGTTCTTCAGTTCAACCCATATGGCCTCATTTGATGATCCTTCTAAGATATCCTCCCTCCTCATAGCTGTAATTGTTTATTTAACCAATATTGCGACCCCCTCCTTTTTTATCCTCCTCTCTATCACGCCTGAAAACCCCATAACCAGGAATTTTGACCTGCCATTCCTACCCTTCTTTCAGCCATGTTTCAGTAATACCTATGATATTGTGTCTATCTGTGCCCACAGCTCATCTACCTTATTCACTAGACTCCTTGCATTGAAGTATGTACCATTAAGCACTGCCAAATTCCTTTGTTGTCTATTTTCTAGCCTTTGCTTCCTCTGCCTTCCAAACTCACTTACTAATTTACTGCTTTCCATTTCCAACTTTGCTTCTCTCCCTTCTGAATCTAGACTTAGGTTCCCATTCCCCTGCCAACATAAGAACATAAGAACATAAGAAATAGGAGCAGGAGTAGGCCAATCGGCCCCTCGAGCCTGCTCCACCATTCAATAAGATCATGGCTGATCTGATCCTAACCTCAAATCTTCTATCACTCTCCATCCCACCCGAACCCATGTGATCTCCCGGGAGAGGCAAAAAACCAGATAAAAAACCCAATGGCCAATTTGGGAGAGAAAATCTGGGAAATTCCTCTCCGACCCATCTAGGCGATCGAAACTCTTCCAGGAGATCACTCTGTCCCTATATTTTCTACAGTACTTACCTTCTGTAAAGGCGATCTCCACCCCAGCCAGGAACAGGAATAAAACCATCTCCTGAAATCTAACACAGAATTAGGACACAAGAAGTAGGAGCAGAACCAGGCTACACGGCCCCTGGGCCCGCTCCACTACCCACAGGGCCATGACCATTGCGAACCTAGACTCATGTCCAATTTCCTGCCCGCTCCCCGTAACCCTTAATTCCCTTTACTTCTAGGAAACTATCTATTTCTGTTTTAAATTTATTTAATGATGTAGCTTCCACAGCTTTCTGGGGCAGCAAATTCCACAAACCTACCACCCTCTGAGTGAAGAAGTTTCTCCTCATCTCAGTTTTGAAAGAGCAGCCCCTTATTTTAAGATTATGCCCCCTAGTTCTAGTTTCACCCATCATTGGGAACATCCTCACCGCATCCACCCAGTCAAGCCCCTTCACAATCTTATAGGTTTCAATAAGATCGCCTCTCATTCTTCTGAACTCCAATGAGTAGAGTCCCAATCTACTCAACCACTCCTCATATGACCACCCCTTCATCCCCGGGATTAACCGAGTGAACCTTCTTTGTACTGACTTGAGAGCAAGTATGTCCTTTCTTAAGTATGGACACCAAAACTGTATGCAGTATTCCAGGTGCGGTCTCACCTTGCATAACTGCAGCAATACCTCCCTGTTTTTATATTCCATCCCCCTAGCAATAAAAGCCAACATTCCATTGGCCCTCTTGATCATTTGCTGCACCTGCATACTAATATTTTGAGTTTCGTGCACCAGGACCCCCAGATCCCTTTGTACTTCAGTACTTTCCAGTTTCTTGCCATTAAGATAATAACTTGCTCTATGATTTTTCCTGCCAAAGTTCATAACCTCACACTTTCCAGTATTTTATTCCATCTGCCAAATCTCTGCCCACTTACTTAGCCTGTCTATGTCACTTTGCAGGTTTTTTATGTCCTCCTCACTCACTACTTTCCCTCCCATCTTTGTATCATCTGCAAGCTTTGACATGTTACACTCGGTCCCCTCCTCCAAATCGTTACTATAGATTGTAAAGAGTTGGGGACCCAGCACTGACCCCTGCGGAACACCACTAGTTACTAATTGCCAGTCTGAGAATGAACCATTTATCACAACTCTCTGCTTTCTGTTAGAGAGCCAGTTCTCCACCCACGCCAGAGTATTACCCCCAATCCCGTGATTTTTTATCTTGAGCAATAATCTTTTGTGTGGCACCTTGTCAAATGCCTTTTGGAAGTCTAAATACACTACGTCCACTGGTTCTCCTTTATCCACCCTGTATGTTACTTCCTCAAAGAACTCAAGCAAATTTGTCAAACATGACTTCCCCTTCATGAAACCATGCTGAGTTTGTCCTATTAAATTATGTTTATCCAAATGTCCCGTTACTGTCTCCTTAATAATGGACTCTAACATTTTACCAACCACAGATGTTAGGCTAACAGGTGTATAGTTTCCAGCCTTTTGCCTACTACCCTTTTTAAATAAGGGTGTTACATTAGCAGTTTTCCAATCTGCCGGGACCTTTGCTGAGTCCAGGGAGTTTTGGAAAATTATTACCAATGCATCCACTATCCCTACCGTCACTTCCCTCAAGACCCTAGGATGTAAGCCATCAGGTCCAGGGGATTTATCCGGCTTCAGTCCCATTATTTTACCAAGTACCACTTCCTTAGTGATTTTAATCGTATTTAGCTCCTCTCCCCCTAGAGCCCCCTGCTTGTCCAGTGTTGGGATATTCTTAGTGTCCTCTACTGTAAAGACTGATACAAAATATTTGTTCAGCGTTTTTGCCATCTCCATGTTTCCCACCATTAATTTCCCAGTCTCATCCTCTAAGGGACCAACATTTACTTTAGCCACCCTTTTTCTTTTTATATAACTATAGAAACTTTTGCTATCCATTTTTATATTTTTTGCTAATTTACTTTCATAATCTATCTTCCCTTTCTTAATCAATCTTTTAGTTATTTTTTGCTGTCTTTTAAAGACTTCCCAATCTTCTATCTGCCCACTAGATTTGGCTACCTTATATGCCCTTGTTTTTAGTCGGATACTATCCTTAATTACTTTACTTAGCCACGGATGGCTATCTTTTCTTTTACACCCTTTTTTCCTCAGTGGAATATATATTTTTTGGAAGTTGTAAAATAACTCCTTAAATGTACACCACTGATCATGTACCATCTTACGTTTTAATCTATTTTCCAATTCCACTCTAATCAATTCCGCTCTCATACCTTCATAGTCTCCTTTATTCAAGCTCAGCGCGCTTGTTTGAGATCCAACCTTCTCACCCTCTACTTGAATATGGAATTCAACCATGTTATGGTCACTCATTCCAAGGGGATCCTTTACTAGGACATTTTTAATTAATCCTGTCTCATTACACAGGACCAAATCTAAGGTTGCTTGCCCCCTGGTCGGTTCAGTTACATACTGCTCAAGAAACCCATCCCTAATACACTCAATGAACTCATCCTCAAGGCTGCTCTGCCCAATTTGATTTGTCCAGTTAATATGATAGTTAAAATCCCCCATAATTATAGCTGTTCCCTTATTACAAGCCTCAACTATTTCCTGGTTAATACTCCGTCCAACAGAGTTGCAACTGTTCGGAGGCCTATAGACTACCCTGTAGGGTTTGAAAATCCACAACCATGTTTTATTGGAGCCCTCTAAGTGCAAGGTGACCAAAATTGGATTGCCCTATACAGTTTAAAACCAACATTTTCGGCCATTGCAGTGGTCCCGAAAAGCAGGCTGGGATATCTGAATACAGGGGACTGTGGCTCAGAAGTGAGCCATAGATGTCGGCCAATCGAAACAAAGTGCATTCTCAAAGGCCAATCAGGGGACTGAGTCGGGCCTGAAGCAAGGAAATCCCCGGCCAATGGGGACGACCCGGCCCAGGTTTGAATATGTGACTCACCCCTAATCGAGCTATGAGTACAGGCCATCATCACCTTAATCAACTCGGACTAGGGACAATAGTTTTGGGATCACTACAGTTAAGAGGTGGCCCAAAATAATCAAGTCCCAGGACTGACACAATGGGACAGCAGACTTGGAGGAGCCGCTGTGCACTCAAAACAATACCCCTGCCCTCGAACTTGTAAACACCAATTGGGCGCGAAGAGGCCGAAATGGAATTGGGTATAAAATACAGAACCAAGAGATTATTAAAAGAGACCAGAAGAAAGAGCAGGAGAGCGAGTTAAGAAGCTGAGGGAGAGACGAGCTGGGGCGAACTACCATCTAAAGAACTCCAACCACGCTGATGAGAAGATCCACCATCAGGCCCCAGACTCAATCGGCATACTGAAAGTTTACTCCGCTACCAGACGGCACAACATCACCGCAAGAAACCGCACCGTATACCGACTCCCGTCCTGGGGACATCAACAAGAAGACACCAACGACTGAAGTGGCTGTGGAAGACGGCATTCACTCCCGCTATTTCGGGAGCCTTTTCCATCAAGCACAAACCAACCAACAACAGCAACAACCCAACAACCGCACTCAAAATAGGCTGTGAGTATAATCCAAGGGCCTGCAACTGTCAGTCTATTCTAGGTAGGAAAGTGGGTTGGTGGGATTGGACTTGGTAAAGTTAAAACAGTGTAAAACATTTTCGTTATGTCCGTTCTCTCCCATATTTTATTTATAGTTATAGAGTGTGTGTGTTTATTACGTTTGTGATAGAACCAAATAAAATTGGTTGTCACCTGTTTTTCCAAGGACTACTTGTCTCCGAGTGTCTATTTAAAGTGCATCGTTCTCCATCCAAATTCTGGAGTTAGAACCAGATAGGGACATTAGGGTGCTTCGAACCCGCCAAACAAGGGAACAGCAGGCTAGGGAAAAAGAGAGAGGACTATATCACAGAATCACAGAATCACAGAAACCCCACAGTGCAGATAGAGGCCATTTCGGCCCATCGAGCCTGCACCGACACATATCCCACCCGATCCCCGTAACCCCTACACCAACACATATCCCACCCTATCCCCGTAACCCCACGTATTTAATCCCCCTAACACTAAGGGTCAATTTATCATAGCCAATCAACCTAACCCGCACATCTTTGGACTGTGGGAGGAAACCGGAGCCCTTGGGCTCAGGAGTACCCCGCAGATTAGGTATAAACTGTGCGGGTCGTCACCGTATTCTAGTCCTCCTCTATAAGCTGTTGTTCTCTATCTCCTTAGAGGGTGTTTAGTGACACCCGACCTGCAGGCTAACATAAGCTGCAAGGGTATAAAGGAGACAGAGGCCTAATACATTAACAGGCACTAAAGACCCCTGTAATTGGGCAGAGCAAAACCCCCTACAACGCCCACTAATGTTTTTTTCCCCTTATTATTCCTTATCTCTACCCAAACTGTTTCACTATCCTGCTCCTTTGACCCAATAGCATTTCTCTGTATTATAGTGATTCCTTCCTTTATTAACATAGCCACCCCACCTCCCCTCCCTTCCTGCCTGTCCTTCCTGATTGTTAAATAACCTGGTATGTTTAATTCCCAGTCATGGTCACCCTGCAGCCATGTTTCTGTAATGGCCACAAGATCATACCCATATGTAGTTATTTGTGCCGTTAACTCATTCATTTTGTTACGAATGCTACGTGCATTCAGATAAAGAACTTTCAAATATGTTTTGTGACACTTAGTTCCTGTTTTTTCCCCTTTTACTACTTTACCTTTTACTCCATACCTTCTGTCCCTTCCTGGCACATTCTGTTTCTTAATTTCCCCACTGCTACCTAAATCTATGACCTTCTCCATTGTCATTTCTGTTATTTGCTCTCTAGAAACCTCCCCCCCACTAATTAGTTTAAAGCCCTCTCTACAGCCCTAGTTATCACAGAAACCCCACAGTGCAGATAGAGGCCATTTCGGCCCATCGAGCCTGCACCGACACATATCCCACCCGATCCCCGTAACCCCTGCACCAACACATATCCCACCCTATCCCCGTAACCCCACGTATTTAATCCCCCTAACACTAAGGGTCAATTTATCATAGCCAATCAACCTAGCCTGCACATCTTTGGACTGTGGGAGGAAACCGGAGCACCCGGAGGAAACCCACGCAAACACGGGGAGAATATGCAAACTCCACACAGACAGTCACCCGAGGCCGGATTCGAACCCGGGTCCCTGGCACTGTGAGACAACAGTGCTAACCACTATGCCACCGTGCTTCACCAGGACTCCAGTCCCAGCACTGGCCAAGTGGAGTCCGTCCCAACGGAACAGCTTCCTCCTGTCCCAGTACTGGTGCCAGTGTCCCAAGAAGCAAAACCCATTTCTCCCACACCAGTCTTTGAGCCACGCATTTAACTCTTTAATTTTATTTATCCTAGCCAAATTCGCTCATGGCTCAGGTAATAATCCAGAGATTATTACCCTTGAGGTTCTGTTTTTTAATTAGACCCCTAGCTGCTCATACTCCTTTAACAGAACCTTCTTCCTTGTCCTATCTACATCATTTGTACCAACATGGACCACGACAACTGGATCCTCCCCCTCCCACTCCAAGTTTCTTTCCAGCCCAGAAAAGATGTCCTTAACCCTGGCAGCGGGCAGGCAACACAGCCTTCGGGACTCTCGCTCTTGACTGCAGAGAACCCTATCTATTCCCCTAATGATACTATCCCCTACCACTACAACATTTCTTTTTACTCCCTCCACTTGAATGGCCCCCTGTACCATGGTGCTGTGGCCAGGTTGCTCATCCTCCCTGCAGTCCCCACTCCTGCCCTCACAGGGAGTAAGACCCTCAATCCTGCTTGACAAGAGCAAAGGCTGCGGCTCCTTCAACACTACATCCTGGATCCCTGTACCTTCCTCACTCGTAGTCACACCATCCTGTCCCTGACCACGGACTACATCTGCCGTAATTAATTTCATAGGTGTGACCACCTCCTGAAACATAGAGTCCAGGAACTTCTCCCCCTCCCTGATGTGTCGCAGTGTCTGAAGCTCGGTCTCAAGCTCTTTAACATGAAGCTTGAGTTCCTCTAGCAGCAAACACTTATCGCAAATGTAATCACTGTGAGCCTCAATGGGGTCCACCAGCTCCCACATTTCGCAACAGTGACACATCACCTGTTCACCCATAGCTGTGTAATTAATTAAATTTCTTATTATTAGTTATGAAGACCCTCTGCCCCGATACAGATGATAATATTACACCACTATTTAATAGGACTTACCAAATTAAAGGTATAGAAGAGAAGGAAGAGAACCTACCAACCAGCTGATCACCAACCTCCCTCGTGGAAGCTGTCTGGGGGACCTGTCTGGTTGAATTGTCTCACTGCACCACGTCCGCAGTGTTGGATTAGCCTGAGAGAGGGAAGCAAAACAGAGCAACAAGCACCCCCTCACCTCCCACTTGCCCGAACTCTGCCACATACCAAACTCTACTTACACTCAATGCGACCACACTCAGTGCTACCACACTAAGCCCGCCCCTTTTTATACCCGGATTCTACTTCCGGTTTCAACTCCCCAACAGCTTAATTTACTCTAAAAAATTAAACTTACTTCAAATAATTCACTTTTTTACTCACTAAAATTCAGTAAATGCACTTAAAAGACTTTTTCTGCCACTAAACTTTCTGCTTAAACGTAAAGCTAGTTTAAACTATCCCCAACAGCACTAGCAAACCCCTTGCAAGGGTATTGGTACCAGCCCTGTTGAGGTGCAACTCGTCCGGCTTGTACAGGTTCCACCTCCCCCAGAAACGGTCCCAATGCCTCAAGAATCTAAAGCCCTCCCTCCTGCATCCATCTGCTCTATCATCCTAATTCTGTACTGACTAGCTCGTGGCCCCGGGAGTAATCCAGAGATTACTACCTTTGAGGTCCAGTTTTTTTCACCTCTTTCCTGGCTCCCTAAAATCTGCCTGCAGGACCTCATCCCTCTTTCTGCCTAAGTCATTGGTACCGATATGAATCACGACCTCTGGCTGTTCACCCACCCCCTCAGAGTGTCCAGCAGCCGCTCAGTGACGTCCTTGAACGTGGCACCAGTGAGGCAATATACCATCCTGGAGTCACGTCTGCGACCGCAGAAACGCCCGTCTGCTCCCCTAAATAGTGAATCCCCTATCACTATTGCTTTTATGACATTCCTCCTGCCCCCTTGTACACCTTAGCCACGCATAGTGCCGTGGACTTGGCTCTGACCATCGCCCATGGCCCACAAAGAGCGGGATTAAAATGGAGTGTACTTAAACAGAGTGTTTTATTTTAGAATTTGGAAAGAGTGGGAATTGGAAGAAGACTGGGAAGGAGTTGCTGCTTTTTGCCTACACTACTTGTAGTGCTTTGTGTTACAGGTAGATATTTAATTTCAGTACCCTTAACTTAATCTAGATCAAGTAAGTAGTCAAGAAACTAAACTGTACACTAAGTTACCTAATTACAAATTTAATTAAATTTAATTAAATAAAACAAGATCACATAGGGATGGCAGAGCAGGTGGTGTGCCGCAACTGCAGCATGCGGGAGTTTGTGGAGAGCATTGTGATCCCGGACTGCCATGTTTGCGTTAAGTACCTGCATTTTGAGGAACTTCAGCTCAGAGTTTTTTAGCTGGAGTCTGAGATGCAGACATTGCGGGGCATCAGGGATGGGGTGAGTTACCTGGACACTTTGATCCAGGAGGCAGTCACACCCCTTAGGTTAGGTAGTGGTACCAATCTGGTTAGTGGTCAGGGACAGGAGGGTGTGACTGCAACCCAGGCAGGTAAGGAGACCCCAGACAGAGTGCTGGCGGAGCCTCAGCCTTTGCCCTTGTCCAACAGATATGAGGTTCTTGCTGCCTGTGTGAATGAGGGAATAGCCTGCAGGATGGATGAACAAGCTGACCATGGCACCATGGTGCAGGAGGCCATTCAAGTGGGGGGAGTGAAAGAGAACGTAGTTGTGGTAGGGGATAGCATAGTCAGGGAGACAGATACTGTTCTCTGTAGCTTCGACCGAGAGTTCCGAAGGTTGTGTTGCCTGCCTGTTGCCAGGGTTAAAGACATCTCCTCGTGGCTGGAGGAGAACTTGGAGTGGGAGGGGGAGGATCCAGTTGCCCTGGTCCACGTAGGAACCAATGCCAATGACATAGGTAGAACTAGGAATGAGATTCTGCTGAGGGAGTTTGAGGAGCTAGGATCCAAATTACAAAGCAGAACCTCAAAGGTAATAATCTCTGGACTGTTACCTGAGCCATGTGCAAATTGGCTTAGTGATAAACAGATTAGAGGTTTAAATGTATGGCTCAAAGAGTGGTGTGGGAGGAAGGGGTTTCAGTTCATGGGGCACTTGCATCAGTACTGGGGAAAGAGGGAGCTGTTCCGTTAGGACGGGCTCCACCTCAACCGGGCTGGGACTGGTGTCCTGGTGAACCGAATAACTAGGGCAGTAGACAGGGCTTTAAACTAATGGTGGTGGGGAGGGGGTGGGGGGCGGTGAGGGAGGATTCAGGAAAGAGTAAATTTAAAAGCAGTGAGACAAATGTCAAGGCTCTGGAGTAGAGTTTTGGGTAAAAATAAGCAGAGTAGGTCAGAAACAGACAGCGAGAGTAACAAAGGTAATAAGGCATCAGTGACTAAGGGGACATCAGGAAACAATAAAAAATAAGTCAAAGCTAAAGGCAGTATATCTGAATGCATGAAGCATTCGCAACAAAATAGATGAATTAATAGTGCGGATAGAAATTAATAGGTTTGATCTAATAGCCATTATGGAGATGTGGTTGCTATGTGGCCAAGGTTGGGAACTAAATATTTTTTTACTAGTTCATGGGATGTGGGTGTCACTGGCAAGGTCAGCATTTATTGCCCATCCCTAATTGCCCTTGAGAAGGTGGTGGTGAGCCACCTTCTTGAATCGCTGCAGTCAGTGTGGTTAAGGCACTCCCACGGTGCTGTTAGGGAGGGAGTTCCAGGATTTTGACCCAGCGACTCACTTAATCTGCCTATATCCCCTTGAAGCCTCTTTGCATCCTCCTCACAACTTACATTCCCACCTAACTTTGTATCAGCAAACTTGGATATATTACATTTGGACCTCTCATCCAAATCATTGATGTCGATTGTGAATAGCTGAGGCCCCAGCACTGATCTTTGCGGTATCCCACTAGTTACAGCCTGCCAACCCAAAAATGACTGTTTATTCCTACTCTCTGTTTTCTGTCTGTTAACTAATCCTCAATCCATGCTAGTATATTACCCCCAATCCCATGAGCCCTATTTTTTTAAATAACCTCTTGTGTGGCACCTTATCGAATGCCTTCTAAAAATCCAAATACACCACATCCACTGGTTCCCCCTTATCTATTCTGCTAGTTACAATCTCAAAAAACTCTAACAGATTTGTCAAACATGATTTCCCATTCATAAATCCGTGTTGACTCTGCCCAATCCTATTATTATTTTCTAAGTGCCCTGTTACCACGTCCTTAATAATAGATTCTAGCATTTTCCCTAAAACTGGTGTCAGGCTAACTGGTCTGTAGTTCCCTGTTGGCAGTCTGCATGGAGCCTCCTCCTTTGCTTCCTCCTCTTCTGCTTCCTCCTCTTCTGCGTCCTCCTCTTCCGTCTGTGCGCAGCTTGTCCCCTTTGCTGCCTCTGCTTCATCATCCTGTGATGTTGTGGCCCAAGGGGGACAGTAACTAGTGCACCCAGGACTGTGAGCAAGTGGTGTTCTCAGAGGCCTTCCTTTGAAATCCTTTGCAAATGTCCAACAGCACTCCCTGCACAACTTTTTAAACATATTGCATCAAGTCACTACTCCAATAAAATGTTAAAAAAAAAGTCCAAAAGCTGAAATCTAGACCTACCTGAAAGATGTGTATGTCCCTTTAAAAAGCGCTGGCAGTGTCTCTATAGTACTGCTGCATGCACGTTCTTCCATGCATGGTTTGGAGAGGGTAGTATCCAGAGTGGTGATGTCCAAAATCACAGTCATGCATCAATTCAGGCGTTGCAAGCCGATTGATGTCACGATCTGCCTAGCTCACATGTGGGCGGGGAGCACAGGCAATGGCAGCACTAGGTCACCTCCCCAAAATGGCGGTCGCTGCGTTCCATGCCGGAAGCGAGGCAGCCGCCATTTTCACAGCAAAACCAGCCTTAATGGCCGGCGGTAGATGTCTGAATTTCGCAGCCACTGGGTTTTTATGCCCCACTCTCCCTGTAGGAACCTCACACCATATATGGGGTTGTTATTCACAAGACCCTTACAGATTAATAACTTGCTTTCCAAAGAATTCAAGATGATCAACTGTTTTAATGTTCACGTCTGGTCTTATCGTGATCTTTGGACTATTGTTCTGCTTTTTTTGGGGCACTTGTTTCTCTTTATCTTAACTACTATGTCTCACACCTGAGGGTAACAAGGGTCAGTTATTAATAACAGTTTGAAATTCAGAAAAATAAGCCATATACTCAACTAAATGTGCAGCACCACCGGCAGAGCATGATGGTTAGTATTATTAAGAAAATTATGTCAATTTTACCCTATTTCCAATATTCTTACACCTTCCCTGCAAGCTCTATCACTGAGAAGGACAAGAACAGCAATATTATTGGAACAGCATTACCTCCAAGTTCCTCTCCAAGTCACACACCTTCCTGATTGGATATATAGCAATGTTTATGATTGCTGGGTCAGTATTCTGGAGTTACCTACCTATCAGCATTTTGGGAACATTAGCACCTCAAGAGCTGCAGTGATTCAAGGAGAAGGCCCAGCACCATCTTTTCAAGACAACTAGGAATGGACAATAAATGCAGCATTGTCAGCATTGCCCACATCACGAGACCAAGTAAAAAAAAATTGAGCAATTTAGGTCAAAATACAACACAGATATTTGCATAACAGACATAATGAGAAAGGTTACGTCTAAGGGTGATGAAGGAATTGTGGTGGCTGAGATGATTGCCACCCCAACCCCTCTAAATCTGTGTAAAAACCTAAAAGTAACTTTTTTTCCAAATGTTTTCTTTTGGAAAAATGTTCTAAATGTCCTGAATTGGAAAGTAGCTTAGAGGAGTGATTGAACTTATCAGTCTGAAGAACTGAATCAGCATTGCTATTGTCATTAAGCCGGTGACTTGCTGCAATCTCGATATTTCCACGGTATTGATGATCATCTCCCTTATAACTTAAGTCTTGATGTCTTGCAATTCATTCTTCCTAATAATCTCATCAGTACTGACCATCAGGACCAAAATAATCAAAAAATTATCCCAAATAGCCTGAGTAAAGATATTACAGTTTATCATAGTTCTTGGTCACTGATTTTTTTTAATGGATTTGGTCACACTGATGACACTAGCTGTTTAATTTAAATGTTTTTCAAATGTTTGTACCAAATGATATGTCATCAAACTAACAGCTGGTTCATAATAATTTCATATACATGAAATTTGTTTCCACCAAGATGATCCTCGGGATCATCAAATTATTGTCTTTATCTGTATTTGTTGACCAGCGGGCATGTTAGTTCTGTTGTAATGATACTTCTGTTTTCCTTTGTAGTGCTTATCATCTTTTAGAAGGGGTCACCAGGACTGTGACAATATTTGCAGGTGCCTGTCAATAGAAAAGTTTGAACATCTCGGCTTTTTATTTTAAGATTTACTACTTTTTATGACAGGAGCGTGTGTTGGGAATGTGGGATTAGAAGCAAGCACATCAGATTTATGGCATGTGCAGGCCTTGTACCAGGCATACTGAACCCTATTGTTGATTTGTGCTCCAGTCTGCACCAGAACTGATAAAAAATAAAATTTATCCCTGCTGGGTGGGTTTTACTTTAGGCCGCATAATATGCCTTCCCCTATGTACACAGCGCACCTAAGTATTTCCACACATTAGACTCACCTTATCCCTCTCTCCCTGCAATCATAATCACTGACTCACCTTGAGCAACCTCACAGAAAATCCATTGAATTATTGGGCCGAATCTTGCTGGAAAAACAATGGCATGCTAAAAATGCACGCCATTATTAATGGGCAAATCGGCCAGCAAGTTCAGGGGATGAAGAGTTATGCTGTGAATTGCAAATCTCCAGAACTTGCTGGTTGGTTTACGCCGCTCCGCTGTTTGCTTTGCACAAATGGCATCTCGCCCTTAGCCACCCGTTATTTTTAAGAATTTGCTGGATTTGCACTTCAATTGCCCATTAAACTCACCACAGAAAGTTAAGTCTGGTAATTAAGAGTGTCAGTACCTTTTTAATAACATGATCATTGTTAATGCATTGCCAATCAACCTCTCTGGCACAGAAGGTGTATGATTTAAACTGTGGAGTCTCATTCCTTCAGGTAGTAAATTGTTCTTACAGATTTTTAAAATGTCAAATTTTAATTTTTTTTCTTATTGTCCCTTTCTGTATCTTTTTTCTGTCTCTCTTAATCCAATCTATCTTTCCCTCTTTTTATTTCTTTTTCTGTACCTGATTTGACTCTAATTCACCCACTCTAACTCACCCTCCTTCTCAGTTATTCCTCTCTGTTTCTCTCTCAATCCTTAAATCTCATAGGTTAAGGAGATACACTGTTGTCCCCATCGTTAACTTAAGTCACAAATGCCCCGTTGCCCTCACTGTGTCATTATCGGCTCGCACTCCCAGCAGTTTATGGCACAAATAAATTTTAGCTGAATGGAGCAGAAGAAGGTCTAGCTAACAGGGCAGGCTGCGAGATGCCCTGTGCTAGCAAAATCTGGCCAAATATATTTTCTTTTTTCCTGGAGGATTATGTCAAGGTCAATCTGACAAAAGTAATTTTCCCACAAGAAATTAATTCACAAGATTTTCAGTTCGAAGCAAGTTGCTCACAGGGTGGAAATGTCCAGGAATGTCTCAGGAATTATGGGATAATCACTGCCAATGTATTTTTATACAGCTACACTTGCAGAATTTAGACTTTTGAAAATGTGAAACATCAAAAATAACTCTATCACTGTAACTCCTGCAAAATTAAAAACAAAAAGGAATAATGCACTTACATTGAAAAGACACAAACATTGGGAAAATAGGATGCAGATAGATAATATCAGTTAAGGCTGTACACTGGTAATACAAAATACAATTGACATTTGTATTCTTCTCCCACTATATTAACAAAGAAACATTTTGCAGCATGTGATGGATGATGACAGCTTGTTTAGTCAGATAGTGTGTACTTAGCAGGTGACTGGCAGATGCCTTATATAATTGTACTGAGTATGGCAGCTGGAGTAGGGAAAATGTATTTGGACATGTGACAAGTCATTCTGTGATGGGCTAATTCTTTAGTGCTCAGTGAAGGTATAGCTACATCATCTAAAAGCGCAGAGAAAAGCACAAATATGTCAGTGCGTAAAGACTTTGTCCATGCAAATCACGGTAAGTTAGAAAGCAGTTTGAATTGCTCTGCTACCAGCATGGTGGCTTGGTAGAAAGGAATGCATGTCAAAGTATCACTTTTTCTTCTGCCAGGGAAAGGTCTCCTAGTGGCTTGGCCATGTACCACTTCCTCTTCCTGCCAGCAGATTATGGTCAGTGCCACTGATACACCCTTAAAGAAATGATGTGCCAACCATGAACATGCGAATGACTCCATCAATCGGATTTGGACAGGTTTATTGGCCATGGCTGCAGGCAATGGGAAGTCCTGTTTCACTGCTCTTCCAGAGGCAGAGTAGGGGCCTCAGAACTTCAGCCTAGCAATAAGGAGATCCAGTTAAAGATAGACAGTACGTATTACTTGCCTCTTTTTTAAAATTTTGCTTCTGTCTCTTTCTCTTCTCTTCTGCTTCATTTCTGCTTCTCCTTTTCTTTTTGCTTCTGTCTCAGTCTTTTTCTACTTCAATTTTGGGTGGGAAGTGTAAAGTCTGTGGATTATATGGTGAATTAATACACAGACTACAAGAGTAACTTTAACAGGACTTTACTATTCGAAGGTCAGGGCGAATCTGCCCAATAAATCCTTACACAGCACTTATATACTGGTGTGGTCACCACCGGTATTACAGTATACAGTAGCCAAGATAAAGTAGTGCAACCCTTAAAATAGTTCTCTTAAAGGTGGAACGTTACATACACTACAATCCTCCCTTTTTAGGTTAACAATATATACATATTCCCATTAATATAACATCTTAACATATATACAACTTTATGTGAAACAGTTCACAGATTCAGTCTCTCTGGAGGCTTCCGGACTCTGTCCGGATAATGCCTCAGTGGTGTAGTCATTTTCGGTGGTGTAGTAGGTTCTTCTGGCAAGGTCGATTCGGCTTGAAGGACCGTTTCAGGTTCATCGGATTCCAGTATTACCGGATCGGAGGTAGATGCTCTGGGTATCTCTGCTTCAACATTAGACGTATAGAGTTGTGGAGTAGGTTGGGCCTTTGTGGATGATTCTATGATCTGGTCAACATGGCGCCTTATTATGCTTTCACCAATGTCCACGGTATACATCAATGGTCCTAGCCTTTTTCCAATAGTTCCCGGCTGCCATTTCTCGGTACGGTAGTCCCGGGCCAAAACTTGTTGACCTATCTGAAAGGATCTAGTTGGCCTTTCATTCATGCCTTGAAATTGCCGGTTCTCTACGTCCCTTCTGACGTTTGGCTTAATCAAATCCAGCCGGCATCTTATTCTTCTATTGAAAAACATCATGGCGGGAGTTTGGTTTGTGACTGCATGTGTTGCATTCCTGTCCGCCAACAAGAAGTTATCTACCTTATGTTGTAGATTTATGTCTTCATTACCCATGGCCTTTATGGCCTTCTTGAAGGTCTGGACAAACCTTTCAGCTAATCCATTGGTGGCGGGATGGTATGGGGCGGACGTATAGTGCTTGACCCCATTGCTTTATAAGAACTTCCTGAATTCTTCGGACACAAATTGTGGTCCATTATCAGAACAGATCTGTTCCGGCAGCCCATTCCTGGCAAATATGGTCCTTAATACTGTGATGGTTTTTTCCGTGGTGGTGGAGGACATTTTTATTACCTCCGGCCACTTGGAGTGTGCATCCACCGCGATTAAAAACATTGAGTCCATAAATGGACCAGCAAAGTCGATATGTACCCTTTGCCATGGAGATGAGGGCCACTCCCATGGATGCAGAGGAGCTTGTGGTGGCGCGTTTTGGACCTTCTGGCATCCTAGACAGCTCTTGGTTATTTCTTCGATGTCTCCATCAATACCTGGCCACCACACAAATGCTCTGGCTAGGTTCTTCATTTTCACTCCACCCAGATGCCCCTCGTGAAGCTCCTTTAGTACTTTCTGCTGGAGTTTGGGTGGAATCACCACTCTAGATCCACACATCAAGGTTCCTCGGCACACTGACAGCTGTTCTCTTCTGTGCGAAAATGCTGGCAGCATTGGTTCGCCATCTACTGGCCATCCCTCCACCGTTAAATCGTAGACTCGTGAGAGAGTCGGGTCATTTCTTGTTTCCTTTTCGATCATGGAATTTGTTACTGGTAGACATTCCATTATGGTTGAGTGGAACATCTCCACTGGGTCCACTGTAGTCGCCTCTTCTTCCACTGGCAACGGTAGGCGCGATAACCCATCAGCATTTCCATGCTGTTTGGACCTTTTGTATTCAATGTCATATTGGTGTGCCCCTAGTAGAATGGACCACCTCTGTAGCCTTTGTGCTGTCATAGTGGAAACGGCCTTGTTAGGGTTGAATATGGGCACCAACGGCTGGTGGTCTGTCAGCAATGTAAACTTCTTGCCCTGCAGGTAATGATTGAATTTCTTTACTCCCCACACAAGGCTGAGAGCCTCCCTATCTATCTGAGCATAATTTCGCTCAGCGGAGGTCAATGATCGGGACGCAAATGCGACTGGCCTTTCCGAGCCATTTGGTAACTTGTGTGAGAGTACAGCTCCAATACCATAAGGGGAAGCATCACAAGCTAGACGAAGAGGTAGCATTGGGTTGAAGTGAGCCAACACTTCCTCAGAGGTAATCAACGCCTTGCTTCTGCGAAAGACCTTCTTACAGTCCTCGCTCCACTTCCATGGTACTTCTTTCCGCAACAGAGCATTCAGCGGATGCAGCACCGTGGATAGATTTGGCAGAAACTTATGGTAATAATTAATCAACCCCAGAAATGACCTCAACTGTGATACATTTTCCGGAGCGGGGGCCTTCACGACCGCTTCGATCTTGTCAGGTGACTTGTGCAGCCCCTCTTGGTCAATGACATGACCGCAGTACGAGATCCGTTTCTGGAAGAACTCACATTTCTGGCGATTAACTCGAAGGCCATATTCCTTCAACCTGGTGAGCACCAGTTTCAAATTTGTGAGGTGTTCCTCCTCGTCTTCTCCCGTAATCAGGATATCGTCCAAGTAACACTGAGTGCTTGGAATACCCTGTAAGACCTGCTCCATGGCCCTCTGCCAAATTGCTGGAGCCGAAGCTACTCCAAAAACCAGTCTATTATATCGATACACGCCTCTGTGCGTGTTGATTGTGAGATACTGGCGTGACTCTTCCTCGACCTCCATCTGTAAATATGCTTGTGCCAGGTCTATCTTGGTGAAGTGTTTCCCACCAGACAATGAAGCAAAGATATCCTCAATCCGTGGAAGCGGGTATTGTACCGTGTGAAGCACCGGATTAACTGTGATCTTGAAGTCTCCGCAGATGCGGACCTTCCCCGGTCCCCCTGGCTTGCTACTTGATGCAGACTTCATGACGGGAACAATGGGCGTGGCCCACTCACTCCAGTCCACCTTCGACAGTACCCCTGCACGTTCAAGCTCTTCCAGTTCTGCCTCCACAGCAGGTCGTATCGCGTAAGGTACCGATCTGGCTTTGAAAAATTTTGGGCTTGCATGTTCTGCAATCTTGATTTTTGCCTTAATTCCTCTCAGTGTTCCCAGTCCCTGCTGGAATACCTCTTTAGCCTCGTCCAATATTCTGGACAACCGTTCAGGTTTGACATCTTTCTTTCCGAAATCTACCGTCATTGTGTTTAGTGAGTGCCAGTCTATCTTTATTTTCCTGATCCACTCTCGTCCCAGAAGTGGTGGACCTCCCTCGGGTAGTACATATAAGTCCATTCCTTGGTGATCTTTGCCCTTGTGTCTCACCTTGACTTTTATCTTTCCGATGGGGTATACTTTATGCCCCGTGTATGTCTGCAATACTATCTCCGTATCCCGTAGGGGAATATGTTTGAATAACTTTTTGTAATCTTGTTTATTCATGACCGTCAACGCCGATCCGGTGTCCACTTCCATTTTCACTTGGACTTTTGCAATCTGCAGTGTGACCCAGATAGTTTGTCGGTCAGCTTCTTTACTCACATTGTGAATCCTCAGACTACCCAGTTCCTTGCTGTTGGGGTCTGAATCCGAATTCAGTTCATCTGGACTCTTCACAGTCACCTTATGTACCTTTCTGTACTTCTTCTGCGGTGACTTATTGTTGCTGGTCTTCTTTCCTGACCGGCATACTTTAGCTATGTGACCAAGTTTGCCACATTTTCTACATTCCTGGTTTTTAAACCAGCATTGGTTCTGGTCGTGTGTTGTCTTCCCACAACGGTAACATTTCGTTGTACCCAAAGTCATTTGATCCACACTGAGTACCGTTGTCTTCAGCTGCATTTCCGCTGTGCCTCTCGCTGCGGCTTCGTGCGATGCTGCAATAAGGACAGCCTTATCAAGTGTAAGATCGTTCTCTTCGAGCAGTCGCTTTTGTGTTCCTTCCTTCGACATCCCGCACACGAACTTGTCTCTCAGTGCCTCTGTCAGATTTACCCCAAACTGACAGTCTTTTGCTAGCCTACGCAGTTCAACCAGGTACTCCGCGTTGCTTTCCTCCTTTAGTTGCGTTCTCCCGTAAAATTTAGTTCGTTCCGCTAACATCAGCGGTGTGGGGTTCACATGATCCTTCAGGACAGCAACAATATTAGTGAAAGACTGATCCGCCGGTTTAGCTGGTGATAGAAGATGCTTCAATAACCCGTATGTCTTCGCACCCATTGAGTTTAGTAAGGTTAGAGCTTTATCATAATTTGCTATCTTATTGACCATACAATATATCTCGATGCGTTCTACATACGTGGTCCAATCTTCCACATCAGAAGCGAATTCGTTGATGTTGCCACGCTTAGGCATCTTCACAATCTTCCTGAGAAACAACAACGAAATTTTTCTTTAACTTTTTTTTTTCCAAAAATGGCGGTTTCCCGCGCTTGTCTTCTTCTCCGCCTACTGGCGGGAGGGCTAAGCTTTTCCCTCGGGCAACGACCGCTGGCTTTCGGGGTTCGCAGCCTGCGCGCCGGCTTCAGTGCATTCTTTGTTCCCTTTTCTCGGCAGGGCAACCGGCGCTGGGGACAACCCGTTGACGGCGAACAGTTCCAGCCGCTGGCTGAATCTCCTCGGTCTCCCTCACTCGGCTCGGGCTCTGTCTCTCCCTCAGCGGCTTCCAATCGTGCCTCCCAGCCCTCTCGCATTCCGGTCCTTTCCTCCCCCGGCTGCGGCTGAGTTCTCCGCGGTTTCTTATTTTTATATCTTCCCACGCCTTACGATCCCGGTCGCAGTGCCTCGCGGCCTCGGTAGCTGCCCGGCCTTTTTCGCCGGTCGCGGTCTAGCTGTCTCACGACACTGTTGCGTCTCCCAGCCCGCTTGTAGCCCGGTCTCTCACACCGGCTGCGTTCCCGCTGGTAGCCCGGTCTCTCACACCGGCTGCGTTCCCGCTTGCACCGCGGCTTCCGTGCCCCACGCTGCCCCCGTCTCAGCGCCTCTGGGCCCGACTTCTGTCTGGCTCCTTTCCCCCCCGACCGTGGTCGAGTTCACCGCCCTTCCTCCGTTCTTTTTTTTTATTTTCCCCCTACTCACAGTCAACGTGGCCGACTTGCTTCTCGTGGCTGATCGGCTCACTCACCACCGTTGCAGAAGGGACGATCAGTGCCTATTGCTGATGGAAGGCTTCGTGTCTGAATTCTTCCTTCTTCCTTGTTCTGCAGACTCGAGTCTTCTCTCAGCAGAATGACGAGTGCGGGTGCCTCCTCTCGACGCTCGTTAACTGCTTCGGATGTATCGCTGCCGCAGGGTAAGATCGAACTCGTCGCCACTGTAAAGTCTGTGGGTTATATGGTGAATTAATACACAGACTACAAGAGTAACTTTAACAGGACTTTACTATTCGAAGGTCAGGGCGAATCTGCCCAATAAATCCTTACACAGCACTTATATACCGGTGTGGTCACCACCGGTATTACAGTATACAGTAGCCAAGATAAAGTAGTGCAACCCTTAAAATAGTTCTCTTAAAGGTGGAACGTTACATACACTACAGGAAGTGGTGGGTGTAGTGGTGTTGTTTGATAGGGAATAAAGGACCCAAGGCTCCAGGCTGCACTTTTTGGTGGAGACGCTTGGAATAATGTGAACTGCAGCTCTCAGTGATTCCCCTCTCATTCCCTCTAGCTATAACTCTTGTTTCCTTCCACTCGCTCCTATCATATCCTCTATCCCTTCACTTTTCCACTACTCTTTCTCATTCCTACTACCCATGGCTAACCCTACTCACTTCTCATCGCTATTTGTGCCTGTTCCTCTTTGATTACTTGCTCAAGCATTGTATCATCATATCCCTTCACTGCGTCACTGCGCTGTCATGCATGTCAGCCTTCACCCTTCGTCCAATCCCCCCAAGTCCCATTCACTCCCCCCAAGGGTAA
Source organism: Somniosus microcephalus (assembly GCF_052327205.1). Lineage (NCBI taxonomy): Eukaryota > Metazoa > Chordata > Chondrichthyes > Squaliformes > Somniosidae > Somniosus > Somniosus microcephalus. The sequence goes on along the minus strand of NC_140988.1, from coordinate 75,992,131 downwards.
GTGGTGAGACACCAGAGGCCCCACATCCTCAAACTCAGCCTGTTTCTCTCCTCTCCTTCCGTCCTACTCCTATCCCTCCTTCCTTTCAAAGAGGCTTTGTTTGCCTTCAATAATCATTTTTTAAAACAAACTCAAATTAGGATAAGGAATGGCATTCTGTCTGCTTATCTCTATCTGTGTCTTGCATTGATTTTCATGTGTAGCGTAAATCAGGCAGCGAGGTTTTCTGCTCTGTCTGCCTGATACAATATGTGGGGGGGGGGGGGCGCTGTGTCACTTCCGTGGCCCAGTTTAATTTAAATGCCAGCTCGAATCATGCTTCCTATAGACATTGCTGATACGGAAGCCAATGTAGGTCAGTGAGCAGAGGGCGATGATGGGTGAATGGGACTTGGTGCAAGTTAGGAGCCTCTAGCCACCTAATACAGTCACCACCGCTTAATGCATTAATGTTAATATGATTTATCCATTATACTCGGTGGCCGGTGTAAGAAAAAAATGATGGTGTGAAGTAACACAACTCAGGATAATTCTATTCTGCATGTACAGAGGGTGATTCTGAAGCCTGCCCTGATAACCAATGAATCTGAGATTAAGGGCTGGATTTTACTTTTCGGTGCGGCCTATGGGCGGGACAGCTTCCTTCCAGGTTCCGATCCCACCTCCAACGACGTCCGATGCACAGATGCTATTTTGCGTCAATTGGCCTTGTTAAGCCTGCCCTGCGGGCTTGCCGGCCAATTAGGAAAAAGCCGGTGTCAGATGACGTCAGTTGATGACGTGTCATCTGCCGGTTTTCTTAAAGGGGCAGGAACAATTTTTTTTGACAGGTGATTTTTCAGTGTTTGACAGCATTGAGGTGCTACAAACACTGACAATCACTGTACAAAGGTGAGCCCTTGCACCCAGGCGCTCCAGTGATTCCCTCCTTAGGCTAGAACAGATGGCAGCTGCAGCTGATGTTACAGAAGCAATCTGTCACTGGTGAGAGAGGTTCTCCCAATGAAGTGGAACGACACAAAGACTTCAAACCTTGATACCTACAGAAAAGTCTAAATACATTAAAAATTACTTTCCCAACATTTACTTACCTCTGAAACGCACCAGCGTACCATTGGATACTTCACACCACTCTGCGGCCTAGAAATTGAGTTTTGGCTTAGCCAGGGCTTTAGCGCCGGAAGTTAGTGCCGGCGCTAAGTCCCCCTGCGCGCGCCAAAACTTCAGCAGGGCCGCGCCCAAACGGCTGCCGGCGCTACTGAAGGGTCTTTGCGGCGGTAAATCGGCGCTAACTGCCGTTTCGCGCCGCAATTCCGGCGCTGCGGCACCCGATGCGGTGCGGCAGGCTCGGGAAGTGCAGGCCTCCTCCTTCCCTTAAGGAGGAGCTGCCTGCACCCGGCCGCGGCCCGCGAAAATCTTTTTAAAAATGAGCCCGGCACCTCGGACAAGTGCCGGGCTTGCTTCTGTTCCGGGGGGGGGGGGGGGGAAGTCCGGGGAGGGAGCTGCGGCCAGGCGGCCGGCGGGAAAGCGGCCGGCCGCCGCGGGGCCTTTAATGCGCCGGCGCAAAGACTTGTAAGACTCTGTTGCCAGAGTCTTAGTTGCGGCTGCCACGGGCGAGGCGGCCGCAACTGAATTTCGGCGCTGGGGCCCGTCGGCATGGCAACCGGGATGCTGCGCACACCGATGACGTCATCGGTGCCGGCGCAGCGCTACCGGTCTACCGCGGCGGAAGGGCCCCAGGCAATTTCGGCGCCGGCGCCAATTGCAGCGCTAGGCCCTCTAGCGCCGCAAAATCGGCGCTAAGGGCACTCAATTTCTAGGCCTGCAACTGTTATCAATGAAGAAACATTACAGTAGACCCACAGCACGCCACACTTACCCTGGCGCAGTGTCCAGACAATGGGAAGCCTGCAGTCGACCTGTTAAAATTGGAAAAAGTCTCTTAACTGCCTGTTAACAACCAGAAATCACCAAGGGTGAGAAGTCACTTGGTGCAGAAGCTGAGGGAGGAAAGCAGTGAAGATATCTCATTGAGAAACTTTGGCCGAGAAATTGAGTTGGCGCCGCGCCAGGGCTTTAGCGCCGGAAATTTAGCGCCGGCGCTAAGTCCCCCTGCGCGCACCAAAAATTCAGTAGCGCCGCGCCCAGACGGCTGCTGGCGCTACTGGAGGGTGTCAGCGCCTCGCAATGGGCGCTGACTGCCGCTTTGCGGCGCTAATCCGCCGCTGCGGCACCCGATGCGGTGCGGCAGGCTGGGGAAGTGCAGGCCTCCTCCTTCCGTTAAGGAGGAGCTGCCTGCACCCGACCGCTGGCCGTTGATCTGTGGAGAAAAATGAGCCCGGCACCTCGGAGAAGTGCCGGGCTCGCGGCCCACACGCATCTGTGCCGCGGGGGGGTGTTGGAGGAGTCCGGGGAGGGAGGTGCGGGCAGGCGGCCGCCGGGAAAGCGGCCAGCCGCCGCGCGACCTTAATGCGCCGGCGCTAAGACCCGTAGCGAACTTTTGAAAAATCGTTGGTTGTGGCTGCCATGGGCGAGGCGGCCGCAACTCAATTTCGGCATTCGGGCGCGTTGCCACGGCAACCGGGACGCTGCGCACACCGATGACGTCATCGGTGCCGGCGCAGCGCAACCGGCTAATGCCGATGGCAGCGCCCAAGTGAATTTCTCAATCGGCTGTACTTGCGGCGCTAGGCCCTCTAGCGCCTCAAAATGGGCGCTAACCCCACTCAATTTCTAGGCCTTTGTGTGGTACTTGGGTGAGCAGTAGAGAATGAGGATTTTAAATGAGAGGTGAGAGGGGTGGAACAAGATGAGATGGTCAAAGGTGGATACAGTGCCAGAGGAGTAGAGGGACAGGTCAAGGTGTGATTTGGTGATAAGAGCCACACCACCATGCTCTGGGCAGGGCAAGTGGTGGAAGGTATAACCAGGTGGGGAGGTTTCATTTATGGGCAAGGTGTAATCACCCCTCAGCCAGATTTTCATCAAGGCCATGATGTCGATGCAATCATCCACTATAAGCTCATGGACAGCAAGGGCCTTGTTCACAAGTGAGCGGACCTTCTCGATGGAGATGCAGAGATGGGCGGCGATAGCTGATCCGCTGCCAGAATCCACATGGTCAGCACTGGGAGGGGCGAGTTGGACAGGGAGGAGATTGGCGAGATTAGCCCCCAGCGGGTGCACTGGGTGGGAAGGTCGGCGAGAGAGTAGGATGGGGCAGTTGGGGTTGCAGCTCATGAGGATGTTAGAGGATGCCAAGAGAGGCACAGACGGAAGCTGCAGGCTTATCTAAGAGGGCATCAAGCCTGGAACAGCAGCAGGAGAATAGTAATGTCGAAGGGTAATGAAGGAGCTACATAGGCCTGATCCTTATCCTTTTGTAATTGATGCCTCTCCCTCATAGTGATCCTCACCAAATGCACTCCTTTGATCAGTTGGACCCATGCCATTACACTCGGTCATAGGCCTGTTGGCCCTGCACAGATCTCATAATTAACAAGTGCAGAGGAGGAGGTGCTGGAGATCAGCGGAGTCTCGGCGTGCTGTCAGAGATGAGGAGATGGGGCCTCCCAGCTACCTGGTGACAGAATTAAATATCAGACAGCCACATGTTACACAACACTCAGTCATGTTGACTTGATGACAACAGCTAGTGTAATAAGATCATGTACATAATGATAACTTCCAAAATTCTTACCTTGATAGTATTCATTTGTATCTTTAATCTCCCACAGGGCCTTCACACGTGCAGCAGGAGTTGGTACAAGGGGCTGATTCCTCGGAGGAGCTTGATCCCTGTGAGGGTGCACCATCACAGGACTCATGCCAACCATGTACCAGCTCAGATATTCACACTTTGGTGGAACTAGTTAGAGAGATAATTGGGGAGACCAAACGCAGTTTGGGTGACCGCTTTGCAGAACACCTCCGTTCAGTCCATAAGGTGGACCCCGAGCTTTCGGTCGCCTGTCACTTTAATTCACCGCTCCATTCCCACTCAGACCTCACCATCCTCGGCCTGTTGCATTGTTCCACGGGAGCTCAGCGTAGGCTCAAGGAACAGCACCTCATCTTTCGATTCGGCACTTTACAGCCCTCTGGACTCAACATAGATTTCAACAATTTCAGATCATAACCTCGGCCCCTATCATATATATATATTTTATCCACACTTTTTGTTTGTGCCTTTTTTTCTTCCCTCCCACATGGCAGCTGTCCTTCATTCTGCCAGCGCAATTCACACTTCATCTAGAGCCATCCTTTGTTTCTTAACCTGTCCCATTACCACCTCCTCTTGCCTTGAATATCTCACAGAATCACAGAATCACAGAATCCCCACAGTGCAGATAGAGGCCATTTCGGCCCATCGAGCCTGCACCGACACATATCCCACCCAATCCCCGTAACCCCTACACCAACACATATCCCACCCTATCCCCGTAACCCCACGTATTTAATCCCCCTAACACTAAGGGTCAATTTATCACAGCCAATCAACCTAACCCGCACATCTTTGGACTGTGGGAAGAAACCGGAGCACCCGGAGAAAACCCACGCAAACACGGGGAGAATGTGCAAACTCCACACAGACAGTCACCCGAGGCCGGATTCGAACCCGGGTCCCTGGCGCTGTGAGGCAACAGTGCTAACCACTATGCCACCGTGTTGCCCCTTTATGCCTCTTTACTTCTCCTGTCTTCCCTCCTATCACAGACCTTCCCTTTTGTTCTTTCATCCCCTCCTCCATTTCCCAGCCCCTAAACTTGCTTTAAAATCTGTTCCATTTCCTGCTTTTTTCCAGTTCTGACAAAAGGTCTTCGACCTGAAACGTTGACTCTGTTTCTCTCTGCACGGATGCTGCCTGGCCTGCTGAGTTTTTCCAGCGTTTTCTGTTGTTATTTCAGATTTCCAGCATCCGCAGTATTTTGCAATTGTATTAGTTAGAGAGATAGTTGGGTTTTCACATGGTGAGTCGCACTTCACAAGTGAGCAAGTGGTGGAGTTCGGGACAGCAGTGGGGAGTCTGTGTCGGTGGGCACAGGCCTCTCCAAGCTCTGCTCAGCTTGGCACAGATGCTGTATCCCAATGGATGTCGATGAAGAGGATGATCATTGAGCAGCCGCAGAGAATGTGTGATGAACAGGCCTTCCAAGCTCACTGTCCATGGTTGCAGAGTCCGCCTTAAGCAGGCCAGTGCGATGATGTCTTCTTCTATGGATAGTGTGGCCAACTGCATGGAGCATCACACGCAGCAATCAGGCCTTGAACAAGGCCTTGCAGACACTGAATGCCACCTTAGGTAAGATGACCGATAGCCTAGCCTTGGCCTTACAACGCCCCGCTGATCTGCAGCAATGTGTTCTCCAACACATTGGTAGCAGTGAAGTGCGGCTGGCCCATGAGCAGAATGATGGCGAAAGGGGACATGGAAGTGAGTACTTGGCTCAAAGCACTTCCACTTGTCCTCTGTTGCCCTCCCTTCTGTCAGTACACGACATGCTGACTCACGTCTTGATGGACTAGGCTGCTCCTGCACAGGTGCAGGTGGAGCAGTCTTTGGCGGGGCCCTCACAGGCCTCCAAAATCCCAAAAGATGCCGGCCAAGAGCAGCTCAACAGTCTGAGCAGACTGCCTCTGTCTCTGCTGAAGCCACAGGGGTTGCACCACATGGAAGCACTAGGAAAAGGAAGATTAAGATTTGTAGCTGCATAAAGGAATGCACATGGATGTCTTAGATATTGTTATATTGTTAAGTTTCTGTTCTTTACTTAAAGCACGTAATTTTTTTTGCACCATTTTCCCATCTTGCCCATTCTTGGTTGCTGGCTGGCAAATGATCTTTTCAGTTGTTTGATGATGAATGAGAATACGTGAATACACGGCAACCAAAGTGGAGATGTGAAGGGGATGCTTGGCTATTTGCAGGGCTGCTTTGTGTTAGTGGCATTGAGGGGAGGACGAATGTGGTTGTTAGATGGGCGCATTAATGGAACCTCAGTGAACCTTGGAATAATCAAGACGTCCCGGGCATCCCGGGCAGGAATGTACGCAGCTGGTGGCCCATTGCCCTCATCACCTTCCTCCTCCTCCTCCTCATCAGAATCCTCCAAAGAGGTTCTGTGCTCTGCGCCTTGGTCCTCCACACATCTGGTGGTGATATGTCGTTGATTGTAGTGCTCTTCAGCCTTATTCCTTGGGTTTCTGAGCGGCATCATCACCCAAGTTTTAAGTGGGTATCCCTCGTCTCCTAGCAGCCAGCCAGTAACTTTGCTTCCAGGTGCAAAGACATCAGGGAGGTTAGGCTGCTGCAGGATGAAACCATCATGTCAGCTGCCTGTGAATCGTGTGCACACCTGCATAAAGATCTTTTTGTTGTTGCACACCAGCTGCACATTAATGGAGTGGAAGCCCTTGCGATTGATAAGCACTCCTCGGTGATCTATGGGTGCTTTAATTGCCACGTGTGTGCATTCGATGATACCCCACACCTGTGGGAAGCCAGCCAGGGCCACAAACCCGGGCGCCTGTTCATTCTGACTGGCATCATTGCAAGCAAAGTTGACATAATTGCTGACCCTGGAAAATTAGCTATCCGTCACCTGTTTTATGCATTTGTGGACCACCGACTGGGAGCCAGAAGCAAAAAAGTTGAGGGCGGTGGTGACTTTGACAGCCACTGGTAAAGCATGGCCACTAGGTCCAGCTGGCAGCAGGCGACAAATATGTGCCACCACCTGACACAATATCCTGAACCTCCTGACACACTGCTGTTCAGACATGATGAGGAAGCTTATCCTCTGCCTGTACAGCCTGTGTGCCAGGTATGGCCTCCTATGAGCTGCCCTCTCTGCTGCTCCCCTCTCTCCTCTGGAACTGCAGGTATATGACCAGCAGGCTGTTGCTGGTGCTGCTGCTGATCATCTTGGTCCTTATCTGAACTCCAATCTAAGGCAGCGTAAGTGGCACCCATCCTGATGTAGATCAGACCTCCAAAGTGCAGATGAAATCTCCAAAGTGTAGAAAGTAACCTCTCACCAAAAGTACTGTAAACAAACCCTTTCCCATTCGCAGGTTAGAAAGCAGTTGTGAATATTGAGTATTTATTGCCATTTTTCCCTGAGTTAGATTCAGCCCCCTCAATTGCCACTGTGCGCTCGCCTTGATTTCACTGGCGAGTTCCAGGAAGCCCGGGAAACCCGTGGACCTGACGTTAAGCACAAAAATGTAGGTTAATATCGCTTTAATTGAGTGAGTTACATATGTTGATTGGCAACCCGCCTCTCCTGAGGGGGTTGCATGCATGCAGCCTAACGCGCTCCAGTCAAATTCAGAAGTCGGCGGTTGGAGCCGGCTTCCTGACGCGCTAACATTTTGCTGATTTTAACACCCCACCTGCACCCAAACCCATGTGCTCTGCCAAGTTAACCTTCCCCCCACTGGAACGTGGGGAGCCAGCTCAAGTAGACAAGTTAAGAGTCCTCAGGAATCAGGGAGGGAGAAGGACAACTAGGGTTACAATTGTCATCCCAAGAGTAGCCTGCACTCCTCTCCTACTCTTTATTTTAGCCTTGCTGCTCTTGGAACTCTCCTTGGACCCTTGTGATTATCTAATTACACGCCTGCTGTGGCTTTTGGCTTGTGTTCGATGAACTTCAGAAAGTTAACTGAGAGAGAAACACAAGTCAGAGAGGGGTTGACAATCAAAGACTGTGGCCAGAGAAAAAGAAAGAGACAATTTGATTTCTTCATGTAATGCTCCTTCAATTTTCAACAAAACGTTAAATTGAATACCAATTATCTCCATCTGGCAATTAGGAATGGTCAATGCATATGGCTTACACCTGTGAAACAGTTTATTTCTAACATTAATGAGACAGCAAGATGGAGAGAGAACGAGATGCCCACCCCAATCCCTCCATCAGTGCCTGCACAGCTTACTAGTGCTTCCATTCCCTGGCCTAGAAATTGGGCTTTGGCGCAGCGACGGCTTTAGCGCCGGAAGTTAGTGCCGGAGCTAAGTCGCGCTGGGCGGGCCAAAAATTCAATAGTTCTGCGCCCAAACGGCTGCCGGCGCTGCTGAGAGCTGTTTGCGCCTGAAAACTGGCGCTACGCGCTGAATATCGGCGCTATTCCGGCGCTGCGGCGCCCGCTGCGGTGCGGCAGGTTCGGGAAGTGCAGGCCTCCTCCTTCCCTTAAGGAGGAGCTGCCTGCATCCGGCCGCGGCCCGCGAAAATCTTTTTAAAAATGAGCCCGGCACCTCGGACAAGTGCCGGGCTTGCTTCTGTTCCGGGGGGGGAGGGGGGGAAGTCCGGGGAGGGAGCTGCGGCCAGGCGGCCGGCGGGAAAGCGGCCGGCCGCCGCGGGGCCTTTAATGCGCCGGCGCAAAGTCATGTAAGACTCTGTTGCCAGAGTCTTAGTTGCGGCTGCCACGGGCGAGGCGGCCGCAACTGAATTTCGGCGCTGGGGCCCGTCGGCATGGCAACCGGGACGCTGCGCACACCGATGACGTCATCGGTGCCGGCGCAGCGCTACCGGTCTACCGCGGCGGAAGGGCCCCAGGCAATTTCGGCGCCGGCGCCAATTGCAGCGCTAGGCCCTCTAGCGCCGCAAAATCGGCGCTAAGGGCACTGAATTTCTAGGCCCCTATCTCTCCCCTCAGTGCTAAGTTATTTCTTCAGTGCTCCCATCTCCTCCCCCCCTCACAAAAGCTTATTACCCCACACCATTTTCTCCACAATTAATCTTACACCCCACTCTCTCCCCACTCTCTTCCCAGGCTGTAGCTTTCTCTGCTCACTCCCATTCTTCAATCCTATGCCTCTTCCTTCAAACCACAGCCCCTTCCTGATTCCTCTGGCCCAACAGCCTCTTTGACCACCCATGTTGCACCACATTCCCAACAGCATCTCTCCATGCCCACCTCCAACTCAATAAATGCCTCATATTTTCCTATATCACTAGGTATTAAAAAAGGTAAAAGTTAATTGTTGAGTATATCAGTAAAGGAACATGTGTAAGAGCCACATAGAGACATTGGAAATGTGCAATCAAAAGTGGAGACAGAGAGGTGCAAAGGCATCAAGAAATAGTAAGGTATCATCAATGAAAAAAGAGCCACTCTGAGTGATACAGAGACCACATTGAGAAAGGTTAGGGTTAGGGTTAAAGCTAACGTTTGGGTTTGGGTTTCAGTTAGGATTAGGGCTAGGGTTAGGGTTAGGGTTAGGGTCAGGTTGATGGTAAGAGTGAGGGTCAGGGTGAGGGTTAAAATTAGGGCTAGCGTTAGGGTTAGGGCTAGGGCTAGAGTTAGGGTTAGGACTAGGGCTAGAGTTAGGGTTAGGGTCAGGTTGATGGTAAGGGTGAGGGTCAGGGTGAGTGTTAAAAGTAGGGCTAGGGTTAGGGTGAGGGTAAGCATTGTTAGCCTAACAGAGGGAGGGAAAGTGCAGATGACAAGAACAATAGAAAAAGAATGAGAATAAGACTGAAGCAGAGAGAAAGTTAATGACATAGATATATGTCCTATTAGCTCAAAATGAAAATTAGAACAGGAGTAGTCTGAGCTAATTTGGTTTATTTGCAGGTGGTTTGTTCTTTTAAGGAACAGCACCACACTTGCTGCTTAAGACATTTTACTTTCCTTTGCTTGTTAATCCTTTGCAGGGGTTTTGCTATTTTGAATGTGTTGCATTAAAAATGTTTAGATCGGTTTCTGGTGTCTTTGACTGGAAAATGTGACTGACAGGTGGTGATTCTTTAAAACAACATGTTAATGTGATTTTTAATTCTGTGCTGACAGGTCCATCTGTTCCATTTAATTAATTCAACCATCCTATTTCTCTTTGGTGCTCTTGGGGAGATAGAATTAATTTCCTTGATCATCCTGGCGTGGGAGGAGGACATTGTCAAAGGAGCCTTTCCTTGATGGTTTTGGGAATATTTTGAAATCATTTGAAAAGACTGATAATTACTATTATACCCTGAGGTAAAACACACTTAGCTTATTTGAGAGAATCATACAGATGCTTGCTGACAGACTCACAACAGTGCAAGCAGTCAGACTGCAGCATTTTCAGAATTAGAGTAAAATGTTACACTAAATCATAGTTCTTGGTCACTGTTTGATTTTTAATATGTGTCTAGTCCCACCGTTAACACTATGGAGGTTATTTTGGTAAAAGGGTGGAAACAGGTGCTAAATGGGTGCCGCGCTAATAAGACATGCCTATTTGAAACTTTGTTTTTTGCACACAGTTATGGTCCTAATTACTGATTACCATAATTTCAACTTGCCTGGAGGTTCTAAAACAGACACCTGCAGGTTTAGCACTCAAGTGCTGATTAGGCGCAATTTTCGTGGAGCAGTATATTGGGTTCCACTCACCCACTTTCACTGAAGGTGTGGAGTGTGCTGGCTGACACACAGTGACAGGTTTCAGGATGGCTCAGGGACCGAGGCAAAGGACGCACAGATTCTCGGACGCTGCACTGTCAGTCCTGGTGGAGGAAGTCCAGAGGAGGAGGGATGTCCTGTACCCACAGGGGGAAGGATGCCACCTCGCCCTCCGTGCCTTCCTGTCCCTCTCCCTGCAGTTGCTCTGCCTGGCCTTATGTCTTCCTCCCATTCCTCCTGCAGACCAAGGGGGACCCGTAGCAAAATGCCAATGACCAAGCACTGCCTTTCTCATTGTGACTCCTATAAGGTGGAGCAGCACAGCACTTAGGCCTAGAAATTCGGTGGCGTTCCATTTGGGGCGCCAAGCTCACCTGGGCGCCGGAATTACCGCTGCCAACGGAGCCACTTGCGCCATCCCGATATTCAGTTTCAGGGCCCCAAACGGAAGCGGGGTGCTGCTCGATGCGCCCCGCATCCTTCTTGGGGCACTGCAACTGAATATCGCAGCGCAACGTGCCACAGCGCCACACGCTGCGGCACGGCGTGCTGCAGTACTGCAGGCCTTCCTCCCCTTCTTAAAGGGGAGGGGCCTGCACCAGCGCGATCAGAGATCGCGAGTGCCGGCAAAAGAGCCCTGCACCGAGGAGAAGTGCCGGGCTCTTGGGACACAGCCGGCACTGCCCGGGGGGGGGGTGCTCAGGAGGCCGGGGACGGTGGCACGAGGAGGTGCTGGTAGGCGGCCAGCAAAAAAAATGGCCGCCCCGCACCTCCCCTTTAAGTAGCACCATTACCGCAGCAGGTAGGCTCCCCTGAACCGGTCGCAAATTGCGACTGGCGTTACAGCGGGGGGCGCGACCAAATATCGAGATCGGGGCAGTAGCGAGGCGCTGCACACACCGATGACATCATCGGTGGCGGCGCAGCGCTACAGGCTAACGCCGCCATTAGCGCCCCGCTAAATTTTGCGGGAGGCGTGGCCAGTGGCGCTAAACCCACTAAGTGCACTCTTTGGGCACTAACTGGTGGCGCAGCCCAACGAATTTCTAGGCCTTATCAAAAAATTTCCAAATAAATGTTGATGGAGTGTTGGTGAAGTCTTGACAAAGTGTCCCAGAAAATCTCCTGATGTGTTTCAAAATCCTCTTCAAACCTCTACCAAATGAACAGTAAAAGGTGATATACCTTTAGTAATGCTCAAAATCCTCTGCAATGACTTGTTTACTCCCAATCAGCTGGTTGCTGTCAGGAGAAGGCATTAGGTCAAGCACTATCCACCAAAATGTTGTGCAGCCTCCTTAATGAGTGCTAGCAGGCAATTTAAGTGCCAATCAGCCCCTTAATGATCCTCCAGGTGGCCGTTCCTAGCGTAAGCTACAATTCCTTTGCCAAGATGCGTCTTGCACTAAACTGGTGTTACAGCTTAAGACCCCATCTTGACTACCTCGTAGGCTCTTTAGCGCCTCAAGTATCCAGGGAAAATCGCCCTTTACCTATTTAATTTTCCTCATGTTGTTTTATGTTAGTACTGAATGATTTGCCATCAAAATAACATCTAGTTCACAATAATTTCATATAAATGAAATTTGTTTCCATTAAAACTGAATCCAAGGTGATCCCTGAGGTCATCAAATTACTGTTCCTTTCTGTATTTGTTGGCCAGCTAGCATGTTAGTCCAGTTGCTGTATACTAGTAACACATGTTACTCTGAAATTCCACAGGGGTTCTACCGGTCTCCCAGCGTAACTGCAGCAGAAGGCCATTGGACCTCCCAGGGAAATGCTTCCTTGGGGTTTCACCAGTGTTGTGGTCAGAGGCCAGTCGGACCCCCGCAGAATTTCAGGGCTCTTTTGTGTAACAATAGTACTGCTTTTCTTTGTTTCACTGATCATCTTTCTGAGGGATCTCCAGTAATGTGACAATATTTCCAGGGGGTTTGTCAAACAGAAAAGTTTGACAATTTTTATGTTGAGGTAAATTTTAAGGTTTCTTTTCAATGCTTTCTTCGTAGTTAAACTACATCCTTGTTGCCATTCTAATGTTTGCTTGTATCTTTTGCGATGCACATTGTGGAAATTGGATCTTTTACCTTCTGCTTCCTTAGTCAAAGACTTTGTCCTTTTATGGTTAGTTTGAAACCATAGGTTAGATGTTTCTCTTCGTCGTGTCGAGAACAAGGGGCAGCTACGTGTTGAGTCAGCTCTACGCCCATACTATGCTGTCACCTGATCCAGAGGATTGTTGTTGAGTTTGCGCCTTCAGTAGGTGCAGGCCCAGAGTTGACATGCAGATGAAATAGAATGGGGTGTTTCCCAAGCCTTCCACCTCATTTTCATTTTGTCTACCCATGGGGTAACTCAAAAAAGCTGATGATGCCAGTACCCGCTGCAGACCAGAACGCAGCAAAAATCCAGGGTGGGAACAGATAGGAGAATTTACCCATCTAGCTCATTAGCATGACCTTCAGGTCATGGGACTGTTTGGCTGCTATTCTCCAGCAAAGCCAGAAGGCCCCTGTGGTAAACCACTGTTATCGTTCACAACCGTTCACTATTGTTACACTGTTGTTATCACTGTTTACACTGTTGTTATCACTACACAAGGTTACCTCTTGCCACGCACGCTGTTATACCTAGGCATACCTCAGCTGACTCCGCCCATGGCTCCGCCTGCTTGCCCAGGTATAAAGGTGACTGATTGGCTAGTATTCTTCCTTGTTGGAACCGATCACCCACGAGGGTGGACTCTGTTATTTAGCCAATAAAAACCTATAGTTACTATCTTAACTCGTCGCTTTTCATGGAATCAATTGATAGGTATATCAGCCCCAAAGCTGGTAGCCATGGCGTGGTGAGTCTCTCTGTGCCCAGCAGTAGGGCCGAGAGGAAAACCAGCCCTATCCCTCTGTAGGGTAAAGCCACCAATCCTGTGCTTCCAACAGAGACCCATGCTCAAAGGAAACACGGGTCAGAGAATTGACGATACAGTTTTATGGTTGTATGGTTAACTCAAGTTTCCTTCATGCAGTGCTGGGAATGTGATATTGATAAATCTACCTTTATGTATATTATTGGTCTTCAGGGGCACTATTCACAGATAAAACCTTTTTAAAATGAAGTACATAAATAAATATGTGTCCCTCACTTATCGCTATATCGTTTTACATTATACTAAAATATAGAACAGATGAACATCATAAAAATTGCATCAACCTTGGCTGAATGTTAACGCACTCGCCTCTGAATCAGAAGGCTGCGGGTTTAAGCCCCACTCCAGAAACTTGAGCCCATAATCTAGGCAGGCACTCCAGTGCTGTATTGAGGAAGTGCTACACTGTCAGATGTGCCATCTTTTGGATGAGACATTAAATCAAGGTCATGTTTCCCTACATTACAGCATTGACTACATTTCAAAAGTATTTAATTGGCTGTGAAGCGGTTTGGGAGGCTCGGAGGTGCTCTATGAATGAAACTTATTTCTTAAACATACACTATATGCAATTAGATTATATGTAAACATTAGGGGAGTCATTATCTTTCTGGGGCTAGACAGGCAGACCATATCTGAAGTGCACTCTGCCTGCAATGACCTGAATCTGCCTATTTTTCTGGTTTCAGCTCATTAATATAGACCAGGGACTAGTGCCTGGGAGGAAAGATCTGTGAGGTCTGCTGTAGCAGTAATGGCCACCAGCTGTAAAACCTTTTCGCTGCTGTACCAAAAATTCTCCACCCTGATCCTCTTCTTCCTGCACATACAAATGAAGGAACTTGCCTGCTACATGGCTGCAATCAGTGGCCTTCCGGTCCCATAGAAACATAGAAACATAGACGATAGGAGCAGGAGTAGGCCATTCGGCCCCTCGAGCCTGCTCCGCCATTCAATGCGATCATGGCTGATCATCCAAATTCAGTACCTGTTCCCTGCTTTTTCCCCATACCCCTTGATCCCTTTAGCCTTAAGAAATATATCCAACTCCTTCTTGAATATATTTAATGAATTGGCCTCTACTGCCTTCTGTGGTAGAGAATTCCACAGGTTCACCACTCTCTGGGTGAAGAAATTCCTCCTCATTTCTGTCCTAAATGGTTTACCCCTTATCCTTAGACTGTGACCCCTGCTTCTGGGCTCCCCGACCATTGGGAACATCCTTCCTGCATCTAGTCTGTCCAGTCCTGTCAGAATTTTATAAGTTTCAATGAGATCCCCTCTCATTCTTCTAAACTCCAGCGAGTATAAGCCCAATCGACCCAATTTCTCCTCATATGTCATTCCTGCCATCCCAGGTATCAGCCTGGTGAATCTTCGCTGAACTCCTTCCATGGCAAGGACATCCTTCCTCAGATGAGGTGACCAAAACTGCACACAATACTCAAGATGTGGTCTCACCAAGGCCCTGTACAACTGCAGCAAGACATCCTTGTCCCTATACTCAAACCCACTCACTATGAAGACCAACATACCATTTGCCTTCTTAACCGCCAGCTGCACCTGCATGCTTACCTTCAGCAACTGGTGCACAAGGACACCCAGGTCTTGTTGCACTTCCCCTTCTCCCAATCTATTGCCATTCAGCTAATAATCTGCCTTCCTGTTTTTGCCACCAAAGTGGATAAACTCACATTTATCCACATTATTTTGCATCTGCCATGCTTCTGCCCAATCACCCAACCTGTCCAAATCATCCTGGAGTTTCTCGGCATCCTCCTCCCAGCACACACGCCCACCCAGCTTTGTGTTGTCTGCAAATTTGGAGATATTACATCTAGTTCCCTTGTCTAGATCATTAATATATATTGTGAATAACTGGGGTCCAAGGACCGATCCCTGCGGTACCCCACTAGTCACTGCCTGCCACTCGGAAAAAGACCCGTTTATTCCAACTCTTTGCTTTCTGTCTGCCAACCAGTTCTCTATCCAAGTCAATACCTTGCCCCCAATCCCATGTGCCTTAATTTTGCACGCTAATCTCTTATGCGGGACCTTATCGAAAGCCTTCTGAAAGTCCAAATACACCACATCCACTGGTTCTCCCTTATCTATTTTACCAGTTACATCCTCAAAAAATTCCAATAGATTAGTCAAGCACGATTTACCTTTTGTAAATCCATGTTGACTTTGTCCAATCCTGTCACTGTTTTCCAAGTGCTCTGCTATTACATCTTTTATAATGGATTCTAGCATTTTCCCCACTACCGATGTCAGTCTGTAATTCCCCGTTTTCTCTCTACCACCTTTTTTGAATAGTGGGGTAACATTAGCTACCCACCAATCCATGGGGACTGTTACAGAGTCTATCGAATATCCCGCTCAGATCCTGTGACCGGAGCACAGTTGGACACAAGACCTAAAGTCTAAGGCCCACTTCTGGGAGGCCCACTGGGTGCTCCCGCAAATGGGACCCTTCCGTGCCGTCCAAGGGGAAAATGAGATGGGAGGGTTAATTTACACGGATGATCCCGCTGATATAGGAAAATCGTTCCCTTTAACTATATATACATTATGGGAGTAAATATCTGCTGGAGTTCTCCCATTCATTCGCTCTAACTTCGGTGCAAGAGCTGTGGAAATCCTGGAGAAATGGCTCTTCTGCTGAAGTTACCATCATGATGATTACTTCAGTCCTGTTCTAAAGTCCATGATTCTTTATTTAATTCCTGGTCCAATATTATTTATTTAATTCTTGTCCTGATGTTAGTTAATTACTTTGTGGACTTCTGCTCCTCCTGGGCTTACCATAAAAATTGTAAAGCTTGCTGGGTCATTTTCTGAACAACTTCTAATGATCCCACAGTTTAGGCCACTCAATGCCTGATACAAATTAGCAAAGCGTGCACGGCACACGCTCTGCCCATTTATACCTGAAAGTTGCAATCGGTATCCTACAACCAGCAGAGGACCCCGATCTGCATATTTCAGGAGTCTCCTGCCTGTTTCAGGTGGGTAAGCAGCTCATTCATTTATAGGCCCACCTGAAAATTGCATCAGGCAGGGCTTAGGCATCAATGGAGCAGCCAAGATGCTTGAGCTGGCAGTTGAAAATTGCTCCCTTGTCTCCAGCATAGAAGGTTGTGTTTTTTCACTTATCTCTGAGACTACCAGTAGTATCCACAGTATTGGCATTTGAAATCAAACCTGGTGTCTGATGCTTCCTGCTACCTCTTTAATGTTGCCTCTTGCAGCTGCTAGCTGTCCCCTGGCACATCTGAATTCTTATCTCACTCTTCGCCCACTCCTGTGACTGGACCCGAAGCCCCACCCCACCCAACCTTGAGCCTCAAGGCTTCCTCCCCTACAGTCACAAAAGCTGCATTCCGACTGTTGCTGGGAATCTTATATTTAATCCTTTAAGTATACTTTCAATGTTTAAAAATTACTAAAAGCACTGGAGCACCTTTATGCCAATACCTCGTAATGGCCAAGAATGTGGCTTCTGTGACCGTAGGGAGGAGGGAAGCCTTGGGGTTCAAGATTGGGTTGTGTCAGAGTTCAGCCGAGATGGTGGCAGGAGAAAGTCTTAATGGGGTTCACCTAGCAAACTGTATTATTTAAAGTAAATACTCAATAGTATTTGTTTCAAATAATATAGTTTTGCCAGGTCACGGTTTGGAAAATGCTCTTCCATATTTCTGGAGAGTGAAAGAAATAAATTTTCCTTCATCTGCCTAATCCCCATTCTCACGTCCAAGCACCTTCTTATTATACCTTCCCTCTAGTTTCTTCCTTACTCCAATACCCTCTGTGTAAAGCACCATTACTCTCTCCTCCTACATCCTGCCGCTCCAACCTCCCCCATATTGAGAAGCCTTACTTTCCCCTCCTGCCACCACTTGACACTCCCACCTCCCATAATGCCAAGCACACATGCCTGCCCTGTCTGCCATGACCTGCTGTCATTAAGCCCCAACAAACATCATTGCTGTACTTTTTTCAGTAGCAGACTGTAACCCTGCCAACCAATAGTCCCATTCCCCTGGATCTCCCTCCGAGTATCCCCCGACCCAACAATCCTTTCCCCGGTGTTTCCACACACAGCAGCCCCCTTTCCATGCACTGGCACCTCGCTCCTAACACCTCCTATTGCCCAGGACATCCCCAGTGTTACCATATCATGAAATCCACGCACCCCACCCCCACACACCTTCTGGACTCCCCAACCTCCTCCAAGTGCTTACAATACTCTCTCACTGTACCCACACAGAGTTTCTACAACCTATATCCGTCCCAGCTGCAACATTTTCCTTGCCATCTTCCTCTTATTCCTGGGCTTTCAAAAAGGGAAAGAGATAAAAATAATGACAATAACCTCACTACTATTAAATTAATGTTAATAGTAATAAAGGTCACTGATTTACAGGCAAATACACACATAATCATGGAATTTAAGCCTGAAAATATCACGAACACTCCTACAAAATCCTATAATGAAAATAAAATTTGATTTACTGTGAATCAATGGCACTCATAATACATTAAACATTCCATGTCATAAAACATGGAATGTATAATGTATATACATTATTCACTGTGAATAACACCCTGGACGCTCTGCTTCTCTGAAAAACATACAAAAAAAGAAAGACTAGCAGTTATGTCCTTCTGGTCTTTCTGGCCTTCAGATAACCGAGCTTCTCCCCAAGGAGAGGAAGCAACAGCAGCTGCAATTAGTCTGCAATGTCAATGTGTCTATTGAAATCATTTCTCCACAGTGAGTACTTGATCAGTGGCCTTCAAGGGACAGGTAGGTTAGCAGTTAACTAGCACAACCATCCTCCAGATCCCAGATTACCTTTGAGTAATGCCACTGATGATCAGATTATAAATATAAATAAATGGATTGTAAACATAAATATATCTAATATTTTTAATATATCTTCTGCATATATAAGGCATTGTGTTTAGCACAGACTTGCACATTACATCACATGTCCTGTAAAATATGGCCTGTATAACATTTGAGATGTCACTGTCACACTTTCAGCATTTTGCTTGTATAGATGGAACTTTCTGGGAGCTGATTGGCTCAAATTTTGCATTCAAACAATAGCGACAAATCAGTATCGGAGATGTACAGAACTGATGGATCAAAAGCTAGGATAGTAAGGAGCAGAGTAGGGGGGCATCCTTTACCTGGTTTATGGTAATTTACCTTCCTTTACCCGGTTTACGGTAATTTACCTGGTCATGCAGCCTTTTTTTCCACTGCACTGTGACCAATACCAATCAGCGGTTTCGAATCGCTAAACCCACCCTTCCAGTTCTGACTGGAGGAACTTATAATTAATGATATAATAAAAACGGACAAATGGTTTGGATGCAAGAAAGTCAAACTTTATTAACTAAATAAACTACACCACACGATCAATGTAATCACGGTAAAATTGCTTAGATAGGGGAGGAAAAACGGGCATAACGAGGTAAAAATGACTAAAATAACAATTCTAACGAAATCCCACTTTACTCCCCACCCCTATGCCTATCCTAAGTTGCCTTGTGGAAGGTCAGAAAAATATATGCTCACCACTATAATGCCAGCTCCGTGTCCCACGAGATCTTCACTGTCCTGAAGTAAAGAAACACCCCAGTGTTTAAAAAGTAAACTGCTGGTGTTCTTACTTCTTCAGACAGACTCCCACACTGAAGAGGGCACACGGAGGCAAGCCAGAGAGAGAGAGAGAGAGAGGCCTCCGAGAAGCTATCTCTATATACCCCAATTTTGGGGCCGAAATGTTCCCGCCCACATCCGGAGTTTTCTGGGCTAAAACAAAGGGATCCAAACCATCCACTTGTCTGGGATGGGTTCGAATAAAGTTGCCATTGTCTATGATGGCTGTCGATAAAACTGCAGGGGTTTTGAATGTGTCTTCATTCATCCTGATGGGTTTGAATTGGGTTGCCATTGTCTGTGATGGCTGTCGATAAAACTGCAGGGGTATTGAATGTGTCTTCATTCTGGGGCCGAAATGTTCCCGCCCACATCCAGAGTTTTCTGGGCTAACAAAAGAGATACAACTGTCCCCATTGTCAAGTAATGGGTGATTCAAACCCATTCATTCTTAAACTGTTCCTTTTCTTAGTCTAAAAAGTCTCTTCCATAGTTTAGGTGTGTTTCATTGTGTGTGATGGATTTTGAATGGAGTTGGATTACTGTGTAAACAGAAACCCATTCTCTTGTGGTCATTGAAACCACAGTCAAGTGGTTTTAATCCCTTGTGCAAACATCCTTGTAAATAAACATCGATTGTCTCTGGAGGGAGGGAGAAACTCCCCTTTTGATTGACAGAATTTGACTGCCAACTTTGATCCTCCCCCTTTTCACAGACATACATGAGCTGCTTCCAAGCCCTTTGCCCTTGGCCATGCTTTTCTGACGGCCATTTTTATCCCTGGGCAATTTACCAAACTCAAGGGTACAATTTTTAATAAAAATGTACTGCCTTAAGGTGTGCGATTTTTTACAAAGTTCTCTGATTCCGGTGTTGTCCAAGTGCTGCTTAGCTCACGGGCTCCTTAACCCCGCCTTTTGTGATTCTGGGCACGTTTTAAAACATTGTCCAACCCAGAGACAATTTAAATCACGCAAAGTCTTTCTCCACGATGTGGATTAATATTTCCCGATCTTCGGGGCTGAGGGGATTTTGCAAACCTTTACATTCCTCCCTTGGATACTTCCAACTTGCTTGTAGTATCTTCTTGAAGAAGTGAGCAAAATCTTCTGACCCCTCACAAACAGCCATCCCCTGTATTTACCTATAGCTCCCTATCACTGATTCCCCAACCCGTCTATTCCCCTCAAATCCGAGAAAAAACCGTGGTACGGTAGGCATCTACAGATATATCAACTACAAAATGTTACAATAAGAGGTCTCATACCCCTGCACCACTTGTTACATTATAACATATTACAAACTGTTGCAATCTTGGTTATACATTGTAATCAAAATGATCACAAACACGGAGAGGGTCCTACGCCTCTGCACCACTTGGAACTGTAAAAGAAAATACAAAAAATCTTCATTAAACATTTGAAACAAAATGCTAAAATAAGCCCCGACCATCATGTGCCAATGATGGGTCACGAAATTTGAGTGGGTATTGCTTCTCCCATCAGGGCAGTAAATGTTCCTTCCACCCCCCTTTAGTGGCCTTAAACTTTTAAAACATACAGAATGGATTTTTACAGAACAGTCTGATCTGCCCGCCCCAAGCCATTCCCTTGTCCCTTTGTGGAGGGGGGGTACCCCTCATGTTTCACAGACCGAGACCGGGGAGTATGGGATCGTGACTCCCAGTCCCTCCCCCTCCCGTCTTCCCTCGACTGGCTGCAGTAAATGATGGGTGCCTGTGTGGTGGCTCTCACTGGCCCCACACTCAAACTTGGATCCCAGATCCGGCCACCCACTCATCCTCCCCAGCCACACTTACACTCTAACCTTGCCCATGGGCCCCGGGTGTGTTCCTCCCTTCCCCGAATGCACCCACACGACTCTTGGGTCTCCCCTTCCCCTTTACAATCTTTCCCGGGCCATCACCACCCACTCCCGGGGAACGCATCCCTATCTGACAAGGCACCCACGCTTCCCCACCATGACTCCTCAATAGCGAGGTCTCCCGCAAGTTAAATTCGGTCAGAATAGTGCTGGGTTGGGGCCGTGTCCCACCCAGCTGGGGCCATCTCTTCCACATAGGATGAGCAGGCAGGTTCCTCCGGACCCTGTCCGGTTTCTCCTGAAGGTCGCTGCGGGGTCTCCTCCTGGATTTGTCCAGTGGCAAGGTGATCCCCAACATTCTGTATCCATATCTTCATTCGATGCCCAGCTCGGGATGGGCGAACAGGGCTGCTCCTTTGTCCACTCTCCTGCAAAAGAACTCAAAAGGACACGCAGCCAGGTCTCTCACTGACCTGCTGCCTTAGGTGGAGACATGGTCGGGTCCCTCGACCTCGGACCAAAATACAAGCATTTGGCACACTTATAAACTTAAACTTTAAAATTAAACTCAAAACTACTAGTTATATCAAAACTTAAATTTCAAACACCTTAAAAGCATGCTATAAACATTGGTTACTTAACACAAAGCTATAATACAAATGCCGCCTGTCTCCGGACGGCCAGGCTAATCTCTGGTGTCACTGTCGCAGATTACTGCTGCCTGCAGCGAAGCTGGACTGCCTCCTGCTTCTGGTCCCTGGAAGCTTATGGCTGCTGATTGGGGACCTCTGCCCTTTGGCTTCTCCCTGGTTCGAGAGTCCACCCTACTCCACTGTAAAGTGGGTGACCATCTTATCTCGGGCTTGCGGACCCGCTGAGACCTTCTGAGGGGCGTCTCTGTGGGGGAAACTTTGGCTGATGGACCCTGAGCCTGGGTCACAGCCCTAGCTGGCTGGGAACCTTCTTCCCCTGATGCAAAAAGCCCGCACTGTAAAATATACCTGGCAGCCTGCCGGTACTCCGGGTTTGTCTACTTTTGGGATAAATGGTTCGTTCTCGGGCTGGCAATCAGTAACTAGTGGTGTTCCGCAGGGGTCAGTGCTGGGACCCCAACTCTTTACAATCTATATTAACGATTTGGAGGAAGGGACCGATTGCAACATATCCAAGTTTGCCGATGATACAAAGATGGGAGGGAAAGCAGTGAGTGAGGAGGACATAAAAAACCTGCAAAAGGACATAGACAGGCTAAGTGAGTGGGCAGAGATTTGGCAGATGCAATATAATGTTGGAAAGTGTGAGGTTATGCACTTTGGCAGAAAAAATCAAAGAGCAAGTTATTATCTAAATGGAGAGAAACTGCAAAGTGCTACAGTACAAAGGGATCTGGGGGTCCTGGTGCATGAAACACAAAAAGTTAGTATGCAGGTGCAGCAGGTGATCAGGAAGGCCAATGGAATCTTGGCTTTTATTGCAAGGGGGATGGAGTATAAAAGCAGGGAAGTCATGCTGCAGTTATACAGGGTATTGGTGAGGCCACACCTGGAATACTGCGTGCAGTTTTGGTTTCCATATTTAAGAAAAGATATACTTGCTCTCGAGGCAGTTCAGAGAAGGTTCACTCGGTTGATTCCAGAGATGAGGGGGTTGACGTATGTGGAAAGGTTGAGTAGGTTGGAACTCTACTCATTGGAGTTCAGAAGAATGAGAGGCGATCTTATCGAAACATATAAGATTGTGAGGGGGCTTGATCGGGTGAATGCGGTGAGGATGTTTCCACTGATGGGTGAAACTAGAACTAGGGGGCATAATCTTAGAATAAGGGGCTGCCCTTTCAAAACTGAGATGAGGAGAAACTTCTTCACTCAGAGTGTAGGAAATCTATTGAATTTGCTACCCCAGAGAGCTGTGGAAGCTGCAACATTAAATAAATTTAAAATGGAGATAGACATTTTCCTAGCAGATAAGGGAATTAGGGGTTACGGGGAGAGGGCAGGGAAGTGGACGTGAGTCTAGATTCAGATCAGCCATGATCCTATTGAATGGCGGAGTAGGCCCGAGGGGCCGTATGGCCTACTCCTGCTCCTATTTCTTATGTTCTTATGTTCTTTCTCTACCCATTCCTGTACTGGGGGCAGGTATCCCCTCACCACCCGCTGCTGGTGGCTGAAAATCTTCCTCTCCAGGTCCAAAACCTGTTATTGGCCCTGAGGAAAGATTTTATCGACTCCATGACAGAGTCGACTGTATCGGGAGGAGTTTATGTCTCTGCCTTCTGAGTTGGGGCTGTGGGGGTCCTGGCTTTATTGTCTCTCCCAGGCTTTTTACAATCCCTGCGCCAGTGGCCCTCCTCCCCGCACCTGTAACAAGTGATCTTGTTCTGGGAGGGATGGCTCCCCTCCTGGCGCCACTCTTTCTTGTATTGAGCCAGGTTTAACCTCGTGGACCTTACCCTTTTGCTGGGGGGGGTCCCACTATACCTACCATTCCTATATGCTACCGTGAGCTGCCGGATTACAGTCTCTTCGGTTGCTAGGGGGTCTTGGTGGTCAAACCAAGTATCAGCCTTTGCTTTTATCTGGGGCAGGTAATTGGACACCAGGCAAGGAAGCCATTGGGTCTGCTGCTGCTGGTTCAGTTGTGCCCTATTTTGTACCCCTGTTGTAGACTGGCCACAGCCTGTCTGCAAATGCCTGTGGGGTCTCCCCTTCCTTCTGCAGTGTTTTCCCTATGAGATTGAACGGATTGCCGTCGTTCGCACCCATGTCTTCCAGTATTTCCTCCTTTGGGTTCTCAAAACCCTTCTGCCCTCTCTTAGCCTCATCTGAAAGGGTCTGATAGAGCTTACTGTCCACAGAGAAAAGCAACATTTTGGCTTTCTCTTCGTCATCACAGCCGTTAACACAGGCTGACTGTTTTTTTTGTTTTTTTTATTCATTGATGGGATGTGGGCGTCGCTGGCTAGGCCTGCATTTAGTGCCCATCCCTAATTGCCCTTGAGAAGGTGGTGGTGAGCCGCCTTCTTGAACCGCTGCAGTCCATATGGTGTAGGTACACCCACAATGCTGTTAGGATAGGAGTTCCAGGATTTTGGCCCAGCGACAGTGAAGGATCGGCGATACAGTTCCAAGCCAGGATGGTGTGCGGCTTGGAGGGGAACTTGTGAGGTGGTGATGTTCCCATGCATTTGCTGCCCTTGTCCTTCTAAGTGGTAGAGGTCGCGGGTTTAGAAGGTGCTGTTGAAGGAGCTTTGACGAGTTGCTGCAGTGCATCTTGTAGATGGTACACACTACAGCCACAGTGCGCCGGTGGTGGAGGGAGTGAATGTTGAAGGTGGTGGATGGAGTGCCAATCAAGCGGGCTGCTTTATCCTGAATGGTGTCGAGCTTCTTGAGTGTTGTTGGAGCTGCACTCATCCAGGCAAGTGGAGAGTATTCCATCACACTCCTGACTTGTGCCTTGTAGATGGTGGAAAGGCTTTGGGGAGTCAGGAGGTGAGACACTCGCCGCAGAATTCCCAGCCTCTGGCCTGATCTTGTAGCCACAGTATTTATATGGCTGGTCCAGTTCAGTTTCTGATCAATGGTAACCCCCAGGATGTTGATAGTGGGGGATTCAGCGATGGTAATACCATTGAATGTCAAGGGGAGATGGTTAGAGTCTCGCTTTTTGGAGATGGTCACTGCCTGGCACCAGGCCTCTGAGCTGTTGGGTATCATAGGGTAGCAGATAGGTATGCTGAACAGCCCCTGGGTCATTATTGTTCACGGGTGGACCGTACCTCCGTTGTCAGAGTGGGTACACTGGTCCTGGTCCCTGCCTGCCTAGCGGGACCTGCTGGCATTCTCCTACCACCCCATTGTCCATCCCTTCTTGCTGCCAGAGCTCCTCAAAACTCGGAGCTATGGGCTGCGGTCTTGGGATCTCTAATTCCCTGGCCAGCTCTGTTCTGGGTGCTGCCTGTGGGGCGGTTTGGTTTGGGCAGCTGGTACTGTCTGACGGACTTCCCTTCGGACTTACGAGACATACCATCCCTTTAGTCCTTAATAACCCCATACCCAAGCTCTCTATCTTTCTGTTACATGGGGTATGATCTGCTCCACTAAACCTTTGGTCGCAGGCCAGTTTATAAGCTGCCTTTACCTCCATAACCATTTCCTCCTGCTCTGTTACTTCTGAGGTGAGGCGGGCATTCTCTTCCCGCAGTCTCACCTCGTTACTCTTAGCTTCTGTAATTTGGCACTTTAGGAACTCTATCTTGTGCCTCGCATGGCTTTTGCCCTAGCTAGCTTCTTGGGTGAGGTGTGCGTTTTCCTCCTGTAGCCTCATCTCACTGTCCCTAGCCTTTGTGACTTCCTGCACAAGGCGCTCTATCTCTGCCTGGCATTTTGTGACCTCTAGTGTGAGGCGTGCATTTTCTTCCCGCACCCTCATCCCACTATCTCTGGCCTTATTCACCTCTCTTATGAGGCGTTCTACCTGCGCCTGGCATTTTCCAAACTCTGACTCCCGATTCTTGGCCTCTTTAACCTCCTCCCGCACCCTCATCTCACCCTTCTTAACCCAGCCACCTATACCATAATAGGTCAGCTTACACGCTGCCGCTAACTTCTGCAGGGCTACCCACAGACTAAAAGCAAGAAAAGCAAGAGCTGATGCTTTCTCCAGATCCAGAGCACTTATCATATCAAAAACTGCCTCCAGTACTGCCGCGGTTGCCAATTTGTAGAGGGGCATCCTTTACCTGGTTTACGGTAATTTACCTTCCTTTACCTGGTTTACGGTAATTTACCTGGTCAAGCAGCCTTTTTTTCCACTGCACTGTGACCAATACCAATCAGCTGTTTCAAATCGCTAAACCCATCTGTGGTGTATGTAACCGTTCCACCTTTAAGAGAACTATTTTAAGAGATGCACTACTTTATCTTGGCTGCTGTATACTGTAATACCGGTGGTGACCACACCGGTATATAAGTGCTGTGTAATGATTTATTGGGCAGTTCAGCCTGACCTCCGACTCGTAAAGACCTGTTGAATTTACTCTTGTGGTCTGTGTGCAGTGATTCTTATTAACAATAACTAGAACACACAGACTTAACAGTGGCGACGATGACGATCTTACCCTGCGGCAGAGATATATCCAAGGCAGTTTAACGGGCGTCGAGAAGAGGCATCCGCTCTCATCATCCTGCTGAGAAAAGACTCGGGTCTGAAGAGCAAGGAAGAATCCTGACACGAAGCCTTCCATCAGCAACAGGCAGTGATCATCCCTTCTATCACGGTGGTGGGTAAGCCGATCAGCGATGAGCAGCAAGTCGGCCACGTTGGCTGTGAAGTAGGGGAGGGAAAAACGGAGGATATATGGGCGGAGAACTCGACCACGGCCGGGGAAAAGAGCCGGACAGAAGTCGGGGCCAGAGGCGCTGAGACTGGGGCAGCGTAAGGCACGGGAGCCGCGGTGAATGCAAACGCAGCCGGTGTAAAAGACCGGGCTGCAAGCGGGCTGGGAGATGCAACAGCGTCGAGAGAGAGCTCGACCGCGACCGGGGAAAAAGGCCGGGCAGCTACCGAGGCCGCGAGGCGTGGGAGAAAAAAAAAACCACGGAGAACTCAGCCGCAGCCGGGGGAAAGGACCGGACTTCAAGAGGGGCTGGGAGGCACGATTTGAGAACCGCTGGGGAGGGCGAACGCAGCAATACGGCAATCGCCATTAGAGCCAGCGGGGGAGAAAGGCAAACGCGGGAAGCCGCCATTTTCATAGGCGGTGGAAGAAGACAAGCGCGGGAAACCGCCATTCTCTTTTTGTTTCTCAAGAAGATTGCGAGGATGCCTAAGCGTGGTAACATCAATGATTTCGATCCCGATGTTGAAGATTGGGCCACGTATGTAGAACGCATAGAGATTTATTGTAAGGCAAATAAAATATCAGATGAAGATAAAGCACTAACCTTACTAAACTCAATGGGTGCGAAGACATACGGGCTATTGAAGCATCTTCTATCACCAGCTAAACCGGCGGATCAGGCTTTCGCTAATATTGTTGCTGTCCTGAGAAATCATTTGAACCCCACACCGCTGATGTTAGCGGAACGATTTAAATTTTATGCGAGAACACAACTGAAAGAGGAAAGCAACGCGGAGTATTTAATTGAACTGCGTAAGCTAGCGAAATACTGTCAGTTTGGGGAAAGACTGACAGAGGCAATGAGAGACAAATTCGTGTGTGGATTGTCGAAAGAAGGAACACAAAAGCGGCTGCTTGAAGAGAATGATCTTACACTTGATAAGGCTGTCACTATTGCAGCATCGCACGAAGCCGCAGCGAGAGGCACTGCGGAAATGCAGCTGAAGGCAGCGGTACTCAGCGTAGATCAAATGGCTTTGGGTACGGCGAAATGTTATCGTTGTGGAAAGACAACACACGATCAGAACCAATGCTGGTTTAAAAATCAGGAATGTAGAAAATGTGGCAAGCTTGGTCACATAGCTAAAGTATGCCGGTCAGGAAAGAAGACCAGCAACAAAAAGTCACCGCAGGAAAAGTGCAGAAAGGTACATAAGGTGGCTGAGAAGAGTTCGGATGAACAGAATTCGGATTCAGACTCCAACAGCAAGGAACTGGATAGTCTGAGAATTCACAATGTGAGTAAGGAAGCTGACCTACAAACTATCTGGGTCACACTTCAGATAGCAGGAGTCCAAGTGAAGATGGAATTGGACACCGGATCGGTGTTGACGGTCATGAATAAGCAAGATTACAAAAGGTTATTCACACATATTCCCCTACGGGATACAGAGATAGTATTGCAGACATACACGGGGCAAAGAGTATACCCCATCGGAAAGATAAAAGTCAAGGTGGTACACAAGGGCAAAGAACACCAAGGAATGGACTTATATGTACTACCTGAGGGAAGTCCACCACTTCTGGGACGGGAGTGGATCAGGAAAATAAATATGGACTGGCACTCCCTAAAAGCAATAACGGTAGATTCCGGAAAAAAAGATGTCAAACCTGAACGATTGTCCAGAATATTGGATGAGGTTAAAGAGGTGTTCCAACAGGGACTGGGAACACTGAGAGGAATTACGGCAAAAATCAAGATTGCAGAACATGCAAACCCAAAATTTTTCAAAGCCAGACCGATACCTTTTGCGATACGACCTGCTGTGGAAGCTGAGCTGGAAGGGCTAGAACGTTCAGGAGTACTGTCTAAGGTGGACTGGAGTG
The DNA here is from genome assembly GCF_052327205.1 of Somniosus microcephalus. NCBI lineage: Eukaryota > Metazoa > Chordata > Chondrichthyes > Squaliformes > Somniosidae > Somniosus > Somniosus microcephalus. The sequence goes on along the minus strand of NC_140988.1, from coordinate 75,964,077 downwards.
AGTGGGCCACACCCATTGTTCCCGTCATGAAGCGTTCATCGAGTAACAAGCCAGGGGAACCGGGGAAGGTCCGCATCTGTGGAGACTTCAAGATCACGGTTAATCCGGTGCTTCACACGGTGCAATATCCGCTTCCGCGGATTGAGGATATCTTTGCTTCATTGTCTGGCAGGAAACACTTCACCAAGATAGACCTGGCGCAAGCGTACTTACAGATGGAAGTTGAGGAAGAGTCGCGCCAGTATCTCACAATCAACACGCACAGAGGCTTGTATCGATATAATAGACTGGTTTTTGGAGTGGCTTCGGCTCCAGCAATTTGGCAGAGGGCCATGGAGCAGGTATTACAGGGAATTCCAAGCACTCAATGTTACTTGGACGATATCCTGATTACAGGAGATGACGATGAGGAACACCTTGCAAATTTGAAACTGGTGCTCACCAGATTGAAGGAATATGGACTTCGAGTTAATCGCCAGAAATGTGAGTTCTTTCAGAAACGGATCTCGTACTGTGGTCATGTCATTGACCAGGAGGGGCTGCACAAGTCACCTGACAAGATCGAAGCTGTTGTGAAGGCTCCCGCTCCGGAAAATGTATCCCAGTTGAGGTCGTTCCTAGGGTTGATTAACTATTACCATAAGTTTCTGCCAAATCTATCCACGGTGCTGCACCCGCTGAATGCTCTTTTGCAGAAAGAAGTACCATGGAAGTGAGCGAGGACTGTAAGAAGGCCTTTCGCAAAAGCAAGGCATTGATCACCTCAGAGGAAGTGTTGGCTCACTTCAACCCAACGCTACCTATTCATTTAGCTTGTGATGCTTCTCCTTATGGTATTGGAGCAGTACTCTCACACAAGTTGCCAAATGGCTTGGAAAGGCCAGTCGCATTTGCATCCAGATCATTGACCTCCGCTGAGTGCAACTATGCTCAGATAGATAGGGAGGCTCTCAGCCTTGTGTGGGGAGTAAAGAAGTTTAATCATTACCTGCAGGGCCAGAGGTTTACACTGCTGACAGACCACCAGCCGTTGGTATCCATTTTTAACCCTAAGAAGGGTGTTTCGGTGATGACAGCACAGAGGCCTAGAAATTGAGTTTTGGCGCAGCCAGGGCTTTAGCGCCGGAAGTTAGTGCCGGAGCTAAGTCGCGCTGGTCGGGCCCAAAATTCACCAATTCTGCGCCCAAACAGCTGCCGGCGCTGCTGAGAGCTGTTTGCGCCTGAAAACTGGCGCTACGCGCTGAATATCGGCGCTATTCCGGCGCTGCGGCGCCCGCTGCGGTGCGGCAGGTTCGGGAAGTGCAAGCCTCCTCCTTCCCTTAAGGAGGAGCTGCCTGCACCCGGCCGCGGCCCGCGAAAATCTTTTTAAAAATGAGCCCGGCACCTCGGACAAGTGCCGGGCTTGCTTCTGTTCCGGGGGGGGGGGGGAAGTCCGGGGAGGGAGCTGCGGCCAGGCGGCCGGCGGGAAAGCGGCCGGCCGCCGCGGTGCCTTTAATGCGCCGGCGCAAAGTGATGTAAGACTCTGTTGCCAGAGTCTTAGTTGCGGCTGCCACGGGCGAGGCGGCCGCAACTGAATTTCGGCGCTGGGGCCCGTCGGCATGGCAACCGGGATGCTGCGCACACCGATGACGTCATCGGTGCCGGCGCAGCGCTACCGGTCTACCGCGGCGGAAGGGCCCCAGGCAATTTCGGCGCCGGCGCCAATTGCAGCGCTAGGCCCTCTAGCGCCGCAAAATCGGCGCTAAGGGCACTGAATTTCTAGCCCAGAGGCTCCAGAGATGGTCCCTTTTCCTAGGGGCACATCAATATCAGATAGAATTCAAAGGTACAAAGCAGCATGGTAATGCTGATGGGCTGTCGCGCCTGCCACTACCTACTGAGGAGGAGGCACCGACGGTTGACCCGGTGGAGTTATTTCACTCGACCATCATCGAATGTTTACCTGTCACCAATGCAAATATTGAAAGGGAGACTAGGAATGACCCGACACTGTCCCGGGTCTACGACTTGACAGTAAAGGGATGGCCAGCCCATGGTGATCCACTGTTACCGGCATTCTCAGCAAGACGAGAACAGCTGTCCATCTGTCAGGGAACATTGATGTATGGAACAAGGGTGATTATCCCTCCTAAGTTAAGAGAGAGAGTTCCAAAAGAACTACATGAAGGTCATCTGGGGGGAGTCAAGATGAAAAGCCTTGCTAGGGCTTATGTGTGGTGGCCGGGTATCGACCAACAGATAGAGGATCTGATGAAAAGCTGCTCAGGGTGCCTAAAAGTCCAAAATGCACCTCCAATTGCACCGCTGCATCCATGGGAATGGCCTTCAACCCCATGGCAACGTGTACATGTTGACTTTGCTGGTCCATTCATGGATTCCATGTTTTTAATTGCAGTGGACGCACATTCTAAATGGCCAGAAGTGATTAAGATGACTACCACTACCTCGGAGAAGACGATCGCGGTGCTAAGAACGATATTTGCAAGAAATGGATTGCCAGAGCAAATATGTTCAGACAACGGACCACAGTTCGTGTCAGAGGAATTCCAGAAATTCCTGAAGAAGAATGGGGTGAAACATTATACCTCTGCCCCATATCATCCAGCTACGAATGGGCTGGCCGAGAGGTTTGTACAGACGTTCAAAAAGGCAATAAAGGCCATGAGCGAAGATTAGATTCCACTGCAACACAAGGTGGACAATTTCCTACTGGCATATCGAAACGCCACCCATGCAACAACAAGCCAAAGTCCTGCCATGATGTTCTATAACAGGAGGTTGCGGTCCAGGTTGGACTTGTTAAAACCAAATGTGCGGAGGGAAGTCGAAAACAAACAGTTCCAGCATATCAATAACAAGCCCACTCGGAGTTTTGAAATAGGACAACCGGTGTTAGCCAGGGACTATAAAAACGAGAAATGGCAATCTGGTACAATTCGGGCCAGACAAGGACCCCTGATGTACATGGTAGATGTTGGTGAAAATGTAATGCGACGTCATGCTGACCAACTGGTGGGATCGAGAACAAGGGTCGAGCCCATGGTTACGACAGAGACAACCGTGGAGGAAGTTAGTGAACCTGAAGCATCTACCTCAGAAGTGAATATACCTGATGATGATGTCCTATCCATAGGGGATCAACTAGTTGAGTCACCCCAGCAACGAGAACCAGAGACCCCTGAAAGGCGTTATCCGTCTCTGATCAGGAGGCCTCCTCAGAGGCTGAATCTGTGAACTGTTTTTACATGAAGTTGTGTATATATGTTATTATGTTGGGCCAGAAATTGGTGAACGGGGCTTGCCGCGCGTGCAAGCCCCGTATATGCACTTACCCGGCGCTACTGCCGATCAGCTCCAGGGACGCCTGGACTTGGTGTTTGAAAAAGAAGAATCCCGGGCAGCGTATGATGTCACGCCGCCCAGGAGTGCAGCCAGCGCGAAGCCAGGAGCGTGCAGTGCAAGTGAGACACGCCCCTTGAGGTCTCAGTTTCACTGGACACGCCCCCAATGTTTCTGTCAAGCTGCTAAGCATTTTTACATGCAAAGCAGCAGTTTAAATAGGTTTTTGGAAGTTTTTTGAAGATTTTGGTAACTTTTATAAACTTTTTAAAATGTTTACATTATTTTGAGTAATCTGAAGTAGTTTTAAAGAGAATTAAAGCAATTTAAAGACTTTTAAAAGCCCTAAAAGAATTTTTTTAATTCCATTTATTTATTTAGCAATGTCGTCGTCATACGTGTCTTCACACTGTTCCCTTTCGGCAACTGTATGAAGTGGTGGAAGGATTTATGGCCATGATTAACGCTCATTCCGTGACCGTAACAATCTTTGAACCAGCCATTAGGGCGGTTAGTCCTATGGCGGGAGGGTTTTACGGGCTCCCACAAGCTATACAAGGAGGGGGGGCCACCCACATCCACGGACGCAAATATCCCACTGGATGTCAACACAGAATTTAGAGCCGGAGCTCCGACTCCACTTGCCGGGACTGTCTGGAGCAGGGTTCGAAACCCTACCCTGATCTGGCCCAGCGGCGGGGATCCTACCGCTATGACAAAGGCCCAATCCGATTAGCAACGTGAAATGGCAGCATAGGGCTCCAGTCACGGGGAGGGAAAAGGTGCAGGAAACGTATGGGTGTCACCTTTTGTGCGGAGTGGGCCTTTTGCGTAGCAGTAAGCATCCCCGCTGCTGGGCCAGAAGGAGTAGGGTTTTGAACCCCACTCCAGACAGTCCCGGCAAGTGGAGTCGGAGCTCCAACTTTAAATTCTGGGTGGACATCCAGCGGGATACTTGCGTCCGTGGGTGTTGGTGGCCCCCCCCCCACCTCAGATGGGTTGTGGGAGCCCGTAAAACCCTCCCGCCATAGGACTAACCACCCTAATGGCTGGTTCAAAGATGGTTACGGTCACGGAATGAGCGTTAATCACGGCCATAAATCCTTCCACCACTTCATACAGTTCCCCAAAGGGAACAGTGTGAGGATACGTACGATGATGACCTCTTGCGCAATGCACCTCCTTGGACCCTCAGTCGCAGATGCGAGGGGGCAAGTCGTGCAATTGTTAAATTTTTCATTTTACTGACATGTAAAATGTTGGCCCAGTAATTCCCTTCCAAATGCACGAGTACGGTCGGGGTACTTACGCATCTGGCTGGATGAAATGCCGGTTTTCAGCATGCACAGTGCATGTGGGGAAAACCGGCATTTCCTGTCCTCTGAACGAAGGGGTTCAGAGGCAGAACGCGTGCGACTGCACAGGCAGCGCGTGTGCAGTATAATTCGCCGCTTTCATTAATGCTTTCAGTGAGGTCAAGTCCTTACAACTTACACATGAAAAAAGCATGGGTACAGTTGCTCCAGAGGCTGCGGAGGAAGATATTTGTTATCGTGGAGCTTCTGAAAGTATGTATGTCTGTATATATTCCTTTGCGTGTTATGTATATATTCCTTTACTTATGTGTATGAATGTCTTATTTAATTATGACTTTCAGAGAAAGTAACTTATTGGAAAATCATAATTAAAAACATACATTCATACACATTAGTAAAGGAATATAAAACATACATACATATACGTAAAGGAATATATGTGGACATACATACATAACTCATTCTCACATTCCATTCACACAGCCACAATTGCTCCTTCTACCTACCGTTCTGAAAACCCTTTAAAAAAAAAAAATTTTAACTTTAAAACTTACTTAAAATTTCTTAAAATAACTTCCCTCCCTTTCCCAAACAAAAATATTGCATTTCAGAAGCTCCACGATAAAATATATCTTCCTCCGCAGCCAATGAACAACTTTACACTTGCTTTTTTCAAGTGTAACTTCTAAGGACTTACCCTCACTGAATCCATCATTGAAATCCACAAAGTTCACTGCGCAAGTGCTGCCTGTGCAGTCGCATGCGCTGTGAATAGACCTCAGGTCTGGAAATGCCGGCGTTCCCCGCATGCGCTGTTCCTGCTGAACGCCGGCATTTCCAACGGCCAAATGCGTGAGTACCCCGACCATACTCACGCTTCTGGCCGCGAATTTCTGGCCCGTTATGTTTAATGGGGAATATATACTGTTAAGCTAAAAAGGGAGGATTGTGGTGTATGTAACCGTTCCACCTTTAAGGGAACTATTTTAAGAGATGCACTACTTTATCTTGGCTGCTGTATACTGTAATACCGGTGGTGACCACACCGGTATATAAGTGCTGTGTAATGATTTATTGGGCAGTTCAGCCTGACCTCCGACTAGTAAAGACCTGTTGAATTTACTCTTGTGGTCTGTGTGCAGTGATTCTTATTAACAATAACTAGAACACACAGACTTAACACCACCTTTCCAGTTTTGACTGGAAGAAATTATAATTAATGATATATTAAAAACGGACAAATGGTTTGGATGCAAGAAAGTCAAACTTTATTAACTAAATAAACTACACCACACGATCAATGTAATCACGGTAAAATTGCTTAGATAGGGGAGGAAAAACGGACATAATGAGGGAAACGACTAAAATAACAATTTTAACGAAATCCCACTTTACTCCCCACCCCTATGCCTATCCTAAGTTGCCTTGTGGAAGGTCAGAAAAATATATGCTCACCACTATAATGCCAGTTCCGTGTCCCATGAGATCTTCACTGTCCTGAAGTAAAGAAACACCCCAGTGTTTTAAAAGTAAACTGCTGGTGTTCTTACTTCTTCAGACAGACTCCCACACTGAAGAGGGCACACGGAGGCAAGCCAGAGAGAGAGAGAGGCCTCCGAGAAGTTATCTCTATAGACCCCAATTTTGGGGCCGAAATGTTCCCGCCCACATCCAGAGTTTTCTGGGCTAAAACAAAGGGATCCAAACCATCCACTTGTCTGGGATGGGTTTGAATAAAGTTGCCATTGTCTATGATGGCTGTCGATAAAACTGCAGGGGTTTTGAATGTGTCTTCATTCATCCTGATGGGTTTGAATTGGGTTGCCATTGTCTGTGATGGCTGTCGATAAAACTGCAGGGGTATTGAATGTGTCTTCATTCTGGGGCCGAAATGGTCCTGCCCACATCCAGAGTTTTCTGGGCTAACAAAAGAGATACAACTGTCCCCATTGTCTAGTAATGGGTGATTCAAACCCATTCATTCGTAAACTGTTCCTTTTCTTAGTCTAAAAAGTCTCTTCCGTAGTTTAGGTGTGTTTCATTGTGTGTGATGGGTTTTGAATGGAGTTGGATTACTATGTAAACAGAAACCCATTCTCTTGTGGTCATTGAAACCACAGTCAAGTGGTTTTAATCCCTTGTGCAAACATCCTTGTAAATAAACATCGATTGTCTCTGGAGGGAGGGAGAAACTCCCCTTTTGATTGACAGAATTTGACTGCCAACTTTGATCCTCACCCTTTTCACAGACATACATGAGCTGCTTCCAAGCCCTTTGTCCTTGGCCATGCTTTTCTGACAGCCATTTTTATCCCTGGGCAATTTACCAAACTCAAGGGTACAATTTTTAATAAAAATGTACTGCCTTAAGGTGTGCGATTTTTTACAAAGTTCTCTGATTCCGGTGTTGCCCAAGTGCTGCTTAGCTCACGCGCCCCTTAACACAGCCTTTTGCGGTTCTGGGCATGTTTTAAAACATTGTCCAACCCAGAGACAATTTAAATCACGCAAAGTCTTTGTCCACGATGTGGATTAATATTTCCCGATCTTCGGGGGTTGAGGGGATTTTGCGAACCCCTACAGCAGAAAACTGAGCAATCAAATTGCTCAATTATTTCTTTGAAGTTACTTGTTCAGACCTGACTAGTAGTAGAAAATGACCCATCAAATCTGCCCACAGCTTTGTGAAGTTGATTTGCACTGTCATCTGCAATTTTTCTACCAGCTGAAAAATTATCAGTAAATATAACAGGGGCAAAAATGCTCTGTCTCAACATTTCTGTGGCGCAAGTCTAGCGCAGGTAGGACTGACGGAGGTGGGAATTCTAGCAGGACTTGGTATTGCATGTCTCTGGTGAAAATCCTACTGGCTGCCAGTTTATAATGGACCTGGGGCAGAAGTAACTTTCGTCCACCCCAAACATTGCCCCTAATGTCAGAGGTTGCAGGGCTGAGGGGTGGTAATTCTCTTGCCAGAATTTCCTCTGCTCCAGCCTTGTGACCACTCAGTGACTTGGATGCCAGATGAACCTTGCATGGACATTGTAGTGTATGTACTTTGCAGAAGGAACTATATTCTGCAGCCCCTGTATACTGCAGTACCAGTAGTGACCACCCTTATATATAAGATTGTGTAGTAACTTTGCATATTTAGTTTCCGTTTGTCTCCACTCAATAAAGACCTGTTATAAACAATTCCTGCAGTCCGTGTCTCAATTACACACGGACATAATACTGGCGACGAGCAGATCCGAACTTACCTACAGTCTGCACCATCTCATGGGGATCCATCCCTGAAGCGAAGTTGCCAGAGGTCGAGGCCAGAAGGAAGAAAGAAAAAAAAAAAAACAGAAGAAACGGGCGTCGACCGTAGGCAACCGCCTCTGATTCATCAGAGTTGAAGATTTGCAGGAGAGGCTGTCGAGAGCCGGGATTGGTAATCCTGTCGATGGTGTTACAGCTAATCGGGCTGGTGGCAGGTAGTACACTGATCCTTCCTGGGCTGCGGCGGGCTAGAGCTCGATCGGGTGGCTTTTCAACGGGGCCGAGCAGCGTTGTCAGGAAGAGGAGAGAGAGAGAGAGGGTGGAGCACACAGGGCGCAGCTGGTACTACGAAGCTGGGCAGCGTACAGACCCGAGAAGAGGGAGGAAAGTGTCCCATAGGGTTGCTCCGACGACGGGGAAGATAAAAGAAATTAGAAGCGCAGAAAGCCACGAGGAGCTGCAGTTTGCCACGGGAACCGCGGAGAGCGGCGTTAGCAGCAGCGCGGGAGGAAGTGCACGAAGACCATAGGGCATCGCCATCAAGGCATAAAATGCCAGCAAAAGCGCTAGCAGCAGCGGGGAAGGCGGAAAGCATGGGAGGCGCCATTTTGTTCAATCGGGGAAGAAGGCATCTTAGATTTCCAAGATGCCGAAGACTGGCAATATCACTGCCTTCGATAATGCAATAGAAGACTGGACCACGTATGTGGAAAGATTCGAAGTATATTGTGAGGCAAACGAAGTAGCCGATGAGAAAAAGGCATCGGTACTACTAAACTTAATGGGCGCAAGAGTGTACGGCCTATTGCGGAACCTGATTACTCCAGCCAAACCGATGGTGAAGAGTTTTAACGAAATTGTTGACATCCTACAGGAACACCTTAATCCTACAGCACTGCTGATAGCAGAAAGATTTAAATTCCACAGGAGAAATCAGCATAAAGATGAGAGCAATGCTGATTACCTTACGGAACTACGCAAGCTATCAAAGCACTGCCAGTTCGGAGCAGGACTGACAGATACTCTATGGGACAAATTTGTCTGTGGACTCCTGAGTGAGGGAACCCAGAAGAGGTTACTATCAGAGAAAGAGCTGACGCTAGATAAGGCTTTCAGCATGGCAGTATCGTACGAAGCAGCAGCAAGGGGAGCTGCGGAAATACAGCAAAAGCCACAGTAATACGGCACCCATGAAATGACACGGGGATTTGAAAAATGTTATCGCTGCGGCAGAACAACCCATGACCAGAAGGACTGCTTGTCCAAGGACAAAATATGCAGGCAATGCAGAAAGATGGGACACATTGCATGAGTTTGCAGGTCAGGGAAGAAGACTAACGACAACAAAAAGGCTACTAAGGAACAGTACAGGAAAGTACAAAAGATGACGGACAGTAGTTCCGAAGACCAGATGAGCGATAGTGAATCCGGGAACAAGAGACTAAGCTGTCTCAAACTTCACAACGTAATCGCAAAAGAGGATCACTGAACCATTTGGGTCACCCTCACGATAGCAGAGTCCCAAGTCAAAATGGAATTGGATACAAGGTCAGCCCTGACCGTCATGAATCGACGAGACTACGAGCGGCTACTCTCACACATACCCTTGAAAGAGACATCCATTGTCTTGAAGACATATACGGGGCAAAAAGTATACCCCAGAGGGAAAATAAGGGTGCCTGTCGAATACAACGGCAAGGAAATACAGAAATTGTATCTGTACATACTGCAAGATGGTGGACCACCGTTATTGGGACATGAATGGATCAGAAAGATAAGTTTAGACTGGCACTCCATTCAGGCACTGACGGTGGCTGGTAAAAAGGATTACGACGGCACACCTGGACGATTGTCAAAAATCTTAGCTAACGCCAAAGAGGTATTTCAACAAGAACTGGGAACTCCTAAAGGCGTAACCGCCTCAATAAAAATAGAAGAGAATGCAATTCCCAAGTTTTTCAAAGCAAGACCGGTACCATATGCAATTCGCCCAGCCGTCGAGGCAGAGCTGGAGAATCTGGAGAATGCAGGCGTGTTATCTAAGGTAGACTGGAGCGAGTGGGCGACACCCATCGTTCCTGTCATGAAGAAAACGTTAAACAATAAGTCTGAGGAGCCAAGGAAGGTTCGCATCTGTGGGGACTTCAAGGTGACGGTGAACCCAGTCCTTCACACAGTACAATATCCTCTCCCGAGGATAGAAGATATTTTCGCCTCACTATCTGGAGGGAAGCGTTTTACAAAAATTGACCTAGCACAAGCATATTTGCAGATGGAGGTTGAAGAATTCTCTAGGAAATATCTCACGATAAACACTCACAAAGGTCTTTACCAGTATAATTGACTGGTATTCGGAGTAGCATCAGCTCCGGCGATATGGCAAAGAGTGATGGAACAAGTCCTGCAAGGGATTCCGGGGACTCAGTGTTACTTGGACGACATCCTAGTGACAGGTGAAGATGACAGTGAACACCTTGCCAACCTAGAGCAGGTGCTCACTAGACTAAGAGAACATGGGCTACGAGCCAATCGCCCCAAGTGCGAGTTTTTAAAGAAACAGATATCGTATTGTGGCCACGTGATTGATGAAGAGGGGTTACATAAGTCCCCTGACAAAATTGAAGCAGTAGTTAAGGCCCCAGCGCCTGAAAATGTGTCGCAACTGAGGTCATTCCTCGGATTGGTGAATTACTACCATAAGTTTTTGCCGAATTTGTTCACAATTCTGCACCCACTGAACACCCTACGACAAATTGGAGTAGCATGGAAATGGAGCGATGAATGTAAGCGGGCCTTTCAGAAGAGTAAAGACCTAATCACTTCAAGAGAAGTATTGGCTCACTACAACCCATCACTACTGATAAGACTGGCGTGTGATGCGTCTCCCTACGGCATTGGAGCGGTACTGTCACATAAATCCCTTGATGGTTCAGAGAGGCCGATAGCTTTTGCGTCATGCTCGTTAACTTCAGCCGAGTGTAACTACGCCCAGATTGACAGAGAGGCCCTCAGCCTGGTGTGGGGGGTGAAGAAGTTCAATCACTACCTACTAATTTACTCTACTAACTGATCATCAACCTCTTGTCTCCATTTTCAACCCTCAGAAGGGCGTCCCGATGATGACAGCACAACGGCTACAGAGGTGATCCCTTTTCCTAGGGGCACACCAATATGACATCGAGTACAACGGAACTAAACAGCATGGGAATGCTGATGGATTGTCGCGCCTACCGTTGCCGACGGTGGAAGAAGCACCTGCAGTGGATCCAGTGGAGATATTCCACTCGACCATAGTCGAATGTCTACCTGTGACGAATGCAAACATAGAAAAGGAAACACGAAATGACCCGACACTCTCCTGGGTCTATGATTTAACGGTGAAGGGATGGCCAGCACATGGCGAACCACTGTTGCCAGCATTCTTGCCGAGAAGAGAACAGCTGTCAGTGTGCAGAGGAACCTTGATGTGTGGATCCAGAGTAGTAATTCCACCCAAATTGAAGGATAGAGTGCTCAATGAGCTTCAGGAGGGTCATCTGGGAGGGGTAAAAATGAAGAACTTAGCCAGAGCATTTTTGTGGTGGCCGGGAATCGATAGAGAAATCGAAGAGATGACCAAGAGCTGTGCAGGATGCCAGAAGGTCCAAAACGCCCCACCACAAGCCCCTCTACATCCATGGGAGTGGCCCTCATCTCCATGGCAAAGGGTGCACATTGATTTTGCTGGTCCATTTATGGACTCGATGTTTTTAATTGTGGTGGATGCACATTCAAAGTGGCCAGAGGTAATAAAAATGTCCTCAACCACCACAGAAAAAACTATCACAGTCTTATGAACCATATTCGCCAGAAATGGGCTGCCTGAACAGATTTGCTCCGACAACGGACCACAGTTTGTGTCTGAAGAGTTCCGGAGGCTCTTAAAGAACAATGGTGTTAAGCATTACACATCCGCCCCATATCATCCAGCCACCAATGGATTGACTGAGAGGTTTGTTCAAACATTCAAGAAGGCTATCAAGGCAATGTGTAATGAAGACATACCCCTACAACACAAGATGGATAACTTCTTGCTTGCCTACCGGAATGCGACACATGCGGTTACCAACCAAACTCCAGCCATGATGTTCTTCAATCGAAGACTACGATGCCGCTTGGATTTGGTTAAGCCAAACATCAGAAGAGATGTGGAGAACAGGCAGTTTCAGAATATGAATGAAAGGCCGACCAGGAGTTTTAAGCTAGGTCAACCAGTTTTGGCCCGGGACTACCGCACAGAGAAATGGCAGCCAGGAACGATCTGCACACGGCAAGGACCGCTAATGTATACCGTGGACGTTGGAGAGAGCATTGTAAGACGCCATGCTGACCAGATTCTAGAGTCACTGGAAAACGTCAATTCCACACCACGATCCGATACACCTGGCGATGAAACCGAAGTACCAATTGCATCTACCTCAGAATCGGTGATATTGGAAGCAGACGAACCAAACAACGACATTGATCCCGAATCAACTTTGCCAGAAGAACCTGATACCCCAAAGAGGCGTTATCCAGACAGAATCAGGAAGCCTCCTCAAAGACTGAACTGCGCACCCAGACGGAGCTTTTATCGTCGCGGGGGACTTCAATCACACAAACCTAAAAACTGTACTACCGAAATTCCACCAGAATGTCTCCTGCCCCACAAGAGGGGAGAGCACACTGGATCAAGTCTACACGAGCATTGTAGACGCTTACAAGGCCATTCCCTGCCCCCACCTTGGGAAGTCTGACCACCTCTCCCTGCTTCTAGCCCCGGCATACAAACCGCTCATCAAAAGAGAGAAAACATCAACGAGAGCAGTGAAAGTATGACCAGAGGGGGCAGTATCGGAGCTTCAGGATTGCTTCGAATGCACTGATTGGGGCATGTTTGCCCACAATGACATCGAGGAATACGCATCCACAGTGCTATTCTACATCAACAGCTGCGTCGAGGTCGTCACGACCCACAAAAATATCAGGTCATACCCCAACCAGAAACCCTGGATGAACGGAGAGGTCCGCTCACTGTTGAAAGCACGCGACGCAGCATTTAAATCTGGCAACGCGGCGGCTTACAGAGCAGCTAGGACCAGCCTAAGAAAGGGTATCAGGACTGCCAAATGGAAACAGACACTGCAGATAGAGGATCACTTCCGCAACAACTCGGACCCCCGGCGCATGTGGCAAGGCGTCCAGGCCATCACTGACTACAAGGGCAAAAACACCAGTCCCCCGGTCAGCGACGCCTCCCTTCCGGAGGAGCTTAACAACTTCTACGCTCGCTTCGACAGGGACAACAAGGAGGCGGCTACCAAAGCCTTGCCACCCCCGGAAGACCAGGTGCTCACTCTGTCGACCTCCGACGTAAGGGGCGCTTTACGCAGAGTGAACACACGAAAGGCTACTGGACCGGATAGCATCCCTGGACGGGTACTCAAGGAATGTGCTGATCAGCTGGCTGATGTCTTCACCGCCATCTTCAACCTGCCATTGGCCCAGGCAGTAGTCCCTACATGCTTCAAGACTGCCACCATCATTCCTGTGCCTAAACAAGCGTCTGTGACGTGTCTGAACGACTATCGACCTGTCGCACTCACACCCATCATAATGAAGTGTTTCGAGAGACTGGTCCTAGCCCACATCAAAGCCAGTGTTCCTGCCTCCCTTGACCAACACCAGTTTGCCTATCGGGCAAGCAGGTCAACGGAGGATGCAATCACTACTGCTCTACACTCGGCACTGAATCACCTAGATGGTAAGGAGACCTACATCAGAATGTTGTTTATAGACTACAGCTCAGCATTCAACACTATCGTCCCCAACAAGCTGGCCACCAAACTCCAAACTCTTGGCCTGAACACTTCCCTCTGCAACTGGACCCTGGACTTCCTAACAAACAGACCCCAGTCTGTCAAATTAGGCAACCACACCTCCCCCCCCTGACCCTGAACACGGGGGCCCCACAAGGATGTGTGCTGAGCCCCCTCCTCTACTCCCTCTTCACCCACGACTGTGTGGCTGTTAATGGTTCCAACACCATCATCAAGTTTGCAGATGACACCACGGTAGTAGGCCAGATCACCAACAACGATGAGTCAGCCTACAGGGAGGAGGTCCAGCATCTCGTGAAGTGGTGTGCCGACAACAACCTGGCCCTTAACACCAAGAAAACAAAGGAAATAATCGTGGACTTCAGGAAGTCCAAAGGCGGAAGTCACACCCCCATCCACATCAATGGGCGGAGGTGGAAAGGGTGGCCAGCTTTAAGTTCCTCGGAGTCCACATCACGGAAGACCTCTCCTGGTCCCTCAACAGCTCCTCTCTGGTGAAGAAGGCCCAGCAGCGCCTATATTTCTTGAGGAGGCTGAAGGGATGTAATCTGTCACCCCCGATCCTCTCTAACTTCTACCGCTGCACTATAGAGAGCATCCTGACAAACTGTATCACGGTATGGTACGGCAGCTGTAGCTCCCATGACCGGAAAGCCCTGCAGCGGGTAGTCAAAACTGCCCAACGCATTACCGGCACCCGGCTACCGACCATAGAACATATATATCAGAAACGCTGCCTACGGAGGGCATGGTCCATCATCAAAGACCCTACCCACCCCAGCCACAGTCTGTTCGTCCTCCTACCATCTGGAAGATGCTACAGATGCATTCGCACCCGTACGACCAGATTTAGGAACAGCTTCTTTCCCAGGGCTGTCATCCTACTGAACTCCACATATAAACACTAAAGCCTGCACATCTGCTGATGCACTTTATTATGGTCATATTTATGCTAATATATATGTACAAATGTAAGTTGAAATGTTTAAGTGTCCTAATCCAAATTGTACACTCTCGGGAGCCGCAAGCTTACATTTCGTTGTACTGCACTTGTGCACTAACAATGACAATAAAGTTGATTTGATTTGATTTGATTTATAATTGCTTAACTTCAGCTAATGTATCTAGCAACTGTAATTGTAAATATGTTATTTAATTATTCATCAAATGTTATGTACTGTTTAGCTAAAAGGGGAGGAATTGTAGTGTATGTACTTTGCAGAAGGAACTATATTCTGCAGCCCCTGTATACTGCAGTACCAGTAGTGACCACCCCTGTATATAAGCCTGTGTAGTAACTTTGCACAGTTAGTTCCCGTTTGTCTCCGCTCAGTAAAGACCTGTTATAACCAACTCCTGCAGTCCGTGTCTCAATTACACACGGACATAATAGACATCATTTAAGTGGCAGAGGTGAGGCCCATCTGGGTGCCCAGGCCATGATCCCATAAGAATGCTGGCCCAATGAATCTATTCCCTTAAAAAGAGAGCTACTTGGGCAGACTTTTAAAAGAAATCCTGGCTGGTATTGCCAGTTGCTGAAGAAGTGGCTCGCCAGCACCACCCTTCAAATCAGTAATATACTAGCATGGATTGAGGATTGGTTAACGGACAGAAAACAGAGAGTAGGAATAAACCGGTCATTTTCAGGTTGGCAGGCTGTAACTAGTGGGGTACCGCAAGGATCAGTGCTTGGACCTCAGCTATTCACAATATATATTAATGACTTAGATGAAGGGACTGAGTGTAACGTATCTAAGTTTGATGATAATACAAAGTTAGGTGGGAGTGTAAGCTGTGAGGAGGAAGGAAAGAGGCTGCAGAGAGATATAGACAGGTTGACTGAGTGGGCAAGAACACGGCAAATGGAATACAATATGGGGAAGTGTGAAGCTATCCACTTTGGTAGGAAAAACAAAAAAGCAGAATATTTTTTGAATAGTGAGAGACTGGTGTAAGTGGTTTTAGATCACAGAGGTTTCTCTCTCTAGAGGCCTCTCTCTCTTGCACAGTAAAACCTTGAGTGGTTCGACCCACTCGCCCCTTAGATTCTATACTCTGGACTTTGGGGCAGGAACTACAATGTAGAGAAAACTCTTGTAGACCAAGTTTGATGAAACAAAATGAAATTTTATTGCATATGGAAAAATAAATCAAATGCAAGCAGATAAGAGAGTACATGGGAGGGAAAAACACAAACAAATCATAACGACACAATACTAACTAAGGCAAATACAGACATCTTATACTCTACAAAGATCATCATGAAATAAGGAAACACACGGAACATCGAGGGACAACAACTCATGTTAATTGTACCCTTAAGTCCACCCCCTTAAACCTATCTAGATCTGATTGTGAAGGGCCAGAAACATGCTCACCAATCCAACTAGGAAGTACCAGGTTTTGAAAGCAAGTCTGTGTTTTGATCCCTTCAGGCGCCCCGTCTCCTCGTGGATCGTGGAACCCCAGCGAGCTGCGCCACACCTCTCTCCTGAGGTGGGGGTCGGGGGCTGGTTCTGGCTGTCGGCGGGGTCGGGGTTCGTCGGCTCGACCCTGGTCAGAGGAGCCTTGGGCTGGCCCCCATCGTTTCTTCAGTTTGTTTTTGTCTCTTCTCCCGAGTTGGGTCGATGGCCTCTTGTTTCGGCAATGGCCCGGGGATGGTCGATGATCTCCCGATGTGTTTCCCCGGGGCGGGACACCGGCTTCGAACGGCCTTCCTGATGTTCTCTTAATTCTTCTTCCTCCTCCGGTGGTGGAGAGGAGTTTGCTGATCTTCTCCCGAAGCGACTCCTCTTCACCCATTGCCACTCGGTCGTGTGTTTCTGAGTGTAGCTGTCTCCAACTGTCTCCGCAACTACAACTCCGGTGTCTCCTTCAGTGTGTCTGTACAACTTCAACTCCTCCAGTTATACCTTTCTTCAGGAGTCTCCACTTCCCGCCCAAAATCAGGTTAGTCTTTGTTTAACTTTTGGCGGGCTGGGAGCACAACGGAGTAGTTATTATATTTTTTAATGTTTTAGATGGCCGGTGAAGGCCCATCTCTGGTCTGGAATGACCTTCATTGTTTTTAATGTCCTGCTGATCTCGTTATCTAGTCCTTGGTGCTGTTCTCATGAATATGAAATTGTCCCCTTTTGTCTGGGTCAACATTTAGATGGCCTCTGTCTCCAGGCCAATCTTGACTGGATCTGCATCTAATCCATATGTATATGTGTGGGTCTGGTTTCGTTCTCTCAGAAATGGCTTCCAGAACTTACTGTGGGTTGAATCCACAAAGCTGTCTGAGGATTCGCAGGAACCCTTTTAAAGTGTCCCATTAAGCCGGTCACATGGTATGGCGGCCATTTTGAATGCCCCTTTTTCTGGGCTTCTTTTAAAACAGTCTTTAAAATCATGGTCTCTTCTGCCATTTGACCCTTATTAATACAAAGTCCAATTTTGCGAATCCTACACTGGGAAATGTTTGCACTCAGAGGGATCTGGGTGTTCTTGTACATGAATCACAGAAAGTTAACATGCAGGTATAGCAAGCAATTAGGAAAGCTTCTGTTATGAAGGGATTTGAGTATAGGGAGAAAGAAGTCTTACTGCAATTATACAGGGCATTGGTGAGGCCACACCTGGAGTACTGTGTACAGTTCTGTTCTCCTTACCTAAGGAAATGATGTGGAGATGCCGGTGTTGGACTAGGGTGGACAAATGTGAGAAGTCACACAACACCAGGTTATAGTCCAACAGCTTTATTTGAAAGCACAAGCTTGTGATTTCAAATAAAGCTGTTGGACTATAACCTGGTGTTGTGTGACTTCTCACATTTACCTAAGGAAAGACATACTTGCCTTAGAGGGAGTGCAACAGAGGTTCACTTCACTGGTTCCTGGGATGAAGGGATTGACCTATGAAGAGAGATTGAGTAGACTAGGCTTATAATCCCTAGAGTTTAGAAGAATGAGAGGTGATCTAATTGAAACATATAAAATTCTTAAGGGGTTTGACAGGGTTAATGTTGAGAAAATGTTTCCCCTGGCTGGGGAATCTAGAACACGGGGTCACAGTGTCAGAATAAGGGGTCGGCCATTTAGGACTGAGATGAGGAGGAATTTCTTCACTCAAAGGGTTGTGAATCTTTGGAATTCTCTACTCCAGAGGGCTGTGGAGGCTGTTGAGTATATTCAGGACAGAGGCCAATAATTTTTTGAGAATTAAGGGATATGGGGATAGTGCAGGAAGGTGGAATTGAGGTTGAAGATCAGCCATGATCTAATTGAATGGCGAAGCAGGCTCGAAGAGCCAAATGGCCTACTCTAGTTCTTATTTCTTATGTTCTTATGTAAAGTGGGAACTAAAGGAGGAGAACAAGAGAATGAGAAATAGATCAGGACAGTGAATGAAAGTAAGAAAGAACTTACATTGATATAGTGCTTTTCATATCCTCACGATATCACAAAGTCTGAAAGCGATTTATGCCAATTAATTACTTTTCAAGTGTAGGTGCTGTTGTTGTGCAGGTAAACGCAGCAGCCAATTTACATACAGCAAGGCCCACAAACAACAATGATAATGGTTCAGATTTTGCTTCACATGATAGCAAGTTTAATGGCGCTCACAGTTATCAATGTTTAAATCATCCAGCAACTTGTGTCAATGAAGAAATATCCCGTGAATTGTGAATCGCCACAGGTTTCTGGATGATTTGTGCTGCTCTGCCATTAGCCTTTTAAAAATGGCAGCTCCGTCTCAACCTCCCCATGAGTTTCATGAAATTGCTGTATTTGCACGTTAATTGGCAATTAAAATTGCTGTAGAAAGCTAAAGCTGCTACTTAACAGTGTAAGTACCTTTTTAATGAGAAAATGTATGTTTCTGCAATGCCAATCAAACTCTCTGGCTTAAAATGGAACAACTAAAACAGTAAAATCTCATTCCTGCAGGTAGTAAATTGTTGTTAAACATTTTTTAAATATTAAATTTTAAGTTTCAAAATGGAGAAAGGGATAGACCAAGTAATTACAGGCCAGTTAGCCTAACCTCGGTGGTGGGAAAATTATTGGAAAATATTCTGAGGGACAGGATAAATCTTCATTGAGAAAGACACGGATTAATCAAGGACAGTCAGCATGGATTTGTTAAGGGAAGGTCGTGTCTGACTAACTTGATTGAATTTTTTGAGGAGGTAACAAGGAGGGTCGATGAGGGTAGTGTGTTTGATGTAGTCTACATGGATTTTAGCAAGGCTTTTGATAAGGTCCCACATAACAGACTGGTCATGAAAGTAAAAGCCGATGGAATCCAAGGCAAAGTGGCAAGTTGGATCCAAAATGGGCTCAGATGCAGGAAACAAAGGATAATGGTCGAAGGGTATTTTTGTGACTGGGAGGTTGTTTCCAATGGGGTCCTGCAGGGCTCAATACTGGTTCCTTTGCTTTTTGTGGTATATATCAATGATTTGGACTTGAATGTAGGAAGTATGATTAAGAAGTTTGCAGATGATACAAAAATTGGCCGTGTGGTTGATAATGAAGAAGAAAGCTGTAGACTGCAGGAAGATATCAGTGGACTGGTCTGGTGGGCAGAACAGTGGCAAATGGAATTCAATCTGGAGAAGTGTGAGGTAATGCATTTGGGGAGGGCTAACAAGGCAAGGGAATACACAAAAAATGGTAGGACACTGAGAAGTGCAGAGGATCAGAGGGACCTTGGAGTGCATGTCCACAGATCCCTGAAGGTAGCAGGACAGGTAGATAAGTTGGTTAAGAAGGCATACAGGATATTTGCCTTTATTAATATATAGAATATAAGAGCAGGGAGGTTATGCTTGAACTGTATAAAACAGTTCTAGCTATTGGCCATAGCTAGAATACTGCGTGTAGTCTGGTCACACATTACAGGAAGGGTGTGATTGCACTAGAGAGGGTGCAGAGGAGATTTACAGGGATGTTGTCTGCGCTGCGGAATTTTAGCTATGAGGAAAGATTGGAGAGGCTGGGGTTGTTTTCTTTGGAACAGAGGAGGCTGAGGGGAGACCTGATTGAGGTGTATAAAATTATGAGGGGCCTAGATAGAGTGGATAGGAAGGATCTATTTCTATTAGCAGAAGGGTCAATAACCAGGGGACAGAGATTTAAAGTAATTGGTCAGAGGTTAGAGGGGATTTGAGAAGAAATGTTTTCACCCAGAGGGTGGTGGGGGTCTGGAACTCACTGCCTGAAAGGGTGGTAGAGGCAGAAACCCTCATCACATTTAAAAAGTACTTGGATATGCACTTGAAGTGCCGTAACCTACAAGGCTATGGACCAAGAGCTGGAAAATGGGATTAGGGTGGATAGCTCTTTGTCAGCCGGTGTGGATAAGATGGGCCGAATGGCCTCCTTTTGTGTTGTAAATTTCTACGATTCCATGATAAAATTCTTTTCTTGCTTTTCCTTTTTATCTCTTTTATCTCTTTCTCTTAATCCAATCTTTCTTTCCCTCTCTTTATTTCTCTTTCTGTCCCTGATGTGACTCCAATACACTCTATTTCCTGCTTCATCATTCTTCTGTTTCTTTCGTAATCCTTAAACCTCATAAGTTAAGGCGATAGACTGTTGGTCCCATCGCTCACTAAGTTCCAAGATGCCCCGCTGACCTTGCCGCACCGTTATCAACTCGCACTTCCAGCAACTTAGAGGGCAAAACATTTTTGCACCAACACTAAGAAAGCCTATTTCTGCAGTGTATGTACCTTTAAGAGCCCCTGTGTACTGTAATACCGGTAGTGACCACTCGGGTATATAAGCCTGTATAGCGTCTTGTATCTTTTAGTTCACCTCCAGACTTTGTTCAGTAAACACCTGTTAAACCAACTCCTGCATTCCGTGTCTCCATTAACACACGGATACAACAGTGGCGACGAATTGGAAACGGACTTACCTGCAATTCGGCAGCACCTCAAGGAGATCAATTCCTCAGACGAAGGTCAAAAAACCCCCCAAAAAAACCTGTGGTTTCACCAGCTAGCTGGGCTGGTGGCAGGTACTGCACTAATCCTTCCTGGGCGGCGGGCTGGGGCTCGATTGGGTGGCTCTGCAGCGGGGCCGAGCAGCGAGTCGGAAGGCAGAGGCAAACAGAGACGGAGGGTGGAGCACTCGGGAGACGGCCGGCGCTGCAAAACAGGTCGGCATTCGGACCAAGCAGAGGGAGGGAAAAGTCCCAGAGAGTCCGGCGAGAACGAGTCTCCAACTATTAAAAATATCTGTGTAAATAAAAAAAACGCGGAGAACAGCATTGTCAGCAGCTGCAGCGGCAGGAAAGCGCGGGAGGCGCCATTTTTTCTCGGCAGGGAAGAAAGGAAAGCGCGGGAGGCGCCATTTTTGATTTTCAGGATGCCTAAGACTGGCAATATTACTGCTTTCGATAGTGACATAGAGGATTGGACCACATATGTGGAAAGAGTGGAGGTATATTGCACAGCGAATGAAGTAGAGGATGATAAAAAGGCATCGGTACTTCTAAATCTGATGGGCGCAAGGACATACGGGCTGTTATGAAACTTAATCACTCCAGCCAAACCGATGGACAAGAATTTTAAGGAGATTGTTGATACCCTACAGGAGCACTTAAACCCAACACCGCTGCTGATAGCGGAACGATTCAAATTCTTCAGGAGGAATCAGCACAAGAATGAAAGTAACGCTGATTACCTCACCGAATTAAGAAAGCTGTCAAAGCACTGCCAATTCGGGGCAGGACTGGCAGATTCTCTATGAGACAAATTCGTCTGCGGTCTCCTAAGTAAAGGAACACAGAAAAGGCTACTTTCTGAGAAAGATTTGACACTGGACAAGGCTTTCAGTGTGGCTGTATCATATGAAGCAGCAGCAAGAGGAGCTGCAGAGATACAGCAAAAGCCACATGACTTCGGCACCCATGAAATGACACGGGGTTTCGAGAGATGTTATTGCTGCGGCAGATCCACCCATGACCAGAGGGACTGCTGGTTCAAGGACAAAGCATGCAGGCAATGCGGAAAGATGGGACACATTGCACGTGTATGCCGATCTGGAAACAAAAAATCCACTGACAGAAAAAAAATCAATAAGGAAAAGTACAGAAAGGTACCAATGATGACGGACAGTAGCTCCGAAGACCAGAAGAGCGATAGCGACTCCGGAAACAAGAGACTAAGCTGTCTCAAATTACATAATGTAATTGCCAAAGAGGATTACCAGACCATTTGGGTTACCCTCACGAGAGCGGGGTCCCCAATTAAAATGGAGCTAGATACAGGATCAGCTCTGACCGTCATAAGTCGACGGGATTACGAGCGGCTATTTCCGCATATACCTTTGAAAGACACATCCATTATCTTGAAGACATATACGGGGCAGAAAGTATACCCCAGAGGGAAAATAAAGGTGCCTGTTGCATACAACGGCAAAGAAATACAGAAGTTGTATTTATACGTTCTGCAAGATGGTGGTCCACCGTTGTTGGGACGTGAATGGATCAGGAAGATATGTTTAGACTGGCACTCCATTCAGGCACTGACGGTGACCAGTAAGAAAAAAAATGATGATGATGTCATACCTGAACGATTAAAAGACATCTTGGCTAACGCCAAAGAAGTGTTTCAACAGGAACTAGGAACCTTGAAAGGCGTCACCGCCTCAATAAAAGTGGAAGATGCGGCAATTCCCAAGTTTTTTAAGTCAAGGCCGGTGCCATACGCAATTCGTCCAGCAGTCGAGGCAGAGCTGGAGAATTTGGATAAAGCAGGCGTGTTATCCAAGGTAGATTGGAGCGAGTGGGCAACACCCATCGTCCCGGTCATGAAGAAAATGTTGAATAATGATAAATCTGAAGAACAGAGAAAAATTCGCATCTGTGGGGACTTCAAGGTGACTGTAAACCCGGTCCTTCACACGATACAGTATCCTCTTCCAAGGATAGAAGATATTTTCGCCTCACTATCCGGAGGGAAACGTATCACCAAAATTGACTTGGCACAGGCATATCTACAGATGGAGGTTGAGGAGGCCTCTAAAAAGTATCTCACGATAAACACACACAAAGGCCTGTACCAGCACAATCGACTGGTTTTCGGAATAGCATCAGCTCCAGCTATCTGGCAAAGAGCTATGGAGCAAGTCCTGCAAGGGATTCCAGGGACTCAATGCTACCTAGACGACATCCTTGTAACAGGAGAAAACGACAACGAGCACCTTGCCAATTTGGAGCAGGTGCTCACTAGGCTGAGAGAACGGGGCCTATGAGCAAATCGCCCCAAGTGCGAATTTTTCCAGAAAAAAATATCATATTGTGGCCATATAATTAACGAAGAAGGGTTGCATAAGTCACCTGAAAAAATTGAAGTGGTCATAAAAGCCCCAGCACCTGAAAATGTCTCACAATTAAGGTCTTTCCTGGGATTGATAAATTACTATCATAAATTTTTACCGAACTTGTCAACTGTTCTGCACCCTCTTAACGCACTGCTACAAATGGGAGTAATTTGGAAATGGAGCGAAGACTGTAAACGTGCCTTCCATAAATGCAAAGGCTTGATCACGTCCAAGGAAGTGTTGGCTCATTACAACCCATCACTGCCAATCAGACTGGCGTGCGATGCATCCCCTTACGGCGTAGAGCGGTATTATCGCATAGATTCCCTGATGGCTCGGAGCGGCCGATAGCTTTTGCGTCACGCTCATTGAACCCAGCTGAGCGTAACTATGCCCAGATCGACAGGGAAGCACTCAGCCTGGTGTGGGGAGTGAAGAAATTCAACCATTACCTACACGGACAAAAATTTACCTTGTTGACTGACCATCAACCCCTCGTCTCCATATTCAACCCTAAAAAGGGCGTTCCCATTATGACAGCGCAAAGGCTACAGAGGTGGTCCCTTTTCCTAGGGGCACACCAATATGACATAGAATACAAAGGATCAAAACAGCATTGGAATGCTGACGGTTTATCGCGCCTACCGTTGCCAATGGTAGAAGAGGCACCTACAGTGGACCCAGTGGAGATGTTCCACTCAACCATAGTAGAATGTCTACCAGTAACAAATTCTACCATTGAAAAGGAAACGAGAAATCACCCGACTCTCTCACGAGTCTATGATTTAACGGTGAAGGGATGGCCAGCACATGGCGAACCACTGTTGCCAGCATTCTCGCAAAGAAGAGAACAGCTGTCAGTGTGCCGAGGAACCTTGATGTGTGGATCCAGAGTGGTGATTCCACCCAAACTCCAGGATAAAGTGCTAAAGGAGCTTCATGAGGGGCATCTGGGTGGAGTGAAAATGAAGAACCTAGCCAGAGCGTTTGTGTGGTGGCCAGGTATCGATGGAGACATCGAAGAAGTGACCAAGAGCTGTCTAGGATGCCAGAAGGTCCAAAACGCCCCACCACAAGCCCCTCTACATCCATGGGAGTGGCCCTCATCTCCATGGCAAAGGGTACATATCGACTTTGCTGGTCCATTTATGGACTCAATGTTCTTAATCGCGGTTGATGCACACTCCAAGTGGCCGGAGGTAATAAAGATGTCCTCCACCACCACGGAAAAAACCATCACAGTATTAAGGACCATATTTGCCAGGAATGGGCTGCCTGAACAGACCTGTTCTGATAATGGACCGCAATTTGTGTCCGAAGAATTCAGGATGTTCTTAAAAAACAATGGGGTTAAGCACTACACGTCCACCCCATACCATCCCGCCACCAATGGATTAGCTGAAAGGTTTGTCCAGACCTTCAAGAAGGCCATAAAGGCCATGGGTAATGAAGACGTAAATCTACAACATAAGGTAGATAACTTCTTGTTTGCATACAGGAATGCAACACATGTGGTTATAAACCAAACTCCCGCCATGATGTTTTTCAATAGAAGACTAAGATGCCGGCTGGATTTGATCAAGCCAAACATCAGAAGGGACGTAGAGAACCGACAATTTCAAGGCATGAATGAAAGGCCAACTAGAACCTTCCAGATAGGTCAACAAGTTTTGGCCCGGGACTACCGTACCGAGAAATGGCAGCCTGGAACTATTTGCACACGACTAGGACCGCTGATGTCTACCGTGGACATTGGTGAAAGCATAATAAGGCGCCATGCTGACCAGATCATAGAGTCATCCGAAAAGGGACAACCTACACCACAACTCTATACGCCTAATGATGAAGCAGAGATACCCATAGTATCTACCTCCGATCCGGTGATACTGGAATCAGATGAACCCGACACTGGCATTCAAGCCGAATCGACCTTGCCAAAAGAACCTACTACACCACCGAAAACTACTACACCACCGAGGCGTTATCCGGACCGAGTCAGGAAGACTCCAGAGAGACTGACTTATAATTGATTAACTGCAGCAAATGTGTAGATTATTGTTCTTGTAAACATGTTAATTAATGATTACTTAAAATATTATGTACTAATTATCTAAAAGGGGAGGAATTGTAGTGTATGTACCTTTACGAGCCCCTGTGTACTGTAATACCGGTAGTGACCACTCGGGTATATAAGCCTGTATAGCGTCTTGTATCTTTTAGTTCACCGCCAGACTTTGTTCAGTAAACACCTGTTAAACCAACTCCTGCATTCCGTGTCTCCATTAACACACGGATACAACAATTTCCACCTCCATAACTTCACCCGACTCCAGCCCTGCCTCAGCTCATCTGCTGCAGAAACCTCATTCATGCCTTTGTTACCTCTAGACATGACTATTCCAATGCACACCTGGCCGGCCTCCCATTTTCTAACCTCTGTAAACTTGAGGTCATCCAAAACTCTGCCGCCTGTTTCCTAACTTGCAGCAAGTCCTGTTCACCTATCACCCTGTGTTTGCTGACCTACATTGGCACATTGTTAAGCAACATCTCGATTTTAAAATTCTCATCCTTGTTTTCAAATCCCTCCAAGCCCTCACCCCTGCCTACCTCTGTAATCTCCTCCAGCCCTACAGCCCTCCAAGATTTCTGCACTCCTCCAATTCTGGCCCCTTGAGCAGTCACGACTTTAATCATCCACCATCGGTGGCCGTGCCTTCAGCTGTCAAGGCCCTAAGCTCTGGAATTCCCTCCCTAAACCTCTCCGCCTCTCTACCTCTCTTTCCTCCTTTAAGATGCTCCTTAAAACCTACCTCTTTGACCAAGCTTTTGGTCCTCTGCCTTAATATCTCCTTATGAGGCTTGGTGTTAAGTCTTGTTTGATAACACTCCTTGGGACGTTTTATTATCTGATGGTGCATTATAAATACAAGATGTTGTTGCTGAATGATGAGGGAAAAGGTCTAACGGGGCACGTCGTGAGATGCCCCACTCCAGAAAATTCTGGCCCAAGGTGTTTTGGTGTTGTTAGTTGAGGAACAAATGTTGGCCAGGACACTGGGAGAACTCCGTGCTCTTTTTTGTATAATGCCATATGATGTTTTGAATTCATCTAAGCAGGCAGGTGGTGCCTTAGTTTAAAGACTGGCATAAGCAGATCAGAAATGGCTTGAGAATGGAGTTCTGGCAATTACCATTCTATCTATGCTGGCACTTTGGCCACCTCCACCTTGTATAAGATCCTGCAAACTGCAGCCAGAGCACCTGACTGTTTCAGGCGGGAGGCCACATATAATATGGAAATTAGGGTCCTATGACATACCTCAGACCCCAATTGCAATTTTGAGGTAGAAATGGTTGGAAAGTGCACCTCCGATGGTCCGCCCACTTGTACCAGCGTTGAGTGGCTTAAAAGGGACCACTGGAAGCCGCTCAAAAAATATATAATGTCTTATAATATCAATAGTATTGTAGGAATTGACGAATTCCTAACTAAGAACTGAGGTCGACTCAGGCGGTCAAACAAACAGGCTTTTAATGTAAAACTAAACGAGTTTAAACAGTTTGTTAAGATCGATACAGGAGAACCACGAAAACAGGTCTGTACAAGATGGAGCTTCCACGAGGACTGCCTGGGCAGTCACGTGGTTTGAGACATGACGTCATCGCATTTACCCGCATTTTCCCGCGCTCTTAAAGGGGCCACGCCCCGTGCATACAAACACTATATACAAAATGAAGTAATGTCTAACACAATGGTACAGGCTTAGGCTGGTGTTAGAACATCGTTAAAGGGAATTATGTACAGTTGCCCAGAGTCATTCAGTGGCTCCGCCACATGTGCCCCCCCAGAATTCGCTTTAACAGACAAAGTCAAACAGCGAGGGGGTCTGATGAGCCTGTCGGAACGACTCCTGTACTCCTGAGGTGGAGGCTGCTGGGCGGCTGGCGGTCTGGTGGGTGGTTGTGCTTGGTCTGCCGGAACGGTGCTGGGTGGCCGACCTCGTCTCGGCGGTAGTGCTGTCTCGACGGGGCGGTCGAGGTCCAGATGCGCCGGCATCAATCGATCGACTGAAATGTGGTCCGGCTTACCACCGACATCTACGGTGAAGGTTTTGTCCCCTGCCCCCAACACGCGGAAGGGACCAGTATATGGGGCCTTGAGTGGATTCCGGTGAGCATCGTGGCGAATAAAGACGTATTCTGCCTTGTGAAGCCCCGTTGGAACGTGCAAAACCTGCAGCCCATGGTGCAAAGTGGGCACTGGCGCGAAACAGCTGGCCGCCTCCCGGTGACTAATCAGCTGGTCAGACGCGGAGCAAGGCTTCGTTGATTCTGGTAGGAAATCTCCTGGGACTCGCAACGGTTGTCCGTACACCAGCTCCGCGGATGAAGAGTGAAGATCTTCTTTGGGGGCCGTGCGAAGGCCCAACAGGACCCATGGTAGCTTGTCTGCCCATCCAGCGTCCTGGAGGCTGGCCCTCAGGGAGGCTTTTAGTGACCGGTGGAAACTTTCACAGAGACCATTTGCTTGTGGGTGTTAAGCTGTGGTGCGGTGTAATTTGACACCGAGCTCTTGGGCCACTGCATTCCAGAGTTCGGAGGAAAACAGTGGTCCCCTGTCTTAAGAAATATCAGCGGGCACTCCGAAACGGGTGGCCCAGGTGGAAATGAACGCCCTGGC
This sequence comes from Somniosus microcephalus, assembly GCF_052327205.1. Taxonomy (NCBI): domain Eukaryota; kingdom Metazoa; phylum Chordata; class Chondrichthyes; order Squaliformes; family Somniosidae; genus Somniosus; species Somniosus microcephalus. The sequence continues at coordinate 75,936,293 of NC_140988.1, read as the reverse complement.
CACGTCCGCCGAAGTAGTGGATGACAAAGGAACCGCCTCCGGCCATCTGGTGGTGCGGTCAACCATGGTCAGGATGTGTGTAAAACCATGGGAGGGTGGGAGTGGACCCACCAGATCCACATTGACATGGTCAAACCGTCGCTCTGGCACTGTGAAGGTGGCCAACGGAGCTTTGATGTGACGCTGTACTTTGGCCTTTTGGCAGACCCCACAGATGTTGGTCCAGTCGCGGATATCCTTGTGCATGCTGTGCCATACGAATTTCCTCGACATCAGCTTCTGGGAGGCCTTCATTCCTGGGTGTGATAACCCATGTATGGCATCGAACACGTTGCGGCGCCAGACGGCCGGTACGACAGGGCGAGGGTCCCGAACAGAGACGTGGTACAAGAGCGTGGTACCTGCCGCATGGAACTTGATGTCGGCCAACTGGAAGCCTGTGATGGTGGTTCTGTAGGCTTGGACTTCTGGGTCCGAGGCTTGATCCGCTGCCATGAGGGCGTAATCGATGTCTAAATGAACCGTATTGACGGTCGCACGGGAGAGGCAGTCGGCCACCAGGATGTCCTTACCGGCCACGTGCTGTATATCCGTGGTGAACTCAGATATGTACGTCAGGTGACGTTGCTGTCAGGATGACCACGGTTCGGATGTCTTGGCCATGGTGAAGGTGAGCAGCTTATGGTCCACGAAGGCGGTGAAGGGATGTCCTTCCAGGAGGAAGCGAAAATGTCGGATGGCCAGAAAAAGAGCGAGCAACTCCCGGTCGAATGTGCTATACTTCCTCTCGTTCCACCGTAGTTGACGGCTGAAGAATGCCAATGGCTGCCAGGTCCCATTCACCCACTGCTCTTGCACGGCGCCGATTGCGTAGTCTGACGTGTCGGTGGTGAGGGCGATGGTGGCTCCTGGCAGCGGGTGCGCCAGCATAGTCGCATTGGCCAAGGCTCTTTTTGTGTCGGCGAACGCCCGGGCCATGTCCTCCGTCCAGTCTACCGTATCTTTGCCAGTCCTGCCCTTGAGGGCCTCGTACAGGGGCTGCATGAGTAGTGCTGCATTAGGCATGAAACGGTGGTAAAAATTTACCATGCCTAGGAATTCCTGCAGGGCCTTAATGGTTTGCGGGCATGGAAAGGATGTCACTGCCTCTACCTTCGCTTGTAAAGGAACCACTCCCTCTGAAGTGATGTGATGCCCTAGGAAATCAATTTGCTGCAGGCCAAACTGACACTTGGCCGGGTTGATAACCAGGCCGTGTTGGCTGAGACGCTGAAAAAGGGTGCGTAGGTGACAGATGTGTTCTGGTTTGGTGGGACTGGCAATGAGGATGTTGTCTAAGTAGACAAAGAGGAACTTGAGGTCCCGCAGCACGGAGTCCATCAGGCGTTGGAAAGCCTGGGCGGCGTTGGAAAGCCTGGGCGGCGTTCTTTAAGCCAAACGGCATTCGTAAGAACTCGAAAAGGCCGAATGGGGTGATGACTGCGGTCTTCTGTACGTCTTGGGGATGAACGGGTACCTGGTGGTTGTTAAGTCTGTGTGTTATAGTGAGAATTACTACACAGACCACAAGAGTAAATTTTAACAGGTCTTTACTAGTCGAAGGTCACGGCGGAACTGCCCAATAAATCATTACACAGCACTTATATACCGGTGTGGTCACCACCGGTATTACAGTATACAGCAGCCAAGATAAAGTAGTGCAACTCTTAAAATAGTTCTCTTAAAGGTGGAACGGTTACATACACCACAATCCTCCCTTTTTAGCTTAACAGTATATATTCCACATTAACATAACATAACAACATATATACACAACTTCATGTAAAAACAGTTCACAGATTCAGTCTCTCTGGAGGCTTCCTGACTCGGTCCGGATAACGCCTCGGTGGTGTAGTAGTTTTCGGTGGTGTAGTAGGTTCTTTTGGCAAGGTCGATTCGGCTTGAATGCCAGTGTCGGGTTCATCTGATTCCAGTATCACCGGATCGGAGGTAGATACTATGGGTATCTCTGCTTCATCATTAGGCGTATAGAGTTGTGGAGTAGGTTGTCCCTTTTCGGATGACTCTATGATCTGGTCAACATGGCGCCTTATTATGCTTTCACCAATGTCCACGGTATACATCAGCGGTCCTAGTCGTGTGCAAATAGTTCCAGGCTGCCATTTCTTGGTACGGTAGTCCCGGGCCAAAACTTGTTGACCTGTCTGGAAGGTTCTAGTTGGCCTTTCATTCATGCCTTGAAATTGCCGGTTCTCTACGTCCCTTCTGATGTTTGGCTTGATCAAATCCAGCCGGCATCTTAGTCTTCTATTGAAAAACATCATGGCGGGAGTTTGGTTTGTAACCACATGTGTTGCATTCCTGTACGCCAACAAGAAGTTATCTACCTTATGTTGTAGATTTATGTCTTCATTACCCATGGCCTTTATGGCCTTCTTGAAGGTCTGGACAAACCTTTCAGCAAATCCATTGGTGGCGGGATGGTATGGGGCGGACGTGTAGTGCTTAACCCCATTGTTTTTTAAGAACTTCCTGACTTCCTCGGACACAAATTGCGGTCCATTATCAGAACAGATCTGTTCCGGCAGCCCATTCCTGGCAAATATGGTCCTTAATACTGTGATGGTTTTTTCCGTGGTGGTGGAGGACATCTTTATTACCTCTGGCCACTTGGAGTGTGCATCCACCGCGATTAAGAACATTGAGTCCATAAATGGACCAGCAAAGTCGATATGTACCCTTTGCCATGGAGATGAGGGCCACTCCCATGGATGTAGAGGGGCTTGTGGTGGGGCGTTTTGGACCTTCTAGCATCCTAGACAGCTCTTGGTCATTTCTTCGATGTCTCCATCGATACCTGGCCACCACACAAACGCTCTGGCTAGGTTCTTCATTTTCACTCCACCCAGATGCCCCTCGTGAAGCTCCTTTAGCACTTTATGCTGGAGTTTGGGTGGAATCACCACTCTGGATCCACACATCAAAGTTCCTCGGCACACTGACAGCTGCTCTCTTCTTTGCGAGAATGCTGGCAACAGTGGTTCGCCATGTGCTGGCCATCCCTTCACCGTTAAATCGTAGGCTCGTGAGAGAGTCGGGTCATTTCTCGTTTCCTTTTCGATGGTAGAATTTGTTACTGGTAGACATTCCACTATGGTTGAGTGGAACATCTCCACTGGGTCCACTGTAGGCGCCTCTTCTACCGTTGGCAACGGTAGGCGCGATAAACCGTCAGCATTCCCATGCTGTTTTGATCCTTTGTATTCGATGTCATATTGGTGTGCCCCTAGGAAAAGGGACCACCTCTGTAGCCTTTGCGCTGTCATAATGGAAACGCCCTTTTTAGGGTTGAATATGGATACCAACGGCTGGTGGTCTGTCAGCAGTGTAAACTTCTGGCCCTGCAGGTAATGATTAAACTTCTTTACTCCCCACACCAGGCTGAGAGCCTCCCTATCTATCTGAGCATAGTTGTGCTCAGCGGAGGTCAATGATCTGGATGCAAATGCGACTGGCCTTTCCAAGCCATTTGGCAACTTGTGTGAGAGTACTGCTCCAATACCATAAGGAGAAGCATCACAAGCTAAACGAATAGGTAGCGTTGGGTTGAAATGAGCCAACACTTCCTCTGAGGTGATCAATGCCTTGCTTTTGCGAAAGGGCTTCTTACAGTCCTCGCTCCACTTCCATGGTACTTCTTTCTGCAAAAGAGCATTCAGCGGGTGCAGCACCGTGGATAGATTTGGCAGAAACTTATGGTAATAGTTAATCAACCCTAGGAACGACCTCAACTGGGATACATTTTCCGGAGCGGGAGCCTTCACAACAGCTTCGATTTTGTCAGGTGACTTGTGCAGCCCCTCCTGGTCAATGACATGACCACAGTATGAGATCCGTTTCTGAAAGAACTCACATTTCTGGCGATTAACTCGAAATCCATATTCCTTCAATCTGGTGAGCACCAGTTTCAAATTTGCAAGGTGCTCCTCATCGTCATCTCCTGTAATCAGGATATCGTCCAAGTAACATTGAGTGTTTGGAATTCCCTGTAATACCTGCTCCATGGCCCTCTGCCAAATTGCTGGAGCCGAAGCCACTCCAAAAACCAGTCTATTATATCGATACAAGCCTCTGTGCGTGTTGATTGTGAGATACTGGCGCGACTCTTCCTCAACTTCCACCTGTAAGTACGCTTGCGCCAGGTCGATCTTGGTGAAGTGTTTCCCGCCAGACAATGAAGCAAAGATATCCTCAATCCGCGGAAGCGGATATTGCACCGTGTGAAGCACCGGATTAACTGTGATCTTGAAGTCTCCACAGATGCGGACCTTCCCCGGTTCCCCTGGCTTGTTACTCGATGAACGCTTCATGACGGGAACAATGGGCGTGGCCCACTCACTCCAGTCCACCTTAGACAGTACTCCTGAATGTTCTAGCCCTTCCAGCTCAGCTTCCACAGCAGGTCGTATTGCATAAGGTACCGGTCTGGCTTTGAAAAATTTTGGGTTTGCATGTTCTGCAATCTTGATTTTTGCCTTAATTCCTCTTAGTGTTCCCAGTCCCTGTTGGAACACCTCTTTAGCCTCATCCAATATTCTGGACAATCGTTCAGGTTTGACATTTTTTTTTCCAGAATCTACCGTCATTGCTTTTAGGGAGTGCCAGTCCATATTTATTTTCCTCATCCACTCCCGTCCCAGAAGTAGTGGACCTCCCTCAGGTAGTACATATAAGTCCATTCCTTGGTGTTCTTTGCCCTTGTGTATCACCTTGACTTTTATCTTTCCGATGGGGTATACTCTTTGCCCCGTGTATGTCTGCAATACTATCTCCGTATCCCGTAGGGGAATATGTGTGAATAACCTTTTGTAATCTTGCTTATTCATGACCGTCAACGCCGATCCGGTGTCCAATTCCATCTTCACTTGGACTCCTGCTATCTGCAGTGTGACCCAGATAGTTTGTAGGTCAGCTTCCTTACTCACATTGTGAATTCTCAGACTACCCAGTTCCTTGCTGTTCGAGTCTGAATCCGAATTCTGTTCATCCGAACTCTTCTCAGCCACCTTATGTACCTTTCTGCACTTTTCCTGCAGTGAGTTTTTGTTGCTGGTCTTCTTTCCTGACCGGCATACTTTAGCTATGTGACCAAGCTTGCCACATTTTCTACATTCCTGGTTTTTAAACCAGCATTGGTTCTGATCGTGTGTTGTCTTTCCACAACGATAACATTTCGTTGTACCCAAAGCCATTTGATCTATGCTGAGTACCGCTGCCTTCAGCTGCATTTCCGCAGTGCCTCTCGCTGCAGCTTCGTGCGATGCTGCAATAGTGACAACCTTATCAAGTGTAAGATCATTCTCTTCAAGCAGCCGCCATTGTGTTCCTTCTTTTGACAATCCACACACGAATTTGTCTCTCAGTGCCTCTGTCAGACTTTCCCCAAACTGACAGTATTTCGCTAGCTTACGCAGTTCAATTAAATACTCCGCGTTGCTTTCCTCTTTCAGTTGCGTTCTCGCATAAAATTTAAATCGTTCCGCTAACATCAGCGGTGTGGGTTTCAAATGATTTTTCAGGACAGCAACAATTTTAGCGAAAGTCTGATCCGCCGGTTTAGCTGGTGATAGAAGATGCTTCAATAGCCCGTATGTCTTTGCACCCATTGAGTTTAGTAAGGTTAGTGCTTTATCTTCATCTGATATTTTATTTGCCTTACAGTATATCTCTATGCGTTCTACATACGTGGCCCAATCTTCAACATCGGGATCGAAATCGTTGATGTTACCACGCTTAGGCATCCTCGCAATCTTCTTGAGGAACAAAAAGAAATTTTTCTTTTCTTTTTTTTCAAAATGGCGGTTTCCCGCGCTTGTCTTCTTCCCCCGCCTACGAAAATGGCGGCTTCCCGCATTTGCCTTTCTCCCCCGCTGGCTGTAATGGCGATTGCCGTATTGCTGCGTTCGCCCTCCCCAGCGGTTTTCAAATCGTGCCTCCCAGCCCCTCTTGCAGTCCGGTCCTTTCCCCCGGCTGCGGCTGAGTTCTCCGCGGTTTTTTTTTAAATTTTCTCCCGCGCCTTACGCTGACCCGGTCGCTACACCTCGCAGCCTCGGTAGCTGCCCGGCCTTTTTCACCGGTCGCGGTCGAGCTCTCTCTCGACGCTGTTGCGTCTCCCAGCCCGCTTGCAGCCCGGTCCTTTACACCGGCTGCGTTTGCATTCACCGCGGCTCCCGTGCCTTACGCTGCCCCAGTCTCAGCGCCTCTGGCCCCGACTTCTGTCCGGCTCTTTTCCCCGGCCGTGGTCGAGTCCTCTGCCCTTATATCCTCCATTTTTCCCTCCCCTACTTCACAGCCAACGTGGCCGACTTGCTGCTCGTCGCTGATCGGCTTACCCACCACCGTGATAGAAGGGATGATCACTGCCTGTTGCTGATGGAAGACTTCGTGTCAGGATTCTTCCTTTGCTCTTCAGACCTGCGTCTTTTCTCAGCAGGATGATGAGGGTGGATGCCTCCTCTCAACGCCCGTCAACTGCCTTGGATGTATCTCTGCCGCAGGGTAAGATCGTACTTCTCGCCACTGTTAAGTCTGTGTGTTATAGTGAGAATTACTACACAGACCACAAGAGTAAATTTTAACAGGTCTTTACTAGTCGAAGGTCAGGGCGGAACTGCCCAATAAATCATTACACAGCACCGGTATTACAGTATACAGCAGCCAAGATAAAGTAGTGCAACTCTTAAAATAGTTCTCTTAAAGGTGGAACGGTTACATACACCACAGTGGTAGCCCCGGACGAGGTCGACTTTCGAGAAGACAGTATTCCCTGCCAAATGGGTGGAGAAATCCTGAATATGGGAGATCGGGTACCGATCAGGAGTGGTGGCGTCGTTTAGGCGTCGATAGTCGCCACATGGCCGCCATCCGCCGCCAGGCTTCGGGACGATGTGGAGGGGTGAAGACCAGGGACTGTTCGACCGGAGAATAATTCCTAACCATTCCATGGTCGCGAACTCCGCTTTCGCGACCGCCAGCTTGCCAGGTTCCAGGCGCCGGGCCCGCGCGTAGACCGGGGTTCCACATCGTGTTTCGTGGCCGTGGAGGAGAAAGTGGGCCTTGTCAGGTCGGGGAATTCGCCGAGCAGGCGAGCGAACTCATCCGGAGCCGGAAAAGCACAGGCGACGGTGCGCGACATAGTGTTACTGCATTAACAAGGGATAGAATGAAAAGTTGCCACGTTTATCAACCGTCGGTTTCTCACATCAACCAGGAGGCTGTTGGCGCACAGGAAATCTGCACCGAGAATGGGTTGCGAAACCTTGGCCGTCACAAACTCCCAGTGGAAACACTGGCCTCCGAAACACAACTGCACCCGCCGTCTGCCGAAGGTCCGAATTGCCGCGCCATTGGCCGCATCAAGGGCGAGACCGTGAATCCCGGTCTGCACATTGAGGGCGGACGCGGGTAATATGCTGCACTGCGCCCCAGTGTCACACAGGAAATGACAACCGGAGAGAGTATCGGTGATAAACAGCAGCTTGCCCGCGTTGCCGATCGCCATCGCGGCCGCGGGGCACCCGTTAGACCTGGTCCTCGGTGGTCGTAGTTGTTTTTTTTGTTGGGGGAAACTGCAGGGAGGGCGGCAACGTCTCGCTTTCGCGCTGAACCGCGCGTGGTAGGGACACAGCTCAGTAGGCTGACGAGCTGGGGCGGCATCTGTGGGGGATGGGCGCCTCGTGGCAGCGCAGTTCTGCTGAGTAACGGCGAATATTTTGTCCGCCTCTGCCACGAGTGCTGCGCAGTCCTCAACTTCGGATCTGGCCAGGGCAGCTTGCACCTGTTCCGGTAGCTGGCTGAGGAATAATTCCCGGAATAGGAAGCATCCCGGTTCGGAGCCAAGGAGGGCGAGCATTTGGCTCATTAACTCCAAAGGCTTGGAGTCCCCGAGCCCGGGCATAGCGAGCAGTTGACGGGCGCGCTCCGATTTAGTGAGCCCGAAAACTTGCAGCAACCGCGCCTTGAGGGTTTCGTACTTGCGCTCTGTTGGAGGGTTCTCGAGGAGGCTGACGATCCGTGAGACGGTAGAGCCGTCGAGGGCGGAGACCACATAGAGATATCGGGTCTGATCCGCAATGATGTCCTCAGTGCGAATTGTGCCTCGACCTGAATGAACCACGAGGTTGCTTGCTGCTCCCAGAACTGCGGTAGCTTCAACGAAACGGCGTTGGTCTCCATGTTGTGTTCTTTTTGCGAAAAACGTTCACAAAAGACGGGGTCACCAATGTAGGAATTGATGAATTCCTAACTAACAACTGAGGTCGACTCAGGCGATCAAACAAACAGGCTTTTAATATAAAACTAAACGAGTTTAAACAGTTTGTTAAGATCGATACTGGAGAACCACGAAAACAGGTCTGTACAAGAGGAAGCTTCCATGAGGTCTGCCTGGGCAGTCATGTGGTTTGCGACATGACATCATCGCGTTTACCCGTGTTTTCCCGCGCTCTTAAAGGGGCCACGCCCCGTGCATACAAACACTATGTACAAAACGAAGTAATGTCTAACACAATGGTACAGACTTAGGCTGGTGTTAGAACATCGTTAAAGGGAATTAAGTACAGTTGCCCAGAGTCATTCAATGGCTCCGCCACAATATCTTATTTTAATTTATTTTTGTAGGGCCAGGAGGAGCTGGAGTGCTCAACACGACTTTTGACTCTCAGCCTGCTCTATACACGGACCAGCCAATTTCTCACTTTCGCCAATTAGTGAGTTGAGTCAGAGCACCAGTTTGGCAAATGCCACTTGGTAACAACGGGCAGTCGGCAGGAAGTGTGCGGGGACTGTGAACCCATGATCTGTTGACTCAGAGGCGAGAATACTACCATTGAGTCAAGCTGAAGATTTGCAAATAAAATAAAGCAGAAGGGCAAGCAAAAAGTGAAAAATAAGAGATCTAGAAGTGGAGAAGGAGAATGGCAGAGTATGAAGTGACAAATAGAACAAAAAAACAATAGAACTGAAGGAGAAAATTAAGAGAGCAAGAATTGAGTGACCAGAGCAAGCAAGAAGTGAGAGTGAATGGAAATGAGAAGTGAAGGAAGAGGGGAGAAAGTAAGAAAGCAGGTGGTAAAGGAGGGGTCAAGGAGTAAAGAGTGTGAGGAGTGAACGAGCAGAGCAAAAAGACAGTGGCCTTGAATTTCCTCAAGGAATCAGCTGGGCTCCTGCCATAACTTCAGCAGAAGTCTAGCGGAATCTATAAGAAAAAGGCAGCGAGCTGGTTTTGTCAGGTCCCCACTGACATTGGGAGCTGCCAGTTGGCCTTGTAAAGATTGGAAACTCTGTCCCTTACAAGGTCAAATACACCGAGGGATGGGGACTGCCTATGCCAGGAGTTCAGTTTCCATGGCTCTGAAGTGTCCTGGCATAATACTGGCAGCTCGTATGGCAAGCGGACCAGCCTCCATAAGGGTAAGACTGTGCCCCACTGGAGTGTGGGAGAGGGCATCCCTGCTCCGATGGCAGGAGGCATGGGATCTTCCAGCTGCATGGGGTAGGTGGAAGCTGGAGATGTGCCCATAGGCACGGGCCTCTGCTGACTATACAACTGAGGACTTTTCATTGACACCGCAAACCCCAGCGGATCAGCATTGGCGGGCATCAGCAGACGTGATCTCAGCATATCCACTGGGTTCATTTCTTGTGGATTTTTGTGACAAGAAGTGAGAGGAGAACTAAAAAGGATAAGAAGTGATGGAGAAGGGCAAGAGGTAGTGACAAGTGAATGAAAAATGAAGCAGGAGAAAGAAAGAAAAATTTGCATTTATATAGCGCCTTTCATGACCACCAGACGTCTCAAAGCGCTTTACAGCCAATGAAGCACTTTTGATGTGTAGTCACTGTTGTAATGTGGGAAACATGGCACTCAGCAAGATCCCACAAACAGCAATGTGATAATGACCTGACCAGATGATCTGTTTTTGTTATGTTGGTTGAGGGATAAATATTGGCCAGGACACCGTGGATAACTCCCATATATGAGAGGGCAGACAAGATCTCAGTTTAACATCTCATCTGAAAGACGGCACTGCCAACAGTGCAGCAATCCCTCAGTACTGCACTGGAGTGTCAGCCAAGATTTATTTGCTCAAGTCTTTGGGGTGGGATTTAAAACCACAACCATTCATAACTCAGAAGCAAGTGAGCAGCGGTGGGAAACTCGACGGCGGCGGCGAGGCTATAAAGCAGCGGCAGAGACGAGGTAGGCCTCAGAGCGGCGGCAGGAAACTCGGCGGCAGCGGCGAGGCTGTAAAGCAGTGGCAGAGACCAGGTAGGCCTCAGAGCGGTGGCGGGAAACTCGGCGGCGGCGGCGAGGCTATAAAGCAGCAGCAGAGACCAGGTAGGCCTCAGAGCGGCAGCGGGAAACTCGGCGGAGTGGCGAGGACCAGGTAGGTTTACCAATCTCAGAGAGAGGGAGAGAAGTAAAAAGTAATCAGAGTGTGACATCACCAGAAAGCAGGTAAGTGACTGGTTGGTGAGTATTTCTCTCTTTTTTAAACGTTAACTCTGTGGTTTATAGTTTCTAAGCTCTCTGTGGTGTAGCGGGGACTGTTTGTAAACCAGGGCCCTTAAATATATCATTTAACTGTAGTGTAATTGGTGGGATTGATTTGATTTAATTTATTTTGAATTAATTAAAGGGTAAGTCATGACAGGAGAGCCCGGCCCCGTGGTATGCTCCTCCTGCGCTATGTGGGAACTCAGGGAAACTTCCTGTGTCCCTGACAATCATGTGTGCAGGAAGTGTATCCAGCTGCAGCTACTGGCAGACCGCCTTGCAGCGCTGGAGATGCGATTGGATACATACTGGGCAATTCACGATGCTGAGGACATCGTGGATATCATGCTTAAACAGTTGGTTACACCACAGGCAAAGGTTGCACAAGCAGAAAGGGAATCGGTGACCAACAGGCAGAGTAGTAGGCGTAGGCAGGTACTGCAGGGGTCCCCTGTGGCCAGCCCCCTCTCAAACAGATATACCACTTTGGATACTGATGGGGGGATGGCTGACTCTATATACCACTTTGGAAACTGATGGGGGGGATGGCTTACCAGGGGAAGGCAGCAGCAGCCAACTTCCTGGCACCAGGGGTGGTTCTGCTGCACAGGACGGGAGGAAAAAGAGTGGGAGAGCTATAGTGATAGGGGATTCTATTGTAAGGGGAATAGATAGGCGTTTCTGCGGCCGCAAACGAGACTCCAGGATGGTGTGTTGCCTCCCTGGTGCAAGGGTCAAGGATGTCTCAGAGCAGCTGCATAACATTTTTGAAGGGGAGGGTGAACAGCCAGTTGTCGTGGTGCATATAGGTACCAACGATATAGGTAAAAACCGGGATGAGGTCCTAAAAGCTGAATATAGGGAGTTAGGAGGTAAATTAAAAAATAGGACCTGAAAGGTAGTAATATCAGGATTGCTACCAGTGCCACTTGCTAGTCAGAGTAGAAATAGAAGGATATTTCAGATGAATACGTGGCAAGGGGGAGGGATTCAAATTCCTGGGACATTGGAACCGGTTCTGGGGGAGGTGGGACCAGTTCAAAATGGATGGTTTGCACCTGGGCAGGGCCGGGACCGATTTCCTAGGGGGAGTGCTTGCTAGTGCTCTGGGGTAGAGTTTAAACTAAAATGGCAGGGGGTTGGGAACCTGAGCGGGGAGACAGAGGAAAGGGAAACAACGATAAAAGCAAAAGACAGGAAGGAGAAAACCCAAAGTGGCAGACAGAGAAATCAAGGGTTTAAATCAAACATGGCCACAATAAATAATAATTCTAAAAGAACTAAGAGCATTTAAAAAACAAGCCTGAAGGCTTTGTGTCTTAATGCGAGGAGCATTCATAATAAGGTGAATGAATTAGCTGCGCAAATAGAGGTAAACTGATATGATTGGGATTACAGAAACATGGCTCCAGGGTGGCCAAGGCTGGGAACTCAACATCCAGGGGTATTCAATATTCAGGAAAGATAGGCAAAAAGGAAAAGGAGGTGGGGTAGCATTGCTGGTTAAAGAGGGGATTAACACAATTGTAAGGAAGTATATTAGCTCTGATTATGTGGAATCTGTATGGGTAGAACTGAGAAATACCAAGGGGCAGAAAACGTTAGTGGGAGTGGTATATAGACCTCCAAACAGTAATGCGGAGGTCGGGGATAGCATTAAAAGGGAAATTAGAGAAGCAAGCAATAAGGGCACAGCAGTTATCATGGGTGACTTTAATCTACATATAGATTGGGCTAACCAAATTAGTAACAATACTGTGGAGGAGGAATTCCTGGAGGGTATACGGGATGGTTTCCTGGACCAATATGTCAAGGAACCAATTAGAGATCAGGCCATCTTAGACTGGATATTATGTAATGAGAAAGGATTAATTAGCAATCTTGTTGTGCGAGGCCCCTTGGGTCAGAGCGATCATAATATGATAGAATTCTTCATTAAGATGGAGAGTGAAGTAGTTGACTCAGAGACTAGGGTCCTGAATTTAAATAAAGGAAACTACGACGGTATGAGACACAAGTTGGGTAGGATTGATTGGGAAATGTCGCTCAAAGGATTGATGGTGGATAGGCAATGGCAAACATTCAAAGATCGCATAGATGAACTACAGAATTTGTTCATCCCAGTTTGGCATAAAAATAAAACATAAAGGTGACTCAACCGTGGCTAACAAAGGAAATTAGAGATAGCATAAGATCCAAGGAGAGGACATATAAATTGGCCAGAAAAAGCAGTAAACCTGAGGCTTGGGAGCAGTTTAGGATTCAACAAAGGAGGACAAAGGGATTAATTAAGAGGGGGAAAATAGAGTATGAGAGTAAGCTTTCAGGGAACATAAAAACTGACTGTAAAAGCTTTTATAGATATGTGAAGAGAAAAGATTGGTGAAGTCAAGCGTAGGTCCCTTGCTGTCAGAATCAGGGGAATTTATAATGGGTAACAAAGAAATGGCAGACCAATTAAATACTTACTTTGGTTCTGTCTTCACAAAGGAGGACACAAATTACCTCCCAGAGATGTCAGGGAACATAGGGTCTAATGAAAGGGAGGAACAGATAGAAATCAGTATTTGTAGGGAAATGGTGTTAGAGAAATTGACGGGATTTGTTATGTTCATAAATAAGTAGACATTTTTATTATGAACAGCTAGCTTGAGCTAGTCATTTATTCAGCCATGTGGACTAGGGTACAGGCATCCATCTTGACTACTGCCTTGTGGGTAGCCCACTACTAAACATACAGCTCCACCTAGTGTACCATTCTAGAATGACATGTTACTGATCATTACATCCCCTTTCTTAGAGGTTAAACAAAATCAATATCAATCAATCATAATGACATAAACATCTTCACAACAGTCAACACATTTTCAAAGCTTTACTTTATGAACTCTAAGCTTTTCATTCTTTTATAATAGTTTTCATTGTACTCAAAGATTAAGTCTATCAGGCTTTTTTTACTTCACGTGTGGATCTTCTCAGCACAGGTAAGCCTGATGTGTTTTCATGAAAGCCTGTATGTGTGTTTGTGTTAGATTGTTCTGGTGGTGAGTGACAAGATTCAGTTGCGGTATTGTCATCGATTTGCTTTTGGATAGTTTCTTGCCCTTCCTCAGTTCTAACGGTGTATGACCTTGGTCCTACTTCCTCAAGAACTGTAACTTTCATGTTCCATGCATTTGGATCCTCAATCCTGACAACATCATCCCTTGTCAATGGTTTCAGAGTTTTGGATGACTTGTCATAGTGTGATTTCTGTTTCAGCTTTAACAGTTGAAGTCTCTGTCTTAGTTCCTTACTCTGCTTTTCTTTTGCACAGCAGGGTAGCGTGGTGCGCAACTTGCGACCCATTAGGAGTTCAGCAGGTGAAGAACCACAGTCTAAAGGGGAGGCTTGGTAGCTGAGCAGGGTGAGATAAGGATCAGACTTGCTTTCTGTTGCTTTCTTCAGTAGCTGTTTGAGAACTTGAACACCTTTATCTGCCTTACCATTCGACTGAGCACACAGAGGACTGGATGTGATGTGTTGAAAGTCATAATGTGCTGCAAACTGTTGCCACTCCTTACATTTGAAGCACGGACCATTGTCGCTAATGGCAATCCTGGGAATTCCATGTCTGGCAAAGATGGATTTAACATGCATTATGACACTTCTTGCTGATGTGCTTGAAAGCAGCGCCATCTCAGGATAGTTAGAATAGTAGTCAATCACTATTAGATAGTCTTTACCATTCAAATGAAAGAGGTCCATACCAACCTTTTCCCATGGTGCTGTTGGTAATTCAGCTACTATCATAGGTTCCTGTGCTTGTTTATTTTGGTGTTTCTGACCTGTCTCACATATGCCTATCATGTTCTCAATGTCCTTATTTATGCCAGGCCAATAAACAGTGCCTCTTGCTCTCCTTTTGCATTTTTCAATTCCGAGGTTTCCCTCATGAATCCTTTTGAGCATGTCTTGATGTAGAGCCTGTGGAATGACTATTCTGTTCTGTTTTAGTAATAGTCCACGTGCGACACTTAACTCTGGCCTGATGTGATAATACTTTGGACAGGAACCTTTTGGCCAACCATGATGAATGTTCTCTATTACTGTTTGTAACACTGTATCTTTTACTGTTTCTTCTGCTATTTGCTTTGATTTTGTGTCTGACACGGGCAGCGCAGCAGTGACCATACTCACATGAACATTTACGTCTTCCTCAGTAGAGCTCACATGACTCATTGTGGGTGCTCGGGATAGTGCATTTGCTAACACAATGGCCCAGTAATTCCGGGCACAACGCGTGAGTACGGACGGGGTACTCACGCGTGTGCCCGGAGGAATTGCCATTTTTCAGCATGCACAGCGCATGCGCTGAAAACCGGCATTTCCTGTCTTCTGACCCAAGGGGTTAAGAGGCAGAACGTGTGCGATTGCACAGGCAGCGCGTGCGCAGTGAAATTCCTTTTTTTTTTCGGAGTTGTGCGTGTGTAAAGGCCTCCGGTCTTTACGCATTGAAAAACCACACGTAAGTACTTAGTTTTTCAGGTAAGTGGGCTTTTAGTACAATTGAGAAATTTTTTTTCCACAGCTTTGTAATTTTTAAAGAATTTACAGTAAGGTAAGTTTAGTTTTAGCCCCAATTAAAAAAAAATTTTTTTTTTCAAATTTTAAAATTATTTTTTAAAATAGTTTTTCAGAGTTCTTTATTGTTCATTTAAGTAGTGCAATGTTTTTTTAAATTTTCTTTCAGGTTTAAGTAGTGTTTTGGGGCCAGGAGTATTCATGAGTTTGACAGCTTTTTCTGTCAAACTCATGAATGAGTTTCCCCTCCCCTGATTGGCTGCACAGTGCTCACCTGATCCCAGCCGGCACATCGCACTAACTACGCCGCTGGATCAGGTAAGCACATCGCGCCGACATCTGAACCGGGCCAGTGACAGGAAATGCAAGCAGGCCCGGGCTTCAGATGTCGGCGCGCAGGG
This sequence comes from Somniosus microcephalus, assembly GCF_052327205.1. NCBI lineage: Eukaryota > Metazoa > Chordata > Chondrichthyes > Squaliformes > Somniosidae > Somniosus > Somniosus microcephalus. The sequence continues at coordinate 75,920,771 of NC_140988.1, read as the reverse complement.
TGAGTGCAGATCGGGGGCTTGCACGCGCGGCAAGCACCCGATCCTAATTTCAGGGCCTATGTGTTTGCCTGGTGTGTAGATCAGTTCAAAGTCATATCTTTGCAGCTTCATCATGAGTCGTTGAATCCTTGGAGACATCTCATTCAGATTTTTTTTTATGATGGCAACCAGTGGGCAGTGGTCTGTCTCAACTGTGAAGGTGGGAAGTCCATATATGTAGCCATGGAACTTTTCTAGTCCAAGTACCAAGCCTAGACATTCCTTTTCAATCTGGGCGTATCAACACTCAGAATCAGTCATAGACCTGGAGGCATAGGCAACAGGCTTCCAATCTTCACCCTCTGCTTGTAGCAAGACCGTGCCTAGGCCATCTTTTGATGCATCCGTTGACACTTTGATTCTCTTTGTTGGGTCAAAGAAGGTGAGTACAGGTGTGGTTGTCAGCACTGTTTTGAGGATCATCCACTCTTGTTCATGTCTTTCTGTCCATGCGAACTCATTTGTTTTATGTAGCAGGTCTCGCAGACAGGCTGTCTTGGCTGAGAAGTTAGGAATGAACTTTCCAATGACGTTTATCATCCCCATGATGCGTAGCACTCCTTTTTTGTCAGTGGGTCGGGGCATTTTGAGTATGGCATTTACTTTTTCCATATCTAGCTCTATTCCTTTACCAGATAGATTATCTCCTAGGAAAGTGACTTCCTGGACGCCAAACTGACACTTGGCTTTGTTGAGCTTCAGTCCATTCTGGCGTATGCTCTGTAGCACTTTAGTCAGTCGCTCATTGTGTTCTTTCAGTGTGGAGCCCCAGATGATGATATCATCAACTTAGACCCGGACTCCTTCCAGACCTTCAATTATGTGTTCCATCGCTCAATGAAAGATTTCAGATGCAGATATTATCCTGAAAGGCATTCTGAGGAAACAATACCTGCCAAATGGTGTGTTGAAGGTACAGTATTTGGTGCTCTCTTCATCCAGTTTTAGTTGCCAAAATCCTTGTGAGGCATCGAGCATTGTGAAGTATCTGGCACCTGACATTTCACTGGTGATTTCTTCTCGCTTGGGAATCTGGTAGTGTTCACGTTTTATGTTTGCATTTAAGTCCTTTGGATCCATGCATACTCTTAGATCATTGTTCTTTTTCTTTACACATACCATGGAGTTAACCCAGTCTGTTGGCTCTTTGACTTTCCTAATGACTCCTAGTGTGGTCATTCTGTCCAGTTCTTTCTTGAGCCGGTCACACAGGGGTGCTGGAACTCTCAGTGAAGCATGTATCACTGGCTGAGCATTCTCCTTTAGCTGCATCTTGTAAGTGAATGGTAGAACTCCAAATCCTTTGAACACATCCTGGAAATTACTCACTACAGAATCCACCGAGTCATCTGGTCTGCTTATGGCACAGTTTATACGGTAGACTCTCTTGACCAGTTCTAAGTCTTCACAAGCTTTGTCACCTAGTAGTGAATCAAGTCCTTCAGCCACAACTGAAAACATGAGTTGATGCACTTTGTCTTTGACTGTCACTTTGAGTCTGCATACACCTAAGCTATCTATTTTCTGTCCATTATAATTCTTCAGTAGTACTGACTTTTTCTGTATTTTGGGCTTTTCTTTCACATTTGTAATGTCACTCATACTGATTAAGTTTGCTTTTGCCCCAGTGTCCAGTTTCAATATAACTAATGCTGTATTTACCTGCAGTGGCATTATCCATTTGTCCTCTTTTACTGCATTAACTTTATGTCCATTCCTGAGGGCTGCACATTTTCTGTATCCTTTTCGATATTTTCATTTGACACCATTCCTACAAAAAATGTCTCACTTAAATCAGTGTCCTCTTTTACTGCATTAACTTTATGTTCTTTCTTTGTTTTTACTTTTGAAAATCATTGTTTGGCAAAGTGATTCTTTTCATTACATTTTGTGCACATTTTCCCAAACGCTGGGCATTGTCTTGACTGGTGCTGGTAACCACAGCGTTTACAATTAAAAATTCCATCCTCCGATTGCTTTGCATTTCTGTTCTGCCCATGTTTCTTCCCGTTGTAGGACACAGCACTGACAGCAGCACTATCACTTACTACAGTCGCATTATTATTAATTTCACTGAAAGTCTTTGCGTGCTCTTGAGCTAGCTCACTGGCATGGCATATTTTCACAGCTTTCTCCAATGCTAATTCAGTTTCTCTCAACAAACGTTCCCTGACCTTTTTATCATGAATACCAAACACAATCTGGTCATGAATCATGGATGATTTCAGTTCAGAGAAATTACATGTCTGTGCTTTCAGTTTCAGATCGGTCACAAAGCTATCAAAAGTCTTATTTTGCTGCTGTGTCCATGAACAGAACATGTACCTCTCATAGGTCTCGTTCTTTTTGGGAGAACAATGTGTATCAAACTTCTTTAGCACATCGTCCATCTTTTCTCTGTCCTCCTCTTGATCAAATACAGACGTATTAAATACCTCTATCGCCTGCGGGCCTACAACTGTGAGCAGTAACGCTATTTTCCTTGCGTCTGGCATCGTACCGAACCTGATGGCAGCAATGTAGAGTTCAAATTGTTGTTCGAAAGTCCACCAATTGCAGTCGACATTCCCCGTGAGTTTCAAACCCTCCGGTGGCTTCGAATTCTCCATGTCGCCTTTCACAATATTCAGCAGATATTACCACTTCTTGTACCATGTTATGTTCATAAATAAATAGACGTTTTCATTATGAACAGCTAGCTTGAGCTAGTCATTTATTCAGCCATGTGGACAAGTGTACAGGCATCCATCTTGACTACTGCCTTGTGGGTAGCCCACTACTAAACATATAGCTCCACCTAGTGTACCATTCTAAAATGACATGTTACTGATCATTACAGGACTGAAGGCCGATAAATCCCCAGGGCCTGATAATCTACATCCTAGGGTATTTAAGGAAGTGGCCCTAGAAATAGTGGATGCATTGCTGGTCATCTTCCAAAATTCGATAGACTCTGGAACAGTACGCATGGATTGGCGGGTAGCTAATGTTACCCCACTGTTCAAAAAATGTGGTAGAGATAAAACGGGGAAATACAGACCGGTAAGCCTGATATTGGTAGTGGGGAAAATGCTAGAGTCCATTATAAAGGATGTAATAGCAGAACACTTGGAAATCAGTGACCGGATCGAACAAAGTCAACATGGATTTACAAAAGGTAAATCGTGCTTGACTAATCTATTGGAATTTTTTGAGGATGTAACTGGTAAAATAGATAAGGGAGAACCAGTGGATGTGGTGTATTTGGACTTTCAAACGGCTTTCGATAAGGTCCCGCATAAGAGATTAGTGTGTAAAGTTAAGGCACATGGGATTGGGGGCAAGGTACTGACTTGGATAAAGAACTGGTTGGCAGACAGGAAGCAAAGTGTTGGAATAAGCGGCTCTTTTTCCGAGTGGCAGGCAGTGACTAGTGGGGTACCGCAGGGATCAGTCCTTCGACCCCAGCTATTCACAATATATATATTAATGATCTGGACGAGGGAACTAGATGTAATATCTCCAAGTTTGCAGACGACACAAAGCTGGGTGGGCGTGTGTGCTGTGAGGAGGATGCCGAAAAACTCCAGTATGATTTGGACAGGTTGGGTGATTGGGCAGAAGCATGGCAGATGCAATATAACATGGATAAATGCGAGGTTATCCACTTTGATGTCAAAAACAAGAAGGCAGATTATTATCTGACTGTCAATAGATTGGGTGAAGGGGAAGTGCAACGAGACCCGGGCGTCCTTGTGTACCAGTCGCTGAAGGTAAGCATGCAGGTGCAGCAGGCGGTTAAGAAGGCAAATGGTATGTTGGCCTTCATAGCAAGAGGGTTTGAGTGCAGGAACAAGGATGTCTTGCTGCAGTTGTACAGGGCCTTGGTGAGACCACATCTTGAGTATTGTGTGCAGTTTTGGTCGCCTTATCTGAGGAAGGATGTACTTGCCATGGAAGGAGTGCAGCGAACATTCACCAGGCTGATACCTGGGATGGCAGGAATGACGTATGAGGAGAGATTGGATCGATTGGGCTTGTACTCGCTGGAGTTTAGAAGAATGAGAGGGGATCTCATTGAAACTTCTAAAATTCTAACAGGACTGGACAGACTAGATGCAGGAAGGATGTTCCCGATTGTTGGGGAGTCCAGAACCAGGGGTCACAGTCTAATGATAAGGGGTAAGCCATTTAGGACAGAGATGAGTAGGAATTTCTTCACCCAGAGAGTGGTGAACCTGTGGAATTCTCTACCACAGAAGGCAGTAGAAGCCAATTCATTAAATATATTCAAAAATGAGTTGGATATATTTCTTAATGCTCAAGGGATCCAGGGATATGGGGAGAAAGCAGGGACCGGGTACTGAGTTTGGATGATCAGCCATGATCGCATTGAATGGCAGAGCAGGCTCGAGGGGCCGAATGGCCTACTCCTGCTCCTATCTTCTATGTTTCTATGTTTCTATGTTTACCAATTGAGCCACAGCTGACACAGTGACAGATGTGGAGGAGAGAGAGGGGCAAAAGTGGATGAGAGAGTGAGAGAGAACTGCAGGGAGAGAGAGGGAGACAGGAAGAAGTGGCGGATGAAGCAATAAATGAATGAGAGATGAACAGAAATGGAGGATGGAGAGAGGTAAACAGAAATGAAAGAGGAGAGAACTAGAAACAAGTAAGCAAATAGAAAGTAATGGAGAGATTTATTTGCAAACTTGATAGTGCCAGAATCCTTAGAATAAGGGGCACAGAGGATAGAAAGATTTTTGTTGGGGCTTAGCCCAAAAAGACATGGGGGGAGAAATACAGTATCGCCCTGTTTGAGGAGCAATTATCGGCTGGGCGCAAGGTTTAGCGCCTGGCGTTAATTATCACCTCTGACTGCAAACTTGGCTTTTATCGCCCCTGGAGGTGATTGAAGCGCTAAATCAGGCACTACACACCTGTCTTAAGGTGCAAAGACCGAGGAGCGAGGCGCTAACTCAGAGCGCGGACACAGCGCAGGTGATATCAGTTCGTGATGAAACACAGACACACTGGCGCCGGCCAGTTCTTAAAGGGGAGGGTCGATCTTGCTCTCCAGCCACACCCTGCTCATTGCAGCCTTGAATCTCGGCCTGGACAGACCTGTGCTGAAATTTTCCAGCCAAGGACTATGGAGAGGGTGAAAGAACGAGCTCAGCGCTTCAGCGACCGGGTCTTGGAGCCTCTGTTTGGCATGGTGGAGCGCGGAAGAGCTATACTGTACTCTGAGAGTGGCAGGAAGCCATTGCCGTGCGACTACAGAAGAGTGTGGAGGGAGGTGGCTCAGCAAGTCTCCTCCAGGTGCGTGGTGCCCGGACCCATATGCAATGTCGCAAAAAGTGCAATGACCTCACTCGGGTCATCAGGATGAGTGGCTGTTTTTCAATACCTCTCCATCCCTCCATCTCAACCTCACTTTATGTCCAGAGGGTCTTAAAACCCCAATGCCCAACATTCATACAAGCCCTATGGCCATCTCATAAAACACACATGCACATACCTTGCATATATTAAAGGCTATTCAACTATGGGAGTCAAGCAAGACAATGGCTGTACATTTACTCAGATGCTGTCCTTTTTCTTGCAGGCCAAGCTATCTCATAACAGGATACAGCAGCAACGGATGGGTGGAGGGCTGCCTCAGCTGCAATCCCTCAGCGATCTTGGGGCACACGTCCACAGGATTGTGGCAAGCCAGGTGATAGGTCCCGTTGCCCCTGGAGAGGTCGACCCCGTTCGGGACAGCAATGGTAAGGTCATCAGCTTTCTCTCCTCTCTCTTTCCACTTGTCCCTCACAACACCAGACTTTGACACTTTCAATCCAACTTACCAAATCGCTGCACTCCTTCCTCCCTTACTGTCCCCCTGTCCTCACGCTAAAGCCACTCTTGTACCTCACTGCTTTCAGATGGTGATTCACCAGCTGAGGAGACAGGCCCTCAAGCTGCCAGTGAGAGTGAAGCCGCAGGCGAGGAGGAAGAGGAAAAGCATCAGTGCCACCCTCTCCCGAGGCAGCCCATGCCCACAATGGGACCACGTCTTCCCTGGAGGGGAGCAGGGGGGAAGGGACTGATGAGGGTGAAGCTCCAGGACCCAACGGGCTGCAGCAACGCGATGTGGCTAGGGAAGCTCGGGGGCCTTCTCCCCAGAGGGAGAGTATGCCAGCGAGCCCTGCTGCACTGGGCGCAGAGGAGGAGCAGCTCATCGCTGAAATGAACACCCAGGCGGTGGACATGTACACTCAGCTCATGGGTGCAGTGGGAAGGGTGCCCGAAAGCATTGATGGACTGGCAAGGAGTGTGGAGCACTACGCTGTAGCACAGGTGGATGCCATGCAAATGCTTAGTGCTGCAATTCAGTCACTGGCTGCCATGTTCCAATCTCAGACTGCTCTCATGCAGTCTCAGATTGAGGCCACGCAAACACTGACTGCTGCCATTGTCGCTGTTTCAGACACATTTCCCCGGGGTTCTCACAGTGCCACAGCAGGCCAGCAATCTGTGCTCCAACAGATTGCTCCGGATGCTGAGGTGCTGCCCCATGGGAGTGCCAATGTGTCAGTCGAGCAGGGAGGTGTTGTCCTCTCTCAAGATGACAGCATTCCAGCTGCCACCACCATTACTTCCCCATTGCATTTGCCAACGCCTGTAGCCCAGACTGCTGCCGCCCATGCAGAGTTGGTGCAGTCTGCAGCTGGGCCCTCCAGGCTCAGAGCTGGTCGAGGGCACCCTTCAAGGGCATCTCTAGTCTCAGGTTCTGACATTCAGCAGCCTTCCACCAGCCTTGCTACAGCCACTGGGGCCCCATTACGCAGGTGCAGTAGGGTGGGAAGGGGGCAAGTGGGCAAGGGAAGGAGATCACCCTCGAAGGGCAAAAAGTAGGAGGTCTCAGGAAATGTTGGGAATGTTTTTATTAAAGGCCGAGGTTCGTGTTGAAACTTTTGTTTAGTGTTTTGGACAATATCTCCAGGTTGTGAGAACCAGTTATGTTAATTAATGATTTGTTGTGTTTGTTTCTATTCGTTTGTCATGAAGAAATGACACACACACACACAGTTTGTAAAATAAAAAAGTTGTTGTGTTGAAAATGTACATGTTTGGCCTTTGGAATCATTGCTGCCCCTTGGCCGGCTATAGGAGTTGCGGGTTGCTTTCCATCATATTGTTCTCCATGGCAGAAGCCATTTCCTGAGTAGGGGCCTATCAGTCTTTGAAGGATGGCCCTTGCAGTATCAACATTGTGGGCCTCCCTCCCACCTTGGTGCTGCTGCTGATCACCCTCCTCTTCCTCCTCCTCTTCTTCCTCCTCCGGTAGTGCACCAAGGCCTGGTGGCCTGAGGATTACAAGGTTATGAAGAATGCAGCACACAACTATGAAGAGGGAGCATCGCTCAGGCGATTACTGCAGGGCTCCCCCTGAGTGGTCCAGGCAGTGGAACCGTTGCTTGAGCATGCCGATCGTCTGCTCAATGATGATACTGGTGGCGAGATGGCTCTCATTGTACCGCAGCTCTGCAGGGGTGTTGGGGTTACGGAGTGGTGTCATAAGCTAGGTGCAGAGTGGATAACCCTTGTCCCCGAGGAGCCAACCACTTGGCTGATGCCCTGCCTGGAAAAGCACTGGCACACCAGTCTGGCACAGGATGAAAGAATCGTGGCTGCTGCCAGGATAGCGGGCATTGACAGCGAGTAACAGCTGTCTGTGGTCACAGGCCAACTGGACATTTAAGGAGTGGAACCACTTGCAGTTTCAGAAAACCTCTGCATTCTATTGCCGTGCCCGTAATGCCAATGTATGCAGTCAATGGTATCCTGCACCATGGGGAAGCCCGCTATCCTCACAAAGCCCAATGCGCATTCATGCTGTTTGGCCCAGGTCATCGGGAAAGAGATGTACTGGCGTCTCCTTTTATAGAGGGCATTTGTAACCTGACGGATACAGCAATGGACCGCGAACTGGGAGATATTGGCGATGTCCCCAGTAGCTGCTTGAAAGAAGCCAATGGCATAAAAATTCAGAGCCACTGTGACCTTCACTGCCACCAACAGAGACATCCTGGTCCTTAGTTGAGGTTGCAGATCTGGGTGCAGATGGTGGTGGAGCTCAGTCACCACCTCCTTGCTGAAGCGCTGTCTGCGCAAACACTGCTCCTCAGACAAATGACTGTAGGAGAATTGTTCTTGGAATAACCTGGGAGGGTAAGGTCTCCTGTACAGAGGCCTGTTGGCCATCCTCCCTCTGACCATGATTGCCACTCTCTCTCTGCATCTCTGATGCCTCCGATTCTGCAGGCGCAGGACGATACCCCGAATCAGTGCAGCCCCCATTGTCTCTTGACAATCGAAGTAATGAAGGTCAAATTCAAAAGAACCTGCAAAGTGATGCTCAGTAGCCAACACTACTTCACAGAGTGTTGACTCTATGCAGAAGTCTCTCTCTCTCTCTCTCAGAATCTCTCTCTCTCTGTCAGAATGAGTGGTGCAGAAATGTCTCCCACAAAAAAGGGCAGGAAGAGGGCACCTTTAAATAATGACCCCCAATCCCTCACTGACTGGAAAACATTCCAGTCTCCCTGTCGTTGCTTGTGGCAGGCGGAAAGGAGGGGGCGCCACTCAATATCCAGTCTGGGGCACCACCGGGGCTTTGCATGCTTGACTGATATCATGGTCTGCGGGCGCAGGAGATCGGGGCGGTAGAGTTTTGCGCCGCCGCAAAAACTTGTCAATTTCACGAGCGGCGCAAACATCGCCGCGCCCGGGCGCTAGTTGCATTGCGCCCCATTAGCGTCCTCTTAGGGCGCTAATGGGAGGTGCTAAGCATCCAAATTTTTTCCCCATGATATTTAGGCCCTACATTAATGCGGAGATGTGAATGGAATGGGCGGTGGTAATAGTGGACGACAAATGCTCAACATCGTGGGACACGTGGGAATGTTCGATTTCAACAGGGATGCCTCATTATCATTTTACTTCCAGGTTTCTCATCTCCACTGCACGTGAGCAGGCATGACGCGGACCCGCATGACGCAATTTCAATTTGTATATTTAAAGGCCCAGTTCACAGATACATTGCAGGAGTAGGTTTGGCACTTTCAACATCAGGTTGGAAGGAGTACATGCAGAGTTATGGAAGGAAGGAGGGCATCGGCTGCACCAAGATATAATGAGGCTTCCCTGGATGTTGTCAAGCTATGGGCACTGACAACATACCAACTGTAGTGCTGAAGACTTGTGCTCCAGAACTAACCACCCTTCTAGTCATACTGTTCCGGTACAGATACAACACAGGCATCTACCTGACAAAGTGGAAAACTGCCCATGTATGTCCTGTCCACAAAAAGCAGGACAAATCCAACACAATCAATTGCCGCCCCATCAGTGTACCCTCAATCATCAACAAAGTGATGGAAGGGATCATCGAAAGTGCTGTTAAGTGGCACTTAATCACCAATAATCTGTTCACTGATGCTCAGTTTGGGTTCTGCCAGGACCATTCAGCACCAGCCCTCCTTACGGCATTGGTCCAAACATGGACAAAAGAGCTGAATTCCAGAGGTGAGATGAGAGTGACCGCCCTTGACATCAAGACTGCATTTGAACAAGTGTGATATCAAGGCGCCTTAGTAAAATTGAAGTCAATGGGAATCAGGGGGAAAGCTCTCCACTGGCTGGAGTCATACCTAGCACAAAGGAAGAGGGTTGTGGTTTTTGGAGGCATATCATCTCAGCCTCAGGAAATCACTGCAGGAGTTCCTCAGGGCAGCGTCCATCTTCAACTGCTTTATCAATGACCTTCCCTCCAACATAAGGTCAGAAGTGGGGATGTTTTCTGATGATTGCACAGTGTTCAGTTTCATTCACAATTCCTTAGATAATGAAGCAGTCCATGTCCGCATGCAGCAAGACCTGGACAATATTCAGGCTTGGGCTGATAAGTAGCAAGTAACATTCACGCCACACAAGTGCCAGGCAATGACCAGCTCCAACAAGAGTCCAACCACCTCCATTTGACATTCAATGGCATTACCATCATCAAATCCCCCAACGTCAACATCCTGGGCGTCACCATTGACCAGAAACTTAACTGGACCAGCCTCATAAATACTGTGGCTAAAGGAGCAGGTCAGAGGCTGGGTATTCTGTGGCAAGTAACTCACCTCCTGACTCCCCAAAGCTCCAACAGCACTCAAGAAGCTCGACACCATCCAGGGCAAAGCAGCCCTCTTGATTGGCACCCCGTCCACCACCTTAAACATTCACTCCCTCCACCACTGACGCACCATGGCTGCAGTGTGTACCATCTACAAAAACAACAACAATGTATATTTATATAGTATTTTTCAGATAGTAAAATGCCCCAAGGCACTTCACAGGAGTGTTATAAAACAACATTTGACACAGAGACACATAAGCAGATATTAGGGCAGTTGACCAAAAGCATGTTCAAAGAGGTAGGTTTTAAGCAGTGTCTTAAAGGTGGGAAGAGAGTTAGCAAGACAGAGAGGTTAGGGAGAAAATTTCAGAGCTTAGGGTCTTGGCAGCTGAAGGCGAGGCCACCAATGGTGGAGCAATTAAAATCGGGGATGTTCAAGAGGGCAGAATTAGAGGAGCGCAGATACCTTGGAGGGTTGTGGGGCTGGAGGAGATTCCAGAGATAGGGAGGGGTGAGGCCATGGAGGGATTTGAAAACATGGATGAGAATTTTAAAATCGAAGCATTGCTTAACCGGGAGCTGATGGCAAGGGGTGATGGGTTGTGAAGGAATAAGCCGTATAACCCATTGAGAACAATAGACCATTCTATGAAAGAATTCTGGCCTTATTAAAACATGACAAACTGGGTCTGGAAATCTAGAAACCGAACTATGAAAGAGCTGTGAAAGTATTCTGGCTATTGAGATAAGATAGTGGTTGACACTGAATCAATTACCTTATTGAAACAGAAGGTTAAAGGCTCCTGACAGTCTGAACCTTTGGGAACAAGACAATAGTTCACCCTGTACAAGGTGTTCTAATTTACACTTCGTAAAGAAGCACAAACATCTGCCTTTGTAAAAATGACATCAAGTAAAACGCACCTGCTGTTACACCATTTTTTATGATAAACTTAAAACACCTAGAGGAGGGACATAATTCTGTAATGCTACCAGCTGAGGTGACTGTAAGAATTGCAGGGGTCAGCAGAAAAATGACTAGAGATAATTAGCTTACATCAGCAGAAAACCTTAAAGGAAATACCACTGGAAAAGGGTATAAATATTGAACTCTCAAATGGGATAGTAGACTCGCTTTAAAGGGCCAAAGCGATTCTCAGCTTCAGAGGTGGCTCTGTAAGTCTCCAACTCTTTGTATCTCGGGGATCAAAGGTATTTGATTTTGGTGGATATCCTGTAGAACACTAAGAACTCTAATACTGTAGTGAAGTTAAGATTTAAAAGTATGGTTCTCCGATAAGATTGTAAAGCTTTCTCTTTTTGGAACTGTTAATGTTGCAATTGACTCACCAACTGTAAATTACATGTCGGTTCTTTAATAATTCTATATATTTTTAGAATTGTCTCACATAAGACTTCTGTATGAAACTCGCGAACTCAATCTGTACACTCTTTGGTGAGGAGTTGCAGAATTCTGGGGGCGTTTTCTAGACCCTCATAATATCCGGAACATTACAGTCTAGCTAACTTATTAAAAGTGCTATCTGGAGGATGGTAACATTTTCAGGTTGTTCCTTTCCTTTAGGGAGAGATGGTCCAGACCTTTAGACCCAAATAAGCGTCTTTAGGATTCGGCTACCTCAAACTTTAGTTGAAAGTGAACGTCTGAAGAATATGCCTGATCTGGGGTAGCCCTAAAGGGGCTAGTAGTAATTATCCCTTCAGGGTGAACAGGGCTTGGTGCGAGTTAGGACAGCAGAGTTTTGGATGACCTCAAGTTTACGAATATATACAAGATGCGCTGCAGAAACTCGCCAAGGCTTTTCGACATCCCTGCCGAAATCCGTGACTTCTACTACCTAGAAGGACAAAGACAGAAAGCGCATGGGAATACCATTACATCCAAGTCACACACCATGCTGACTTGAAAATATATCGCCGCTCCTTCATCGTTGCTGGGTCAAAATCCTGGATCTCCCTACCTCACAGCATTGTAGGAGTACCTTCACCGCACGGACTGCAGCAGTTCAAGAATGCAGCTTCTTCACCAGGACAAGTAGGGATGGGCAATAAATGCTGGCCTTGCCAGTGACGCCCACATCCCGTGAATGAATAAACAAATTGGGTAAAAGAAACCTGCAGCCACAACAAAGGAGGCATGGCTGGAAGTGACGCAAGGAGTCAGCAGCAGGAGCATCATAATGTGGACAAGGATCCCGTGCTGGAAGTATTTTAATGACCTAACCAGGTCAGGAAAGGTGATCAAAGTTGCAGATTCACCTACATTCTGTAGTGCAACCCTTCTCACTCTGTCTTGTCAGTCATACTGCATTAAATCACTCCTCACACACACTTAGGTGTCAATGCACATCCTCCCTCCCCTTTCTCCATCCATTGCTGCCACTCACCCCAATCCTTTCTAATGTGGCACCACCTCACTAAGCTCTCCCGATTCTCAGCACATGTCCTAAAATGGCGCCATCAGCACGTTCCTCAAATGGATGCTAGAAACACTTGTGATCCATCTGCCTGATGGTTACCCTCACTAAATAACCTGCATCCATCGAATGCACACATACCTTACAGACACTCTTTGGTCTGTTGTGCCCCTTGCAGGAGAAAAGAGTGTAAAATACAAGGGAGAGGGAGAGGACCAGATGTGGATCACCTCAGATCTTGCCGCTCAAAAATGCTGAGCAGGAGCCAATGGAGATAAGTGACATGTCAGTCGTCCCTCCCTGAGCATCGAAGATGGCGAGGCTTATAATTCTTTTCTTCATGGTGACAGAATTAATCTCTCCGACCCGCACCTCATACAATACTAAGTCATCTTGACTTGAATTCTGCACTGAATAAAATATAATCACCTTAATCATGTGCATTTCAACCTTTGTACAGTCCTATGACCAAATCATATTCATCTTTTCTCTCCTCCAGGCCATCACACAAAGAACAGCAGCTTGTGGCCATTTGCAGATGAGGATTCCTCAGATGGGCTGATTCCTTCTGAGGGTACACCGTCAAAGGACATATGCAAACCGGGCACCAGTGCAGATATGAACACTTCGTTGGGTCCAGTTAGACAGTTAGGTGGGATGTCACTTGGTGAATCCCTTGGCAGAAGTGAGCACAAGCAGAGAGTGGTGGCAGAGACAGCTGTGTAGAGTTCATGGTCAGAGGGTGCAGTCTTCTCCAAGCTCTGCTCAGCTGAACAGAGATGCTGAACCCTGGGGGCCATCAATGAAAAAGAATATTTCAGCAGCAAAAGTGCGAGGTACTGACAGTTCTGCCAGGCACACTGTCCACAATAGCACAGAGGATGGTGGAGTCCAGCTCAAACATTTGCGCAAAGGCAAAATACTGCAGATGCTGGAAATCTGAAATTAAAGCAGAAAATGCTGGAAGTACGCAGCAGGTCAGGCAGCATCTGTGGAGAGAGAATTTTCTTCTGTTTTTATTTCAATAATTTGTGGATTGATATCGCAGGCCACTGCAAGAATATCTTCCATGGAGAGTGTGGCCTTCTCTGTGGAATTGAATCGTAGAACTCGAATCTGTTCCTGCAAGCCCTGATGGTGGAACTTCAAACTATGGATGCCAACATTTCTGACGCCATAAACAAGATGACAGATACATTAGTCGTGGACTTATAAGGCGTTACTGATCTGCTCAAAGCTGCTCTCCCACAGAGTGTTAGGAGTGATGTGCCCCTGGTCTAAGAGAGGGATGATGATGGAAACCCCTCTCAAAGCATTTTCATGTCTCACCCATTGCCCGCCCTCCCCCAACCAGTACCCAACATGCTTTCACTTCTCCTGTGGCCCAGTCTGCGGGTGGAGCAGTCTTTAGCAGGGCCCTCACGAGCTCCAACACCCAGAGGTCGTCAGCCGCGAGCACCAAAGAAGTCAATGCAGGGCTCAGAGCAGCCTGCTACTACCTCTGCTGAAGGCACAGGGGTTGCACCATATAGGAAGTGTTAGGGAAAGAGAAAGAAAAGCTTTTTAATTCACCGAGGTTATGCACATGGGCGTATTTGAAAATGTTTAACTATCTATAATTTATAATTTGTTAACTCACATAAAATGTATTACTTTGCACCACTTTCCCGTGCTCCCCATTCTTGCATGGCAAGTGCCTTCTCCGTTTTTCATTTATTTGGTGCTCCATATGAAGACATGAATTGAATGACACCAATTGGTGGATATGGAATGAGTCGATGGATGGTTACAGGACTATTTATGTAAGGTGGGGGGGGTGCATGTGATAATTAACTTGGTGCAGTGTGAGTGACTAACTAAACATTTAGGGCATACTTGGCATCCTTTTTATTCTAGACATTTTTGGCTTCTGTGTTTCACTTTGTTCTCATGGGTGAGGTTTTGCTCCTTGCCCTGTCAAGTGTTACCAACTGCCCTGATATCCAGGTCAAGTATCAGCATTCCCATCATAACGAAAGAAGAGCACTGTTTTAGATTGCTTCAGCACCTGCTCTATCCCAGACCTCCAATGGTCCACCCGATGAGGCACCAGAGTAGCACCAATGCCAACCCTTACTTTTACACATTAAATGGCAAACAGGTTTATTAAAAAATTAAATGAACAATCTGGGGCGGAACCCATTACTACTGGGTTTCTGCTCTTTGATAACTGTCATGATCATTTCTGGCACAGCAGGGTTGGGTACTTCTTCCATCCCCTCAACCTTGCCTAACTTCAGAGTTTGGATGTGTCTGGGCAGTGGTTTCTGCAGCAGATACTTTAAACTCAACTTTGGAAAGCTTATTTCTCTACCAACCTCCAGCATTTTTTTGTACTTTTGCTGCAATCAACTTCTTCGCAACCTATTTTTGAATCTTATGCTGTGATGCTCACATTCTACTGTTCGCTTCATTCTAAAGAGGCCACAAATGATTCTCCATTGTTCTTTGGAGGAACAAGAGGAGGAGCAAAGGAAGGACATCATGCAGGTTATGGAGCTCTTAGCTCCAAATGACACAGGAACAGTGCTTGCAGTGCCTGTGTTTCATAATAGACTGCAAGCTTCAACCTGACCTATAGCCCAGCTGCACCAGAGGCTGCAGATGTCACAATGGTATGCTCCATCAGCATCTGAACATGGTAAAGTCAGATCAACTCTTTAGGTTAGGACTCATGAAAGGTGCCTACTTGAACTCTCCTTTTTTTTGTCTCACCAGATGCTGACAGCCCTGCTGTGTATTTCCAGCAATTTTTGGTTTATAACCTGTTCACAGAAGCTGCTTTGCACTTGTGTTTGCTGAAAATGTTAATCTTTTGGGATTGTGCAGAAACAGAATGTTAATGGGCAAGATAATTAGAATTAATTATGGTTTTGCTGCTATTTAATGACATGCAGTGTATTTGCTCTATTGAAATCAGTAAAATTACTGCAATGACTGGGGAGGATAAGAAATATATTCAGAAATAAAAATGAGTGGGGCTTGATCATGGGAATGCCTCAAGCTGTGGAAGCAATTTATCACAACAGGGTTCAGCAGCGTGAAGCCTCCTATCACCCTGAGATGATTGTGCTGCTCCAGAGATCCTTTAGAGTTTTTGCATTAGTTTATTTATAAAAAGAAAACATTGGAAATGCTGGCTTTCTGAAATTAGAACAGAAAACAATGGCCCGTATTTTCCGATCGCAGGCCTCCCGCGGGCGGAGGCCTGCAATCTGGAAAAATCTACGCCCTTACCTGAGGGCTCCCGGGACACACACGCTTCCGATCCTGAGCCTCTCCAAACTGCAAGTGCGCAGGGCCCACGTATCCCAGAGGCACATGTAGTTTGCAGCGTCCCTGGGATCACGTGGGCCATGGGGAGCCAATCAAAGAAGGGAATCTCCCTTCATACACTTGACAGATAGACCTGTCAAATATATGAATGGAGATCACCCCAAAAACATAGTAAAACTTTAAATACATTTTTTTTTAAATCACATTTTTAAAATGACTTGAAATTACAATAAATTAAGTATTTTAAACAAAAATGTAATTTTTTGAAAAAAATAATTAAAGTTTTTTACGAGGCTAAAAATAAACTTACCTTTTTTTAAAGTATTTTTAAATGATAAATCAGTGAAAACATTTTTTTTTAACTTTTTTCAACTCTTAGCCTGGTAAAAGCAAGCCTTTATGCCTGCTTTTATCAGGCGTAAGAATTGTAAGGGTTTACTGCGGGCGGAGGGTCTCCAAAAAAGCGGAACTATCCGCCCGCAGAGGCCCTTCTCCAGGGCAGCCGGAGGATCTGCCAAGACCATTCTTGACAAATGGCGGTTTTCAGCGCATGCGCTGTACACACCTGAAACCAGCATTTCCGATGTCCCTATGGGTGGGTACACAGCGCGTACACACCCGTAGGGATCAGAATATCCGGGCCAATGAGCACGTGGTAGGGGCACAGGGTATGTTCCTTGCGCCTGAATGGTGAGGCCCAAGGCTCTCCAGATATTGGGCCTCGAGTCTCATTATAATGGAGCTGGCAAAGACCAGTGCAAGATTGGGCCGCTGCCTGCAGGCAATCAGGCAAGTGGGTCCAGGGATAGGGGCCAGCATCTGGGTCTGGGGCCGGATCCAAGATCAGAGTCAGGTCAGGGATCGTGGGAGTCAGGAATCTTGGGGCCAGGGATCAGGAGGATTAGGGCCAGGAGCGGGGGAGGACGGGGGTGTCGGGATGGGAGGCCGGGGGCTGGGAGCGGTGAAGATCGGGATGAGGAAATTGGGGGCCGAGCTGGGAGCTGGGCAGGTCCAGAGCCAGGAGCGAGGGAGATCGGGATGATGAGATTGGGGGGCAGAGCAGGGAGCTTGGCAGAAAGGGGGCCAGGGCGGGGAGTGGGGTAGGTCAAATGTCAGGGTTTGGATCGATGGGAGGGGGAGTGTGGCAAAAATGGGTGGAGGGGAGAACAGCGGCAGCAATGAGACCTTTAATGTGGGGTCGGGAGAAGCACACCTGGCTCCACATT
The DNA here is from genome assembly GCF_052327205.1 of Somniosus microcephalus. Taxonomy (NCBI): domain Eukaryota; kingdom Metazoa; phylum Chordata; class Chondrichthyes; order Squaliformes; family Somniosidae; genus Somniosus; species Somniosus microcephalus. The sequence continues at coordinate 75,903,600 of NC_140988.1, read as the reverse complement.
CTGGTAATTTACATACCTTCTTTGTTGGGCCTAGCAGTCGACCCTAGGCTTGGCTTCTTTGAATGCAGCTGGCTCTAGTGCCTCAGGGCAAAGCAAACTTGGAGACGAAACCTCAAACATGTGTTGGCCCCTTTGTGGTGTATGTGCCTTTAAGAGCAATTGTGGTGTATGTGCCTTTAAGAGCCCCAGGTGTGCGTAATGCCGGTAATTGCCACTTGGGCTATATAAGCCTGTGTATTGTGTACATCCTTTAGAAACCCCCCCCAGACTTGCTTAGTAAATACCTATGAACCAACTCCTGTCTTCAGTGTCTTTATCTACACACGGACACTACAGTGGCGACGAAGTGGAAACGGACTTACCTGCAATTCGGCAGCACCTCAAGGACATCGATTCCTCCAGCGTCCAGAAGACTCAAGGAAGTTATAGAAACTGTGGTTTCACCAGCTGTCCAAGCTGGTGGCAGGTACTGCGTTAATCCTTCCTGGGCGTCAGGCTGGGGCTCCAGTGTCGGGCTCTACAGCTGAGACAGGCAGCGAAATCGGAGGCAAGCAATAACGGACTGGGAGGGTGCACTCGGGAGACGGCCGGCGCGGCAAGCAGGTCAGCGTTTATACCTCCGTCGGGAACGAGTCTCCAACAGTGAATAAACGGAAACCACAGTAAAACAGCGTTGTTATCGGTAGCAGCGGCGGGAAAGCGCAGGAAGCGCCACATCGTTGCTACAGAGAAAAAAAAAGCGCGGGAAGCGCCATATCTTTTTTTTGAAATGCCTAAGTCTGGCAATATGGATGCTTTTGATAACGAAACAGAGCCTAACTTTGGCAATATTGATGTTTTTGATAACAAGATAGAGAATTGGACCACATATGTAGAAAGAGTGGAGGTGTTTTGCACCGCAAATGGAATAGAAGATGAAAAAAAAGCTTTAGTGCTTCTGGATCTAATGGGCGCAGAAACATACAAGCTGTTACGCAACTTAATCACTCCAGCCAAACCGATGGACAAGAATTTTGAGGAGATTGTTGATACCCTACACTGCCAATTCGAGGCAGATTCTCTGCAAGACAAATTCATCTGCGATCCCCTAAGTGTAGAAACACAAAAAAAGGTATCTTCTGGAAAAGATTTAACACTGGACAAGGCTTTCAGTGCAATAGGAGCGGCAAAGATACAGCAAAGGCCACAGGACTTCGGCACCCATGAAATGACACGGGGTTTCAAGAGATGTTATCGCTGCGGCAGATCCAACCATGACCAGAGGGATTGCTGGTTCAAAGAAAAAGCATGCAGGCGATGCGGAAAGATGGGACACATTCCACGTGTATGCCGATCTGAAAATAAAAAATCCACTAACGGGAAAAGAATCAATAAGGAAAAGCACAGAAAGGTACAAATGATGATGGACAGTAGCTCCAAAGACCAGAAGAGCGATAGCGACTCTGGGAACAAGAGACTAAGCTCTCTCAAATTACATAATGTAATTGCCAATGAAGATTACCAGACCATTTGGGTTACCCTCATAATAGCAGGGTCCCCAGTTAAAATGGAGCTAGATACAGGATCAGCACTAACCATAATAAATCGACGAGATTACGAGAGGCTATTTTCGCATATACCTCTAAAAGACACATCCATTATCTTAAAAACATATACGGGGCAGAAAGTATACCCCAAAGGAAAAATAAAGGTGCCTGTGGTATACAACGGCAAAGAAATACAAAAGTTGTATTTATACATTCTACAAGATGGTGGTCCACCGTTGTTGGGACGTGAATGGATAAGGAAGATACGTTTAGACTGGCACTCCATTCAGGCACTGACGGTGACCAGTAAGGAAAAAAACAATGATAACATCATACCTGAACGATTAAAAGACATCTTGGCCAACGCCAAAGAAGTGTTTCAAGAAAAACTAGGAACCTTGAAAGGCATCACCGCCTCAATAAAAGTGGAAGATACAGCAATTCCAAAATTTTTTAAGGCAAGGCCGGTGCCATATGCAATACGTCCGGCAGTCGAGGCAGAGCTGAAGAATTTGGAAAAGGCAGGCATATTATCCAAAATAGATTGGAGCGAATGGGCAACACCCATCGTTCCAGTCATGAAAAAAACATTGAAAAATAACTCTGAGGAACAGAAAAAAATTCGCATCTGTGGGGACTTTAAGGTGACTGTAAACCCGGTCCTTCACACGGTACAGTATCCTCTTCCGAGGATAGAAGATATTTTCGCCTCACTATCCGGAGGGAAACGTTTCACAAAAATTGACTTGGCACAGGCATATCTACAGATGGAGGTTGAGGAGACCTCTAAAAAGTATCTCACAATAAACACACACAAAGGCCTGTACCAGTACAATCGACTGGTTTTTGGAATAGCATCAGCTCCAGCTATCTGGCAAAGAGCTATGGAGCAAGTCCTGCAAGGGATTCCGGGGACTCAATGTTACCTAGACGACATCCTTATAACAGGAGAAAATGACAACGAGCACCTTGCCAATTTGGAGCAGGTGCTCACTAGACTGAGAGAACTATGAGCAAATCGCCCCAAGTGCGAATTTTTCCAAAATCAGATATCATATTGTGGCCACATAATTAATAAGGAAGGGTTGCATAAGTCACCTGAAAAAATTGAAGCAGTTATAAAAGCCCCAGCACCTGAAAATGTTTCACAATTGAGGTCATTCCTGGGATTAATAAATTACTATCATAAATTTTTACCGAACTTATCAACTATTCTACACCCTCTTAATGATCTTCTACACACAGGAGCGATTTGGAAATGGAACGAAGACTGTAAACGTGCCTTCCATAAATGTAAAGACTTAATCACATCCGAGAAAGTTTTGGCTCATTACAACCCATCACTACCAATCAGACTGGCGTGCGATGCATCCCCTTACGGCATAGGAGCGGTATTGTCCCATAGATTCCCTGATGGCTCAGAACGGCCGATAGCTTTTGCGTCACGCTCATTGAACTCAGCTGAGCGTAACTATTCCCAGATAGACAGGGAAGCACTCAGCCTGGTATGGGGAGTGAAGAAATTCAACCATTACCTACACGGACAAAAATTTACCTTGCTGACTGACCATCAACCCCTCATCTCCATATTCAACCCTAAGAAAGGTGTCCCCATTATGACGGCACAAAGACTACAGAGGTGGTCCCTTTTTCTAGGGGCACACCAATACAACATTGAATACAAAGGGTCAAAACAGCATAGGAATGCTGACGGTTTATCACGCCTGCCGTTGCCAACGATAGAAAAGGCACCTACAGTAGACCCAGTAGAGATATTCCACTCTACCATAGTGGAATGTCTACCAGTGACAAATTCTGCCATTGAAAGGGAGACCAGAAATGACCCTACTCTCTCACGGGTCTACGATTTAACAATGAAGGGATGGCCAGCACATGGCGAACCACTGTTGCCAGCATTCTCGCAAAGAAGAGAACAGCTGTCAGTGTGCCGAGGAACCTTGATGTGTGGATCCAGAGTGGTGATTCCACCCAAACTCCAGGATAAAGTGCTAAAGGAGCTTCACGAGGGGCATCTGGGTGGAGTGAAAATGAAGAACCTAGCTAGGGCGTTTGTATGGTGGCCAGGTATCGATGGAGACATCGAAGACATGACCAAGAGCTGCCTAGGATGCCAGAAGGTCCAAAATGCTCCGCCACAGGCCCCTCTACATCCATGGGAGTGGCCCTCATCTCCCTGGCAAAGGGTGCACATCGACTTTGCTGGTCCATTTATGGACTCAATGTTCTTAATCGCAGTTGATGCACACTCCAAGTGGCCGGAGGTAATAAAGATGTCCTCCACCACCACGGAAAAAACCATCACAGTATTAAGGACCATATTTGCCAGGAATGGGCTGCCGGAACAGATATGTTCTGATAATGGACCGCAATTTGTGTCCGAAGAATTCAGAAAGTTCTTAAAGAACAATGGGGTAAAGCACTACACGTCCGCCCCATACCATCCCGCCACCAATGGATTGGCTGAAAGGTTTGTCCAGACCTTCAAGAAGGCCATCAAGGCCATGGGTAATGAAGACATAAAACTTCAGCACAAGGTGGATAACTTCTTATTTGCATATAGGAATGCAACACATATGGTTACAAACCAAACTCCCGCCATGATGTTCTACAATAGAAACCTAAGATGCCGGCTGGATTTGGTCAAGCCCAACATCCGAAGGGACGTGGAGAACCGGCAGTTTCAGGGCATGAATGAAAGGCCAACTAGGGCCTTCCAGATAGGCCAACCGGTTTTGGCCCGGGACTACCGTACCGAGAAATGGCAGCCTGGAACTATCTGCACACGACTAGGACCACTGATGTATACCGTGGACATCGGAGAAAGCATAATAAGGCGCCATGCTGACCAAATCATCAAGTCATCCGAAAAGGGACAACCTACACCACCACGCTATACATCTAACGATGAAGTAGAGATACCCATATCTACCTCCGATCCGGTGATACTGGAACCCGATGAACCCGACACTGGCCTTCAAGCCGAATCAGCCTTGCCAGAAGAACCTACTACACCACCAGAAACTACTACACCCCCGAGGCGTTATCCGGACCGAGTCAGGAAGCCTCCTGAGAGACTAACTTATAATTAATTAATACAGCAATGTATATTATTTTGCATATTACATGTAATTAATAATTACTTAAAATATGATGTACTAGTTAGCTAGAAGGGGAGGAATTGTGGTGTATGTGCCTTTAAGAGCAATTGTGGTGTATGTGCCTTTAAGAGCCCCAGGTGTGCGTAATGCCGGTAATTGCCACTTGGGCTATATAAGCCTGTGTATTGTGTACATCCTTTAGAACCCCCCCCCAGGCTTGCTTAGTAAATACCTATGAACCAACTCCTGTCTTCAGTGTCTTTATCTACACACGGACACTACACCCTTAATTGTCTGTTTCTGCGTGGGTAAAGGACAGGTATTTTCTGTCCTTACCCAATATGCCGGGCGGTGCATTTTTAGATGGAAATGTGTTCACACTTCCTGCCTGTTATATTGAGGCCTTAGTAGTCCGAGTAGCATCAGAAAAACGAGTGCTAAGCAGACCAATTTCTAAGCCAATGGGAGGAATTTTAACCTGGAGGAGCGTAGGGGTTTGGATGCGGTTCGGGGGGTTAAATCTGGCAAAAATGCGAGCGCGTCAGGAAGCCAGCTCCAACTCATCGACTTCCACGTTTAACTCGAGCGCATTAGGTTAGTTGCATGCAACCTCCTCAGGAGAGGCAGGTTGCCCGTTAACATATTGTAATTGCTCAATTGAAGTGATATTTCAACACAGTTTTAAGTTTAACGTCACATCCACGGGTATCCTGGGCTTTCTGAAACTCACCAGTATTCTGTGCTCTTCTCCTGCAACGAGGGAAAGAACAGACCTTTGTGTGACTGTAATGTCATGTGTTCACCTGATGGGTGCAGTGCATTTAGCGAGGGTGATTATCTGGGAGAGGCATGGGGGATGGATAGATGGGGATATGAGGAAGTGCATAGAAAGAGAAGGATGGTTGCACTTACAAAGTAAGTGGGTGTGAGGAGTAATGAGATGGAGCAGGCTTGACGAGGCAGATTGAGGGGTTGGGGTGATGTGCATAGCAGGATGTAAGTGAATGCACAACTGTACTCACCTTTCCTGATGTGGTTAGGTTATTAAAGCACTTCCTGAACTGAATCCAGTAGTGTAGCACAATGCTCCTGCTGCTGACCTCCTGGGCCACCTCAAGCCACGCCTTCTTTGAGGCAGCAGCTGGTTTCTTCCTCCTATTGCTGGGGACGAGTATCTCTCTCTGACTCCTCACAGCCCCCAGCAGTACACCAAGGGAGGCATCATTGAAGTGGGGCAGAGCTTTTTACTGTCCTGAATCCATTGTCACACCTTGTATTCTCTTGCTTCCAACTCCAAACTACTGCAAATTGCATCTTTGGATTAGCCCTTTAAATGCTGGAGTTGAGATTGCATCATACGGGTCCTCATCATACCCACTGCCACGCAATCGACTTCAAACCCAAAAGTAAAATGATAAGGAGCTGGCTGCGTTAAAATGCCACTGACAGACACATTGGCCCCGATTTTCTGCCAGCCGTCGGGCGGCTTTTCAAGCGGGCGGGGGCCGAAAATTGCCGAAATAGGGGGTCGCGACCCCCCCCACGCCTGATTCCCCGCCCCGTCCGACTTTCGGACCGCCGTTTCTCCGCGACCTGAATCAGTCCCGCCCGCCGCTGCCGGGACTGGCCGTCAGGACCCTAATCATCAATTATTGGCATGTTTAATGCCATTTTAAGGGGCCCTTGCTATTTTCAAGGGTTCCCCACGCTAAACACGCCTGCGGGGAACCCCGCTGATGAAACCTGGCGTGAAGCTTGCCGGCTTGCTTGCTCTCAGCTGCAGGTCATTCGGGAAAGTTGCGATTTAAAGGGACAGCATTTGTATGTTGAAGGACCTTGTTTTTGCAGGCTTGGGGCTACTTCTTCAAGGCTTAGGCACAGCTGTGGAAGGTTGGAGCCTCACACACTTCTCCAATGTGATCTCCTGGGAAGCCCCTCTCACCACCCTCACTCAGCGCTTCCTCAGCGGAGGCATCTACCAGAAGCATGGGACGCCTTTCTTTCCTTCCCTTCTTGCCATTAAAGGATCTCCAGCAGCAGAGGCGGCAGCAGCAGAACCAGGAACAGCAGGATCAGCAACAGGAGCACCAGGCTGCTGCTCACTCACCTGAAGCTGCACAGGCCAGAAAGGGGCAGCGCTTGGAAGTGGCTTGAGAGCACCTTGCTGTGCTTTAGGGGGCCATGGGGACCCGTTTCTGTAGTGTATGTGCCTTTAAGAGCCCCATGTGTGCTGTAATGCCGGTAATGGCCACTCGGGCTATATAAGCCTGTATATTGTGTTATATCCGTTAGTTCCCCTCCAGACTTTGCTTAGTAAACACCTATGAACCAACTCTTGTCTTCAGTGTCTTTATCAACACACAGACACAGCAGTGGCGACGAAGTGGAAACAGACTTACCTGCAATTCGACAGCACCTCAAGGACATCGATTCCTCTGGCGTGCAGAAGAATCAAGAAAGTGAAAAAAAAGCTGTGGTTTCACCAGCTGGCCAAACTGGTGGCAGGTACTGCGCTAATCCTTCCTGGGCGTCAGGCTGGGGCTCCAGCGGTTGGTTTTTCAGCTGGGCCAAGCAGCGAAAGCAGAGGCAAGCAGTAACAGACGGGGAGGGAGCACTCGTGAGACGGCCGGCGCTGCAAACAGGTCGGCGTTCAGACCTAGAGAAAAAGTCCGGCGGGAGTCTCCAACTGTAAATAAACAATAAAAAAAGAATGGAAACCGCGGGAAACAGCGTTGTCATCGGCAGCAGCGGTGGGAAAGCGCGGGAAGCGCCATATCTTTTCTGCAGAAAAGAAAGAAAAGCGTGGGAAGCGCCATATCTTTTCTAAGATGCCTAAGTCTGGCAATATTGATGCTTTTGATAGCGAGATAGAGGATTGGACCACATATGTGGAAAGAGTGGAGGTATATTGCACTGCAAATGGAATAGAAGATGAAAAAAAAAGCTTCAGTACTGCTGAATCTAATGGGCGCAAAGACATACGGGCTGTTACGAAATTTAATCACTCCAGCCAAACCAAAGGACAAGGATTTTAAAGAAATTGTTGATACCCTACAGGAGCACTTAAACCCAACACCGCTGCTGATAGTGGAACGATTCAAATTCTTCAAGAGAAATCAACACAAGAATGAAAGTAACGCTGATTACCTCACCGAATTAAGAAAGCTATCAAAACACTGCCAATTCGGGGCAGGACTAGCAGATTATCTTCGAGACAAATTCGTCTGCGGTCTCTTAAGTGAAGGAACACAGAAAAGGCTGCTCTCTGAAAAAGATTTAACACTGGACAAGGCTTTCAGTATGGCTGTATCATACGAAGCAGCCGCAAGAGGAGCTGCAGAAATACAACAAAAGACACAGGACTTCAGCACCCATGAAATGACACCGGGTTTCGAGAGATGTTATCGCTGCGGCAGATCCACCCATGACCAGAGGGACTGCTGGTTCAAGGACAAAGCATGCAGGCAATGCGGAAAGATTGGACACATTGCACGGGTATGCTAATCTGGACAAAATAAATCCACAGACAGGAAAAAAAAAATCAATAAAGAAAAGTACAGAAAGGTACAAATGATGACGGACAGTAGCTCCGAAGACCAGAAGAGTGATAGTGACTCCGAAAACAAGAGGCTAAGCTGTCTCAAATTACATAATGTACTTGCCAAAGATGATTACCAGACCATTTGGGTTACCCTCACGATAGCAGGGTCCCCAGTTAAAATGGAGCTAGATACAGGACCAGCTCTGACTGTAATAAATCGACGGGATTACGAGAGGCTATTTCCGCATATACCTTTAAAAGACACATCCATTATCTTGAAGACATATACGGGGCAGAAAGTATACCCCAAAGGAAAAATAAGGGTGCCTGTTGTATACAACGGCAAGGAGATACAAAAGTTGTATTTATACATTCTACAAGATGGTGGCCCACCGCTGTTAGGACGTGAATGGATCAGGAAAATACGTTTAGACTGGCACTCCATTCAGGCACTGACGGTGACCAGTAAGAAAAAAAACAATGATGACGTCATACCTGAACGATTAAAAGACATCTTGGCCAACGCCAAAGAAATGTTTCAAGAGAAACTAGGAACCTTGAAAGGCATCACCGCCTCAATAAAAGTGGAAGATGCAGCAATTCCCAAGTTTTTTAAAGCAAGACCAGTGCCATACGCAATTCGCCCAGCAGTCCAGGCAGAGCTGGAGAATTTGGAAAATGCAGGCGTATTATCCAAAATAGATTGGAGCGAGTGGGCAACACCCATCGTTCCAGTCATGAAGAAAGCATTGAATAATGATAAATCTGAAGAACAGAGAAAAATTCGCATCTGTGGAGACTTCAAGGTGACGGTAAACCCGGTCCTTCACACGGTACAGTATCCTCTTCTGAGGATAGAAGATATTTTCGCCTCACTATCCGGAGGGAAACGTTTCACCAAAATTGACTTGGCACAGGCATATCTACAGATGGAGGTCGAAGAGGCCTCTAAAAAATATCTCACGATAAATACACACAAAGGTCTGTACCAGTACAATCGACTGGTTTTCGGAGTAGCATCCGCTCCAGCTATCTGGCAAAGAGCTATGGAGCAAGTCCACCAAGGGATTCCGGGAACTCAATGCTACCTAGACGACATCCTTGTAACAGGAGAAAACGACAACGAGCACATTGCCAATTTGGAGCAGGTGCTCACTAGGCTGAGAGAACGTGGCCTACGAGCAAAACGCCCCAAGTGCGAATTTTTCCAAAATCAAATATCATATTGTGGCCACATAATTAATAAGGACGGGTTGCATAAGTCATCTGAAAAAATTGAAGCGGTCATAAAAGCCCCAGCACCTGAAAATGTTTCACAATTAAGGTCGTTCCTGGGATTTATAAATTACTATCATAAATTTTTACCGAACTTATCAACTCTTCTACACCCTCTTAATGAACTGCTACAAACAGGAGTAATTTGGAAATGGAGCAAAGACTGTAAACGTGCCTTCCATAAATGTAAAGACTTAATCACGTCCAAAGAAGTTTTGGCTCATTACAACCCATCACTGCCAATCAGACTGGCGTGCGATGCATCCCCTTCCAGCATAGGAGCAGTATTATCGCATAAATTCCCTGATGGCTCGGAACGGCCGATAGCTTTTGCGTCATGCTCATTGAACTGAGCTGAGCGTAACTATGCCCAAATCGACAGGGAAGCACTCAGCCTGGTATGGGGAGTGAAGAAATTCAACCATTACCTACACGGACAAAAATTTACCTTGTTGACTGACCATCAACCCCTCATCTCCATATTCAACCCTAAAAAGGGTGTTCCCATTATGACAGCGCAAAGGCTACAGAGGTGGTCCCTTTTTCTAGGGGCACACCAATACAACATAGAATACAAGGATCAAAACAGCATGGGAATGCTGACGGTTTATCGCGCCTACCGTTGCCAATGGTAGAAGAGGCACCTACAGTAGACCCAGTGGAGATGTTCCACTCAACCATAGTAGAATGTCTACCAGTAACAAATTCTGCCATTGAAAAGGAAACGAGAAATGACCCGACTCTCTCACGAGTCTACGACTTAATGGTGAAGGGATGGCCAGCACATGGCGAACCACTGTTGCCAGCATTCTCACAAAGAAGAGAACAGCTGTCAGTATGCTGAGGAACCTTGATGTGTGGATCCAGAGTGGTGATTCCACCCAAACTCCAGGATAAAGTGCTAAAGGAGCTTCACGAGGGGCATCTGGGTGGAGTGAAAATGAAGAACCTAGCCAGAGCATTTGTATGGTGGCCAGGTATCGATGGAGACATAGAAGAAATGACCAAGAGCTGCCTAGGATGCCAGAAGGTCCAAAACGCTCCACCCCAAGCCCCTCTACATCCATGGGAGTGGCCCTCATCTCCCTGGCAAAGGGTACACATCGACTTTGCTGGTCCATTTATGGACTCAATGTTCTTAATCGCGGTTGATGCACACTCCAAGTGGCCGGAGGTAATAAAGATGTCCTCCACCACCACGGAAAAAACCATCACAGTATTAAGGACCATATTTGCCAGGAATGGGCTGCCGGAACAGATCTGTTCTGATAATGGACCGCAATTTGTGTCCGAAGAATTCAGGAAGTTCTTAAAAAAACAATGGGGTTAAGCACTACACGTCCGCCCCATACCATCCCGCCACCAATGGATTGGCTGAAAGGTTTGTCCAGACCTTCAAGAAGGCCATAAAGGCCATGGGTGATGAAGACATAAAACTTCAGCACAAGGTGGATAACTTCTTGTTCGCATACAGGAATGCAACACATATGGTTACCAACCAAACTCCCGCCATGATGTTCTTCAATAGAAGCCTAAGATGCCGGCTGGATTTGATCAAGCTTAATCTAGTTAGGTATAGATTCAAGATTCAAGATTCAAGATCATTTTATTGCCATATGTAACTTGTACAATGGAATGCTTACTCCCCACTCACTCCCACAATACAAGCATATAAATATAAAAGCAAAAAATAAAAACAAGTATAAATAAAAACAATAAGCAAATAAGCAGAAAGTATAGCAATAACAGTCCAAGTTGCAGGATATGATGAATAGTGCAAAAAAGCCTCAATTACCACTGGAAATAATAGTAATGTAATATGATAAATATATGGTAATATAAGTATAATATATATATTTACATAAACATGTAACTATAATATGTGGGGCAGTGCGGTTAGCAGTTCAATAGGCGCACTGCCTGTGGATAGAAACTGTTCTTAAACCTGCTGGTCCTGGTTCGGATGCTGCGGTACTGACGTCCGGACCGCAGGAGGGAGAACAGTTTGTGCCCAGGGTGATTGGGGTCCTGGGTGATGGAGCGGGCCTTGTTCCGGCACCTGGTCTGGAAGATCTCCTCGATGGACAAAGTGCACACCCGATGGTCTTTTCTGCCATATTCACAACTCTCTGGATGGCTTTCTTGTTCTGTGCAGTGGTGTTACCATACCACACATTGACACCACTCGTCAGGACACTCTCTATGGTGCCGCGGTAAAAGTTCACAAGCCACTATGTGCTTATGCTGCATTTCCTCAGGCACCATAGAGGGTAGAGGCGCTGGTGTGCCTTCTTCAGCATAGCCTCAGTATTATGGTTCCAGGCCCGGTCATCAGAGATCTGCAGTCCCAGGAATCGGAAGCAACTGATGGCTTCCACTGGTGTCCCGTCTATGCTGATGGGGCGATGGTTCCCTCGGTGGCTTCTGAAGTCCACGATGAGCTCCTTAGTCTTGCCAACGTTCAGGGCAAGGTTGTTGTCATTGCACCATCTCATCAGCTGGACAATCTCATCTCTGTACTCCGTCTCATCATCGTTGCTTATCAGGCCAATTACTGTGGTGTTGTCGGCAAACTTGATAATCCGGTTGTTGCTGTGTATGGCTGTATAGTCATGTGTAAACAGAGAGTACAGCCAAAGACTGAGGCAGCAGCCTTGTGGCACTCCGGTGTTGAGGACCAGAGTGGATGAGGTGTTGTTCCCTATTTTCACCACTTGAGGCCTACCAGTCAGGAAATCCAGAATCCAATTGCAGATGGGGGTGCCCAGGCCTAGGTCCCTCAGTTTCAGGACCAGCTTGGAGGGAATAATAGTATTAAATGCAGAGCTGTAGTCAATGAACAACAGTCTGATGTAAGTGTCCCTCCTGTCTAGGTGTTCCAGGGCAGAGTGTAGTGTTAGGGAGATGGCATAGTCTACAGACCTGTTCGCCCTATATGCGAACTGGAACGGGTCCAAGGAATCGGATATGATGCTGCTTATGTGTGTCATGACCAGCTTTTCCAGGTACTTCATGGCTATAGATGTTAGAGCCACGGGACGATAATCATTGAGGCCTGTTACCTTGGTCTTCTTAGGTAACGGCACAATGGTTGTCTCCTTGATGCACAAGGGGATTGTTAAGATAGCTGTTTTCCCTCGATGTGCCGTGTGTTCCCCATTGCCTGTATAAGTATAGTTATTTGTATTTGCCTGCAATTTTATACTAGAAACTTCTCGTAAGACTGTATTAATATCTATTTTAATAAAATCTTGGTTTTCTTACATCCAAACCACCTGTCTATTCGAGTATTTTCTGTATCGCCTCCTGTACCTAAGTCCGGTGTCTGGAACCCAGGGGCGTGGGAGCAATTCAAACCACTCACAAACAGTCAGGGGCATAACTGACTCAGCGCTCTAACCAACCACACCACCCCCTACAGAATGGTGACCGCGGCAGGACACCGGCAACAGGGTTGCGATACAGTAGGCAATGGTTCGGATGAGCAAACCATGATGGAGGAAAGGATTTCTGATTATCTGTTTAGCAAGGTGAATATCACTAAGAAGTGGATCACCACTCTGTTAAGGGCTGGGCGTCCGGCAGATGCAGCAGCTAAGTGGACAGAGGGAAAGGATCACAAGAAGTCCTTAGAGAAGGCAGTTTGGCTGATATGTTTCAAAAAGCAGGTCCAGCTTTTGGACAGGCTCAGTGCAGCACAGGCATTCGAGTTAAGGGAGTCAGCCCTGGAGATCCAGGATAATGCTCTAGCAGGGGAAAAGTTATTAGTAGCTTTGCAGGCCCTGAATCAGGAGAGAGTACATTTAATGGGTGAACACAAGGCCCAGTTGTAATACCTACGGTGCCAAGTCACCGAGGCCAAGGGAAATGAGTTAAGGTTGCGGGAGAAGAACGCCCACTTGGCAAGGCAGATTAGGGAACAGGAAGAGAAAGTACAGGAGGTAAAGGCCGCTTACAAGCTAGTGAGCGAACAGGGGTTTGAGGAGGCAGACCACAGCCCCTGTAAAGAGACGATAGAAAATCTGAGCCGGGCCCTCCAGAAGGCAAAAGGCATGGTATGCCTCATAAACCCAAAGGCAGGCCAGGCAGATTTTATGGGGAACGAGGGGAGGACAGTTCCAACACTACCGTTAGTGCCTAGGGACGACCCGGTTGAGAGAGAGGAGATCTCATGACCACCACCCGTAGCGCCAAGTTTCAGCGAGGTTTGGCAGCAAGGCGGGGTGGAGCCAGAGGTGGAGGTGGAGGTGCAGCAACCTCCACCAGAGATGTCGGAGCCAGGACCAATGCGCCCTCTAACAGGGTCCCATACAGTCTGTTGGGGTTCACAGGTAAAGAACAGACTGGCTCGTTTTCCATCCCGCTCGCCATTCGGTTAGGACCGCTCTGTTCCAAGTGGACCTGTGTCCTGATGAAATGGGAAGTGGAGGGTGGAAGAGGGGTCCTGGGGGCCGACTTTATTGTAGGCTATGGGATCCTAGTGGATTTGAGGAATCACTGCCTTTGCAGGGCAGTTAAGTAAAGAACAGAGAGGTAGTAGTAATCCCAGGAAAGGAAGGGAAGGGGACCCTCTGCACCATGAAGCCCAAAGAGGATTATAACCTCGGGCTTATGGTCAGCAACACCCCACAAGAGTTCCAGGCATTTGTGCAGGCCCACCTGGCCACATTTGCCACACACAAACACGACTGCGGGAGGGTCACAGGGTTTGAAGTCAGCGTAGACGGGGACCCCATGGCCCGACCACAGAAACAGTATAACTTCCCCAGGGAAGCAGAGCCAGACATGGAAGCAGCCATGTCCTCGTTAGTGCAGCAGGGAGTTCTGAGGCCGACAGCCACCCACGTGAACTCTCCATTATGGCCGGTCAGAAAGCCGGAAAATTCCTGGAGGGCCACGGTGGACTACCGAGTGCTCAATAGTAACATCCCAGCCTGTGCACCCAGAGTAGCAGCAGTTGCCGACCTAATAGGAAGTATTCCAGCATCTGCGACCACTTTCACGGTGCTGGATATTTCCAATGGGTTTTGGTCCATCCCTTTAAGGAGGGAGGATCAGTACAAGTTTGCCTTTACGTTTAAAGGGCAACAGTACACGTGGAACTGTTTGCCTCAGGGCTTCCACAACAGCCCCAGCATTATCCATCAGTGCATGGCCAACAGTTTGAAGGATTTTAGCCAGCCCAGACAGTTGGTCCAATATGTGGATGACCTGCTCCTGTTCATGGATTCGAAAGAGGAGCATGGCCCACGATTGGCCGAACTGCTGGAGCTGCTAGAGCAGAAGGGTTTCAAGGTAAACCCCAAGAAAGCGCAGATCGGCCAGCAGGAGGTGAAATTCCTCGGCCTGACTGTGCGCGCTGGAGAAAGGGCCATAGGTAAGGCTAGGAGAGAAGCGGTACAAGAATTACCGGTCCCCAACACAGTAACGGGTGTGTGGTCGTTTCTAGGGCTAACTGGGTACTGTAGCGACTTTATTGAGGACTGTGCAGCCACCGCAGCCCCTCTGCTCTGACTCCTACACAAGGGAGTGGCGTGGCTTTGGGATGAGGGTTGCCAGGCAGCATTTGTCAGGTTCAAGAGAGACTTGCAGACCGCGCCAGCTCTGGGGGCTATAGATGGGGGGAAAGAGTTTTTCCTGGAGGTAGCAGCCAGCAGGGACAGCCTGAGTGCTGTGCTGCTCCAAGAGTGGCACGGCCGGCTGCGGCCGGTGGTCTACTCCTCCAGGATACTCACAGATGTGTAAAGGAGCTATTCCAACTGTGAGCGGCACCTTTTGGCCACACATTGGGCTGTGAAAAGATCATTGATCTTCACAGGCACCTCTCCCATCACCCTCCTCACCCATCACACACCCACCCAGATGCTTCTGGATGGGAGGATTAAGGGTGAAACAGTGAGCAGTGCCCACATTGCCGCTGGACCTTGCTCCTCTCACAGATGGATCTGAAGGTGAAGGGTCTCTGTGAGCCAAAGCTCGCAGCCAACCTGTTATATCCTATAACAGCCCACCGGTGTTCCATCGAAGGGATTTTGGAAGTAAACATAGGTTTACGGGCTGGGATACATCCCACAGGCCGCGAGATCGATGTAGACAGTTCCAGCACAGTATCTGCTGGCGAGCATCTCATGGGGTGTGGAGTTTACGACCCAGCGACAAACATCGCCCTGGCGATTAAGCTCCACAGCACCATGAGCGCCCAGCAGGCTGAACTGTCCGCGGTGGTGTACGTCGTTACACACCCCGAAATCTTCCCCACCCCCTACACGATTTGCTCGGACAGCATGTTCACGTGCTATTCGTGTACGGAGTATCTGGCCATCTGGTCCCACCGTGGATACACCTCCGCTGACAGGAGACCCCTCACAGTAAAACCCCTGCTGGAAAAGATCCTGGCAGCAGTGGGAGAGGAAGGGGAGGCTTTCATCCACAAGGCGAAAGCCCATTCCTCCACAGAACCCCATGGCCAAGGCAACCAGCAGGCTGATTTGCTCACCAAGGAGGGTGCCCGCAAAGGCACTTTCTGGGACCCATTTGGTCCAGACCCATGGCGGCGGTCAGAGGTAGGGATGGGACCCAAGGGAGTGTAGGTGTAGCGTTAGCCCCGGAGCTTAAGACGGTCCAAGCCCAAGACCCCGTCCTCAAAGCAGTCCTCGGTGCAGTAGCTGAGGGAAAGGGAGTAGAGGGTCCGTTTGGCACAGCGACCCTCTCCGTTAAAGAGGGCATGCTGTTCCGGGGGAACAGTGGGTTGTGCCGCAGCAGCACCAGAGGGAATTCCTTCAACTGGCCCATGAGGGTCCAGGAGCGGGACACCCCGGGCCTGAGATCACCTGGCAGCGGGTGGAACAGGCGGGATGGTGGCCGGGACTCAGGGACGATGTCCGTGAGTTCTGTGCAGGCTGTCTTGTGTGCGCTGCGAATAACCCCGACCCCCACAAATGGAAGGTACCTATGGGACACGTCAGGAGGGTAGAGGGACCATGGCAGTTGATACAAGTTGACTACATCGGGTCCCTGCCCACCGCCCAGGGAGGCTATTAGTACTGCCTAGTCCTGGTGGACGTGTTTACCAAATGGGTAGAGGTCTTTCACTGCAGAACAGCCACAGCTCTGGGTACTGCCAGGATCCTGGTCTGGGAAGTGTTCTCGCGGTGGGGACTACCACAGTATGTGGAGTCCGACCAAGGGAGTCACTTCACCGGACAGGTGATGCAGAATACCCTTATGCTGCTAGGCATTGAGGGGAAATGGCACGTGGCCCACAACCCACAGTCATCAGGGATTATGGAACGTATGAATCGGACCCTAAAAGAAAGGTTGAGGAGGGAGACGGTGGACTTGCCCTGCAAATGGGCCGAGGTCCTACTGTTGGTTTTGATGGGGATCCGGGCCAGCCAGTCTCAAAGCACGGGGTACTCCCCATACGAGCTAATGACTGGCAGGGTTATGCGGACCCCCACCCATGTACTAGCCCCGGTGCTCACGGAGGGTCAGCTCAGGGAGGTCAACCGGGACAGGCTTGCCCGAAACCTCTTTGAGCACCTGAAACAGGTCCATGAGCAGCCGGCTGGGAACATGGGAAGGCAGCATCAGAGTAACCGATTGCTGCTCGAACCGAGAAGGCACCACGAGTGCCCGAGTAGGAAGCCTGGAACCATTGTACATGGGGCCCTACAGCATTGTAGATAAAGCCAACCCCATGGTATACGCCATGAAGATGCCCCGGCGTACAAAATGGTTTCATATCAACCAGTGTAAGCTGTTCACACCTGAAAGGGGAAAACAGCCAGTTGGGGTAACGTCTGAGGATAAAGATCCTCAGCCTGCAGCAGGAGCGAGTTCACAGACTGCACAGGCAGGTGCTGTGGCTTGCTTGAAGGGAAGGGCCATCCCGCCCATCGATTGGGACACTCCCCCACTCTTCTGGGATCCAGACGAGGGGGAGGGACCTGAGGGCAAAAACCCCGCCCCTAACCCAGGTGTAGAGAGGGAGGGACCTGAGGTCGAAAACCCCACCCCGGACACAGCCATGGAACCTGGGGGCGGAGACTCTCAGCTCGCAGCAGCAGGCTGTGAAGAGGTACCTGCCTCTAGCCCAGGTTCGGCAGAGGTCGAGGCTGAGGGAGCAGTGGTTCGGGTTAAAGGCCCATCGGCCAAGAAAGCCCCACCCGCCAAAGTCCCTAGAAGTTCCCCACGGACGCCCCAGCTGAGAAGCCATGGTCACCAGCTCTCCAGTTACCAAGGGCCACCCCTCGAGTCAGGGAGAGGTCCAAGGACAGAGGTCCTCAGCCAGCAGCCACAGGCTGCGAATGACCAACAGTGCAGGATGATGCGGTCACGCCGGGGGTAGTGGTGAGCCACAGTCCAACCAGGAATTAGCCTGGCCGCCTGGAGATGGGGGGCGGATGTATATAGTTTAGATAGTTTAAGTTTTGGGTTATTGTTAAGTTCAATTATTTAGCTTAAGTTTGGGTGTTTTAGTTTAAGTTAAATAAGGTGATGGGTAGTTTTAGGTAAGGAAGTAATCTGCTAAGAGGGTGTATATTTGGGTCGAGGTCGCGGGACCCAACCATGCTTCACCAAGCCAGAGAGTCTCTTGGGGACCTGGCTGCATGTTTTTGTATCTTTTTGCAGAAGGACTTTCAGGTTGAAGGGGATCGTAATCCTATTCACCCTGATTGGGATGAGATTCGGAAGGCAAGGCAATTTGCAAGATTCCCACATCTACGGGTGCTCGGGAGATAGGGCGCCTACAGCGACCGACGGAAGCAGTGAACGGGATGCGGAGGAGACTGCCATCTCCATCCACGAGGGAAGGCGGCCAGGATGGCTGGGTCCAATTCATCTCAGTACTCCAGCCAAACCGGATTCACGCAAGGGGAGACCTCCCTCCTGTGCCCCAGGGTACGGGTCATTACCACGAGGGTCAGCGTCACCGTTTGAAAGCGTCTATGTTTAACGTGTAAAGGACACATTCCTTTGGATAGGTGGTGGTGGCTCAGAAAGCTGAGCAATGATATGAGAAAGCCCGAAATCGAGTGGGAACGGTTGGGGAACAACACCCACCGGACGATTACAGGGACTCATGGAGGATTAAGTGTGTGTTGGGACAAGTGGTGGGTACCGGACCAAGGGATTTATATCTGTATGTGGGGGTCAGCGACGGTCTGCCCAGCAGGCATATCATCGTTTTCCACTGGCAGTGGCAAGACACCGGGGAAGGGATGAAGTAGGATATCAGCCTGAAGGCGTGCACAGTCACATTCTCCCCGATCCCAGTCAATGCCACTGAGCTTGTAACCCGCCCCCGAAAGCCCCTGCGCACGGCGCAGGTGGCGAGGATACACAGGGAAGGTTGCCCCACCACCACCAAGGGGCCAGGGAATGGGTTGGTACTAGTACCTACCAATCAGATGCTGTACCAGGGGGTACACTACGCGGTAGCCTCCGTGATTTTAAATCTCACCGAGGTACATTTACCGGAGTGGTGCCACAAAGAAACAGAGCTGCTATACCAGGACCTATTAAAGGACATGTTCAAGAAGTTTTATGAGTTCTATTTCGCCCATGTGGACAAAACCGAACAGTACACCACAAACCGAGAGTTTTTGGGTAATTCAGGGAGGCAAAGAAGGGGAGTATGGAATGATGTTTTTACTGCGTTTAATACTGGGTCCTCTGTCATCAACAGTTTAGATGACATCGAGCTGCAGACCCAGATAAACTGTTTAAAAACATAGTTAAAGAAGATATTATTGGATGAGAACAAGGTAGTGGGCTCGGAGTTGCTTGAGGACCAGGCCATGACGGTCCATTAAAAAAAAATCATCACGGAGTTGGAAAAGCACGCAAAGACAGTAAATGCTCTCATAAGGGAGGACAGACATGCTTCTTACCAG
The DNA here is from genome assembly GCF_052327205.1 of Somniosus microcephalus. NCBI lineage: Eukaryota > Metazoa > Chordata > Chondrichthyes > Squaliformes > Somniosidae > Somniosus > Somniosus microcephalus. The sequence continues at coordinate 75,884,240 of NC_140988.1, read as the reverse complement.
GCTGTGCAGAATGAGGTGTGCGTGTTATACGGGGCGTGGTTGTTGGGCGAGGGCCGCAGCAATCTGGAGGATTTAAAACAGGGTTTAGTCCCCTCCTGGATTAGCAACAAGCACCTCGCAGCCCTCCACCCATTTGAGAATGCATTGAGCCCATGCCAACTCCGGCTAGCTTCCGAAGCCTGCCCAGTCCCCGTGGATTGTGGGCGGTCCAACCACACAATCATGGGAGTAGTAGTTAGGATGCTGGACATGGGTAGGACAGCCTGACCCATGCCGGTATACAGGATAGAGAACATTGGAGTCATTCAAGGGGGTGCACACATTCGTTTCACAGTGGTCCCACCTTACATCATAAATTGGGAGCACGCTATGACAGGTACTGACCTCTCAGGGTGCCGGAGCCGGGGAGCACACATAATCCTGTGTCCCCAGCACTTGAATGCCTATTCAAAACTGCAGTGTGGGTTCAGAGCTGCTGGCGCGAAACCTATAAATTTTACCATGGGTGCAATGGCACAAGGCCATGTTCCCCTGCAGGTAGCATATATAGGAGGTGGGACATATTGTGTCACCACCGGCGCATCCCACTACCAGCATGGACAGCATAGCTGGTGTCTGGTTAGTGACAGCAGCTTCTGCTTTAAACCTGAGGCAGAAGTTCAAGTGGCCCAGGAGCGAATTGTCCCCATTCCTGAACCCTCCACTGTTCACCTCACTGTGAAGGTGAATTTTACGAATTTGCAGAAGTACGTAGCGCACTTTGGCTATGAAATTCCCCCTCTCCCTGAACACCTTACCAAAATACTCAAAGCCGTTATAGTTTCGCTGAAACATTTTTACACTCTACAGCAGAAAACAGTAGAGATAGGGACAAAGATATTGGATATTGTGATTCCACCCTGGTGGGACATTTTCAATAACATAGAGGTCCCTTCGTGGATCAGACTTGCTTACCACATTCTCCTGGTTTGCCAGTTAGGGATAGTGTTGCATTTAGTTTGCATTCAATGTAAGGGAAAAGGTCAGATATTAGAACTCCGAAACCAGAAGATCTGGAAGGAACATTATGTGAAGGTGGAGGGAGATACGCCTGTTTAAGTCTTTTTCCTTGTATTTTTGATTAGAGATTGTTGTTTTTTTGTGTTTGTTGTTTTTAATAAAGGTTTTCTTTTTTTTTTTTTGCGATGCGTTTAATAAAGTTATATGTGTACCAAGTGGTGCAGGGGTGCTGGAACCCTCCATGCTTGGATGTGTGTAAAGTCTGTAATTTATTCTGTGTATGCTTATGTACACTACATTTTCCTGGAATGGGAAGTGCATGTGTCGTGGGTATATTAGATAGGTAATTACAGGGGAAGGTTGACTATGGAGGGTCAGAAAAATTTTGCTCACCTTGTAAGAATGATACTTCAAGCAAGTTTTAGTATCACAGGGGGGAGTGTAAGATTCGCAAAATGTCCACATTTCCCCAAAGGTTATTATTAATAAAAAGGGACGCTGCATGGACATTTAAAAAAAAAGGGTACCCAAAAGATGGCGTCCGCACCTCATGACTAAAAGCCTGCAAGATTTTAAAAGCTTGGACTCTGTGGCACAAGCAGCTTTTGGGGAAATCGAAACCTAAAATGCAGTTTCTGTGAAGAAGGACTTTGTATTTTGGAAAGCAGACAGAACTTTGAATATGCATTAAGCCAAATCGTAGACAGACCAAAACCAATTAGGCCTATACTTGAGGCCATCAAGTTGTTTGCATCTATAATCGGAAACAGCTTAATGAAGCCATTGAGGCTGGACAGGCTGATTAAAATGCATTAATAACAATACAGCTCAGACATCAGGCCATTAGATGCGATCAACGGCCATCTAAAAACAGTTAGTTTAGATTGCTACAATTATTTAAACTAGCCCGCCAAGATTGGAACAATGAACTAACCTGATTTGGCAAGCAGATAAGGGTTTTTGTGAGGAGTATAACTGAAGGCCCCGGGTAGCAATCACTCTCTCTTGCTCTTGGCTCTTGCTCTGCTCTTGTGGCTCCGGCCACTTGGGCTGCCGCTCGTGCTCGTGCCCTGGCCTCGTGGCGGGTTCTCTCCCCGTAGCAGATTTTCAGTAACCAGTTACACCATAACAACAGCAGGGGAGGGGAACGAGACCCAAGTCCAGAGCCATCCAGGATGCCCAGGCCACAGAAAGGGGTGAGACGAAGTCGAGCAGGTAGCCCAGGACTTGTATAGTAGTCCGGCGAGACGAGATGAGTAGAGACAAAGAAGACGAAAATAACTCGATAAGGGCAGAGCAGGGCAGTGAAAAACATATCAATAAACACCAAGCGCCTAGTTATAAGCTGGGTGCTTGGGAAGATGTAAGGTTCACAAAATTTCAGCAGCCCCCGAAGATTATTTGATTAAAGAAAACCTGGTTGGAATGTACTTTAAAAAACCAGGACATCAAAGATGGCTGTAGCTGGCCCCGTGGCAAAAGAGAAAGACAGCCTGTATGAATATGAAAGGAGGATCTCCCAGCACTGGCTGACGAAAGGTTTGGAAAAAAAACAGCTTCTGAGCACTTAAGTACTTGAAGCTGTCAATCAACTGCGGTTAGGAAGTTTCAACACGGAACAAAGGACTCTGTTTACACAAGCCCTCAGCAGTGTTGACTCAAGGGCTTAAGTGGTTGCTGTCAATCAAGTTGCGGTTGGGCTGTAACCACAGGACAAAGGATTGTTTACACTGGCACTCAAGTACAGATTACCTCGCACTCAAGAAACCAGCGGGACATTTCAAACTGGGACAGCTCTATTCACAAACCAGTTAAGCGAATGTGAAATGCATTATAGCCGCATTCAAACCCATTACGGTCAATGGGGCCAGATCGGTCCCTTTTGTGTAACCCAGATACGTCCAGATTTGGGCGCGAAGATAAGGGCTCCCAATGGGGTATAAAGGTAGCACCTCAGGAATCCATTCGCTCTCTACTGCCTCACCCCCGGTGCCCTGCCTTCAAGAGGATCGTAACAGCCTGCCCAAAGAAGTGGAATACCCGCAGTTACTTTTGAATTACTGGGGTGCCTCTACTTCGGGCGGTGAAAAATCCAAGGCAGACCGCAGGGCACGGAGCAGGCGTTTCAACATCATAGACTGGTGAGCATAAACTTTCTGGCCCATTACAAGGCAACCTAGATAGGTATAAGGGGTGGGAACTAAAGGGGAATTTTGTTAAATTGTCATTTTAGTCAATTTTCCCTCGATGTGTCCGTCTTTTCTCCTTCCCGTTAAGTAAAGTGTGCTGTATTCATAATTATTTTCACTGAATAGCAATTCATTCTTTATTTCAATAAAACACTGGATTTCTTTGCACCAAACTGTAATGTATATACCTTTAAGGGGGGAACTACTTTTTACAGCTCATGTATACTGCAGTACTGGCAGTAACCACACCTGTATATAGCACTGAGTAGTAATCTGTACAGTTCAGTTCCAGTGTGAGCCACGTTGAGTAAACACCTGTTGTACCATTCCCCTGCAGTCTGGTGTCTTATTACTCTCAGACACAACATTGGCGACGAGACAAATTCGATCCGACCTGCAACTCTGCATCACCTCCCAGGGATTCGTTCCTGGAGACCAGTAGATTGGAGGTCAAGGCCAGAGACACGGGCGTCGACCACGGGCAAACGCCCAGTCATCCAGCAGAGACTCGAGAATTGCGGGGGGGCTGTTGAGAGCCAGGCTTGGCTTTCCAGTCGCGGTGGTCCAGCGAAACGGGCTGGCAACAGGTAGTGCGCGGACCCTTCCCGGACAGCGGCGGGCTAGAGCCTGACCGAGCGGCACAGCAAAGGGCCGTGCAGCGTCGACATGGGAGAGAGAGAGCGGGCAGAGCGCACAGGGCGCAGCCGGTGTTCAGGGGCCGAGCAGCGTCAAGGAGAGGGAGAGAGACGCGCAGAAACCTGCGAGGCACCGCCATTGCCACGAGGACCGCCGAGAGCGGCGTTGGCAGCAGCGCAGGAGAAGCGCGCGAAACCTACAGGGCGCCGCCATTGCCACGAGAACCGCCGAGAGCGGCATTGGTAGCACGCCTGGGGAACCAAGGAAGGTTCGCATCTGTGGGGACTTTAAGGTAACAGTGAACCCAGTCCTTCACACCGTACAATATCCACTTCCGCGGATTGAAGATATTTTCGCCTCGCTATCTGGAGGGAAACGCTTCACTAAGATTGATCTGGCCCAGGCGTATCTGCAAATGGAGGTAGAAGAAGCATCAAAAAAATACCTCACAAACAACACCCATAAAGGTCTCTACCAATACAACTGGCTGATATTTGGGGTAGCATCATAGAGTCGTAGAGTCATAGAGTCATAGAGTCATAGAGTTATACAGCACAGAAAGAGGCCCTTCGGCCCATCGTGTCTGCGCCGTCCATCAAGCCCTGTCCAATCTAATCCCATTTTCCAACATTTGGTCCATAGCCTTGTATGCAATGGCATTTCAAGTGCTCATCCAAATGCTTCTTGAATGTTGTGAGGGTTCCTGCCTCCACCGTCCTTTCAGGCAGTGAGTTCCAGACTCCAAACACCCTCTGGGTGAAAAAGTTCCTCCTCAAATCCCCTCTAAACCTCCTGCCCCTTACCTTGAATCTATGCCCCCTTGTTATTGACCCCCCTACTAAGGGGAAAAGTTCCTCTTTATCTACCCTATCTATGCCCCTCATCATTTTGTACACCTCAATCAGGTCCCCCCTCAGCCTTCTTTGCTCCAAGGAAAACAACCCCAGCCTGTTTAGTCTTTCTTCATAGCTGAGGCGCTCCATCCCAGGTAACATCCTGGTGAATCTTCTCTGCACCCTCTCCAAAGCAATCACATCCTTCCTATAGTGAGGTGACCAGAATTGCACACAGTACTCCAGCTGTGGCCTTACCAGCGTTTTGTACAGCTCCATCATAACCTCCCTGCTCTTATATTCTATGCCTCGGCTAATGAAGGCAAGTAAACACAGGTGCAAAAAATTCATTTAAAACCCCGCCTACATCAATCTGGCTCTTTGGCAAAGGGCAATGGAACAAGTCCTGCAAGGGATCCCAGGGACCCAGTGTTATTTGGACGACATCCTGGTCACGGGCGAAAATGACAGTGATCACCTCGCCAACCTGGAGCAGGTGCTCACTAGATTGAAGGAATATGGGCTCCGAGCTAACCGCCCCAAATGCAAGTTTTTAAGAAAACAGATCTCATATTGTGGCCACGTTATCGATAAAGAGGGGTTACATAAGTCCCCAGAAAGGATTGAGGCAGTAGTCAAGGCTCCAGCACCGGAAAATGTGTCACAACTGAGGTCGTTCCTCAGGCTGGTAAACTACTACCATAAGTTCTTGCCAAATTTGTCTACAAAACTACACCCACTGAACACCCTACTGCAAACTGGGGTGCCTTGGAAGTGGAGTGACGAATGTAAACGAGCTTTCCAGAAGAGCAAAACACTAATCACATCGAAAGAGGTATTGGCCCATTTCAACCCGGCACTACCAATTCGGTTGGCATGTGATGCGTCACCCTACGGCATTGGAGCGGTGCTGTCGCACAAATTCTCGGACGGCTCAGAGAGGCCAATAGCCTTTGCGTCACGATCACTAACCTCAGCCGAGCGTAACTATGCCCAGATTGACAGGGAGGCCCTCAGCCTAGTGTGGGGAGTGAAAAAGTTCAATCACTATCTGCACGGGCAGAAATTCACCTTGCTGACTGACCACCAGCTTCTTGTCTCCATTTTTAATCTGAAGAAGGGCGTTCCGGTGATGACTGCGCAACGACTACAAAGATGGTCACTCTTTCTAGTGGCGCACCACTATGAGATTGAATATAAGGGCACGAAACAGCATGGAAATGCTGATGGGCTATCACGCCTGCCACTGCCTACTGCAGAGGAAGCACCAGCAGTGGATCCTGTCGGAATATTTCATTCAACTATAGTTGAATACCTACCGGTAACTAACGCTCGTATAGAACAGGAGACCCGGAATGATCCAACACTGTCTCAGGTATATGATTGAACGGTGAAGGGATGGCCAGCACATGGCGACTCACTGTTGCCAGCATTCTCGACAAGAAACGAACAGCTGTCAGTGTGCTGGGGGACCTTGATGTGTGGATCCCGAGTGGTAATTCCACCCAAGTTAAGGGATAGAGTGCTCAATGAGCTTCATGAGGGTCATCTGGGAGGGGTAAAAATGAAAAGCCTTGCCAGGGCTTATGTGTGGTGGCCGGGAATCGATAAACAAATCGAGGACCTGACCAAGAGCTGCTCAGGATGCCAGAAAGTCCAAAATGCACCACCACATGCCCCTCTACACCCATGGGAGTGGCCCTCATCTCCATGGCAACGGGTGCATATTGATTTTGCTGGTCCATTCGTGGACTCAATGTTTTTAATAGCCGTGGATGCGGACTCGAAATGGCCTGAGGTCATCAAAATGTCCTCCACCACCACGGAGAAAACTATTGCAGTCCTACGGACCATTTTTGCCAGGAATGGCTTGCCAGAACAGATTTGCTCCGAAAACGGACCACAGTTTGTGTCCGAAGAATTCCGGAGGTTTATGAAGAAGAATGGGGTAAGGCATTACACATCCGCCCCGTATCATCCAGCCACAAATGGATTGGCTGAGAGGTACGTACATACCTTTAAGAAGGCAATAAAGGCTATGTACAATGACAACATTCCGCTGCAGCATAAGGTGGACAATTTCCTGTTCGCCTACCGGAATGCGACACATGCAGTCACCAACCAGGCCCCAGCCATGATGTTCTTTAACCGAAGGTTAAGATCTCGCCTGGATTTGCTCAGACCAAACGTACGAAGAGATGTTGAGAGTAAGCAATTCCAGCACATCCATGAGAAGCCAACAAGGAGCTTCAATGTAGGGCAACCAGTCTTGGCCCGCGACTACCGAACAGAAAAATGGCAGCCAGGAACGATATGCACACGGCAGGGCCCACTAATGTACATAGTGGACGTTGGGGAGAACATCATGAGACGCCATGCTGACCAGATCCTAGAGTCACAGGAACAAGTCAACCCCATGTCTCGCCCCTACGTACCTGGTGAGGAACCCGACGTACAGGTCGCATCTACCCCAGAAACAGTAGCATCGAAAGCTGATGACCCAACCGACGACAGGGTGCCCGAATCGCCTCCGCACCAAGAGCAAGACACTTGGGAAAGGCGCTATCCAGAAAGGGTCAAGAAGCCTCCCCAAAGACTGAATATATAAATGGACTATTTTCAGCTAACGTTGTATGTTAAGAGTGTTAATTGTAATTAGTTTGATATTTAATTGTTAAATGAGTGTTATGGTACTGTTAATCTAAAAGGGGAGGAATTGTAATGTATATACCTTTAAGGGGGGAACTACTTTTTACAGCTCATGTACACTGCAGTACTGGCAGTAACCACACCTGTATATAGCACTGAGTAGTAATCTGTACAGTTCAGTTCCAGTGTGAGCCACGTTGAGTAAACACCTGTTGTACCATTCCCCTGCAGTCTGGTGTCTTATTACTCTCGGACACAACACAAACCACTGGTCTCGTTTTGTCTATATCGCTACTGAAATAAGTCCGGCGGTCAGAACCAAAGGGGAAGTGATTCGAACCACAAGGGGCTAGAACAGCTCAGACACATGGCTGACTGACCAGGCAAAAACCCCAAACCAAACCCCCCCCCTTACAAAGACAAGCATCTCATTGAACACTGCGAAAATGCAGGTGGCCACGCCACGACGCATAGACTGGCATTTATAAGCTTGGGTAGGAAAATCTAGGCAGTTAAAACTGCCAACTGCCCTGTAGGCACAACGTTGCCGCCGCCGACCGCCCGAGGGAAAAGAAGAGGAGAACCCATCGCGACGAGACGACGACGGCAGCGGAGGGGAGAAGGTGTGTCGCAGTAGCAGATCCAGCACCACGCCCCTGAAGACCACGTGGCGACGGGGTACCTAGAAGGACCTGAGACCAGGCTTCAAAACTCACACTCGTTAACAGTTGGCTTTATTTTGGATTGGTGCGCATGAATTCTGGCGCCTCATAGCTTAATCTAGTTAGGTATAAGGGGTGGGATAAGGATAAGGGGATTGTTCAGATGGTTGTTTTCCCTCGATGTGCCGTGTGTTCGCAATTCCCTGTATAAGTATATAGTTATTTGTATTTGCCTGTAATTTTATACTAGTAACTTCTCGTAAGACTGTGTTAATTTCTATTTTAATAAAATCTTGGTTTTCTTACATCCAAACCACCTGTCTACTCGAGTCTTTTCTGTATCGCCGCCTGTACCTAAGTCCGGTGTCTAGAACCCAGGGGCGTGGGAGCGATTCGAACTGCTCGCAAACAGTCAGGGGCATAACTGACTGGGCGCACGCACCAATCACATCACCCCCTACAGCAACTGGATGGAAAGAGTGAGGAGGTCACCAGGTCTTGCAGCTCAACACTGCAACTGGTTGTCCCCCTCATTGGATCGGCCGAGGCGTCCTCATTAATCAAGAACTATCTAGGGGAGCCTAACGGTAACTACATGGATCTCCTAAGGGTCCTATCACAACAGTTGGTTGATGATTTCCCCAACAGGGTCACTTCCTATGCCATGGATTGCCAGTGCTTCCTCCACAACCCCCAGGAGCAGCTCCGAGCATGTGCAGTGGCCTTTTCAACTTTACTTCTCCAGCAGTCAGAACGTGTCCGATCCACCCAGAGGCTTATCAGATGGAACAGCTGCCTAAGGAACTGCTGCTGTCACTGTCAGAATGAAGCCTAAACACACAGGCTCCGATCGTCCTCCACCTCCTCATCTTTGCATCAAACTGATCAATTTTCCAACGTGACTTGTAAATATGTAAATTCATGAATTGTAAATAAATAGATATCCTGTTGCTGCAACTCTCAGTCTATTTTCAAACAGTGCAGGTTCCGCGGCTGTGTGACTGGAAGAGTGAAAACATACCCACATACATACACTCACACACACACACACACTCATAAACACACACACAAACACACACACACAAGTACACACACACGCACACACACTCGCACGCACACACTCACACACCCTCACACAGGCCCACACACTCTCAAACAGATACACGCACACAGACACCCTCACACAGATACACAAACTCACACTCACACACACACACACACAGACAGACAGACACACACACACACACTCTCACCCTGCCTCTCAAAAGCACACACTCACACTCACACAAATACTCTCAGTCTCACACACACTCCCTCACCCTCACACACAACCAAGTACTGAAACTGTCCTTAGCAAAATCACAAATGACATCCCCTGTGACTGAGACAAAGGTAAACTATCCCTCCTCATCCATCTCGACCTGTCTGTAGCCTTTGACACGGTTGACCACTCCAACCTCCTCCAACGCCTCTCTGCCATTGTCCAGCTGGGTGGGACTTCACTCGTCTGGTTCCATTTGTATCTATCTAATCGTAACCAGAGAATCACATGCAATGGCTTCTCTTCCCAGTCCCGGTGCATTACCTCTGGTGTCCCCCAGGGATCTATCCTGGGCCCCTCCTATTTCTTATCTACATGCTGCCCCTCGACCTCATCATCTGAAAAAACAGCGTCAGTTTCCACATGTACGCTGATGACACCCAGCTCTACCTCACCAGCACTTCTCTTGACCCTCCACTGGCTTTAAATTGTCAGTACTGGATGAGCAGAAATGTATTCCAACTAAATATTGGGAAGACCAAAGCCATTGGGCTGGATTTCCTGGGGGTAAGCGGGCATGATCGGTGGCAGGTTAGGTGGGAAAGTGTTTTCCCCAGCAGGTCTGGACCCTGCTGTGAACCCGCCGCCACGCGCCTTTCCCCGATGTCAGGTCTGTCAGCGTTGAGCAGACCCAACACGTAGCGGCGGGTTCACAGAGGGGGACCCAATTCAGGAAATTACTGGCTTGTTTAAAGCCACTTAATGAATTTCAGCTCAGCTTCTGCATTAGACAGCTGGCCCATAGGCTCCACGCTGGTCGTGCACCATGTCTGTCCAGCTGAGCCGGGAGTTCAGTGGCCATTGAATCAGCTGTTGAGTTGACAGCTTCAAATGTACAGTAAAAGTTCGACCTTACAGACATATCTTTCCTCAGCCACAAAGTCTTCCTCACTGCATTTCTACAACAGATTCAACATGCTGCAAGTCTTTAAACAAGTCTCCATCCAGTCTGCCCTCATTGTGAATGTTCCTTTAATTTTTATTTGTACTGAGTGCGCCGCAAACTTCTCCGAACGACTTTTTTGTCCCTGGACAGATTTTACAATAACAACTTTCATTCACCTGTGCCAAATGGACAGCCAAGGGATGGAGTCTGGGATTGTTTATAGTGTGTCCTAGTAATCATGCACACCCTGAGCAAGCTTGTGAGTGTTTGGGAAGGATTCAAAGACATTGACAGACATTGCTGCACACTGCCACTCTGCCTTGATACAACTGCCCCTCGAGTCTTTGGCTCAATTCTCTCTCATCACAATGCAACCTATTGAATCACAGAGAAAAGCACAGCACAGAAGCAGGCCAATTGGACTATCCAGTCTGTGGTCAAGTCTGCGCCTGCTCTCTCTCGCAGAGCAATCCAGTTTGTCCCATTCCCCTGCTTTTTCCACATAGCCCTGCAATTTTTTCTCCTTCAAGTATTTATCCTATTCCCTTTTGAATTCCCTCAAGCATTGCATTCCAAATCGTAACCACTCATTGCCACTAGGCAGCTTCAATTCCTGACACATGAAGGTCCCAATTTGGGGCAATTCTGCAAGAAATGTCTGTCCTGCGTTCCCATTTCCACATCTTTTGTCACAAGTATTTTGAGTTTCTGTGGTGCGGTGGGTTCTTTATTAGGAACAAACAGCTGCTCAATCCAATATGGCTGCCAAGGGTTGGGAATGTTGCCTTGTCCGTATGGTCTGTATCTCAGGTCTGGGCCTTAATCCCAACACCCACCATAAACTGCCACAAAGAGCTGGCAGGACTTATATGGTCACATCACCCAGGGCCACATCACAACTGAGGGCTTATGTAACCTGGCCTCACAATGAAAACCATGCCAACACAGAATCTGGGGAATGGAGCTGGACAAAATACAGCAAAGTGCTACAAACTCTGCATTTCTACATGAGATGGATGTTGTGACAGAGATAAAGTGTCTTGGGCTAAAATCACAAATGGACAACCTGCTTTACAAGCTCCACCACCAGATTTGTGTTTCGCTGGAGTCCACTGATGATCTTGCTGTGAAGAACCAGACTGAGATCCTTTGCTCTTTCAGAATTCTGGCCCCAGCTTATGCAGACAAAATGGTGGAATTTCTACTATCTCAGTTAGAGTACGCTGACCAACAAATGAGAGTAGGAACACTCACTGTACTAAAGCACCTCATCACATCGGTCTCATCGCACTTGGAGAGGAAGAAGGCTCAGATTGTGGCTGCAATAAAACCAGTCCTTCTAGACAAGAGCAGCAATCAGGAGAAGAAGTCCATTGCCCAGGTAATATGTGTCATGGCCCAGCAAGGTTACCTTGAGCCCGAGGGAGGAAAGGCAATGGTGCAATTCCTCATCCAACAGTGTGCTGCACCCGTTGGTTCAGGGACCCTGGTACCACCCAATCTGTGTGAAAGAGTGATGTGTTTGATCACAACTGCAGTGCAGATGGAGGATAGCCTTTGACCATCCATACTGGAGTTTGTCACTATGACCCAGTACACCAAGGGGGAAAAATTCAGTTGGTTGCGCCTCCCGTTAGCGCCTTAAGAGGGCGCTAATGGGACACAAACCAACTAGCGTCCGGGCGCGGCACTGCCCACGCCTCCCACAAAATTCAGTGGGTGGTTAGTTGTGGCGCTATCAGGTAGCGCCCTGCGGCACTGCGCCTCTGGCGATGACATCATTGGTGTGCGCAGCGCCCCGCTCATGCCCTGGCCACGATCTTCGGGAGCGCCCCCTGACTTACCACTGGACGCTATGTCCAACAGGCTCAGGGGGGTGTACCTGTGGCCGGGGAGGCACAATTTAAAGGCGAGGTGCGGGGTGGCCATTTTTGTTGCTGGCCACCTGCCAGCACCTGCCTGCGCTCCTGTCCCAGACCTCCTGAAGCGTCCCCCTCCACCCCCCACGGAGTGCTGGCTGCGCTCCAAGAGCCCGGCACTGCTCTTGAGTGCCGGGTTCTTTTGCCTGCACTCCCGATCCCCGGGGGCCCAACTGCACAAGGCCCCTCCCCTTTAAGAAGGTGAAGAAGGCCTGCAATATCACGGCGCGACATGCCGCAGCATGTGGCGCTGTGGCACATAACGCCGCAATATTGACTCACTGCACCCCAAGATGGATGCGGGGTGCTTCCAGTAGTGCTCTGCTTCCCTCTTGGGGCGCAACCACTCAATTTCCGGTGGGGGGATGCTAATTTTAAAATTGGGGCGCTACTCAATTTTTAGCCCCAAGGCTTTAGCAATAATCTGCAGTTGTTCAGCACATTTTGGGAAAAAGAAACAGCGAGCCGGTAGTGAAAGCCTTTACCTTACTTACAAAGAAGATGCCAATCTCCCTAAAGCCCAGACACTGCTGACCCGGCTCCTCGTTGTGTCTTGTTGCCCATATCAGGGAGGAGGCCGAGGAGCTGTGGCACTGAGTCTGCTGAAAGTCCTGAGTCGCGATATCCACTCAGAATCAGTGGGGTGGTGGGAAGAGGGGCTGGCACCATTAGTTGACCATTTACTGGAAATTTTAGAGGAGTCTCTGTTCCAATCGCAATGGGAGAATAAATTATTGGCGGTCTTGTGCTTAGCTTTAAATGCGATTGATGACGAGGAATGGACATGTTAGCTCACTAATGAAATATCGAAAGAACTCAACGCCAACCATCATTCCCCACAAGAGAAGGGCTTTCTATATAAATCTCTTGCGTCAGTGCTCCGCCAGACCCGCACTCGGAACGTAAGGGAGGACCTTCACCAAATGCTACTGAGTGTGCAGCACAGTGAGAGTGCGGAGAGAGAGGGAGCAGCCCTCGCCATTGGGCTCTGTGCCATGGCATATTTTGATGATATGCTCAGTAGCCTGGAGGCGTTTCCTAACGCCAATAGATTTAGAGTCAAAGCTGATGAGGAATCGGATAAAGTCAAGAGCACACTGGTTCTGTGCTATGGGAACATGGCAGTCTGCGCACCTGAGGAACTGCTGTTCACAATCGAGAGCCACATTCTGCCAGCTGTTAGTCATTTAATTACAAGTGGGCAGGGGATAAAGGCTGAATCCAGGGATCTCACACTAAAGCTCAGCCTAATACAGACCATGACTCAGAGAGCCAGATCCCTATATATAAATCGCTGGAGACTTCCCATCAACTTTATCAGAAACGGTGCTGCTCACATACATGCAGGATCTTATCGAGGCCGAGTCACCAGAGCAGCTGCAGGGCCCTGTTCGACAGTTGGCCATAGACGTCTGCACGCATCTCGTGAAACTACACAGTGATTCGATCCAAGCTGACACTGTATTGATTTGTATTTGGGTTCAATAACGACACATTCCTGAAAGAGAATGGGCTAGAAATTCAGTGGGCTTTGCGCCCAGTTACCGCCCAAATAGGGTTTCTGCGCCAGTGTAAGAGGGTGCGCTGATATTCAGCACTGCGGTAATGGCGGCGGTAGCCGGTAGCGCTGCGCCGACACCGATGACGTCATCGGTGTGCGCAGTGCCCCGGTTCCGCCCCGCTTCCGGCCCAAACCCCATATTTAGTTGCGGCCGCCTCTTCTGCAGCGGCTGCAAACAGCGATTGAAAAACGGGGCTGTACTGCTGCGCTACTGGGGCGCTTTAAGGTGGAGGTGCGGCCGGCCGCTTTTTCGGCGGCCGCCTGCCCGCACCTCCTTCCCCGGCCTCCTCCACCCCCCCCTGCGGCATTGCCGGCTGCTTTCCGCGAGCCCGGCACTTCTCCGTGGTGCCGGGCTCATTTGCCAGCACAATCCAGCGGCAATCTCGCTGTTGCAGGCACCTCCCCCTTAAGAGAAGGAGGAGGCCTGCAGTACCGCAGCCTGCCGCTCCGCAGCGGGTGGCGCAGCGGGGCCTACAGCGCAGAAATTCAGTTTCAGCGCCCCAAGCGGGGGCGGGCACACCCTGGAATAGCGCCCGGTTCCGACTTGGGGCGCAAAAGCTGAATATCTGACGGGCGCACCTGGCTCCGCGCGCAGCGCTAACCTTTGGGCGTTAGCCTGCTGGCGGGCCTTAACTGAATTTCTAGGCCAATGTCTTTTAATCTAAAGTCTGTTCAACTCAGTTAACAGCATTACAGGAGACACCATCTTAGAGATCCATCTAAAATGAAACTAAAACTAAACTGCTTGTCTCTCACATGCCCTCTGCTGGTCAGGCATAAATAATCAATCAGGCAAATATGCTGGTAAGGCATAAATAATCAAACAGGCAAATACCATCACTATTTGCTGATATCATTACATCTCCCTTTCTTAAAACAAAAGTATTTTACTTTTATCTAACAACATGTTTTCTTTGTATTACTCTGCATTTTAACTGTAACACTTAATGAACTTACATTATCATTATCATTATCAAGGTTTTTTAACCTTGTTTTGTGTGTTCACATGAAATATGTAAATACCTAGAACTTGAAGAAAGAATAAGATAACATTACTTCCTTCTATAACAATAGTCCTTAAACTTGCTCAATGAGTCTCTCAGGAGGCTTCATGTGTCTTGAGGATTTTCTGATTGATTGTCCTTGAATCTGAGTTGTTGCCTCAAATGATGGTTTCTCAGCTGTGTGATCAGGTTGTTCAACAGTATCAGTCCTTTGACCTGCTGTGTGATCAGGATGTTCAACAGTATCAGTCTTTTGACCTGCTGTGTGATCAGGTTGTTCAACAGTATCAGTCTTTTGACCTGCTGTGGCTGGTCCCATGAGAAGATCCCGACGATTTCTTCACAGAACAGCACCCTCATCTGTCTGAATGGTGTATGATCTTGGTTGAACTTCACTCAGGACAGTTCCCTTCAAAGTCCATATGTTTGTTTTGTCTTTGAACCTTACTTGGTCACCAGTGTAGAGTTCAGGTAGGTTTTGTGTTCCTCTATCATAGTAGTACTTTTGCTTTTCTTTCTGTTGTTCTTTGAACTTCCTCACTTTCTCCCCCTCTTTTGTTTTCAGGAGGTTCTCCGGGATGGGTAGGTTTGACCTTAGCAGACGTCTGGAGAATTTGGCTCTCATACATGTTATCACAGCATCTGCAGTGGTGGTGTACAGTCTACAAACCTCTGGATACAGGGAGTAATAGTCTGTGACGACAAGATAGTCCTTCCCTTGACATACGAATAGGTCAGCGCCTACCTTCTGGTAAGGTCTGTCTGACGCTGGGTGTGGTTTTAGTGGTTCTACTGGATTGCTTGCTCGATATTTCAGGCATATTGTGCAGTTTGACACCTCATTTGTCACATCTTGGTTGATTCGTGGCCAGTACATCACCTCTCGTGCTCTTTTCTTACACTTTTCGATTCCCAGATGTCCTCCATGGATCCTTTTTAGCATCTCTTTTCTTAGACTCTTTGGGATAACTAGTTTACTTCCTTTGTAGATGATGTCTTCGACCACTGATAGTTCCGCCCTGCAGTTCCAGTACTCTGCCATGTCAGGTGAGCAGTCTTGCTTCATGTTGGGCCATCCATCCAAGATGCTTTTCCTCAGTCGTCTCATTGTTTCATCTTTGTTTGTCTCAGCCTTTATGAGCTCCATTTTTGCATCTGCTATGGGCAGTGCACTTGTGATCATGTCCACGTAGGCGTTCACTTTTTCATCCATTTTGGTGTTTGCGGGCTCTCTTGGGTCAACAGCTCTGGACAACGTGTCTGCTGTATACATCAGCTTACCCGGTGTGCACGCAACATTCAGTGTATAGCGTTGCAGCCTGATCATCATTCTTTGTATTCTAAGCGGACAGCTATTTAGTGGCTTTTGGAACAATGCAATCAAGGGCTTATGGTCAGTCTCTACACTGATTGCTTGTCCTGCCACAAACTGGTGATATCTTTCACGGGCGTATGTGATGCTGAGCAGCTCCTTTTCTATTTGAGCATATCGCGTTTCCGCGTCTGTCATTGAGCGCGATGCATATGCAATAGGTTGCCAGTCGTCATATTTTTGCAGAAGAACGGCACCGAGCCCACTCTGTGATGCATCTGATGATATCTTGATGGGTCTCGCTGGGTCATAAAACCTCAGAACTGGTTCCTCTGTGAGCAGTTTCTTTAGATCGCTCCATGACTTCTCATGCTCATGATTCCATTCCCATTCTATGTTCTTTTCAGTTAGTCATCTCAGTGGCGCCATCTTTTCTGAGAGGTTGGATATGAATTTACCCATGTAGTTGATCATTCCATTAAACCTCTGCACGTCCTTTTTGCATTGCGGCTTTGGCATATTCTCAATGGCGGACACCTTTCTGGGATCTGGTCTGATGCCCTCACTGCTAAGGATATCTCCCACGAATGTCAGTTCTGTCACCCCGAGCTGGCATTTCTCTCTATTCAGCTTCAGGTTTGTTTTCCTTGTTGCTTCCAGCACTTTTTTCAGTCTCTCGTCATGCTCAGTTCTCGTGGTTCCCCATACTATGATGTCATCCATTGATGTATCAACTCCCTCCAGGTGCTCATAGATCATATGGATAGTTTTGTGATACACTTCAGGAGCTGAGGCAATGCCAAATGGTAACCTTAGGAATCTGTATCTGCCAAATGGACTGTTGAACGTGCACAGTCTTGAACTTGCCTCATCCAGTTTCATCTGCCAAAATCCTGATGATGCATCTAACTTGCTGAAATACTTTGCAATTGCAAACTGTGACATGATTTCCTCACGTGTAGGAAGCTTGAAGTGCTCTCTCTTTATTGCTCTGTTTAGATCTCTTGGATCCAGGTAAATTCTGAGCTTTCCATTCTTTTTGTCCACAACGACAAGGGAACTCACCCACTCAGTTGGCTCATCTATCTTCTGAATCACGTTCAGGCTTTCCATCCTGTCCAACTCTGCCTTCAGTTGCTTTTGAAGAGCAAACGGAACTTTTCTGCATGGATGTATGACCATTGGCATACTTTTATCTACTCTGATCGTGTGTTCTCCTGGAAGGCAGCCTAGACCCTTAATTAGGCCATTGTACTCTTTCATGAGTTCATCATAGACTGTCTCTCCTTCGCTTTCCACAACGAGGACTCTCTTTACCAGGTTCAGTCTCTCACAGGCTATTAAACCTAATATGGCTTGCACATCCTTTGGCACCACGATTAATGCTAGCGTGTGCTCTCTGTCCTTGTGTGTCACTTTGACAATGCATCTTCCTTTCACTGGTATATCAGTACCTGAGTATCCTGTCACTTTCACTTTGATTCCATGTATCTTTGGTCTGGGTCTAATTTTCTTAAAATCAGCCTCTGATATCACATTAACTTGTGCTCCAGTATCCAATTTAAATGGAATGTGTATGTCATTCACTTTTCGTGTCAACATCCAGTCTCTTTTTTCTTTTTTTTTTTTCAGACACAACATCTACATAGAACTCCTCTATCTCGCTTTCATCTATGGACCTTGCTTTGTTGCCCTTGGTTCTTGCAGCAACGGGCATAATGGTTGTTTTTGTTGCATCTATTGCATTTTTTACCATATGCTGGACATTTTTTTGGTGTATGCTGTGTATCACATCGACTACATGACTTTCGATTGCTCCTTTCATTTTTGTTCGCTGGCCACGCCTCTTTTTTCACATTGGCGCTCTTTTTGTTAAACGGTTTGTGTCCGTTCTTACTCATTGCATTCACGTTGCAGCTACTGTCACTGAACAGCTCCTTTGCCTGCGACTTCACAGTCTCTGTAGCCCTACACAGTGCTATGGCTTTTCCCAGGTCTAGATTTTGCTCTCTTAGCAGTCTTTCCCTTAGACCATTATCTGGAATACCACACACCAGTCTGTCTTTTATCAGCGAGTCTGTCAGTCCCCCAAATTCACACGTTTTGCTTCTGTTTCTCAGTTCAGTCACATACTGATCAATAGTCTCTCCCGTTTTCTGTACACATGTGAAAAATCTGTGCCTCTCAAATGTCACGTTATGTTTACGTATGCAGTAGGCCTCAAACTGTTCCATTATTTTATCCAACTTCATTTTGTCTCCATCAGCAGCGAATGTGAAGTTATTATACACCTCCAGCGCTTCATCACCCATGACATGTAAGAACACTGACGCTTTCATTTTATCACTTTTCTCGTCAGCTCCGATTGCCGCTAAATACAACTCCAAATGTTGTTTGAACCTCCTCCAATTTTCAGCCACATTACCTGTCAACTGAAGCTTCGCCGGTGGGAGTAAACCTTCCATTTTTTCACTTCGTTAGCTATTCTCCAATGGTAAGTAACGATGTTCTCTTTTGGCTGGCAAATATGTGGAGAGCTGATTTAACTTCAGATTTTTCCTCTTCATCTCTTTCAATCACTTCTGACACCATGTATTGATTTGTATGTGGGTTCAATGACGACACATTCATGAAAGAGCTTGTCTTTTTATCTAAAGTATGTTCAACTCAGTTAACAGCATTACAGGAGACACCATGTTAGAGATCCATCTAAAACGAAACTAAAACTAAACTGCTTGTCTCTCACATGCCCTCTGCTGGTCAGGCATAAATAATCAATCAGGCAAATATGCTGGTAAGGCATAAATAATCAAACAGGCAAATACCATCACTATTTGCTGATATCATTACAGACACCTGCCAATTTATTCAAAGCTGCCTGATCAGTACTTTTGGCTTGACACCTCCAGCACTGCCGTTGGAGCTTCTGAACCTTTACTGGAGGAAACTCAATGTTAGTAATGTAGTGCCTGGAAATAACAAGGGGACTCTGACTGGGTGACTGATACCGAGCTGTGCAGACCCATCACTTCCCGTTCGACAGATGGCCCTGGACTCTTTGTACATAATCCTGGCCATTCAATTGTCGTGTGATGGCACCAATCTAGTTCAGCAAACGGAGCATTTAGAGAGACTGAAAAGAGTCAGAGAACAGTTGGTTAACCCTGACAATTCAGTCCTCTTAAAACCCTGCTCTCATATCACAGAGGTCATTTCCAAATGTTTGCCCCATGACCAGCTGGGCAACTTACTGTTCATGGTCTTCAGTGACATGTGGCGATCACTGGCTGAGGACACAGAATTTGCCATGAGAACAATGGGAGAGCTGCTGGACACACTGAAAAAGCAGTTGTCCTTTGGGATGAGCAGAACCTGTGCTGTCAGTGAGAACGCGCCAGAGTATTCAGCCCTTGAATCCCTGGCTGCCCTCTGTGGGCTGCAACAGATGATCATTAAGCCCGAGTCGGCAAAGACGGTGACTGCATTATTCCAGCAGTTATTCAGCACCCTGCTCATTCATTGCAACTCTTCCATTCATGTTTCTCTGCTCAATAGTTCTGCTCCTGATGATAAATTCAACTAGAAACAATTCTCAGCTGCGTTTGAAACACCTAAATGCAGAGATCTGTGTCTGAACTGTGTGACAACATTAAAGGACCAGCTAGCTCAGACAAACAATAAAGAAGTAGCTACTTACATGGTGACCAGTGGAGGATGGGACCAGATGAACAACATCTGCATATTTGACAAGGGGGTTGTCTTGCAGGCCAGAGCAATGGTGCGATTTGCTGGCATCAGCTTGCCTAGCATTGTGGAAGAGCTGGCAGCTCAGATTCATACCATTCAAGAGTGTCAGGCAGTCACCGTGGCTTCTTTCTTTGCAGAGCTATTAAAATCTCCACTGGTTTCACAGCTGCAACTCACAGACACTCTGGTGAGCACGTTGCTAAAGTGTTTTCGTGATGTTTGTCAGTTGCCCAGTTGCTGTGTGTCAGGAGCCTGGGCAACATTTCAATTGGAGCCCATTACTGGTCACATCAAGTGATGGGCACAATGCCGAGTCTGCTGGGGTCCAAGTAGAACCAAGAGGTGATGCTAACATTTGAGGTGCTGTCGTGCCTCTCCAAGAACATAACTAACTTGAGAGGGAGCACCCTTTGTAAAGAAAATCCTCACAAACATTCAACCACTCTTTGACATCGACTGTGATCTAGTGCGGAATGAAGCGATCAGCATGTTGGTGAACTTGACCAAATGTGGAATCAGAGGTTCCAGATTCTGTTCTACCGACTGATCCATTCCAACCTTATGCGTTTGTTGCTGCACCTGGGCGGAAAGAGTAAGGAGGTCACCAGGTCTTGCAGCTCAACACTGTAACTGGTTGTCCCCCTCATTGGATCGGCTGAGGCTTCCTTATTAATCAAGAACAATCTAGGAGAGCCTAACGGTAACTACATGGGTCTCCTAAGGGACCTTTCACGACAGTTGGTTGAAGATTTCCCCAACAGGATCACTTCCTATGCCATGGATTGCCAGTCCTTCCTCCATAACCCCCAGGAGCAGCTCCGAGCATGTGCAGCAGCCTTTTCAACTTTACTTCTCCAGCAGTCAGAACGTGTCCAATCCGCCCGGAGGCTCACTTGGTGGCACAGCTGCCTAAGTAACTGCTGCTGTCGCCGTCAGAATGACGCTTAAATACACAGGCCCCGATCGTCCTTCACCTCCTTGTCTTTGCATCAAACATCAATTTTCCAACGTGACTTGTAAATATGTACATTCATGAATTGTAAATAAATAAGGTGCAGCTTCCACGGCTGTGTGGCTGGAAGAGTGAAAAAATACCCACATACACACAGACACAAACTCACACACACACGCACCTCCACATAGACACATACACACACACACCCCCATCACACTGACACACACACACACAGACACACACACATACCTTCACGCAGACACACACACCCTCACACAGACACAAACTCTCACACACACGAACTCTCACAGATACACAAACTCACACACACCCTCACACAGACACACACACCCTCACACAGACACACACACCCTCACACAGACACACACACTCTCACACACCCTCACACACACACACACACACACACCCTCACACACACACACACACACACCCTCACACAGACACACACACTCTCACACACCCTCACACACACACACACACACACACACACCCTCACACAGATACACACACACACTCCCTCACACAGATACACAAACTCACACACACCCTCACAAGCACACACACTCACACACCCTTACCATCACTCTCACACACACACCCTCACCCTCACTCTCTCACACACACACCCTCACACACACACACACACACAAGTACTGAAACCATTCTTAGCAAAATCACAAATGACATTCTTTGTGACTGAGACAAAGGTAAACTATCCCTCCTCATTCATCTTGACCTGTCTGCAGCCTTTGACACAATTGACCACTCCATCCTCCTCCAATGCCTCTCCACCATTGTCCAGCTGGGTGGGACTGCACTCGCCTGGTTCAATTCGTATCTATCTAATCGTAGCCAGAGAATCACCTGCAATGGCTTCTCTTCCCGCTCCTGGATCAGGTTCTGCTGAGAGAGTTTGAGCAGCTAGGGACTAAATTAAAAAGCAGAACCACAAAGGTCATAATCTCTGGATTATTACCGAAGCCACTAGCAAATTGGAATAGGGTCAATAGTATCAGGGAGATGAATGTGTGGCTCAAAGATTGATGTGGGTTTCGATTCGTGGGGCACTGGCACCAGTACTGGGGAAAGAGAGAGCTGAACCATGCTGGGAGCAGAGTTCTAGTGAATTGAATAACTAGGGAGATAGATAGGGCTTTAAACTAAATAAGGTGGGGGGGTGGTGGGGGGGAGGGTCCCAGTGGAGAGACATCTAGAATACTAAAAAGAAAAGACAAGGAAGCAGTGCAGGAAAGTGATTGGGGTAAGGATAACCAGATTGTGTCAGGAAGGAACAGAGCGTCCAAACAAAGGAGTGCACTAACAAATAGGGTCCGGGTAAGAAAAAATGGTAATAAGACAAGTAGGGCCAAGTACAAAAAAACATTAAGATGTCTAAAAATTTTAAGAAGACAAATCTAAAGGCACTGTTTCTGAATGCATGAAGCATTCATAATAAGGTTCATGAATTAACAGCACAAATAGATGTAAATGATTATGATATAATTGCGATTATGGAGACATAGCTGCAGGGTGACCAAGGCTGGGAGCTGACTATCCAAGGATATCCGATATTTAGGAAGGACAGGCAAAAAGGAAAAGGAGGTGGGGTGGCCTTGTTAGTAAAGGATGAAATCACAGCAATAGTGAGAAAGGATATTGGCTCAGAAAATCAAGATGTAGGATCAGTCTGAGTGGAGCAAAGAAACAGCAAGGGGCAGAAAACATTGGTGGGAGTTGTCTATAGGCCTCCAAACAGTACAGTAGTAATGTAGGGGATGGCATCGAACAGGAAATTAGATAAGCATGCAACTAGGGTACTACAGTACTCATGGGTGACGTTAATCTACATATAGACTGGACAAACCAAATTAGCAATAATACTGCGGAGGTACGATAATACTAGATGGTTTTTTAGACCAGTACATTGAAACGTAGAAACATAGAAGATAGGAGCAGGAGTAGTCCATTCGGCCCCTTGAGCCTGCTCTGCCATTCAATGAGATCATGGCTGATCATCCAAACTCAGTACCCTGTCCCTGCTTTCTCCCCATATCCCTTGATCACTTTAGCCTTAAGAAATATATCTAACTCCTACTTGAATATATTTAATATATTAGCCTCTACTGCCTTCTGTGGTAGAGAATTCCACAGGTTCACTGCTCTCTGGGTGAAGAAATTCATCCTCATCCCTGTCCTAAATGGCTTACCCCTTATCTTAAGACTGTGATCCCTGGTTCTGGACTCCCCCGCCATCGGGAACATCCTTCCTGCATCTAGTCTGTCTAGTCCTGTTAGAATTTTATAAGTTTCAATGAGATCCTCTCTCATTCTTCTAAACTGCGGTGAGTATAAGCACAATCGACCCAACCTCTCCTCATACGTCATTCCCACCATCCCAGGTATCAGTCTGGTGAATCTTCACTGCACTCCCTCCATGGCAAGAACATCCTTCCTCAGATAAGGCGACCAAAACAGCACACAATACTCAAGGTGTGGTCTCACCAAGGCCCTGTACAACCGCAGTACGACATCCTTGCTCCTCTACTCGAATCCTCTCGCTATGAAGGCCAAAATACCATTTGCCTTCTTAACCGCCTGCTGCACCTGCATGCTTACCTTTAGCGACTGGTGCACAAGGACACCCAGGTCTCGTTGCACTTCCCATTCTCCCAATCTAATGCTGTTCAGATAATAATCTGCCTTCCTGTTTTTGCCACCAAAGTGGATAACCTCGCATTTATCCACATTATACTGCATCTGCCATGCATCTGCCCAATCACCCAACCTGTCCAAATCATACTGGAGTTTCTCAGCATCCTCCTCACAGCACACACGCCCACCCAGCTTTGTGTCGTCTGCAAATTTGGAGATATTACATTTAGTTCCCTCGTCTGGATCATTAATATATATTGTGAATAGCTGGGGTCCTAGAACCGATCCATGCGGTACCCCACTAGTCACTGCCTGCCACTCGGAAAAAGACCCATTTACTCCTACTCTTTGCTTCCTGTCTGCCAGCCAGTTCTCTATCCAAATCAGTACCTTGCCCCCAATCCCATGTGCTTTAACTTTACACGCTAATCTCTTATGCGGGACCTTATCGAAAGCCTTCTGAAAGTCCAAATACACCACATCCACTGGTTCTCCCTTATCTATTCTACCAGTTACATCCTCAAAAAATTCCTGTAGATTAGTCAAGCACGATTTTCCTTTTGTAAATCCATGTTGACTTTGTCCGATCCTGTCACTATTTTCGAAGTGCTCTGCTATTACATCTTTTATAAGGGACTCTAGTATTTTCCCCACTACCGATGTCAGGCTTACCAGTCTATAATTTCCCATTTTCTCTCTGCTACCTTTTTTGAACAGTGGGGTTATATTAGCTAACCTCCAATCCATGGGAACTGTTCCAGAGTCTATAGAATTTTGGAAGATGACCAGCAATGCATCTACTATTTCTCGGGCCAGTTCCTTAGGTACCCTAGGATGTAGATTATCAGGCCCTGGGGATTTACCCACCTTAAATCCCATCAATTTCCCTAACACCATTTCCCTACAAATACTGATTTCAATCAGTTCCTCCCTCTCATTAGGCCCTATGTTCCCTGACATCTCTGGAAGGTTATTTGTGTCCTCCTTTGTGAAGCTAGAACCAATGTATATATTTAATTGGTCAGCCATTTCTTTGTACCCCATTATAAATTCCCCTGATTCTGACTGCAAGGGACCTATGCTTGACTGCACCAATCTTTTTCTCTTCACATATCTCTAGAAGCTTTTACAGCCAGTTTTTATGTTCCCAGCAAGCTTACTCCCACACTCTATTTTCCCCCTCTTAATTAATCCCTTTGTCCTCCTTTGCTGAAACCTAACCTGCTCCCAATCCTCAGGTTTGCTGCTTTTTCTGGCCAGTTTATATGTCCTCTCCTTGGATCGTAGAGGGTAGTAGCGAACAGGCTATCCTCGAAAAGGTATGACGGTGGATAGGCAATGGCTAACATTTAAGGAACGAATGCATGAATTGCAACAGTTATACATTCCTTTCTGGCGCAAAAGCACAAAAGGAAAAGCGGCCCAACCATGGCTAACAAAAGAAATTAAGGATGGTATTGGATCCAAAGAGGAGTCATATAAAGTTGCCAGAAAAAGTAGCAAGCCTGAGGATTGGGAGCAGTTTAGGTTTCAGCAAAAAAGGACCAAGAGATTGATTAAGAGGGGAAAATAGATTATGAGAGTAAACTTGCAAGGTACATAAAAGCGGATTGCAAAAGCTTCTACAAGTATGTAAAGAGAAAATGATTAGTGAAGGCAAATGTAGGTCCCTTACAGTCAGAAATGAGAGAATTTATAATGGGGAACAAGGAAATGGCTGAGCAATTGAATAAATACTTTGGTTCTGTCTTCAGGGAAGAGGACACAAATAACTTCCCAAAAATGTTAGGGAACTGTAGGGGGTTTCTCTTGCTCTTTCTGGTCTCCTGCCAGGCTTCGTGCAATAATTACCCTTGAGTGGTTCGACCCACTCCCCCTACGGTTCTAGACCTTGGACTTAGGTGCAGAGAACAGTAGTGCAGAGAAAGAACTCAATAGACCAGGTTGAATAGCACGAAATGGATGCTTTTATTTTTAAACAGTTTGAAGCATTACAAAATACATGTCATAGGCACAGATTAAAGTTACTGCAATCATGCACAAATTTATGAACTTGACTCTATGGAAATGGGGAACACACGACACATCGAAAAAGGGGAAACACATTACGATTTCCCTTAACTCCCTCCCCTATACCTAAACTAAGTTTCGACCTGGGGAACTTGGGATCATGCTCACCACTCTTGAAATCGCGAGAAAGGGGGTTCGCAGCCTTTTTGGCACCGCTTTCCGTCGTCACGTGGATTTGGAAACTTCTGGCGCAGTCGATATTCTCTCCTCCCTCGAGGCGGTGGGGTAGACCCAGCCTCGATGAGCGCTCGTTAAGGTTGAGATCCACTGAGTCGATTTGGGTTCATGGAGCAGACCCAGATGCAGGCTATGCACTTGGGAGAATCTTGTGGCCTAGATCGCCAGTCCTCCAGAGGGTTTCTTCTCCGTCGGCCTGGGTCGTCGATGATCTCCCGACCCCAGTACCCGGGCCACCCTCGTCGTGGCCGAGCCTTGTTTGGCTGAACACCGACCACGTTGTCCTTTTACCGAAACCGTCCGTCTTTAAAAAGACGAAAACGTTTTCATCGATCTGCCGAAGTGGAAGAGGCGCCGATCCGGGCACCGTCCGCCCTTCGTTCGTTCCTCGTAGAAGAAAATTCTTGAAGAAATGGAAGCCTGAAGTCGAAGAAGTTGTTCAAGTAACCCGAAGTCCGAAGTAACTTAGATGGACTTTCAATCCATAGTTATACTCTTTTGGGACAGTCTTATCTCCCGCCAAATCATAGTCCTGTCTTTGTATTAATTTTGGCGGGCAGAAATCTCTGCAGGGGTGCTTTGTCTTGTAATGGAGCCGGTGATAACTTAAACTGGCCTTCCTGGCCGATAATGTCTTTCAATGTCTTTTGCATTGTCACCGTGGCTCGGTTCGCATATTGATCGGTTCGGACATTTTCCTTGATGGCTGCTAAACGGTTTTTCCTTTGTACGATAAATGGGTATAAGTGTTTTTACATTGTCCGCCCATATCTTGATGGGCCCCATCCTGTACTTATAATCCATTGAATATGTATGCTGTTGCTCTGAGTTTCGGTTCCCAGAGACTGGCTTTCGTGGGCTCACTGTCTTCAATCCACAAGCCTGTCTGGCTTGCAGTAACAGAAATAAAATGGTTCATAAACTGATCACGGGGCCTGGCGGCCATTTTGTATGCCCTTTTATCAAAGGTTTTTCTGTGCAAGCTTACTTTGGTCAATAAACAGTCTTATTTTATCCAGTTTTCTTGCGTGATTTTTGCTGAAAATTGCGAATCTTACAGGCCCCACTGTGATACTGATAGCTTGCTTAAAGTATCAATAATCCTTGATGAGCAAATTTTCCCTGATTCCCCACATCCAAACATTCCTGGCACTTAACTATCTATGCCCCTCACGACACATGCAGTTCCCATTTCCGGAGAAAATGAAAATTACCTCATGCACATTTGGAATCATAGACAGCAAATCTTAAACTATAACACCTTCACCTGTCAGATGGGCAGGGGTTGATACCCTTTTGCGCCATCTGCATGCATCTTTTATTAATCCAAAAAAACTTAAGAACAACTAATAACATAACAATACTTATTTCCTTATAACCCAAAACAATCAAAAAAAAAAAAAAAAATTTTAAATGGAGGGACGCTTAATCTTATACTAGCAGCTTAGAGTGGGGTATCTGCTTCCCCCATTCGCACATAGCGTTCTCTCCATTCTCCTGTGTTCTCGTGCCTCTTTTGCAATGCACGAAGAGCAAATATATCACAATCAAAACCTGACATACTACTAGGATATGGGATGCTATTCTAATCCAGGCGGGGACCTCTATGTTGGTGAACAAGTCCCACCATGGTGGGATGGTTATGTCCAATATGTCTTTTCCTATCTCTAAAGTCTTCTGCTCCAGTGTGTAGAAATGTTTCTGCGAAATTATAACGGCTTTTAAAATCTTGGTGAGGTGTTCGGGAAGAGGGGGAATGACATAACCAAAATGCGCGACAAATCGTTGTAAGTCTGTGAAATTCTCTTTGATAGTGATGTGTACGGTGGAGGGCGCAGGAATGGGAACAATTCATTGTTGTGCCACTTGAACCTCGGCCCTGGGTTTGAAACAGAAACTGCTATCACCGACCGAACACCACTCGTGTTGTCCATATCGGTACTGAGGCGCTGCAGTGGTGACGCAGTATGTCCCACCCCCGATATATGCTACCTGTGGGGGCACATGGTCCTCTGCCATTGCCTCCATGGTGCAATTCACCGGCTTCGCGCTAGCGGTTCTGAACCCGCACTGTGGTTTCAAAAAGGCATTCAAGTGCTGGGGACACAGGATGATGTGTGCTCCCCGGCTCCGACATCCCGAGAGGTCGGTGCCTGTCATCGTACGCTCCCATCTGATGACGTAAGGCGGGACCACTGCGTAACGAATGTGTGCGCCCCCCTGAATGACTCCAATGTTCTCTACTCTGTATACCGGGGCGGGCTTTGCTGCGGGACCCAACACCGGCATTCTTACTACTATTCCCATAATAGTGTGATTCGAATGTCCGCAGTCCACTGGAACTGGGTATGCTTCTGCGGCTAGTCTGAGCTGGCACGGGCTTAATGCATTCTCAAAAGGGTGGAGCGCTTGCAAGTGCTTGTTGCTGATCCAGGACGGGACCAAACCCTGTTTTAAATCCTCAAGATTACTGCGGCCCTCGCCCAATAACCACGCCCCGTACAGCACACAGGCCTCGTTTTGCGCAGCTTGATCGGACGCATTCCGATCCTCCTTAATGAGTGCATTTACCGTTCTCGCGTGTTTCTCCAGCTCAGCAATTATGTCCTTAAAGTGTAGTGTCATGGCCTGGTCCTCATGCAACTCAGAACCCACGACCTTGTTTTCGTCTGTCAATATGTTCCTTAACTGGGCTTTTAAACCGTTGATCTGTGTCTGCAGCTCCACGTTATCTAGAGCGTTGACAACAGATGTCCCGGTATTAAAAGCAGTGAATATGTCATTTACAGTACCCCTTCTTTGCCTCCCGACTCGATCCAAAACTTCTGGCGGTGTGGTGTATAATTTGTCTCTGTCGATGTCGGCAAAGTCAAATTCGTAAAATTGTCTAAACATACTGGTTAACAGGACCTGGTATAATTGTTCCATTTCTTTGGGACACCACTCCGGCAATCTTACCTCAGTGAGATTTAAAATCACTGAGGCCACCGCGTAGTGTACCCCTTGGTACAGCACCTGACCGGTGGGTACCAATACTAAACCGTTCCCGGGTCCCTTGGTGGTGGTTGGGCACCCTCCTTTCTGGGCTAGTGCTACCGGAAGCGTGGGCAGGGGCTTGCGTGGGCGGGTGATGAGTTCAGTGGCGTTCACCGGAATAGGGGAGTATGGGGCTCCGCACGCTCGAGTGCTAACATCCCATCTCATCCCCTTCCCTTCATCCTGCCACTGCCTCTGGAAGAAGATGGACACGCCCTTGGGGCAGACGCGTCTCGAACCCCACATACAGACATATATTCCCTCATCCGGTTCCCACCATTTGTCCCAACACACACGTAATTGTCCGTGAGTTCCCGTAATAGTCCGATGGGTATTATTACCCAGTCGCTCCCACTCGACCGTAGAGTTTCTCATGTCCTTTCCCAGCTTTCGTAGCCACCACCATCGCCTTGGTGGTACGTTCCCATTGCACACCAGACAAATCCTCTTTCCCACGGTGACGCTGACTCTGGGCGCTAGGATCCTCACTCGAGGGCACGTTAATGAAGTCTCTTGGTAGGCAAAACCGAAATTGCTGGAATATTCCGTAGAATTCGTTCCCAGCCAACCTGGCCATCTCCCTTGGTGGAAGTAGGTGGCGGTTTCCTCTACCTCTCGCTCCCCCGTCCCATCCGTTGCGATGGGGGCCGTGTCCCCGGAGCACCCGAAAATGATGACGTCCTTGGTGCGGCCTCGGTAGGCCCACCCGCACCCGATCGCCATGAACGCGACGACAATCCTTTCCATCGTATCCCAGGTTTCTGTAACCAACAAAATGATGTAGCCGGGCTCCCGATAGGTGCTGGCCTAAATTAATTGGACGCGCGGGTTCCTGGACCCCGCTCCCTAACAAACACACATACCGGGCAGACTTCAAAATTGTACTCTTAACACCATATACTTTACATTCCTTAAACTATGACCATAATTACCTATCTTAACTTATGTACAGCGCCGCCCTCCGTGGGGCGGCTTTCCGAATCCCTGTGAGGTCTGTCGTGTGCCACACCCTGCGGTGGGGCTGCATTGATCTTTGGCCTTGATCCCCCGCAGCCTGTCGCTGCTGAACGGGGATCATGTCTTCCTGGGGCTGCTTTAAACCGTGGTTGGGGAGGATGGGGAGAATCTGGCCAAAATTTTCTGGGCTGGGGCGCTCGAGCCGACCTACGAGGGGCTGCTTTGGGTTGGGCTCCCGGGGCCAATGGACCTGGGGTCGTGACTGTTACCGTTACAGCCTGTGGTTCCTCCACAGCTGCCGGCTCCAGCTCCCCTCCCTCAGGCTCCGCCCCCCCGGGGTCGGGATCTGTGGCTTCCGACTCCACCTCACCTGTCCCTACAGGTAACGAGTCTCCACCCCCACTCCCTACCTCCCCCAAGCTTGAGTCGAGGGCGGGACTGCCGTCCTCTGACTCTTCCTCCTCCGTGATTGGGTCTAAAGCAAGGTTGAGCTGTTCGGGCTCTCCCCTGCCTAAATCCCATTCAAAAGATGAGACCTCCCACTCCAATGGGATGGCCTCTCCCTTCACGCAGGCTACTGCTCCAGCCTGTGTGGTCTGTGACTCTGTTACAGGCTGAGGATCTTTGTTCTCAGACCTGGTCCCCTTTGGTGGCCCTTGTGTACCCGGTTTAAACAGTTTACACTGGTTGATGTGAAACCATTTGGTACGTCGGGGCGTCTTCACTGCATAAACCATGGGGCTGGCTTTGTCTACAATGCTGTATGGCCCCATGTACAGTGGTTCAAATCTCCCTACCCTGGCGTAGTTTCGGACCATGACCTGGTCCCCGACTACCCACTCTTGTTGTTTCCGAGGTTCCAACAACAGTTTATTTCCCTGGTGCTGTCTTCCCATGTTCCCAGCCGCCTGCCCATAAATCTGTCTCAGGCGCTCCAAGAGGGTTTGGGCGAATTTGTCCCGTTTCACCTCTCGGAGCTGGCCCTCAGTGAGCACCGGGGCTAGCACATGGGTGGGTGTTCGCATGATCCTTCCAGTCATTAACTCGTGCGGGGAATACCCCGTGCTTTTGGACTGGCTGGCTCGGATCCCCATGAGGACTAAAGGCAGGACCTCCGCCCATTTCTGGGGCGAGCCCATTGTCTCTTTCCTCAGCTTTTCCTTGAGGGTCCGATTCATACGCTCAACAATCCCGGATGACTGGGGATTGTATGCTACGTGCCACTTTCCCTCAATGCCCAAGAGCCTGAGGGCGTTCTGCATTACTTGACCGGTGAACTGACTCCCTTGGTCGGACTCTACAAAACGGGGGAGTCCCCACCGTGAGAACACTTCCCGAATCAAGATCTTAGCAGTACCCAGTGCCGTAGCTGTTCTGCACGGGAAGGCTTCTACCCATTTGGTGAACACATCTACCAGGACAAGGCAGTACTTATAGCCTCCCTGGGCGGCGGGCAGGGGCCCTATGTAGTCGACCTGAATCGACTGCCATGGTCCCTCTACCCTCCTGATGTGCCCCATGGGCACCTTCCTTTTGTGGGGGTCTGGGTTGTTAGCAGCACACACAAGACAGCTTGCGCAGAACTCGCGGACATCGTCCCGAAGTCCCGGCCACCATCCCGCCTGCTCCACCCGTTGCCAGGTGACCTCAGGTCCGGGGTGTCCCGCTCCTGGACCCTCGTGGGCCAATTGCAGGAATTCCCTTCGGTGCTGCTGCGGCACAACCCACTGCTCCTTTCGGAACAGCATACCTTCTTTGACTGTGAGGGCTGCCGTACTGTACGGACCTTCTACCTGTTTGCCCTCTGTGATGGCTTTTAGGACTGCTTTTAGGGCGGGATCCAGGGTTTGGACGGTCTTTAGGTCTGGGGGCGGTGTCACCCCTGTGTTCCCGGGAATTCCCTCCCTGCCTTGGATCGCCGCCACGGGTCCGGGTTCGTATGGGTCCCAGAGAATGCCGTTGCGGGCACCCTCCCTGGCTAGCGCATCCGCCTGCTGGTTGCCCTGACTGCGGGGTTCTGTAATGGAGTGAGCCTTCACCTTATGGATGAACACCTCTCCTTTCTCCCCCACAGCTGCTAGGATCTTCTCCAGCAAGGGCTTAACTGTTAAAGGCCGCCCGTCCGCGGAGGTGTACCCGCGTCGGGACCAGATGGCGAGGTACTCTGTACACGAATTGCACGTGAACATGCTGTCTGAGCAAATCGTGTATGGGGTTGGGAAAATCTCGGGGTGGGTAACCACGTACGCCACCGCGGACAGTTCAGCCTGCTGCGCGCTCATAGTGCTGGGGAGCTTAATTGCCAGGGCAATGTTTGCGCAGGGTCATAAACTCCACACCCTGTGAGTCGCTTGCCGTCAGCTACAGTGCTAGAACCGTCTACGTAGATCTCGCGGCCCGTGGGATGTATCCCGGCCCGTAAACCTATGTTAACTTCCCATACCCCTTCTACGGAACATTGATGGGCTGTCCCGGGATATGCCATATTGGCTGCGAGCCTTGGCGCGCAGAGGCCTTTAACTTTGAGATCCATCTGGGAAAAGAGGAGGGTCCAGCGCGCAATCCGAGCGCTGCTTATGGTCCCATCCTTAATCCTCCCGTCCAGAAGCATCTTCGTGGGGGTGTGATGGGTGAGGAGCGTAATGGGAGACGTCCCTGTGAAGATCACTGATCTGTTCACAGCCCAATGCGTGGCCAGGAGATGCCGTTCGCAATTGGAGAAACTCCTCTCCACATCCGTGAGCACCCTGGAGGAATAAACTGCTGGTCTTAGCTTGCCGTGCCGCTCTTGGAGCAGCACTGCGCTCAGGCTGTCCCCACTAGCGGCTACCTCCAGAAAGAACTCCTCTCCCCCATCTATGGCCCCTAGGGCTGGCGCGGTCTGCAGATCTCTTTTCAACTTCTCGAATGCTGCCTGGCACCCCTCGTCCCAAGACCACTCGACTCCCTTGTGTAAGAGTCGAAGTAGCGGGGCCGCTGTGGCAGCATAGTCCTCGATGAAATCTCTGCAGTACCCGGTCAATCCCAAAAAGGACCTTACACCCGTTACTGTGTTGGGAATCGGCAGATCTTGTATAGATTCCCGTCTGGCCTTATCTATGGCTCTTTCCCCAGCGCGGATGGCCAGACCCAGGAATTTAACTTCCTGCTGGCCGATCTGGGCTTTCTTTGGGTTTACTTTGAAACCCTTCCTTTCTAACAGTTCCAACAATTCGGCTAACAGTGGGCCGTGCTGCTCCCTTGTATCTGTGAACAGGAGTAAGTCGTCCACATACTGCACTATCTGGTTGGGCTGGCTGAACTCTTTCAAACTCCCCGCCATGCACTGATGGAAAATGCTGGGGCTGTTGTGAAAACCCTGTGGTAAGCAGTTCCAGGTGTACTGTTGCCCTTTGAAAGTAAAGGCAAACTTGTACTGGTCCTCCCGCCGCAGCGGAATGGACCAAAAACCGTTCGAGATGTCCAGCACCGTGAATGTGGTCGCCGATGCTGGAATACTCCCTATTAAGTCTGCAACTGCTGCTACCGTGGGCGCGCAGGCTGGGATATTACTATTGAGGACTCTATAGTCCACCGTGGCTCTCCACGAATTGTCCGGTTTCTTTACCGGCCATAATGGGGAGTTCACGTGGGTGGCTATCGTCCTCAATACGCCCTGCTGTACCAATGAAGATATTGCTGTCTCCATGTCGGGTTCTGCCTCCTTGGGGAAATTATACTGCTTTTGGGGTCGGATCATGGGGTCCCCGTCTACGCTGACTTCGAACCCAGTGACTCTCCCGCAGTCGTGCTTGTGGGTGGCGAACGCGGTCAGATTTTCTGACACACGCGCCTGCAAGTCCGTTGGGACGTTTGTTATCATGAGCTCGAGATCGTAACCTCCTGATGGCTTCATAGTGCACAGGGCCCCCTTTTCTTCCTTCCCCGGGATTACGACTACCTTACCTAAACCGCCCTCGGCTCCCCAGAGACAGTGATTTCTCAGGTCCACGAGGATCCCGTGTTCCACCAAGAAATCAGCCCCGAGGATGCCTTTCCCCCCCCCTCTTTCCACTTCAATAGGATGCACGTCCATGTGGTGTGGAGCGCTCCCAACTGAATGGAGAGCGGGAGGGAGTGCGCGCCAGCCTGTGCTCTACCTGTGAAACCCGCTACTAAATATGGAGCCTGGGCGGACAGAGGTGAGGCAAAAGGTTTGTCCGTGTGGATCACGGTACACGAAGCTCCCGTATCCAACAGGTAACTACCCCTTTGTTTCTCCACCTCCATCTCCACCACAGGTCTTCTCCAAGCGTCATAGCGGAGCGGACACAAGTAGATGGGCTGCGCGGGCGTCAGTCATTTAGGTATTTCGGCTGGGGTCTCGGGGGCGATAGGGCTGTTAGCAACCGCTACCTTCCCCTGCCAGGTCATCAGAGACCGCATAGTCTCCAAGACTGACTCGATCGCAGCGGGGTCCACAACCGCACCACCCCCTTTATTCGGGGCAGAGGCTACGGTTGGGTTCTGGACTGGTGTTGGGGCAGCGGCCTGCACTTGTGGTTGTGCTGGTGTTGGGTAAACTCTCGGGCCGTTGGCGACTCGGGCTTGGGCTTGATCTTGGGCTGCGGCGAACGCTCTCTCCCTCTTATCCTTCCAAGGATTCCTACAGTCCTTGCGCCAATGACCCTCCTTCCCACACCCGTAACAACTGCTATTTGCTTGGGGATGGCGATTTCCCTCCTGACGCCATTCCTTTTTAGCAGAGGCTGCGGGTCTCACCTCATGCACCTTTCCTTTCACAACAGGCGTTTTCTTGCCCTTGTTGTTTCTATAACTGATCGTGAGCTGATCTAGTACTACTTCCTCCGTGGAGCGGGCGTTAGTGGGGTCAAACCATGCTTTGGCCTGTTCCTTCACTAGTGGCAGGCAACCTGCTACCAGGCACCGAAGCCAGTGAGCCCTTTGTTCGCCATCCAGCCCGGCCCGGGCCGGCCCGCCCAGGCAGCTGCGCCGATACACTGGCCACAACCTGTCGGCGAAAACCCGTGGGGGTTCTCCCTCTAGCTGCACTGTCTTTTCTAAACGGAGGAACGGAGTTCCGTCCCCCTCTCCCATGATCTCCAGAATCTCATCCCGTAGCAACTCATAGTCCCTGTGCCCTCTCTTGCTCTCGTCAGGGAGACACTGGAGGAGCGAACTGTCCAGGGAGAACAGCAGCATTTTAGACTGTTCAACCCCGTCGCAGTAATTGACTGCTGCGGTTTGCTCCACGTCCCTGAAATGCACGGAGGGATCTCCTGACTCGGAGAGTTTTGGGATGTGACTTATCATCTCTCTTAGCTGTCGTGCGCTATGAGGCATTATGATCTGACTCTCAAGGGGTCCGTCATCGCCATTTTCTTCATTTGGACCGATCCTCCGGTGTCTCATTGGACACATTGGCGCCGACCCCGACTCTACTGTCTGGGGTTGCTCTACCTCAGGGCTCTCTTCCTCTACCGTCTCCGTCTCCTGTCCCGGAGTCCAAGACTCCTCATAGGCAGGAGGCGCAGAAGGTTCGGGGGTTGGTACCCCAACTGCCTCTTGTGGAATCGGTCTTTTGGATTCCTTGGCTAGCAACAGCTGACTCGCTGGTGGATTTATGAGACACACCAACCCGTTTGCCTTCGCTAGGGCCTTTCTCAGGTCCTCTAGCTCCCGGCGGCAAGTGCTGTGGTCGGTGTTCTCAGATCTATCCTCCATGGCCATCTTATATGCTGCCCTGGCTCCCAGGAGCTTTTCCTCTTGGGCATCTACTTGTTTGGCTAGACGGGAACACCTCTCTCTCATTCTACCTTCACTGGCCTTGGCCTCAACGACCTGACATTTTAAATATTCTACCCGGGTTTCGTGGCAGCGAATTACAGAGCGGCGTTCCTGGTGCAGCGCGTCAAGCGATTCAATCAGTTTTTGACCTCCCGCAACCTTTTCCTCTACGCCTTTAAGCAAGCCGTTGATCTGGACTGTCTGTGCTGCAACTACCTGGTCCAAAAGCTGGACTTGCTTCTTGTAGCACATCAGCCAGACCGCCTTTTCTACAGATTTCTTATGCTCTCTACCCGCTGTCCACTTGATGGCTGCGTCTAGCGGGCGCCTATCCCTTAGTAGATCAGATATCCATTGTTTTGTGAGGTTGACTTTTCCGAAAACATAATCTGCTATTCTTTCATCCATCACATTTCGTTTATTCAGATCTTGATCGAACACACTACTTTCCTGCTGCCAAGGTCCTGCCGTGGTCGCCATTTCTGTAGGGGGTTTCTCTTGCTCTTTCTGGTCTCCTGCCAGGCTTCGTGCAATAATTACCCTTGAGTGGTTCGACCCACTCCCCCTACGGTTCTAGACCTTGGACTTAGGTGCAGAGAACAGTAGTGCAGAGAAAGAACTCAATAGACCAGGTTGAATAGCACGAAATGGATGCTTTTATTTTTAAACAGTTTGAAGCATTACAAAATACATGTCATAGGCACAGATTAAAGTTACTGCAATCATGCACAAATTTATGAACTTGACTCTATGGAAATGGGGAACACACGACACATCGAAAAAGGGGAAACACATTACGATTTCCCTTAACTCCCTCCCCTATACCTAAACTAAGTTTCGACCTGGGGAACTTGGGATCATGCTCACCACTCTTGAAATCGCGAGAAAGGGGGTTCGCAGCCTTTTTGGCACCGCTTTCCGTCGTCACGTGGATTTGGAAACTTCTGGCGCAGTCGATATTCTCTCCTCCCTCGAGGCGGTGGGGTAGACCCAGCCTCGATGAGCGCTCGTTAAGGTTGAGATCCACTGAGTCGATTTGGGTTCATGGAGCAGACCCAGATGCAGGCTATGCACTTGGGAGAATCTTGTGGCCTAGATCGCCAGTCCTCCAGAGGGTTTCTTCTCCGTCGGCCTGGGTCGTCGATGATCTCCCGACCCCAGTACCCGGGCCACCCTCGTCGTCTTCTCGTCGTGGCCGAGCCTTGTTTGGCTGAACACCGACAACGTTGTCCTTTTACCGAAACCGTCCGTCTTTAAAAAG
The DNA here is from genome assembly GCF_052327205.1 of Somniosus microcephalus. Taxonomy (NCBI): domain Eukaryota; kingdom Metazoa; phylum Chordata; class Chondrichthyes; order Squaliformes; family Somniosidae; genus Somniosus; species Somniosus microcephalus. Next base: position 75,847,606 of record NC_140988.1, on the reverse strand, counting down.
ACGAAAACGTTTTCATCGATCTGCCGAAGTGGAAGAGGCGCCGATCCGGGCACCGTCCGCCCTTCGTTCGTTCCTCGTAGAAGAAAATTCTTGAAGAAATGGAAGCCTGAAGTCGAAGAAGTTGTTCAAGTAACCCGAAGTCCGAAGTAACTTAGATGGACTTTCAATCCATAGTTATACTCTTTTGGGACAGTCTTATCTCCCGCCAAATCATAGTCCTGTCTTTGTATTAATTTTGGCGGGCAGAAATCTCTGCAGGGGCGCTTTGTCTTGTAATGGAGCCGGTGATAACTTAAACTGGCCTTCCTGGCCGATAATGTCTTTCAATGTCTGTTGCATTGTCACCGTGGCTCGGTTCGCATATTGATCGGTTCGGACATTTTCCTTGATGGCTGCTAAACGGTTTTTCCTTTGTACGATAAATGGGTATAAGTGTTTTTACATTGTCCGCCCATATCTTGATGGGCCCCATCCTGTACTTATAATCCATTGAATATGTATGCTGTTGCTCTGAGTTTCGGTTCCCAGAGACTGGCTTTCGTGGGCTCACTGTCTTCAATCCACAAGCCTGTCTGGCTTGCAGTAACAGAAATAAAACGGTTCATAAACTGATCACGGGGCCTGGCGGCCATTTTGTATGCCCTTTTATCAAAGGTTTTTCTGTGCAAGCTTACTTTGGTCAATAAACAGTCTTATTTTATCCAGTTTTCTTGCGTGATTTTTGCTGAAAATTGCGAATCTTACAGAACCAAGGGTCTAGTGAGAAGGAGGGATTAAAGGAAATTAGTATTAGTAAAAAAAATAGTGCTGGAGAAATTAATGGGACTGAAAGCGGATAAATCCACAGGGCCTGATAATATGCATCCTAGAGTACTAAAAGAAGTAGCCATGGAAATAGTGGATGCATTGGTTGTCATCTTCCAAAATTCTATAGATTATGGAATAGTTCCTGCAGATTGGAGGGTGTCAAATGTAACCCCACTATTTAAAAAGTAGGGAGAGAGAAAACAGGGAACTACAGACTGGTTAGTTTTATATCAATAGTAGGGAAAATGCTAGAGTCTATTATAAAGGATGTGACAGCAGGACACTTAGAAAATATCAACAGGATTAAACAAAGTCAACATGGATTTATGAAAAGGAAATCATGTTTGACAAACCTTATGGAGTTTTTTTAGGATGTAACTTGTAGAATAGATAAGGGAGAACCAGTAGATGTGGTGTATTTGGATTTTCAGAAGGTCTTTGATTAAGTCCCACATAAGAGGTTAGTGAGCAAAATTAAAGCACATGGGATTGGGGGTAATATACTGGCATGGATTGAAAATTAGTTAACAGAGAGGAAACAGAGAATAAGAGTAATTGGGTCTTTTTTGAGGTGGCAGTCGGTGACTAGTGGGGTACCGCAGGGATTAGTGCTTGGGCCCCAGCTATTCACAATATATATCAATGATTTGGATGAGGGAACCAAATGTAATATTTCCAAATTTGTTGACGACACAAAATTAAGTGGGATTGTGAGTTGTGAGGAGGATGCAAAGAGGCTTCAGGGTAATTTAGACAAGTTGAGTGAGTGGGCAAACACATGGCAGATGCAGTATAACATTGATAAATTTGAAGGGGGGAAAAACAGAAAGGTAGAGTATTATTTAAATCGTGATAGATTGGGAATGCTGATCTACAAAGGGACCTGGGTGTCCTTGTACACCAGTCACTGAAAGCAAACATGCAGATGCAGCAAACAGTTAGGAAGGCAAATGGTATGTTGGCCTTCATTGCAAGAGGATTTGAGTACAGGAGCAAGGATGTCTTACTACAGTTGTACAGGGCCTTGGTGAGACCACACCTGGAGTACTGTGTGCAGTTTTGGTCTCCTTACCTAAGAAAGGATATACTTGCCATAGAGGGAGTGCAGCAAAGGTTAACCAGACTGGTTCCTGGGATGGCAGGACTGTCATATGAGGAGAGATTGGATCAACTGGGCCTGTATTCACTAGAGTTTAGAAGAATGAGAGTGGATCTCATTGAAACGTATAAAATTCTGACAGGGCTAGACAGACTGGATGCAGGGAGGGTGTTTCCCCTGGCTGGGGGGTCTAGAACGAGGGGTTACAGTCTTGGAATAGAGCATTTAGGACTGAGTTGAGGAGAAATTTCTTTACTCAGAGGGTGGTGAACCTGTGGAATTCTCAGCCACAGAAGGCTGTGGAGGCCAAGTCACTAAATATATTTAAGAAAGGGATAGATAGATTTCTAGACACAAAAGGCATCAAGGGGTATGGAGAGAGCGGGAATATGGTATTGAGATAGAGGATCAGCCATGATCATATTGAACGGCGGAGCAGGCTTGAAGGGCTGAATGCCCTACACCTGCTCCTATTTTTCTATGTTTCTCTATGTTTCTATTACCTCTGATGTCCCCCAGGTATCTATCCTGGTCTACTCCTATTTCTCATCTACATGCTGCCCCTTGGCCACATGTTCTGCAAACACAGCTTCAGTTTCCACATGTATGCTGATGACACCCAGCTTGACCTCAACACCACTTCTCTCCACCCTCCACTGACTTTCAATTGTCAGACCACTTGTCTGACATCCAGTACTGGATGAACAGAAGCTTCTTCCAGCTAAATACTGGGAAGACAAGTTGGGTGGGAAAATGTTTTTTCCCCAGTGGGTTAGGGCCCCGTTGTGAACCCACCACCATGCCTTTCCCCGATGTCGGGTCTGTCAGCGCTGAGCAGACCCAACACGCAGTGGCGGGTTCACAGCGGGGGACCCAATTCAGGAAATTACTGGCTTGTTTACAGCCACTTAATGAATTTCAGCTCAGATTCTGCATTGGACAGCATTGCCCACGGGCTCTACGCTGGTCATGCATCACGTCTGTCCAGCCGAGCCAGGAGTTCAGTGGCCATTGAATCAGCTGTTGAGTTGACAGCTTCAAATGTACAGTAAAAGTTCAACCTTACAGATATATCTTCCGTCAGCCACAAACTCTTCCTCACTGCATTTCCACAACAGATTCAGCAGGCTGCAAGTCTTTATATAAGTCTCCATCCAGTCTGCCCTCATTACCAATGTTCCTTTAATTTTTATTTGTACTGAGTGCGCCACAAACTCCACCGAGTGACTTTTTTGACCCTGGCCAAGCTTTACAACAACAAAATCTTTCATTCACCTGAGCCAAATGGACAGCCAAGGGATGGAGTCTGGGATTGTTTAAAGCATGTCATAGCAATCGTGTGCACCCTGAGCAAGCTTGTGAGTGCTAGGGAAGGATTCAAAGACATCGACAAGCTTTGCTGCATGCTGCCGCCCTGCCTTGATACAACTGCCCCTCGAGTCTTAGCTCAATTTTCTCTCAACTAAACCACAAAGCATCCTATTGAATCACAGAGAATAGCACAGCACAGAAAGAGGCCAGTCACCATGAAGCAGCTTCAATCCCTGACACATGAAGATCCCAATTTGGGGCAATTCTGCAAGAAATGTCTGTCCTACACTTCCATTTCCACAACTTTTGTCACAAGTATTTTGAGTTTCTGTGGTGCAGTGGGTTCTTTATTAGGAACAAACAGCTGCTCAATCCAATATGGCTGCCATGCATTGGGAATGTTGCATTGTCCGTATGGTCTGTATCTCAGGTCTGGACCTTAACCCCCAGCATCCACCATAAAATGTCACAAAGAGCTGGCAGGACTTATATGGTCACATGACCCAGGGCCACATGACAACTGAGGGCTTATGTAACCTGGCCTCACAAAGAAAACCATGACCACACAGAAGCCCAGTGCTGGACAAAGTACAGCAATGTGCTACAAACTCTGCATTTCTGCATGAGATGGATTTTGTGACAAAGTGTCTTGGGCTAAAATCACAAATGGACAACCTGCTTAACAAGCTCTACCAGCAGATTTGTGTTTCACTGGAGTCCACTGATGATCTTGCTGTGAAGAACCAGACTGAGATCCTTCACTGTTTCAGAGTTCTGGCCACAGCTTATGCAGACAAAATGGTGGAATTTCTCCTATCTCAGTTAGAGAGCACTGACCAACAAGTTAGAGTAGGAACACTCACTGTACTAAATCATCTCATCACATCGGTCTCATCGAATTTGGAGAGGAAAAAGGCTCAGATTTTGGCTGCAATAAAACCAGTCCTTCTAGACCAGAGCAGCAATCAGGAGAAGAAGCTCATTGCACAGGTAATATGTGTCATGGCCCGGCAAGGTTACCTTGAGCCCGAGGGAGGAAAGGCAATGGTGCAATTCCTCATCCAACAGTGTGCTGCACCCGTTGGTTCAGGGACCCTGGTACCACCCAATCATCAGCCAGACCCAATAACAGATGAAGAATTAGCCACACTGTGTGAAAGAGTGATGTGTTTGATCACAACTGCAGTGCAGATGGAGGATGGCCTTTGGCCCTCCATCCTGGAGTTTGTCACTATGACCCATTGCACCAAGGCTTTAACAATAATCTGAAGTTGTTCAGCACATATTGGGAAAAAGAAACTGTGAGCCAGTAGTGAAAGCTTTTCCGTTACTTACAATGAAGATGCCAATCTCCCTAAAGCCCAGGCACTGCTGACCCGGCTCCTCATTGTGTCTTGTTACCCATATCAGGGAGGAGGCTGAAGAGCTGCAGCACTGAGTCTACTGAAAGTCCTGAGTTTCTATGTCCACTCAGAATCAGTGGGGTGGTGGGAAGACGAGCTGGCACCATTAGTTGACCATTTACTGGAAATTTCAGAGGAGACACTGTCCCAAACGCAATGGGAGAATACATTATTGGTGGTCTGTAAATGGATATGATATGATTGGGATTACGAAAACATGGCTCCAGGGTGACCAGGGCTGGGAACTCAACATCCAGGGGTATTCAATATTCAGGAAAGACAGGCAAAAAGGAAAAGGAAATAACAACAGAAAATGCTGGAAAAACTCAGCAGGCCAGGCAACATCCGTGGAGAGAGAAATAGAGTCAATGTTTTGAGTCAAACTCTTTGTCAAGACTGGAAAGGCACAGGAAATGAAATAGATCGAAAGGCCAGGCTGGGAGAGAACAAAAGAGAAATGAAGAGACATTAAGAGGTATTCAAAATGAGACGAGATGGTAATAGGACTAGTGGAGACAAAAGAAGGCTCTAGATTAGGTGTGAAATGTGCTGGCAGAATGGGAGACAGCTGCCATGTGGGAGAGAGAGAGAGAAAAAAAGAAAGGGGGGGAAGGCAAAACAAAGGTGTGGATAATAAATATAAGTAAAAATGTAATGGGGGCTGAGGTTATGATCTGAAATTGTTGAACTCGATATTGAGTCCATAAGGCTGTAAAGTGCCTAATCAGAAGATGAGGTGCTGTTCCTCGAGTTTACACTGAGCTTCCGTGGGACAATGCAAGAGCCCGAGTACAGTGAGGTCTGAGTGGGAATGGGGCAGTGAATTAAAATGACAGGCAACCGGAAGCTCGGGGTCATCCTTACGGACTGAACGGAGGTGTTCCGCAAAGCAGTCACCCAATCTGCGTTTGGTCTCCCCAATGTAGAGGAGACCACATCGTGAGCAGCGAATACACTATACTAAATTGCAAGAAGTACAAGTAAATCGCTGTTTCACCTGGAAGGGGTGTTTGGGGCCCGGGACAGTGGGAAGGTAAAAGGGCAGGTGTTGCAACTCCTGCGTTTGCACGGGAAGGTGCTGGGTGAAGGGAAAGGGGTGCTTGGGGTGATCGAGGAGTGGAGTAGGGTGTCTCGGACGGAGCGGTCCCTACGGAATGCTGAAAGGGGAAGGGAAGATGTGTTTGGTGATGGGATCACTTTGGAGGTGGCAGAAATGGTGGAGGATGATCCATTGAATGTGGAGGCTGGTCGGGTGAAAGGTGAGGACAAGGGGAACCCTATCGTGGTACCGGGAGGGAGGGGCAGGGGTGAGGGCAGAAGTGCGGGAGATAGAATGGACATGGTCGAGTGCCATGACAACCACGGTAGAGGGGAATTCTCGGTTGAGGAAAAAGGAAGAAATGTCGGAAGCACTGGTGTGGAAGGTAGCATCGTCAGAGCAGATGTGGTGGAGAGGGAGAAACTGGGAGAATGGAATCGAGTCCTTACAGGAGGTGGGGTGGGAGGAAGTGTAGTCCAGGTAGCTGTGGGAGTCAGTGGGCTTGTAGTGAATGTTGGTCAATAACCTATCCCCAGAGATGGAGACGGAGAAGTCGAGGAAGGGAAGGGAAGAGTCAGAGATGGACCATGTGAAGGATCATCCTCTGCCATTTCCGCCACCACCAAAGTGATCCCACCACCAAACACAGATTCCCCTCCCCTCCCCTTTCAGCATTCCGTAGGGACCGTTCCCTCCGAGACACCCTATTTCTCTCCTCTATCACCCCCAGCACCCCTTCCCCTTCACCCGGCACCTTCCTGTGCAAGCGCAGGAGATGCAACACCTGCCCTTTTACCTCCCCCCTTCCCACTGTCCAGGGCCCAAAACACCCCTTCCAGGTGAAATAGTGATTTACTTGTACTTCTTGCAATTTAGTATACTGTATTCGCTGCTCACGATGTGGTCTCCTCTACATTGGGGAGACCAAACGCAGATTGGGTGACCGCTTTGCGGAACACCTCCGCTCAGTCCATAAGGATGACCCCGAGCTTCCGGTCGCCTGTCATTTTAATTCACCACCCATTCCCACTCAGACCTCACTGTACTTGGGCTCTTGCATTATTCCACGGAAGCTCAGCGTAAACTCGAGGAACAGCACCTCATCTTCCGATTAGGCACTTTACAGCCTTCCGGACACAATATCGAGTTCAACAATTTCAGATCAAAACCTTGGCCTCTATTACATTTTTACTTATATTTTTTATCCCCACCTTTGTTTTAGCTTTTCCCCCCACCCCTTTCTTTTTTTTTCTCTATCTCTCCCACATGGCAGCTGTCTCTCATTCTGTCAGCACATTTCACACCTAATCTAGAGCCGTCTTTTGTCTCCAATAGCCCTATCACCATCTCGTCTCGTTTGGAATACCTCTTAATTTCTCTTCATTTTTCTTTTGTTCTCTCACAGCCTGGTCTTTCATACTATTTCATTTCCTGTGCCTTTCCAGTCTTGTCAAAGAGTTTGACTCGAAAAGTTGACTCTATTTCTCTCTCCACGGATGTTGCCTGGCCTGCTGAGTTTTTCCAGCATTTTCTGTTGTTATTTCGGATTTCCAGCATCCGCAGTATTTTGCTATCGAAAAATGAAAAGGAGTGGGGTAGCTTTGCTGGTTAAAGAGGCGATTAACACAATTGTAAGGAAGGATATTAGCTCTGATGATGTACAATCTGTATGGGTAGAGCTGAGAAATACCAAGGGACAGAAAACATTAGTGGGAGTTGTATACAGATCCCCAAACAGTAATGTGAAGTTTGGGGATGGCATTAAATGGGAAATTAGAGACGCATGCAATAAGGGCACAGCAGTTATCATGGGTGACTTTAATCTACATATAGATTGGGCTAACCAAATTAGTAACAATACTGTGGAGGAGGAATTCCTGGAGTGTATACAGGATGGTTTCCTGGACCAATATGTCGAGGAACCAACTAGAGATCAGGCCATCTTAGGCTGGGTATTATGTAATGAGAAAGGAATAATTAGCAATCTTGTGCGAGGCCTCTTGGGCGGAGCAATCATAATATGATAGAATTCTTCATTAAGATGGAGAGTGAAGTATTTGACTCAGAGACGAGGGTCCTGAATTTAAATAAAGGAAACTACGATGGTATGAGGCACGAGTTGGGTAGGATTGATTGGGGAATGTTTCTCAAAGGGTTGACGGTGGATAGGCAATGGCAAACATTTAAGGATCACACGGATGAACTACAGAATTTGTTCATCCCTGTTTGGCATAAAAATAAAACAGAAGGGAAATTAGGGATAGCATAAGGTCCAAGGAGAGGACATATTAATTGGCCAGAAAAAGCAGCAAACCTGAGGATTGGGAACAGTTTAGGATTCAACAAAGAAGGACAAAGGGATTAATTAAGAGGGTGAAAATAGAGTGTGGGAGTAAGCTTGCAGGGAACATAAGAAAATGACTGTAAAAGCTTATATAGATATGTGAAGAGAAAAAGATTGGTGAAGTCAAGCATAGGTCCCTTGCAGTCAGAATCAGGGGAATTTATAATGGGGAACAAAGAAATGGCAGAGCAAGTAAATGCATACATTGGTACTGTCTTCACAAAGGAGAACACAAATAACCTTCCAGAGATGTCAGGGAACACAGGGTCTAATGAGAGGGAGGAACTAAAAGAAATCAGTATTTGTAGGGAAATGGTGTTAGGGAAATTGATGGGATTGAAGGCCGATAAATCCCCAGGGCTGATAATCTACATCCTAGGGTACTTAAGGAAGTGGCCCTAGAAATAGTAGATGCATTGCTTGCCATCTTCCAAAATTCTATAGACTCTGGAACAGTTCCCATGGATTGGAGGGTAGCTAATGTTACCCCACTATTCAAAAAAGGTAGTAGAGAGGAAACAGGGAATAATAGATTGGTAAGCCTGACATCGGTAGTGGGGAAAATGCTAGAGTCCATTATAAAAGATGTAATAGCAGAGCACTTGGAAAACAGTGACAGGATCGGACAAAGTCAACATGGATTTACAAAAGGTAAATCGTGCTTGACTAATCTACTGGAATTTTTTGAGGATGTAACTGATGAAATAGATAATGGAGAACCAGTGGATGTGGTGTATTTGGACTTTCAGAAGGCTTTTGATAAGGTCCCGCATAAGAGATTAGCATGTAAAGTTAAGGCACAAGGGATTGGGGGCAAGCTACTGACTTGGATAGCGAACTGGTTGGCAGACAGGAAGCAAAGAGTTGGAATAAATGGGTCTTTTCCCGAGTGGCGGGCAGTGACAAGTGGGGTACCGCAGGGATTGGTCTTAAGACCCCAGCTATTCACAATATAAATTAATGATCTAGATGAGGGAACTAGAGGTAATATCTTCAAGTTTGCAGACGGCATAAAGCTGGGTGGGCGTGTGTGCTGTGAGGAGAATGCTGAGAAACTCCAGTATGATTTGGACAGGTTGGATGATTGGGCAGGTGCATGGTAGATGCAGTATAATTTGGATAAATGCGAGGTTATCCACTTTGGTGGCAAAAACAGGAAGGCAGATTATTATCTGAATGGCAATAGATTGGGAGAAGGGGAAGTGCAACAAGACCTGGGTGTCCTTGTGCAACAGTCGCTGAAGGTAAGCATGCAGGTGCAGCAGGCGGTTTAGAAGGCAAAAAGAAGGCAGTATGTTGGCCTTCGTAGCGAGAGGGTTCGAGTACAGAAACAAGGATGTCTTGCTGCAGTTGTACAGGGCCTTGATGAGACCACATCTTGAGTATTGTGTGCAGTTTTGGTTGCCTTATCTGAGGAAGGATGTTCTTGCCATGGAAGGAGTGCAGCGAAGATTCACCAGACTGATACCTGGGATGGCAGGAATGATGTATGAGGAGAGATTGGGTCAATTGGGCTTATACTCGCTGGAGTTTAGAAGAATGAGAATCATTGAAACTTATAAAATTCTAACAAGACTAGACAGACTTGATGCAGGAAGGATGTTCTCGATGGCCGCGGAGTCCAGAACCAGGGGTCATATTCTAAGAATAAGGGGTAAGCCATTTAGGACAGAGATGAGGATGAATTTCTTCACCCAAAGAGTGGTGAACCTGTGGAATTCTCTGCCACAGAAGGCAATTGAGGCCAATTCATTAAATATATTCAAGAAGGAGTTGGATATATTTCTTAAGGCTAAAGTGATCAAGGGATATGGGGAGAAGTCAGGGACAGGGTACTGAATTTGAATGATCAGCCATGATCTCATTGAAGGGTGGAGCATGCTCGAGGGGCCGAATGGCCTACTCCTGCTCCTATCTTCTATGTTTCTATGTCTTGTGCTTTGCTTTAAATGTGATTGATGATGAGGAACGGCGGCACGGTGGCATAGTGGTTAGCACTGTTGCCTCACAGCGCCAGGGACCCGGGTTCGAATCCAGCCTCGGGTGACTGTCTGTGTGGAGTTTGCACATTTTCCCTGTGTTTGCGTGGGTTTCCTCCGGGTGCTCCGGTTTCCTCCCACAGTCCAAAGATGTGCGGGTTAGGTTGATTGGCTATGATAAATTGGCCCTTAGTGTTAGGGGGATTAAATACGTGGGGTTACGGGGATAGGGTGGGATATGTGTTGGTGTAGGGGTTACAGGGATCGGGTGGGATATGTGTCGGTGCAGGCTCGATGGGCCGAAATGGCCTCTATCTGCACTGTGGGGTTTCTGTGATTCTGTGAATGGACATGTCGCTCGCTGACGAAATATCAAAACAACTCAACACCAAACATCGTTCCCCACAAGAGAAGGGCTTTCTACATAAATCTTTTGCTTCAGTGCTACACCAGACCCGCACTAGGAACGTAAGGGAGGAGCTTCACCAAATGCTACTGAGTGTGCAGCACAGTGAGAGTGCGGAGCGAGAGGGAGCAGCCCTCGCCATTGGTTTCTGTGCCATGGCTCATTTTGATGATACGCTCAGTAGCCTGGAGGAGTTTGCTAACGCCAACAGATTTAGGGTCAAGGCTGATGAGGAATCAGATAAAGTCAAGAGCACACTGGTTCTGTGCTATGGGAAAATGGCAGTCTGCGCACCTGAGGAACTGCTGTTCACAATTGAGAGCCACCTTTTGTCAGCTGTTAGTCATTTAGTTACAAGTGGGCAGTGTCTTGTTTTACACACTTTGTACAAAAATAATACATTGCAGGACAATGGAGTATTACAGTTTAACTCTTTTATTAAGCATTAGGCCTGTGATCCTACTCACAGCAGCACCAGTGGGGAAAAGCTGGCAATGGACCTTAGGCCTGGGTCTTCAAAACAATAGTAGTCCTTACAGATGCCTGCGGGCCAATGATAATTCAAAATGCAAATGTTACATCCCCTTTCTTTTAAAAGAAGAATGTTAAGCATTACTTTTAAACCTTTCTTCTACATAATGTTCTCGGTAGCATAAACATATAAGTAAACTCAGCATTTAACTAGCACTGAAAACATCTCAACGTTTCAATAACGATGTACAGGTTTTTTTTAGGGCAGCGATCCGCCTACACCCTTTGACAGTTCACAAGTCAAGGATAACTCTAGGCTTGACCTCTCGTCCCGACCTTGTGTGGTATGAAACTCAGCATGCTCCTGAATCGGTCAACAATTCAGGTACAGGTAAGTATGATGTGTTTTGTGTATTGCTCTTTTCATCACACTCTGTTGAACTGATCCTCTCGTCGGAATGACGGTGTTGTTCCTTGGTGTTCAGGAGGTGCCTGCGATTGTGGCGGTACACCTGTCCTCTTGGGGTGTGGACGTGATACGATCGCTCAGTGTCAGCTAGCTGGATGACGACTGCTGGCTTCCAGTATTCATGCTCCTGGATTCTGACGGATTCTCCATTGTGCAGCGGTGGCAGTAGTCTAGCTGACCTGTCATAGTATATCTTTTGGTGTTGCTGTCTCTGTACACGTTTTGCATGCACTTGCTTGCAGCTGACGACCTCTGGCTGCAGCTGCTGTTTGGTGCTTGGAAGGATTGAGTGAAGTCTGCGGCTCATCAACAGCTGTGCTGGTGACTTGAAGTTGTCAAGTGGAGTGTTGCGATACTCAAGGAGACTGATGTAGGGGTCTCTTTTGTCCGCTTTGGCTTTGTCCATGAGTGTTTTTGCAATCTGGACAGTTTTTTCAGCAAGGCCATTACTTTGAGGGTAATGTGGGCTTGATGTGACATGTGTGAAATCCCATGCCTTGGCAAACGACTCGAACTCTTTTGATTTGTATTAGGGGCCATTGTCTGAGAATAAAGTCTCTACCATGTCATGCCTGGCAAAGGCTGCCTTTAGCGTGTGGATCACAGCTGCAGATGTGGTGCTGTGAAGCTTGTCCAGTTCAAAAAATCTGCTGTAGTAATCAACAGTCACTATTTAGTCCTCGTTGTTCCATGTGAACAGATCCATTGCCGCGACCTGCCAGGGCCTGTCTGGGATACGGTGAGGTATCATGGGCTCTTTGACATTTGATGGGTGGCATTCTAGACAAACGAAATATTTTCCGACAATGTCCTCTAAGTGTTTGCACATTCCGGGCCAAAACATAATGTCACGTGCTCTTTGTTTGCATTTTTCCATGCCCATATGTCCAGCATGAATTTTTGTCAACATCTCTTCTCTGAGACTGGTAGGAATTATGATTTTCTCCCCTTTGAAGGCGATTCTGTTGATTTGTGACAGTTTATCTCTGTGGTTCCAGAATTCATATATGCTCTGAGGGCATTTCCTCCTTTCCTCAGGCCATCCTTCATGTATGACTTTGCTCAGCAGTGTGAGTTGTGCATCTTTCTCTGTTCCTGCTCAGATCTCCTTCAGTTTTGAGTCACTCACAGGTAAGCTGTTGTACACCATGTGCACCTGCACATCCATACCTTCACTGAGGCTGCTGTCCTGGTAGCTAAGAGACTTTCTGGAGAGCGTGTCTGCGACAGGAATGTCTTTGCCTGGATGGTGAATGATTGTGAAGTCGTATTGCTGTAGCTGAAGGATCATTCTCTGCGGTCTTGGTGGGGCTGCGGCTAGTGATTTCCTCCTGATTGACTCGAGGGGCTTGTGGTCGGATTCCACAATGACTTGTCAGCCATAGACCTACTGGTGGAAACGCTTACATCCAAACAGAATTGCATATAGCTCTTTCTCGATTTGAGCATAGTTGATTTCACTGTCTGAGAGAGATCTGGAAGTGTAGCCGATGGGCTTTCTTTCTTGCAGTAATACAGCACCTAGTCCATACTTTGATGCATCCACTTGTAGTCTGAGCTCTTTGTTGGGGTCGAAGTAGGCAAGAACTGGTCCTGGTTCTCTGGTGATTAGGTCTTTCATTTTCTGAAATGCTGTGTCATGTTGTTTGTCCCACAGGAACTCATTGGATTGTTTGAGCAACTGACGCATGGGTGCGTTGATTTCGGAGAGGCTCGGGGCAAACTTGGCTAAGTAGTTAACCATGCCTACTACTGTCTCTAGCTCTGCGCGGTTCTTCGGCGGCTCCATCTTCTTGATGGCGGAGATTTTCTCTGGATCCGGCTTAATGCCATCAGTTGAGAGGTGATGCCCGAAATAACTGATCTCAGTGGATCCGATTATGCTTTTCTCGGGGTTGAGCTGGATACCTTTCTCCCGTGATCTTTGTAGGATCGCATGGAGGTTCCTCTCTATTCCTGCCATAGATGAGGATGTTGTCTACGCTTACGACTACTCCGTCGAGGCCTTCAAAGGTTTCGTCGATCTTCCATTGTAATTCATCCTGAGCTGAGATAAGACCAAATGGTAAACGCAGAAATCGGTAGCGTCCAAATGGTGCGTTGAACGTTGTTAGCTTAGATCACTCTTCCGTTAGCTTGATAGTCCAGTATCCTGATCATGCGTCCATTACACTGAAGTAACGTGATCCCACTAGCTTGGGTGTGATGTCATCTAGCATTGGTAGAGGGTAGTGAGGGCGTTTGATAGCCTTGTTCAAATCTCTGGGGTCGAGACAGACTCTGAGTTTGCCTGTACATGGTTTCTCAACCACTACTAACGCGTTGACCCACTCTGTCGGTTCTGTTTCATGGACGATGATTTCTGTATTCTCCATGCTCTGCAGCTCCTCCTTCAGGCGACTATGTAGAGCAAGGGGTATGCTTCTCGGTGGGCAAACCACAGGGGTTGCTGCTGTGTCAAGGTGAATAGTGCATTCACCTGGGAATAGTCCGATTCCTTTGAAAATGTCAGCAAACTCCTCTATGACTGTCTGTTTCTCAACTGGTGCTGTCAATGATAGCACTAGCTTGACGAGGTCCATGTCTAAACATGCCTTTAGACCTAGCACTGGAGGTGCTCGAGTGTCAACAATGTAAAAGTCCAACATCATGTCACTTTCTTTGTACTTGCATTTCATCACGCATGTGCCTTTTACAATGAGCTGCTCACCCCCATAGCTGGTCAGTCTGCATGAGGTCGGCTGTAGCTCACACTCATCCTTCAAGCTGTGCTACTCACTCAGAGAAATTACATTAACCTGAGCTCCAGTGTCTAGTTTAAACTTAAGCTCTGTGCCCTTTTTTCCTATCTCAATATCTGCAAAGGCTTGCTCAGTCTCTGAAATCTGTTTTTTCTGTGACACAGAATCAATAAACAGTTCCTCTGCATTTGGTTCTCTATCTGGCATTTGGCTGTCAGTCACTGTGTGTACTGCTAATCCAAAAACAGTCCTGCAAACTTTAGCAAAGTGGTTCCGTTTACCACATTTAGCACATTGCCTTCCTTTGGCAGGGCAGTGCTCCTTTTCCCCATGCACCTTGTTTCCACAATATCCACAGTTTTTGAAGCGTTTTATATCTGTGTCGCTCATTTTTAGAACTCTCTCTGTTCTTTCTGTTCTGAAACACACTCTCTGGGCGGTGTTCTTTGGTGTGTGTCTATTAACTGTGTCCACTGTCTGTTCACGTGAGCTGCTCGTGGCACCGGTTATGGTTTTCAACTGTGCTTGGGCTATCTCATGCGATCAAGCTATGTCCATAGCTTTGTCCAGCGTTAGCCCGGACCCAACATTCAAAAGTTTCTCTCTCACTTTAGCTGAATGTATTCCAAACACGATGCGGTCTCTGACCATCTCATCTTTATCTGCATGTTCACAGTCTTTTACAAGCAGTTTTAACTCAGTCACGAACTGTTCAAACAACTCACTAGCTCCTTGTACTTTCTCCTGAAACTTGTACCTAGCGAATATCGTATTTGTCTTGGGCATCACATATGATTCAAAACGGTCAAAATAACTTTTCAGTACCTTTGCTTCATCCGCAGTGAGAGACCATGTGTTAAAAATGTCTCTCCCTTTTTCTCCGATCCAGAGGAGTAGGTAACTGCATCTTTCTTCCTCCCCTTTGCTTTTCAGCGGACCTGAGAACATCAACTCCACTTGTTGCTTGAACGTGCGCCATTGTCCAGGTAAGTTCAAAGATTTCCAATTCATTCGAGGCAAGGGAGCTCCAACGATGTTCATTTGCAATCCCTGTTCTGACACCATGTCTTGTTTTACACATTTTGTACAAAAATAATGGCCCAGAAATTCGGGTCCCAACGCGTGAGTACGGACGGAGTACTCACGCTTGGACCCGATGGAAGTGCCGGAATCTTGCATGCACTACGCATGCGCGAGAAACCGGCATTTCCAATCATCTGAAACAAGGGGTTCAGAGGTCGAACGCGTGCGCGCAGGAGTCTGGGTGTGCGCATTGAACTTCCTTTTTTTTTCCAGGTTTGCCCGTGCGTGAAGGCCTCCACTTTTTACACTTGAAAAAATCAGACGTAAGGACTTAATTTTAAAAGGTAAGTGGTCTAATAATTAAAATTAGAATTTTTTTTCCACAGGTTTATTATTTTTAAAGACTTTACAGTAAGGTAAGTGTATTTTTAGCCCCGATCTTTTATAAAATTATTTTTTTCAAAAATTTAATTTATTGTTTAAAACAGTTATTTAAAGTTATTTATAGTTCATTTAAATAGTGTGATGTTTTTTTAAATTTTATTTCAAGTTTAAGTACTGTTTTGGGCGCCCGGAGTTTTCATGAGTTTGATAGTTCTTACTGTCAAACTCATGAATGAAATTTTGCATCCTCTGATTGGTTGCCCAGTGCTCACGTGATCCCAGCCGATGCATCGCACTAAGTACGCCGCTGGATCACGCAAGCACAGCGCGCCGGGAGCTGAACCGGGCCACAGACAGGAAATCCACGCAGACCCAGGCTTCAGCTGCCGGCGTGCTAGGTAAGTGTAGGTTGGGGGCTTGTACCCGCAGGTAGCCCCCGACATGAATTTCTGGGCCAATAAATTGCAGGACAACGGAGTATTACAGTTTAACTCTTTTATTAAGCATTAGGTCTGTGATCTTACTCATAGCAGCACCAGTGGGGAAAAGCTGGCATTAGGACCCCTAGCCTGGGTCTTCAAAACAATAGTAGTCCTTACAGATGCCTGCAGGCCAATGACAACTCAGCATGTGATCACATGTGAATATAATATGTATTCCTTACAGATGCCTGCGGGCCAATGATAATTCAATATGCAAATGTTACAGGCAGGGGATAAAGGCTGAATCCAGGGATCTCACACTAAAGCTCAGCCGAATACAGACCATGATTCAGATAGCCAGATCCCTATATATAAATCGCTGGAGACTTCCCATCAACTTTATTAGAAACAAAGTGTTGCTCACATACATGCAGGATCTTATCGAGGCCGAGCCACTAGAGCTGCTGCAGAGCCCTGTTCGACAGTTAGCCATGGACGCCTGCACGCATCTCGTGAAACTACACAGTGAATCAATCCAATCTGACACCTGCCAATTGATTCAAAGCTGCTTGATCAGTACTTTTAGCTTGGTACCTCTAGAACTGAAGAATGACGAGGACACAAATTGTAACGTCCGTGTGTAATTGAGACACGGACTGCAGGAGTTGGTGATAACAGGTGTTTACTGAACGGAGGCAAAACTGGAACTACTATGCAAGGTTACTGCACAGGCTTATATACAGGGGTGGTCACTACTGGTACTGCAGTATACAGGGGCTGCAGAATATAGTTCCTTCTTCAGGTTACATACACTACAATTATGATAATACAAAGGAGACGGCCATGCTTTATACCCAAACCACAGATTCTCTGCAAAATCTTCTGAAGTAAGTATTACTTCAGGGCCTGTCCCCTGAAGGACTTGAGGCCATTTTCAAACATGTAGAAGCCTGGATCAGTTCAACAAAAGAATATGAACAAGAGAGAGAGCCATGGAAATGACCTTTGAGCTTCTGAACCTTTACTGGAGGTAGCTCAATGTTAGTAATGTAGTGCCTGGTAATAACACGGGGGCTCTGATTGGGCGACTGATTGCAGACCCATCACTGCCCATTCGACAGATGGCCCTGGACTCTTTGTACATAATCCTAGCTATTCATTTGTCGTGTGAAGGCACCAATCTAGTTCAGCAAACGGAGCAGTTAGAGGGGCTGAAAAGAGTCAGAGAACAGTTGGTTAACCCCGACAATTCAGTCTTCTTAAAATCCTGCTCTCAAATCGCAGAGGTCATTTCCAAATGTTTGCCCCATGACCAGCTGGGCAACTTACTCCTCATGGTCTTCAAAGGACAGTCCGATGTAGAGGGTTTCTCTTGCTTGCTCTGGTCTCCTGCCAGGCTTCTTGCAATAATTACCCGTGAGTGGTTCGACCCACTCGCCCCTACGGTTCTCGACCTTGGACTTAGGTGCAGGGAGCTGTAGTGCAGAAAAACTCAATAGACCAGGTCGAATAGCACGCAATGGATGCCTTTATTGAACAGTTTGCAGCATTGTAAAATACATGTCAAATGCACAGATTAAAGCAACTACAAGCATGCACACATCTATAAACTTAACTCTATAGAAATGGGGAACACACGGCACATCGTAAAAGGGGCAACACATTATAATTACCCTTAACCCCCTCCCCTAGACCTAACTAAGTTTCGATTTGAGGGACTCGGGATCATGCTCACCACTTTAAGAATTGCGAAAAGGGGTTTTCAGCCTTTCGACACAGCTTTCCGTCGTCACGTGGGTTTGGAAGTTTCTGGCGCAGCTTGTTTTCCTCTTGGTTCTCCTGCGATGAGCGCTCGCCAAAGTGATGTTGAAACACTGGAGTACCGGGCCCTGAGTGTCTTCTTCTCCGGCCTGGGTCGTCGATCTCCCGATGGTCTTCCCCGGGGCGGGACGCTGGTCCCAAAAATGATTTCTTTATACAGTCATAATTGTCCTTCTGATTTGGAGCAGAGCTGGAGTACTGGGTGTCTTCTTCTTTGGCCTGGGTCGTCGATGATCTCCCGACAAAAGTACCCGGGCCACCCTCGTCGTCTTCCCGTCGTGGCCGGGCCTTGCCTGGCCGAGCTGGCTTTCAAGCCGAAATCTTCTCGTCGTGGCCGGGCCTTGCCTGCCCGAACACCGAACACGTTCCGAACCGAAGTTTTTCCGAAGGTCCTCTGCTGGTCTCCAAGCGTTTTACCAAAGAAGTTGAAGTACCGATGGACTTTACTCAGTTCACAGTTATACTTTTTGGAACATTCTTATCTCCCGCCAAATCATAGTCCTGTCTTTGTAATAATTTTGGCAGGCAGAACTCTCTGCAGGGGTGTTTTGTCTTCATAACGGGAGTTGGTGATAGCTTAACTGGCCTTCCTGGGCCGATAATGTCTTTGCTTTGTTACCGTAACTTGGTTTGTATATTGATTGGTCTGGAGATTGCCCTGGATGGCTGTTAAACGGCTTCTCTTTGTACAGGGTAATGGGATAAAGTGTTCGTTCAATTGTCCGCCCATTTCTTGATGGGCCTCATCCTGCCACCCAAATCTGTCCTGTACTTATAATCTAATCAATATGTATACTCAGTTCCATGAGTTTCGGCTTCCCGAAACTGGTTTCCGCGGGCTTTTAATGTCCTCAATCCACAAGCCTGTCTAGCTTGCAGTAACAGAAATTCAAATGGTCCCAGAAGCTGGTCACGAGGTCTGGCAGCCATTTTGTGTGCCCTTTTATCAAAGGTTTCTCTGTATAAGCTTCTTTTGGTCAATAAAGTTGTATTATTAACCCTATTTTTCTACGTGATTATTTAATGAAAATTTCGCGAATCTTACACCGAACAACACCCCAGCTGCTCCAATGCAGCTGTTGTTCTCATGCAAACCACAATTAAAATACGAGGCAGTGAACTTGGGGACCAGGTCTCGGAGATAATTGAAACGCTGGGACGAGAATTGCAATAAACTCCTTACGAGCAGGTGAAATTTTTCAGTTCTGCGTAGTGCAGCCATTCTGGCCTCACACAACATAGCAACTGTTGTCTCCTGTCTCCTCACCTAACCCGTCCCTTTGGACATGTACGTCAGTGACACGTGGCGATCACTGGCTGAGGACACAGAATGTGCCATGAGAACAATGGGAGAGCTGCTGGACACACTGAAAAGGCAGTGGTTCTTTGGGATGAGCAGGACCTGTGCCGTCAGTGAGAACGCGCCCGAGTATTCAGCCCTTAAATACCTGGCTGCCGTCTGTGGGCTTCGACAGATGATCACTAAGCCTGATTCGGTAAAGGCAGTGACTTCATTATTTCCGCGGTTATTCAGCGCCCTGCTCATTCATTGCAACTCTTCCATTCATGTTTCTCTGCTCAATAGCTTTGCACCTGGTGATAAATTCAACCAGAGACAGTTCTCAGCTGCATTTGAAACACCTAAATGTAGAGTTCTGTGTGTGAACTGTGTGAGGACACTAAAGGACCAGCTAGCTGAGACAAACAATAAAGAAGTAGCTCACACTCACACACACACACTCACACACACACACACCCACACACACCCTCACACACACCCTTACACACACACACACACACTCACACACACCCTCACCCTCACTCTCACACACACACCCTCACCCTCACACACACACTCTGACACAGAGACACACACCCTCCTCACACACACACCCTCACACAAACACTCACACACCCTCACCCTCACTCACACACACACACCCTCACCCTCACACACACACCCTCACACACATACCCCGACACACAGACACACACCCTCCTCACACACACACACTCACACACACTTACCCTCACTCTCACACATACACCCTCACCCTCACTCTCTCACACACATACCCTCACACACACACACAGACCCTCACACACACACACAAACACACACCCTCACCCTCACACACACACGCAAGTACTGAAATCGCTCTTAGCAAAATCACAAATGACATATTTTGTGACTGAGACCAAGGTAAACTATCCCTCGTTGTCCATCTTGACCTGTCTGCAGCCTTTGACACGGTTGACCACTCCATCCTCCTCCAACGCCTCTCTGCCATTGTTCAGCTGGGTGGGACTGCACTCGCCTGGTTCCATTCGTATCTATCTACACGTAGCCAGAGAATCACCTGCAATGGCTTCTCTTTCCACTCCTGGATCATTACCTCTGGTGTCCCCCAGGGATTATCCTGGGCTCCTCCGAATTCTCATCTACATGTTGCCCCTTGGTGACATCATCCGAATACTCAGCATCAGTTTCCACATGTACGCTGATGACACCCAGCTCTACCTCACCACCACTTCTCTTGACCCTCCACTGTCTGTAAATTGTCAGACCGCTTGTCTGACATCCAGTACTGGATGAGCAGAAATTTATTCCAACTAAATATTGGGAAGACCGAAGCCATTGGGCTGGATTTTCTGGGGGTCAGCGGGCATGATCGGTGGCAGGTTAGGTGGGAAAGTGTTTTTCCCTAGCAGGTCGGAACCCCGCTGTGAACCCACCACCACAAGCCTTTCCCCGATGTCAGGTCTGTCAGCGCTGAGCAGACCCAACACGCAGCGGTGGATTTACAGAGGGGGACCTAATTCAGGAAATTACTGGCTTGTTTACAGCCACTTAATGAATTTCAGCTCAGCTTCTGCATTGGACAGCTGGCCCACGGGCTCCGCGCTGGTCGTGCACCACGTCTGTCCAGCTGAGCCGGGAATTCAGTGGCCATTGAATCAGGTGTTGAGTTGACAGCTTCAAATGTACAGTAAAAGTTCAACCTTACAGAGATATCTTCCCTCAGCCACAAACTCTTCCTCACTGCATTTTCACAACAGATTCAACATGCTGCAAGTCTTTACACAAGTCTCCATCCATTCTGCCCTCTTTACCAATGTTCCTTTAATTTTTATTTGTACTGACAGCACCACAAACACCTCCGAGCGACTTTTTTGTCCCTGGGCAAATTTTACAACAACAACAACTTTCATTCACCTGAGCCAAATGGACAGCCAAGAGATAGAGTCTGGGATTGTTTAAAGCATGTCCTAGCAATCGTGTACACCCTGAGCAAGCTTGTGAGTGTTAGGGAAGGATTCAAAGACATTGACAGACATTGCTGCATGCTGCCGCTCTGCCTTGATACAACTGCCCCTCGAGGCTTTGGCTCAATTTTCTCTCAACTACACCACAAAGCAACCTATTGAATCACAGAGAATAGCACAGCACAGAAGGAGGCCAATCGGCCCATTCGAGTCTGCACCTGCTCTCTCTCTCAGAGCAATCAAGTTTGTCCCATTCCCCCGCTTTTTCCCCATATCCCTGCAATTTCTTCTCCTTCAAGTATTTATCCAATTCCCTTTTGAATTCCCTCAAGCATTGCATTCCAAATCCTAAACACTCATTGCATAAAAATGTTTTCCCTCCTGTCGCCTCTGGTTCTTTTGCCAACCACCTTAAACCTGTGACCTCCGGTTATCGAGCCATCAGCCATTGGAAACAGTTTCTCTTTATTTACTCTATCTGAACCCGTCATGATTTGGAACACCTCGATCAAATCTCCTCTTAGCCTTCTCTGCTCCAAGGAGAAGAACCCCAGCTTCTCCAGACTGCTCTCTTATTCTTCTGCATGCAACTTAAAATATAATGTTTGTGATTAGGTCTGTCAATGCCCTGTTAATTTTTCTCCTTTAATGCGTAATGTTCACTCACTCTTTTTAGTTTTGTTGAGCAAAACGACCCTTTCAGTCCAGCTGGTCAGCCCTGAAGTTCCAAAAATACAATCCTGTCCTGTTAAATGCTGATGATTCAAGCCTCAAGATTTCTAACGAGCAATTCTTGGTCAGGGTGGAGAGGGAGGAGAAGATGCATGGAGCGATCCCAAAGACTGGGGATGGAAAACCGTGCCTTAGGGGAGCGGGGGGTGCTCCCTGACAGGGGAAGGAAGTATTAGAAAGGCAGAGGGTGTTGTTTTCAATAAGGATTTGGGATATGTGACCTTCAGACTATTTGCCACAAGGTCCTAAGGTAGAGAAGCTCTGCTGGAAATTACATCCTAAAATGAGCACAGAAACTCAAATTTAAGTAACAAACAAGATGTCAGAAAGACCCACACCCAAAATGAAAAGCCTCACTTGGTTTTCTACCCAAGACCATCAGACCTCAAAACCCTTTCCCATAATGAGAGGCAAAATCTCAACTTCAATGTTACAAACACAAACATGAGCCAATCTGTTTTATGAAGGGAGCACTTCAGATATGAAGCTGATAGAACTTGCTCACAGCTACAGGGGACATTGCTGCACGACTCAGCAAGTTTGGAGCTGGATTAACTTCAAGACCAAAGAGTTAACAAACTCTCCTGTGCTACCAGCATGTATTCAATGCTGCAACCCCTGCTCGGCAATTAATGTTCTACTTAAGTCATGTTTGACAAATTTGCTGGAGCTCTTTGAGGAAGTAACATATAGGGTGGATAAAGGGGAACCAGTGGACGTAGTGTATTTAGACTTCCAAAAGGCATTTGACAAGGTGCCACACAAAAGATTATTGCTTAAGATAAAAAATCACAGGATTGGGGGTAATATTCTGGCATGGATAGAGGATTGGCTATCTAACAGAAGGCAGAGAGTTGGGATAAAAGGTTCATTCTCAGACTGGCAATCAGTAACAAGTGGTGTTCTGCAGGGGTCAGTGCTGGGTCCCCAACTCTTTACAATCTATATTAACGATTTGGAAGAGGGGACCGAGTGTAACATATCAAAGTTTGCAGATGATACGAAGATGGGAGGGAAAGTAGTGAGTGAGGAGGACATAAAAAACCTGCAAGGGGACATAGACAGGCTAAGTAAGTGGGCAGAGATTTGGCAGATGGAATACAATACTGGAAAATGTGAGGTTATGCACTTTGGCAGGAAAAATCGTAGAGCAAGTTATTATCTTAATGGCAAGAAACTGGAAAGTACTGAAGTACAAAGGGATCTGGGGGTCCTGGTGCACAAAACTCAAAAGGTTAGTATGCAGGTGCAGCAAGTGATTAAGAAGGCCAATGGAATGTTGGCTTTCATTGCAAGGGGGATAGAATATAAAAATAGGGAGGTATTGCTTCAGTTGTACAAGGTATTGGTGAGACCGCACCTGGAATACTGCGTACAGTTTTGGTGTCCATACTTAAGAAAGGACATACTTGCTCTCGAGTCAGTACAAAGAAGGTTCACTCGGTTAATCCCGGGGATGAGGGGATGGATATATGAGGAGAGGTTGAGTAGATTGGGACTCTACTCATTGGAGTTCAGAAGAATGAGAGGCGATCTTATTGAAACATATAAGATTGTGAAGGGGTTGGATCGGGTGGATGCGGGGAGGATGTTCCCGATGATGGGTGAAACTAGAACTAGGGGGCATAGTCTTAGAATAAGGGGCTGCTCTTTCAAAACTGAGATGAGGAGGAACTACTTCACTCAGAGGGTGGTAGGTCCATGGAATATGCTGCCCCAAAAAGCTGTAGAAGCTACATCATTACATAAATTTAAAACAGAAATAGACAGTTTCCTAGAAGTAAAGGGAATTAAGGGTTACGGGGAGCAGGCAGGAATTTGGACATGAGTCTAGGTTCGGATCGGTCATGGCCCTATGGGTAGCGGAGCGGGCCCAGGGGCCGTGTAGCCTGATCCTGCTCCTATTTTGTGTGTCTAATTCTGTTAGATTCAGGAGATGGTTCTGTGATAGTAGATTGGCGGTTAGGATCAGATCAGCCATGATCTTATTGAATGGTGGAGCAGGCTCGAGGGGCCGATTGGCCTACTCCTGCTCCTATTTCTTATGTTCTTATGTTCTTATGTTCTAAAAGCAGTTTCTAAAACTTATGGGGAGCACCACGGTCGTGGCAAACACTTCACACAAGCCACGCAAAGCCTGGCAGGATTTTACACCATTAATAGAAAACTATAAGCTGCACATTTATAAAATGATTTGTGGACTACACAATGCATCTCTTGTTAACATAAGAGGTGGCGAGATGGAGAGAGAGAAGAGGGACTGGTGCAGCTGTCAATCACAGTGGCTGAAGAGAGTCAGCTCGGTGATAGTCAACAGAGATCAGCACCCGGCCATTGGCCCAGAGCCTGCTCACCTCCAATCAACATACACAACACTCCTACCCTGCCATTGGCCCAGAGCCTGCACACCTCCTCCAATCCACACGCACTGACTCCTACCCTGCCATTGGCTACAGCCTACTCAACCCCTCCAATCCACAGACACAGCAATCCTAAATGGCCATTGGCCCAGAGCCTGTACAAATACGTCAATCCGCACACACTAACACCTACCCAGCCATTGGCCCAGATCCTGCTCACCCCCTCCAATCCACACACAGCAATCCTACCCTGCCATTGGCCCAGAGCCTGCTCACCTCCTCCAATCCACACACACTTAGTCCTACACTGCCATTGGCCCAGGGTCTGCTAAACTCCTCCAATACACACATGCTGATTCCTACCCTGCAATTAGCCCAGAGCCTGCTCACCTCCTCCAATCCAGAGCCTATTCACCTCCTCCAAATCACACGTACTGACTCCCAAACTGCCATTGACCCAGAGCCTGTTCACTCCTCCAATCCCCACACAGCACTCCTACCATCCTCCCTCCCCACCCTCCCCCAAACCACACCTATTGACTCCTACCCTGCCATTGGCTCAGAGCCTGATCACCTCCTCCAAACCACACCTATTGACTCCTACCCTGCCATTGGCTCAAAGCCTGCTCACCTCCTCCCATACCCACTCACTGACTCTTATCCTGATATTAGCTCAGAGGCTGATCTCCTCCACTAATCCACACACAGTACCCCTACAAGGCCATTGGCCTACAGCCTACTCGCTTCCTCCAATCCATAAACACTGATCCCTACCCTGCCATTAGCCCAGAGCCTGATCATATCCTCCAATCCACAAACACTGGCTCCTACCTGGATATTGGCCCAGAGCCTGCTCACCTCCTCCAATCCAAACACACTGTCTCCCAGCCGGCCATTGGCCAAAAGCCTGCTCATGTCCTCCAATGCATGCACCATGATTCCTACTCTGCCATTGGCCAAGAGCCATGCCCCAACCCACACACACTGACTCCGACCCTGGCATTGGCCCAGAGCCTACTCACCTCCTCCAATCCACACACACTGACTCCCAACCTGCCATTGGCCCAGAGCCTGCTCACCTTTAACAAATCTGTGCTGACTTTCATTTATAAATTCAAAGTTTTCCAAATGCCAATTAATTTTGTCCCGGAATAATTGTCTCTAAAAGTTTCCCCAGCACCAACGTTAAGCTGACTGGCCTGTAGTTGTGGTGTTTACCCCTCTCCCTTATTTTAACCAAGGTGTAAGTGTTCTGTTTCATTTTAATCTCTAGCTTTGGATGCCCTTCCTTTCCCCCTCTTGTCTAGTCTGTACTTCAACTATCTCCTCTTTGAAGGCCTCCCATTGCTCATTTACTGTTTTACCTGCCAATCTTTGATTCTAATCAACCTGGACCAGATCCCTTTTCATCTCACTGAAATTAGACCTCCTCCTGTAGGGGTTTCGCAAAATTCCCCTATTTTTTCCCTGAAGATTGAAAAGATTGGTCCACATCGTGGACGAAGAATTGGGTGATGTGACTTGTCTACAACGTTTTAAAATGTGCCTAGAACCGCAAAAGACTGTTCTGAGATGGAAAGAACGTGGACAACACGGGAGTCGAGGAATTCTGTGGAAAATATTCACACACCTTGAGACAGTACATCTTAATAAAGTCATTCCCTGGAGTTTGGGCAATCACAAAAAGTTTTAAAATGGCCACAGAAAGCATTGGCCAAGATACTGGGGCTTAAAAAAAAAGCAGCTCGAGAGGTCTGTGTGTATAAAGTGGGAGGATCTACAGTGGCAGTCAATGACCTGCCAATCAAAGGGAGGTTCCCTTCGAAGCACTTGAAGTTGCTTATTTACTTAAGAGATTAGCCCACTTGAGAATGCCCGCAGGACAATCGATTTGAAACTGCTTCTGTTTACACAGCCATTCAGAGCTCTCTCAGACAATAATAGACTGAAATCATGGAACGGATTTTGATTTGCAACAGGTCAAGAACTGAATGGGTTTAAATCAACCATCATTCTGGACAATAGAGCAGTTGCATTTCCCTTTTGTTTTAGCCCAGGTGAGCTCCGGATGTGGGTGGGAACATTTTGGCCCCACAGTGCAGACACACTAACCCAGTCCAACCACTTTGAGTTAGCCAATCACAGCTTTTCTCTTGTGAATTGGAACGTTTTGGGCGCAAATTTTCCAGACAGGCAAACAGCAGAGGGGGGGCGGTGGCTCACCAAGTATATATGATACCTCCTGAGAAGCTATCACTCTCTTTACTTCCTGGGACCACAGGTGAGCCTCTCTCTCTCTCTCACTTCGCTGGACCACATGTGAGCAGAGTTTCTGACTCCTCAGCAAAGCAACTTTTTTTTAAAATTCATTGATGGGATGTGGGCGTCGCTGGCTAGGCCTGCATTTAGTGCCCATCCCTAATTACCCTTGAGAAGATGGTGGTGAGCCGCCTTCTTGAACCGCTGCAGTCCATATGGTGTAGGTACACCCACAATGCTGTTAGGAAGGGAGTTCCAGGATTTTGGCCCAGCGACAGTGAAGGAACGGCGATACAGGTCCAAGTCAGGATGGTGTGTGGCTTGGAGGGGAACTTGTAGGTGGTGATGTTCCCATGCGTCTGCTGCCCTTGTCCTTCTAAGTGGTAGAGGTCACGGGTTTGGAAGGTGCTGTTGAAGGAGCTTTGGTGAGTTGCTGCAGTGCACCTTGTAGATGGTACACACTGTAGCCACAGTGTGCCGGTGGTGGAGGGAGTGAATGTTGAAGGTGGTGGATGGAGTGCCAATCAAGTGGGCTGCTTTATCCTGAATGGTGTCGAGCTTCTTGAGTGTTGTTGGAGCTGCACTCATCCAGGCAAGTGGAGAGTATTCCATCACACTCCTGACTTGTGCCTTGTAGATGGTGGAAAGGCTTTGGGGAGTCAGGAGGAGAGACACTCGCCACAGAATTCCCAGCCTCTGGCCTGCTCTTGTAGCCACAGTATTTATATGGCTGGTCCAGTTCAGTTTCTGATCAATGGTAACCCCCAGGATGTTGATAGTGGGGGATTTAGTGATGGTAATGCCATTGAATGTCAAGGGGAGATGGTTAGAGTCTCGCTTGTTGGAGATGGTCATTGCCTGGCACTTGTGTGGTGCGAATGTTACTTGCCACTTGTCAGCCCAAGTCTGAATGTTGTCCAGGTTTTGCAGCATATGGACACAGACTGCGTCAGTATCTGACGAGTCTCGAATGGTGCTGAACAGTGTGTAATCATCAGCGAACATCCCCACTTCTGACCTTATGATCTTATGATGGAGGGAATGTCATTGATGAAACAGCTGAAGATGGTTGGGCCTAGGACACTGCCCTGAGGAACTCCTGCAGTGATGTCATGTGATTGAGATGAATGACCTCCAACAACCACAGCCAACTTTCTTTGTGCTAGGTATGATTCCAACCAATTAGAGTTTTCCCCTTGATTCCCATTGACTTCAGTTTTGCTAGGGCTCCTTGACGCCACACTCGATCAAATGCTGTCTTGATGTCAAGGGCAGTCACTCTCACCTCACCTCTTGAGTTCAGCTCTTTTGTTCATGTTTGGACCAAGGCTTTAATGAGGTCAGGAGCTGAGTGGCCCTGGCGGAACCCAAACTGGGCGTCAGTTAGCAGGTTATTGCTGAGTAAGTGCCGCTTGATAGCACTGTTGACGACACCTTCCATCACTTTGCTGATGATTGAGAGTAGACTGATGGGACGGTAATTGGCTGGGTCGGATTTGTCCTGCTTTTTGTAGACAGGACATACTTGGGCAATTTTCCACATTACTGGGTAGATGCCAGTGTTGTAGCTGTACTGGAACAGCTTGGCTGGGGTGCAGCTAGTTCTGGAGCACAAGTCTTCAGTGCTATTGCCGGAATGTTGTCAGGGCCCATAGCCTTTGCAGTATCCAGTGTCTTCAGCCGTTTCTTGACATCACGTGGAGTGAATTGAATAAGCTGAAGACTGGCATCTGTGATGCTGGGGACCTCAGGAGGAGGCCGAGATGGATCATCCACTCGGCACTTCTGGCTGAAGCTAGTTGCAAATGCTTCAGCCTTGTCTTTTGCACTCACGTGCTGGGCTCCACCATCATTGAGGATGGGGATATTTTTGGAGCCTCCTCCTCCTGTTAACTGTTTAATTGTCCACCAACACTCACGACTGGATGTGGCAGGACTGCAGAGCTTTGATTTGATCCGATGGTTGTGAGATCGCTTAGCTCTGTCTATCGCATGTTGCTTCCGTTGTTTGGCATGCAAGTAGTCCTGTGTTGTAGCCTCACCAGGTTGACACCTCATTTTTCGGTATGCCTGGTGCTGTTCCCGGCATGCTCTCCTGCACTCTTCGTTAAACCAGGGTTGATCTCCTGGCTTGATGGTAATGGTAGAGTGAGGGATATGCTGGGCCATGAGGTTACAGATTGTGGTTGAATACAATTCTGCTGCTGCTGATGGCCCACAGCGCCTCATGGATGCCCAGTTTTGAGTTGCCAGATCTAGTAAGGAGTTAGTGGATGGTAATTAAGGGGATATTGCTAAGATTGTTTAAGTAACATTGTAGCCATCTAATCCCTCGTTTTTACCATCTGCATTCCCCCATTTAAGCACCCCCTGAGGGAGTGCTGCACTGTCGGAGGTGCTGTCTTTTGGATGAGACATAAAACCGAGGCCCCATCTGCACTCTCAGCTGGACGTAAAAGATCCCAAGGCACTATTTCGAAGAAGAGCAGGGGAGTTATTCCTGGTGTCCTGGCCAATATTTATCCCTCAACCAACATAACAAAAACAGATTACCTGGTCATTATCAAATTGCTGTTTGTGGGACCTTGCTGTGCACACATTGGCTGCCACATTTCCCACATGAATGCAGTGACTCCACTTCAAAAAAGTATTTCATTGGCTATAAAGCACTTTGAGACATCTGGTGGTCGTGAAAGGAGCTATATAAATGCAAGTCTTTCTTTCTAATGATATTATGAACATTGTTTCCCACCTGCTACATCAGGAAGTCTGTCATGCACGCATGTATCAGGGAAGTGACAACTACTATGTTTTCAAGGGGAAACACCTTCATCATTTTTGCTGTGGAAAAAAGGCATCAGCTAGCATCTCACGTAGCTTTCAGCAGGTGGCAGGGTTCCTTGCAATGCAAAGATTCATACACGCAACCAACGTGAGCATCAAGACTCTCCATATGACCCCCATGACTTTCATGCAAAAAAATAGTTTGCAATTGATGGGCCTTCAATAACCACAAAACTAGAAGTTATAGACTTAAACAAGTTGGCTTTTAATCACTAAGATCAGAGCTAACATCTCAACACGCCGACTGGTTCACAGGAATGAGTCATACAGATCCTGGGATCTTTATGTAAGAGAAGTCAGGGGCGGAGCCAAGAGCCAAGACCTGGAACCTCCCAGGTTAGTCGGGAAAGAGGAAGTGAAACTATACAAAGTGGGGGAGGGTAATATACATGAGTGCAAAACGAATACAGGATCAAGACAAACAGATTTCATTACAGCAGGCAATTAATATTCAGTTGGTATCTGAGCACAGAAACATTATCATGCACATTAAGATACTAACATTAGGCCCTCACTTGCACATGTGCACAGGTAAATGAAATATCAGCTTGGATTATAGAGTTGATACTAAAGTAATTGCAGTGATTTGCACCGAGGCAGTAACTGTAAATGAATAGAAGAGAAAAAAATTGTAGATTCTTCCATGTAGTGTCTGCAGTGTCACAATATTTTCACATCAAAACGATAAACACAGAGAAAAAGGCAATATGGCTCAAAGAGTGCTTATATGGTTGCATAATCTTGTACATAAATGTTACTCATTTCTGTTTTCAAATTTACTAACATCTGGCAACTAATATTTTGGAGGACATGGCACTCAAAGAATCCTCCACACGGTGATTGTCCTTAGGCTCTTGGAAATCTTTCCCCTGTCAATATCCTTTAAAAGTAGATTATCCAGACTTGGCACATACTGAGACCTTCCAATGTCACATTTACTTTTCACTTTAAAATACAGTAGCTTGTTTCAAGTTATAAATAAATCCACTTGAAACCAGTATGGGTTATGTTACTGGACTAGTAATCCAGAATGTGAGTTCAAATCCCATCATGGCAGCTAGGGAATTTCAATTCAGTTAATTAAATACATCTGGAATTAGAAAAGCTAGTATCAGTAATAGTGACCATGAAACTACCCGATTATCATAAAGAACCCATCTGGTTCACTCATGTCCTTTAGGGAATGAAATCTACTGCCCTTACCTGGTCTGGCCTGTATGTGACTCCAGACCCTCAGCAATGGTTGACTCTTAACTGCCCTCTGTGGTTCAAAAATGAGACTCACCACCACCATCTCATGGGCAATTTGGGATGGGCAATTAATGCTGGCCTTGCCAGCGATGCCCACATCCCGTGAACGAATAAAAAAAACGTGTCCCAAAATTCTATCAGCCTTACAAATAATGGACTCACATTGAGAGATACGTTCAGAGAATGCCCAAAACCTTTCCCTTTTCCAGGTTTGCTAATGGATACTCATTCATTGACCCATGACCCATATGTCATGTTTCTGCTATCAATGTTATACCTTATATTAGATTGCATTAACAGATGAGGATCTTCACATTGCAATATCACAGAAATTACCAGCCTTCTTTATGATTATGATGGGTCATGTGTGAACAGGTAAAAAATGCACCTGCCATCAATATTTATTGGAATTTGCACTGTTCTTTCGCTGTTATTACCACTTTGAAAGTGACCGCAACTTCAGGAAGTAGCGCAGGCACATCCTAACGTGGAATTCCTGAAGCTGCGGTCAGTCATTCACTGCTCCGACACTGGCTGTGCTGTGGACCCTGCCCCACCCTCCCCACCCCCATAGCCAGCAATTGGTGTAATCAGGGAAGTCAGTGAAATTGATGAAAACTTGGGCTTTTCTGTGGTAATGGCCCAGAAATTCGGGTCGGGGGCTTCCCACGGGTGTAAGCCCCCGACCTGCACTTAGCTTGCGCGCCGGCAGTTGAGCTGTAGGGCCCCGTGGAATTCTGCTCCGGGGCCTGGCCCAGCTGCCAGCGTGCTGTGCTTGCGTGTCCCAGGGGTGTAGTTAGTGCGATGCGTCCCCTGGGATCACGTGAGCCATGGGCAGCCAATCGGAGGAGAGAAAAGCCCATTCATAAGATTGACAGGTAGACCTGTCAAAACTTATAAATACTATGGGCCCAAAATAGCAGGAAACCTTCAAATATTTTTTTTTTTAAATCACACTTTTTAAATAAACTATAAATTACATTAAATAACTATTTTAAACAATAATTTAAATTTTTGAAATAAATAATTTTATATTATAACGGGGCTAAAAATAAACTTACCTTGCTTTAAAGTATTTAAAAATAATAAACCTGTGGAAAAAATGTTTTAATTTTAATTAATTGACAACTTACCTTGCAAAAAGCAAGCCTTACGCCTGCTTTTTAAATGTGTAAATCCTGCAGGCTCAACCTCGCGTGAAAACCTGCAAAAAACACCTAAGTTCAAAGCGCACGCGCAGCCTCCCCTGCGCGGGCGTTCGACCTCTGAACCTCTTCGTTCAGAGGATCGGAAGTGCCGGTTTCCCGTGCATGCGCAGTGCATGCAGGAAACCGTCACTTCCATTCGGCCTTTATCGCTGATAAATACCCCATTTAAAGTTAGGCCTTGGATTAGGTGTAACTGGGGTTTTAACAGCGTATTGATTGTTAAACAAACATTATGGCACTGAAAAACTAATTTTAATTTTGTGGAGTGTCAAATTTATCCATTATAATAAAAAAACAATTTTTAAGAAACTTAAAAAAAAAATTATATTTTTAAAAGTTTGTTCCTCTTTATTTCAGGTTTACTTGTTCCCCATGTGGGAGCCCCAATCTTTGACTTGCTCTCTGTAACATGTCTAAAGAGTCAGAATTAAAGCAACTTACTCACTTCCTGGTTCCCTGTCTTTGAGAATTCTGCATTGTGATTGGCTGGGTAGGCAGCTTGTTGATGTCACTCTGTCCCGGGGGTAATTGCACACTCTGTCCCGGGGGGTAATTACACACTGTGTACCTGTGTCTATGTGGTGAGGGTACTCCCACAGTGCTGTTAGACAGGGAGTTCCAGGATCTTGACCCAGAGATGATGAAGGAACGATGATATATTTCTAAGTCAGGGTGGTGTGTGACTTGGAGAGGAACTTGGAGGTGGTGATGTTCCCATGCACCTGCTGCCCTTCTCCTTCTAGGTGGTAGAGGTCATGGATTTGGTAGGTGTTGCTAAGAAACCTTGGCAAGCTACTGAAGTGCATCTTGTATGTGCGCTGGTGGTGGAGGGAGTGAATGTTTAAAGTGGTGGATGGGGTGCTGATCAAGCGGGCTGCTTTGTCCTGGATGGTGTCGACTTTTTCCAGGCAGGTTGAGAGTATTCCACCAAACCCCTGACTTAAGCCTTGTATGTGGTGAAAAGGTCCTGGGGAATTGGTCCAGGAGGTGAGTCACTCATCACAGAATACCTAGCCTCTGACCTGCTCTTGTAGCCATGACATTTATGTGGCTGGTCCAGTTAATTTCTAGTCAATGGTGACCCTCAGGATGTTGATGGTGGGAGATTTGATGATGGTAATACCATTGAATATCAAGGGGAGGTGGTTAGACACTCTGTGGATATAGGATATGGCATTTAATAAGTCCAGTCTGTGACTCCTTGCACCTTCAGGAATCCGTCCACTCACTAAAATCTTCTCACACTGCCATTGATTCTCTATGGGGAAGGAGATGAAATTTCTAGCAAAACAATGTATTTGTCCCTTGCTTTAGGGGTCTGTGAACAGTTGATTCATGAATGTTAGCGATGTCCCCAGTGGCAGCCTACAATGAGCCCACTGCATAAAAGTTAGGAGTAATTGTTGGGAGTTAGTGGTGCCTGTGGTGGAGGTGGGCTGTAAATCCACTAGCAGTATATGCTGTATTTCAACAATAGCTTCCTTTGTAAAGCAAAGCCTCTACAAGCATTAGTATGATAGCAAAATACTGCAGATGCTGGAAATCCGAAATAACAACAGAAAATGCTGGGAAAACTCAGCAGGCCAGGCAACATCCGTGGAGAGAAATTAGAGTCAACGTATTGGGTCAAAACCCTTTATCAAGACTAAAGAGGCACAGGGAATGAAATAGATTAAGAGGCCAGGCTGGGAGAGAACAATAAATCATAACCTCGGCCCCTATTACATTTTTATTTATATATTTTATCCACACCTTTGTTTTGGCCTTCCCCCCCCCCCCTTTCCTTTTATTTTTCTCTCTCCCACATGGCAGCTGTCCCACATTCTGCCAGCACATTTCACACCTAATCTAGAGCTGTCTTTTGTCTCCATTAGTCCCATCACCATCTCGTCTCGTTTTGAATACCTCTTAATGTCTCTTCTTCTCTTTTGTTCTCTCCCAGCCTGGCCTCTTAATCTATTTCATTCCCTGTGCCTCTTTAGTCTTGATAAAGGGTTTTGACCCGAAACGTCGACTCTAATTTCTCTCCACGGATGTTGCCTGGCCTGCTGAGTTTTTCCAGCATTTTCTGTTGTTATTTCCTCTACAAGCATTGCTCCTCTGACAAATAAGGTAAATGCATCTCTGCCTATATATTTTGGTGTTGGTGGATGCCATGTGTCACTGTTGCAGGCTGACCAACCTGACATCCTCCCATTGCTCCTCCTTTCCTTCCAAAAAGAGATTCCCAATGGGAACACCATGGCACCTTGCATGAAATTATGGAGTAAAAAATGGCAGCCCTGTAGCAAATGGCACAAATGCAAAAGTGCCAGGGGATACAGCCCTAGTTTGTGTAATCTCTCCTCGTAATTTAACCCTTGGAGTCCGGGTATCATTCTGGTAAACCTACGCTACACTCCCCCCCCCAAGGCCAATATATCCTTCCTAAGGTGTGGTGCCCAGAACTGCTCACAGTACTCCAGGTGTGGTCTAACCAGGGTTTTGTATAGCTTCAGCATAACTTCTACCCCCTTGTATTCTGGTCCTCTAGATATAAAGATCAGCATCCCATTAGCCTTTTTCATAATTTTAAGTACCTGTTCATGACATTTTAATGATCTAAGTACCTGGACCCCCAGGTCTCTTTGGACCTCCAATGTTTCTAGCTTTTCACCATTTAGAAAGTACTCTGTTCTATCCTTTTTAGGTCCAAAGTGGATGACATCACATTTCCCTACATTGAAATCCATTTGCCACAGTTTTGCCCATTCGCTTAATCTATTAATATCTATTTGTAATATTATGCTTCCATCTACACTGCTTACAATGCAGCCGATCTTTGTGTCATTGGTAAACTTGAATATGTGGCTTTCTATCCCATCATCTAAGTCATTAATAAATAGGGTGAATAGTTGATGCACCAACACAGATCCTTGCAGGACACCACGTGCAGGTTGCAGCTTTCATGGGACAGGTGGGCACTGGGTAGCTCCTCATAGTGGCACAGATGCCTGCCTGCCTCATGCAAATTAGATGCCTCCCACTGATCCCACAAACCCTGGTGGAGTCAGCAGCTGCAATCCAGGCATAACTGGCAAGATCACATCCCGAGGAATCTGGGCCCTACACTTCTAACCTCCTCCTCCAACCTCCTGAACTGAAATGGCTGCATTGCAATAAACAGCTTTAGTATTCTCCTCATCAATGTGGTACTCTTGTGTGGAATAGTAAACATTATAATTTCCATAACAAACTTGATCCAGATTGAAAGCAAGCCTTCAGGATTAAAAAAAAAATTCCTGGCAATAATTAAAAAGCACTCAACATGACAAATGTAAAGATAAATCTCAAATTATTCATTACAAGTGCCCCAAATCCTACACATCCATCTGGCCATCACATCAGCTGCAGTCACAGTAAAAGGATACTTCCAGTAAAAACAGCACAGCATGATGTATCTTTACAGCCTTCCATCTGGCAGGGACACTTGATGTAATAAGCAAATGTCAGAGGTGAACATCAGGTAGTATGGGGAGCCAATTCTGAATCCATGCTGCCCATGGAGAGTCTCACACACCAGCCGTGTGAATCAGAAAGATGGCAGCAAATTTTAAATTGTGCACACTTCTTCTAAATGGTACCACCTTATCTGCCATCCTTCCCAACACTTACTGCTGCGAGTATTCCAAGAGGCAATTCTTCAAATTGACATTTAAAATGGTCGCCTAAAATTTCTACGAGACTTATCTGGCAAATGGAACCTCTGGAGATAGGACCTAGATGGCTAAAAGTAGCTATTGACGCCAATTCTCCGGGGCAGGGTGGGGGTGGGGGGTGGTTGTGCTAATCTTCTGCCAAAGTCCCTGCAGAGCCCAGGAGAACCCTGCAGAACTTCAGGGCCAATGTATTCTGGTAAATTCCAAAACACTTGTACTTCATAGATGATAGATTTTTATTATGCAGGGAAGAAAAACATTTGTGTCAATTTATACAAGGTTGGTCACTACTGTACATTAACTCAGACATAAGAACATAAGAAAAAAGAGCAGAAGCAGGCCGCCCCTCCAGCCTACTCCACCATTCAATAAGATCATGGCTGATCTTCTACCTCAACTCCACTTTCCTGCACTATCCCCATATCCCTTGATTCCCTTAACATCCAAAAATCTATCGATCTCTGTCTTGAATATACTCAACAACTGAGCCTCCACAGCCCTCTGGGGTAGAGAATTCCAAAGATTCACCACCCTCTGAGGGAAGAAATTTCTCCTTATCTCAGTCCTAAATGGCCGACCCCTTATTCTGAGACTGTGACCCCTGGTACTAGAATCCCCAGCCAGGGGAACCATCCTCCCTGCATCTACCCTGTCAAGCCCTGCAAGAATTTTGTATTTTTCAATGAGATCACCTCTCATTCTTCTAAACTCCAGAGAATATAGACATAGTCTACTCAATTTCTCCCCATAGGACAATCCCCCCATCCCAGGAATCAGTCTGGTGAATCTTCGTTGCACTCCCTCTATGGCAAGTATATCCTTCCTTGGGTAAGGAGACCAAAACTGTACACAATACTCCAGGTGTGGTCTCACCAGGGAGGAGGAGGCTCCATGAATATCCCCATCCTCAATGATGGTGGAGCCCAGTACGTGAGTGCAAAAGACAAGGTTGAAGTGTTTGCAGCCATCTTCAGCCTGTAAGGGGTTTTCTTAGATCGCAGAGGTCTCTCTCTCTCCAGATGACTCCCTTTCTCTTGCACAGTAAAACCTTGAATGGTTCAACCCACTCGC
Organism: Somniosus microcephalus; assembly: GCF_052327205.1. Taxonomy (NCBI): domain Eukaryota; kingdom Metazoa; phylum Chordata; class Chondrichthyes; order Squaliformes; family Somniosidae; genus Somniosus; species Somniosus microcephalus. Next base: position 75,811,197 of record NC_140988.1, on the reverse strand, counting down.
CCCTTCGGTTCTAGACACTGGACTTTGAGGCAGGAACTACAATGCAGAGAAAACTCTATAGACCAGGTTTAATGAAAACGAAATGAAACTTTATTGCTTAAAGGAACAGATCAAACTGCAAGCCAATAAGGTACATGGGAGGGAAAAACAAATCATACTACAGTACTGGCTAAGATATATACAGGCATATTATACTTTACAAAAGTCATCACGAAATGGGGAAACACACGGAACATCGAGGGACAACAACTCATTGTTAAAATGACCCCTTAAATGCCCACCCCCTAAGCCTATCTAGATCAGGTTGTGAGGGGCCAGAAACATGCTCACCAATCCAGTTGGAAAGTATAGAGTTTTGTAACAGGTCTGCGTTTTGATCCTTTCAGGTGTCCTGTCTCCACGTGGTCAGCGCTGCGGGCTGCGACACTCTCTTCTTCCTCAAGGTGAAGGTCACGGACAGGCTGGATGTCAGCAGGCCTGGAAGTCGGTGCAGGGAGAGACCAACTGTTTTACCATTTTCATATGGGTTTCGTCGCACAGCCCAGTTGGTTCACCGTTTTCATATAGGTTTCACCTATACTTGTCACTTGTCAGCGTCCCGGGGTTGGTGGATGATCTCCCGACAGTTACCCCGGGGCTAGATGCTGACTCGACCTCCCATCTCGAACCTCGATCCTCCGTCGTCTCCACCCGAACTCTGCACCGAAAAGGGCTGCGTTTTTCGATGGCTGGCGATGTAAAGATGTAGAAGCCCAGCTGAAGCCCAAGATGAAGCCCCGGATCCTGTGAACTTTCTCAGAACATCGATCGCTACCCCGGGTCTCCCAGATATACTTCTCAAAAGACGCCTTTATCTCCCGCCAAATCAAGGTTAGTGTTTGTTTAACTTTTGGCGGGCTTGCAGCACAGCGGGGTAGTTATTATGTTTTAAACTACTTTGGGATGGCCGGTAACGGCCATCTCTGGTCTGGAATGACCCTGTATTGTTTTTAATGTCCTACTGATGTCTTAAATGGTCCTTGATGTTCCCCCTATGAATATGAAACTGTTTCCCTTTGTCTGGGCAAACATCTAGATGGCCTTTATCTACAGGCCGATCTGACTGGATCTGCATCCAATCCATATGTATGTGGTTCTGTCTGGTTTTGTTTTCTCCGAAACGGCCTTCCAGAACTTACTGTGGGCTGAATCCACAAAGGCTGTCTGGGGACTGCAGGAACCATTTTAAAGTGTGCCAAAAGCTGGTCACGGGGTCTGGCAGCCATTTTGTATGCCCCTTTTTCTGGGCTTCTTTTAAAACAGTCTTAAAATTAAGGCCTCTTCTGCCAATAGACCCTTATAGGACAATGTTCAATTTTGCGAATCTTACAAGCCTGAATGGCCGAGTGGATGATTCATATCGGCCTACACCTGAGGTTCCCACCATCACAGAAGCCAGTCTTCAGCCAATTCGATTCACTCCACGTGATATCAAGAAATGGCTGAGCGCACTGGATACAGCAAAGGCTATGGGCCCCGACAAAACCCCGGCTACTGTGCTGAAGATTTGTGCTCCAGAACTAGCCGTGCCTCTAGCCAAGCTGTTCCAGTACAGCTACAAGACTGGCATCTATCCGACAATGTGGAAAACTGCCCAGGTATGTCCTGTCCACAAAAAGCAGGACAAATCCAACCCGGCCAATTACTGCCCATCAGTCTACTCTCAATCATCAGCAAAGTGATGGAAGGTGTCATCAACAGTGCTATCAAGCAGCACTTACTCACCAATAACCTGCTCACTGATGCCCAGTTTGGGTTCCGCATAGACCACTCGGCTCCCAACCTCATTATAGCCTTGGTCCAAACATGGACAAAGAAGCTGAATTGCAGAGGTGAGGTGAGAGTGACTGCCCTTGACATCAAGGAATCATTTGACTGAGTGTGGCATCAAAGAGCCCTAGTAAAACTGAAGTCAATGGGAATCGGGGGGTGGCGGGGGGGGAAACGTTCCATTGGCTGGTGTCATACCTAGCACAAAGGAAGATGGGTGAGGTGGCTGAAGGTCAATTATCACAGCCCCAGGTCATTGCTGCAGGAGTTCCTCAGGGCAGTGTCCTAGGCCCAACTATCTTCAGCTGCTTCATCAATGACCTTCACTCCAACATAAGGTCAGAAATGGTTCACTGATGACTGCACAGCGTTCAGTGCCATTCACAACTCCTCAGATAATGAAGCAGTCCATGCCCGCATGCAACAAGACCTGGATGATGTTCAGGCTTGGGCTGATAAGTAACAGGTAACATTCGCGCCACAGAAGTGCCAGGCAATGACTATCTCCAACAAGTGAGAGTCTAAACACTGCCCCTTGACATTCAATGGCATTACCATCACCGAATTCCCCACCATCAACATCCTGGGAGTCACCATTGTCCAGAAACTTAACTCGACCAGCCACATTAATGCTGTGGCAAAAAGAGCAGGTCAGAGGCTAGGTATTTTGAGGTGAGTGTCTCACCTCCTGACTCCCCAAAGCCTTTCCACCATCTACAAGGCACAAGTAAGGAGTGTGATGGAAAACTCTCCACTTGCCTGGATGAGTGCAGCTCCAACACCAGTCAAGAAGCTTGACACCATCCACGACAAAGCAGCCCACTTAATTGGCACCCCATCCACCACCTTAAACATACACTCCCTCCACCACTGGCGTACCGTGGCTGCAGTTTATACCATCTACAAGATGCACTGCAGCTACTCGCCAAGGCTTCTTCGGCAGCACCTTCCAAATCCGCAACCTCTTCCACCTAGAAGGACAAGGGCAGCAGGCACATGGGAACACCACCACCTCCAAGTTCTCCTCCAAGTCACACACCATCCCGACTTAGAAGTATATCGCCCATTCTTCATCGTCGCTGGGTCAAAATCCTGGGGCTCCCTACCTAACAGCACGGTGGGAGTACCTTCACCACACAGACTGCAGCGGTTCAAGAAGGTGGCTCACCACCACCTTCTCGAGGGCAATTAGGGATGGGCAATAAATGCTGGCCTTGCCAGCGACGCCCACATCCCATAAACGAATTTAAAAAAAACTCACTTAGCTTGTCTATATCCCCTTGAAGCCTCTTCGCATCCTCCTCACAACTTACATTCCCACCCAGCTTTGTATCATCGGCAAACTTGGGTACATTATATTTGGTCCCCTCATCCAAATCATTGATATAGACTGTGAATAGCTGAGGCCCAAGCATTGATCTTTGCGGTACCACACTAGCTACAGCCTGCCATCCAGAAAATGACCGATCTATTCCTACTCTCTGTTTTCTGTCTGATAACCAATCCTCAATCCATGCTAGTATACTACCCACAATCCCATGAGCACTAATTTTGTTTAATAACCTCCTGTGTGGCACCTTATCGAATGCCTTCTGAAAACCCTAATTAACCACATCCACTGGTTCCCCTATCTATTCTATTAGTTACAACCTCAAAAATCTCTAACAGGTTCGTCAAACACGATTTCCTTTATGTAAATCTGTGTTGACTCTGCCCAATCCTATTATTATTTTCTAAGTGACCTGTTACCACGTCCTTAATAATAGATTCTCGCATTTTAATTACTAGTGATGTCAGGCTAACTGGTCTGTTGTTCCTCATTTTCTCTCTCCCTCCTTTCTTAAATAGTGGGGTTACATTTGCTACCTTCCAATCTGTGGGAACCATCTGCAAGGCACAAGTAAGGAGTGTGATGGAATACTCTCCACTTGCCTGGAAAAGTGCAGCTCCAACTACACTCAAGAAGATTGACACCATCCAGGACAAAGCAGCTGCTTGATTTACACCCCATCCACCACCTTAAACATTCACTCCCTCCAGCACCGTCGTACTGTGGCTGCAGTGTGTACCATCTACAAGATGCACTGCAGCAACTCGCCAAGGCTTCTTCGGCAGCAACTCCCAAACCCGCGACGTCTTCCACCTAGAAGGACAAGGGCAGCAGGTGCACAGGAACACCACCACCTCCAAGTTCCCCTCCAAGTTGCACACCATCCTGACTTGGAAATATATCGCCGATCCTTCATTGTTGCTGGGTCAAAATCCTGGAACTCCCTCCCTAACAGCACTGTGGGAGTAACTTCACCACACGGACTGCAGCAGTTCAAGAAGGCAGCTCACCACCAGCTTCTTAAGGGCAAGTAGAGATGGGCCATAAATGCTGGCCTTGCCAGCGACACCCACATCCCTTAAACGAACAAAAAAAAGAACCATTCTAGATTCAATGGAAGTTTTGGAAATTGACAACCAATGCATTATCATGAGATATTTCTCTATCGCCACTGTAACATCCGCGTGTAATTGAGACACGGACTGCAGAAGTTGGTTATAACAGGTGTTTACTGAATGGAGACAAAACTGGAACTACTATACAAAGTTATTACACAGGCTTATATACAGGGGTGGTCACTACTGTTACTGCAGTATACAGGGGCTGCAGAATATAGTTCCTTCTTCAAGGTACATACACTACAATCCCTCCCCTTTTAGCTAAACAGTACATAACATTCGATTAATAATTAAATAACATATTTACAATTACAGTTGCTATATACATTAGCTGAAGTTAATCAATTATAAATTCAGTCTTCTAGGAGGCTTCCTGATTCTGTCCGGATAACGCCTCTTTGGGGTATCAGGTTCTTCTGGCAAAGTTGATTCAGGATCAACGTCGTTGTTTGGTTCGTCTGCTTCCAATGTCACCGATTCTGAGGTAGATGCAATTGGTACTTCGGTTTCATCACCAGGTACATAGATACATAGAAGATAGGAGCAGGAGTAGGCCATTCGGCCCTTCGAGCCTGCTCCGCCATTCAACGAGATCATGGCTGATCATCCAAAACCTAGCACCCGGTCCCTACACCGACAGCCATCCAACCCAAGCCCTATCCCCGTAACCCCGTAACGCCACGTATTTAATCCCCCCTAACACTAAGGGCCAATTTATCATTTTTATCATGGCCAATCAACCTAACCCGCACATCTTTGGACTATGTATAGGATCGTGGTGTAGATTTGACGTTTTCCAGTGACTCTAGAATCTGGTCAGCATGGCGTCTTACAATGCTCTCTCCAACGTCCACGGTATACATTAGAGGTCCTTGCCATGTGCAGATCATTCCTGGCTGCCATTTCTCTGTGCAGTAGTCCCGGGCCAAAACTGGTTGACCTACCTTAAAACTCCTGGTTGGCCTTTCATTCATATTCTGAAACTGCCTGTTTTCCACATCTCTTCTGATGTTTGGCTTAACCAAATCCAAGCGGCATCTTAGTCTTTGATTGAAGAACATCATGGCTGGAGTTTGGTTGGTAACCGCATGTGTCGCATTCCGGTAGGCAAACAAGAAGTTATCCACCTTGTGTTCTAGGGGTATGTCTTCATTACACATTGCCTTGATAGCCTTCTTGAATGTTTGAACGAACCTCTCAGCCAATCCATTGGTGGCTGGATGATATGGGGCGGATGTGTAATGCTTAACACCATTGTTCTTTAAGAACCTCCGGAACTCTTCAGACACAAACTGTGGTCCATTGTCAGAGCAAATCTGTTCAGGCAGCCCATTTCTGGCGAATATGGTTCGTAAGACTGTGATAGTTTTTCTGTGGTGGTTGAGGACATTTTTATTACCTCTGGCCACTTTGAATGTGCATCCACCGCAATTAAAAACATCGAGTCCATAAATGGACCAGCAAAATCAATGTGTACCCTTTGCCATGGCGATGAGGGCCACTCCCATGGATGTAGAGGGGCTTGTGGTGGGGCGTTTTGGACCTTCTGGCATCCTGTACAGCTCTTGGTCATCTCTTCGATTTCTCTATCGCTTCCCGGCCACCACACAAACGCTCTGGCTAAGTTCTTCATTTTTACCCCTCCCAGATGACCCTCATGCAGCTCATTGAGCACTCTATCCTTCAATTTGGGTGGAATTACTACTCTGGATCCACACATCAAGGTTCCTCGGCACACTGACAGCTGTTCTCTTCTTGGCGAGAATGCTGGCAACAGTGGTTCGCCATGTGCTGGCCATCCCTTCACCGTTAAATCATAGACCCCGGAGAGTGTCGGGTCATTTCGTGTTTCCTTTTCTATGTTTGCATTCGTCACAGGTAGACATTCGACTATGGTCGAGTGGAATATCTCCACAGGATCCACTGCAGGTGCTTCTTCCACTGTCAGCAACGATAGGCGCGACAATCCATCAGCATTCCCATGCTGTTTAGTTCCTTTGTATTCGATGTCATATTGGTGTGCCCCTAGGAAAAGGGACCACCTCTGTAGCCATTGAGCTGTCGTTATCGGGACGCCCTTCTTAGGGTTGAAAATGGAGACAAGAGGTTGATGATCAGTTAGTAGAGTAAATTTCTGTCTGTGCAGGTAGTGATTGAACTTCTTCACCCCCCACACCAGGCTGAGGGCCTCTCTGTCAATCTGGGCGTAGTTACGCTCGGCTGCAGTTAACGAGCGTGACGCAAAAGCTATCGGCCTCTCTGAACCATCAAGGGATTTATGTGACAGTACCGCTCCAACGCCGTAGGGAGACGCACCACACGCCAGTCTTATCGGTAGTGATGGGTTGTAGTGAGCCAATACTTCTCTTGAAGTGATCAGGCCTTTACACTTCTGAAAGGCCCGCTTACATTCATCGCTCCATTTCCATGCTACTCCAGTTTGTAGCAGGGTGTTCAGTGGGTGCAGAATTGTGGACAAATTCGGCAAAAAGTTATGGTAGTAATTCACCAATCCGAGGAATGACCTCAGTTGCGACACATTTTCAGGCGCTGGAGCCTTAACTACCGCTTCAATTTTGTCAGGGGACTTATGTAACCCCTCTTCATCAATCACGTGACCACAATACGATATTTGTTTCTTAAAAAACTCGCACTTGGGGCGATTGGCTCATAGCCCATGTTCTCTTAGTCTAGTGAGCACCTGCTCTAGGTTGGCAAGGTGTTCACTGTCATTTTCACCCATCACTGGGATGTCGTCCAAGTAACACTGAGTCCCCGGAATCCCTTGCAGGACTTGTTCCATCTCTCTTTGCCATATAGCTGGAGCTGATGCAACTCTGAATACCAGTCGATTATACTGGTAAAGACCTTTGTGAGTGTTTATCGTGAGATATTTCTTGAGGATTCTTCAACCTGCATCTGCAAATATGCTTGCGCTAGGTCAATTTTTGTAAAACGTCTCCCTCCAGATAGTGAGGCAAAAATATCTTCTATCCTCGGAAGAGGATACTGTACTCTGTGAAGGACTGGGTTCGCAGTCACCTTGAAGTCCCCACAGATGCGAACCTTCCTTGGCTCCTCAGACTTATTGTTTAACGTTTTCTTCATGACAGGAGCGATGGGTGACACCCACTCGCTCCAGTCTACCTTAGTTAACACGCCTGCATTCTCCAGATTCTCCAGCTCTGCCTCGATGGCTGGGCGAATTGCATACGGTACTGGTCTTGCTTTGAAAAACTTGGGAATTACATTCTCTTCTATTTTTATCGAGGCAGTTACGCCTTTAAGAGTTCCCAGTTCTTGTTGAAATACCTCTTTAGCGTTAGCCAAGATTTTTGACAATCGTCCAGGTGTGATGTCATCATCCTTTTTACCAGCCACCGTCAGTGCCTGAATGGAGTGCCAGTCTAAACTTATCTTTCTGATCCATTCACGTCCCAATAACGGTGGCCCACCATCTTGCAGTATGTACAGATACAATTTCTGTATTTCCTTGCCGTTGTATTCGACAGGCACCCTTATTTTCCCTCTGGGGTATACTTTCTGCCCTGTATATGTCTTCAAGACAATGGATGTGTCTTTCACGGGTATGTGTGAGAATAGCCGCTCGTAGTCTCGTCGATTCATGACGGTCAGGGCTGATCCTGTATCCAATTCCATTTTGACTTGGGACCCTGCTATCGTGAGGGTGACCCAAATGGTTCAGTGATCCTCTTTTGCGATTACATTGTGTAGTTTGAGACAGCTTAGTCTCTTATTCCCGGATTCACTATCGCTCTTCGGAACTACTGTCCGTCATCTTTTGTACTTTCCTGTACTTTTCCTTAGTAGTCTTTTTGTTGTCGTTAGTCTTCTTCCCGGACCTGCAAACTCGTGCAATGTGTCCCATCTTTCCGCATTGCCTGCATGTTTTGTCCTTGGACCAGCAGTCCTTCTGGTCATGGGTTGTTCTGTCGCAGCGATAACATTTTTCAAATCCCCGTGTCATTTCATGGGTGCCGTATTCCTGTGGCTTTTGCTGTATTTCCATAGCTCCCCTTGCTGCTGCTTCGTACGATACTGCCATGCTGAAAGCCTTATCTAGCGTCAGCTCTTTCTCTGAGAGTAACCTCTTCTGGGTTCCTTCACTCAGGAGTCCACAGACAAATTTGTCCCGTAGGGTATCTGCCAGTCCTGCTCCGAACTGGCAGTGCTTTGATAGCTTGCGTAGTTCCGTAAGGTACTCAGCATTGCTCTCATCTTTATGCTGATTTCTTTTGTGGAATTTAAATCTTTCTGCTATCAGCAGCGGTGTAGGATTTAGGTATTCCTGTAGGATATCAACAATTTCATTAAAACTCTTCGCTTCAGGGATGGATCCCATCCTTGTCGCCAGTGTAACGTCCGTGTGTAATTGAGACACGGACTGCAGAAGTTGGTTATAACAGGTGTTTACTGAATGGAGACAAAACTGGAACTACTATACAAAGCTACTACACAGGCTTATATACAGGGGTGGTCACTACTGGTACTGCAGTATACAGGGGCTGCAGAATATAGTTCCTTCTTCAAGGTACATACACTACAGTCACCTCTTACAAAACCCTAGGATTTAGGCCATCAAGTCACGGGGCTTATTGGCTTTGAGAGCCATTAATTTCTCCAGTACTTGCCAATATTACTTCCTTTCAGGTCCTCCAATATTAATTCCTTTCAGTTTCTCATTCTCGCTAGACTCTTGGCTCTCCACTATTTCCGGGAAGTTTTTTGCATTTTCTTCCATGAAGACAGACACAGAGGGCTCGATTTTGCCAGGCCCAAGGAGGCGGGATTGGAGGCCTGTGAGGTGGTAAAATCGAAAAAATGGCGGGCGGGCCCGATCCCGCTTCCATCCCGCCTCCGAGTAATTTTCTCAAATGCGTGTTTTCTGACATCATTTCCATCCTGCCTCCAAGAGGTGGGATAGGCCCTTAAGACCCTTAACAACCATTTAATTGCCTCTATAATCCCATTTTGAGAGGCCCTTCTGATTTTCCAACTTTTCCCATGTCTTGCACGTCTCCTCTGGAACACGCCAGTGAATCCTGGCGGCCTCACAAGTGGACTGCATACTAACAGCTGCAGCTCCACCATTAAAAAGGAGTTTTCAGTAATCATAATTTGCAGGTGGCAGAACTTTGTTGTCTCAGGTCTGGGGGAACTTTTAGCAGGCATACCCATTGTTCTGGAACTTTGAAGCATGACACCCATCTCCAGTGTGACCTCCTGGGAAACCCCTCTTGCCACCTCGACTGAGCGCTTCCTCAACTGAGGCATATGCCAGAAGCATGGGAACCATTTACTTCCTTTCCTCCTGGACATCAGATTCGGATGAAGACCAGCCGTGGCAGCAGCAGAACCATGAACAACAGCACCACCAACAGCAGCAGCAACAACAGGAGCACCAAGCTGCTGCTCACCCACCTGAAGCTGCACAGGCCAGGAGGCGCCAGCGCGCGACCACATTGCTGCTCGGGATGCAAGGGACGCACTCATATTGGCCAGATTTGCTTAGCCTGCACAATCAAACACTTTTGCCTCGCAGCTTCTTATCAGACCATTGACAATGGCCAAGAACCTGCAGATTCCTATCACTCTGATCACCATACTGACAATTGCAAGTTGCCCTAAGCCCTCAATATGGAAGTCCCATTTGCAAAATGACACATGCCATAGCTGCAACAGTTTGCCATCAGAATTTTTTATGACAATAAGGAACTGATGGCTTTTCAAAATTAAACACAACATTACAGCCAAGTGACTACCCTTGTGACTACTTGTGCATTATCTTCCTCTTACGCATGCTCCTATGTGGTGCTTCCCCTGTGGCTTCAGCAGATGTGGAGGCCCCTTGCTCACTTTCTTGCTGCTCCTGACTCGACACCTTTGGCGGGCGTCCTCTGGGGTTGCGAACCTGTGAGGGCTCAGCAACAGTCTGCTGCTCCTGCGGCTGTGCAGGGGCTGAGATGCCGATCTCAGTTGGGTGGGGACTCTGGTGGGACTCTGACCGAGGGCTTTGCAGTGGCATGGCTGTGTGAGTGCTTGGAGAGGAGCCCCCACTTCCTTGTTGTATGCCACCAACATCCCTCTCATGGGTCAGCCCCACTTCAGAGCTAGTAAGTTGTTGGACAGCATCTTGCTGCTCTGCAGGTAGCCCATGAGGACCTGTTTCTGTACTGGTAGTCCTACTCCAGAGGACTTGCATGAAGGTCTGGTTTGTTTGCTCCATAGCTGACCATCGCTCCTCAAGAGATGTCCGTCTATTCTGAACAATTACCATGTTTTCCATACCCTGGCGACTAAGCTCCTCCGTGGACGTAGCCATCCTCTCCTCTACTGTAGCCATCCTCTACTCTATGGTAGCCAGCCTTACCATGGAGTTAGCCATCCTTTCCAAGGATGTTGCCATCCTTTCCGTGGTGATGCGTTCATGCACCAATGCCACCACAAAGGCTCTGCTCATGTTAGCGATGGACTCCTCCATTCGCTCCACACTTTTAGCGACCCTGGAGACAAAACCTGCCAGAAACTCCTGCACCTATTCCTGGAGTTCCAGCACCAATCTCCTTCTGGATGGACCCGGAGGTACAGGGTCGACATGCAGCGGAGCCAAGCTAGGAGCATCCTCTCCACTGCGACGAGGACTCTCCACTGCTGTCACTGTCTCCACCATCTGCTGATGCTCACTTGTGAGCTGTGATACACCAGGTAACAACTCTACTCTATGTCCCGAAGGTTCCACCGAGGTGTGAGTGTCTGCGCTGGTGCAGGGTGCGCTTAATTCTGCTGACGAAGCACCCTCAGAGGTTGCAGCTTCCTCTGAGGAGTCAGGAAGCTCAGGCTCTTCCTCCTGGACAGTGGGGACGGGGGCTCCCAATGGTCCTGTGGGGGAGTAAAGGAAAGAGTTGGAGATGTGAGGTGAAGGTTGCATGCACATTGAATTGTGCAGATGATCATAAGTCAATCTGTTAGAGCATCAGAATCATTATCAGTCACTCCTGCAATGTCAATGAGAGAGATGCCAAACTATTCTGTCACCAGCTTGCTGTGATGCGCCTGCCTGTCCGTCCCCCACTTGGGAATCCTCCTTGATCCCGGCAATTTCCAGGGCCGCCTCCTCCGAGGTGGTGAGTTGAGCTACTGAGGGTGGCCCTCCTCCTGTCCTCGCACTTTCCCTCTTATTGTGGGACCTCTTTTCCTGCAATAAGGAACACAAGTTGAGTTTGAGTGAGAAAGAAGGAGTGAGTGTAGAGAACCCATAGCATAGATGCTTAGAAGGAGACAACGGGCCCTCCCTGTGAATTGTAAGTTTTTGTCATTGCATCACAGTGATAGGGAGTGTGAGGGCTGCATGGTCGAATAGTTAAGTGAATGTGACCATAGAGAGAGAGGGAATGGGTAAGGGTGCAGGGACGTCAGTGTCAAGTGGGATGTGGAGGAAGAGTGCTGGTGAGGAGAGGTGATGGGGATGAGATTGAGGGTGAAGGGAAAGTCATACTCATTTTCCATGCGCGGAGAAGGTCATGAAACCTCTTCCTGCACTGCAGCCAGATTCTGCGGCACATAGAGATGACATTGGCTTCCTGGGCCACCTGCAGCTACACAGCTTTAGTCTGTTGTGGTGGCTTTTTTCTCCCTGAGGAAGTGAAGAGCACCTCCTTATTAGATCTTACTCCCTGAACCAGAGCTTGGAGGGAGGGCTCATCAAAGCGAGGTGCACACTTTTGCTTGCTGGTGGACATGGTCGGTAATGAAGTCCTTCATACAATGTCCAAAGTTTTTGCAGTCTCCATAAGAAGCAATGCTGCTTGCAGGCCTTAAATCCAGCAGCACTGATGACATCATCGGAGGCGACTTTCAGGATGGAAAGACTAGTTGGGTCAGGGGTTCCCACACGCTGGAAATCAGGTGCCCAGTTACGGGAAAATCACACTTTTTTCCCACTTCACATCAGAGTCGGGGTCCTGACACGAAAACCACCTGACACGCCCCAACCTGACCCCCAATGGCAAAATCGAGCCCAGAGGCCGCGATGTTTCAGTTCGAGGCAGCTTGGGTGCTGGACAGCAGCCTTCTGGGTTCCAGTCCTGCCCCCAACGACATCAGACGCACAAACATGATTTTGCGTCAATTAGCCTTTTTAAGCCTGCCCTGTGGGCTTGCTGGCCAATTATGAGGAAGCCGGTGTCAGATGATGTCAGTTGATGACATGTCATCTGCCGGTTTTCTTAAAGAGGCCATGCACATTTTTTTTGACAGCTGATTTCTCAGTGTGGCAGCATTGAGGTGCTGCACCCACTGACAATCACTGTACAAAGGTAAGCTCTTGTACCCAGGCTCTCCAATGACTCTGTCCTTTGGCTAGATCAGATGGCAGCTGCAGGTGAGGTTACAGAAGCGATCTGTCACTGGTGAGGGTGTTTCTCCCAATATGGTGGGACCACACATACAAATCAAAACTTGTCACCTACAGAAAAGTGTAAATGCATTAAAAGTGATTTTCCCAACATTATCTTACCTCTGAAACTCACCAGTGCACCATTGGATCCTTCACACCACTTCTGCAGCTGTCATCAATGCAGAAACATTACAGTAGACCCACAGCATGCCACACTTACCTGGTATGGTGTCCAGACATCGGGAAATCTGCAGTAGAACTGTCAAAGTTTCAAAAAGTCTCTTAACTGCCTGTTAACAACCTGTTAACAAGCAGTTAATTGGCTATAATCCTCTTCCTGCCGCTAGGTACCGGGTCCATGCACAAATTGGGGACCCGACACTTGGGAAGATTGATTGGAGGTGGGTTGGCAGCGGGTTTCCAACCCACTGTCAATCTTTGTGATTTTGCCGGATGTCTCACCTCCAAACCTGCCCCCTGAGTGCTGGCAAAATTCCAGCCAAAGTATTTGTTTAATTTCTCGGCCATTTCCTTATTCCCCATTATAATTTCTCCTGTCTCAACCTGTAAGGGACCGACATTTACTTTCGCTAATCTTTTCCTTTTTACATACCTATAGAAGCTTTTACAGTCTGTTTTTGTGTCTCTCGCTAGTTTACTCTCATATTCTATTTTCCCTTTCCTTATCATTTCCTGGAATTTGCTGAATTCTAAAATCCTCCCAATCCTCAGGCTTACTACTCTTTTTGGCAACATTATAAGCCTCTTCCTTTGATCTAATACTATCTTTAACTTCTCTTGTTAGCCATGGTTAGACCACTTTTCCTGTGGGGTTTTTGTGCCTTAAAGGAATGTATATTTGTTGTAAATTATGTGTTAATTCTTTAAATGCTTGCCATTGCTTGTCCACTGTCATGCCCTTTAATGTAGTTTCCCAATCTACCTTATACCTATGTAGTTTGCTTTGTTTAGATTTAAGACCCTAGTTTTGGATTTAACTAAATCACTTTCAAACTCAATGTAAAATTCTATCGTATTATGCTCACTCTTCCCTAAAGGCCCATTTACAACAAGATTATTAATTAACCCTTTCTCATTGCACAATACTAGATCTGAAATAGCCTGTTCCCTGGTTGGTTCCTCAACATACTGATCTGGAGAACTATCTTGTATACATTCCATGAATTTGTCCTCCACACTATTACTGCAAATTTGGTTTGCCCAGTCTAAACGTAGATTAAAGTCCTCCATGATTATTGTATTACCGTTGTTGCATGCACCACTAATTTCCTGATTTATACTCTACCCTATATTACAACTATTGTTTGGGGGCCTATAAACAACTCCCACCAATGTTTTCTGCCCCTTGCTGTTTCTTAGCTCCACCCAAACTGAGCCTACGGAAGTGGTGGAAGCGAAGACACTCAGGGTTGGATTTTCAGTGTGCCGTGAGGCGGGCTTTTAGGCATGCGGGGGGGCAAAAATCCCGAATTCGGGGATCCCAACACCACCCCGCCCAAAACCCGCATCCATGTAAGTACCCGCCCTGCACTGGGACCCGCCGACCCGAGGCGGGAAGGGATTAGTGCCAATTAACTGCCTGTTAACAGGGGTCGAGATGTCAGTATTCAGGTGAGTGATGAGTGCATGAGTGCGAAGGTAAGTGTGTTTGGTGTGTCTAAAGTGTGTAAAGAAGTTTAAATTACCTGTACTTACCTCTACAGCCTTCCTTCCTCTAGGCTTCGGGAGTCCATCATTCAGCCGGCACTGAAAGCAGAATGGCCGCCAGCTGTCAAAAGTGACAGCCTTCAGCTTTCAGTGCCGGCATGATTTCTAACTGAGTCTGCGTAGAAGGACTCAGGTTGGAAGTAAGACTGTCAGTGTTTGACAGCTTCAAACAGCAGTGAAACACTGATATTTCATCTGTTAGCACATCTTGACAGATGAAATTTCAGTCTGTGATGTCACCTGTTGCCGGGTGGGCAGGATTTTCATTCAGGAGTCGGGTTGGAGGCGGGACTACAACTTTCGGGGTTGTAGTCCCACCTCCATCGAGATGCAGCCAATCCACGTGATTTTAACTTGATTGACCTTGTTGAGCCCGCCCAGTGGGCTCAGCAGGCCAATTAAGGGCCAGCCAGCAACAGGTGACATCACAGATTGAAATTTCATCTGTCAAGAGGTTTTGACAGATGAAATATTAGTGTTTGAAAGCTGTTTGAAGCTGTTATCACTGACAGCCTTACTTCTAACCTGGGCCCTTCTCCACAGACTCAGTTAGAAATCTCTCCTGCGCAGAAAGCTGAAGGCTGTCACTTTTGACAGTTCGCAGCCATTCTGATTTCTATGCCGGTGAGGTGAGGGACTCCCGGGACCTAAAGGAAGGAAGGCTGAAAAGGTAAGAAAAGGTCATTTAAACTTCTTTAATCACTTTAGACACACCAAACATACTTACCTTTGCACTCATGCACACATCACTCACCTGAACACCGATATCTCGACCCCTCCAAGTCTTTCAACCTGACAGCCTGCCTCCTCTAACTTGGTGTGGTTTGGAGCCATTGGGAATCCCACACTTCAACCTTAAAAATAGGGATTAGGCTAAAAACTGCCTGTTAACTACCTGTTAACAGGCAGTTAATTGGCACTAACCCCTTCCCGCCTCGGGTAGGCGGGTCCCAGTGCGGGGCAGGTACCCACCTCCTTTGAAACTGGCATGGAGGCGGGTTTGGGTACGGGATGGGGTCGGGACCCCTGATTTCAGGATTTTAACCCGCCACACGCCTCCAATCCCGACTCCACGGCCCAATGGAAATCCTGCCCTATGACTCTACTTGATTTTTGGAGCTAAGATCCACTCTCTCTACTGTCTTTAACCCATCATTTATTATCAGGGCTACCCCTCCTTCTTTTCCATTTTGCCTATCTCTTCTAAAAGTTAAATATCCTGGAATATTTAGTTCCCAACCTGGGCCACATTGCAACCATATCTTGGTAATGGCTATTAGATCACACCTATTAATTTCTATCTGCGCTATTAATTCATCTATTTTGTTGTGAATGCTTCGTGCATTCAAATATAGTGCCGTTAGCTTTGATTTATTTCTATTTTTCCCTGATGTCACCTTAGTCACTGATGCCTTACTACCTTTGTTACTCTCTCTGTCCCTTCCTGACCCACTCTGCTTATTTTTACCCAAAACTCTACTCTACTCTAGAGCCTTGACATTTCTCTTGCTGCTTTTTAATTTACTCTTTCCTGAATCCTCCCACCCCACCTTCATTAGTTTAAAGCCCTGTCTACTGCCCTAGTTATTCGGTTTGCAAGGACACAGGTCCCAGCCTGGTTTAAGTGGAGCCCGCCCCAGTGGAACAGCTCCCTCTTTCCCCAGTACTGGTGCCAATGCCCCATGAACTTAAACCCCTTCCTCCCACACCACTCTTTGAGCCACACATTTAAACATCTAATCTGTTTGTCCCTATGTCAATTTGCACGTGGCTCAGTTAACAATCCAGAGATTTATTACCTTTGAGGTTTTGCTTTTTAATTTGGAACTTAGCTCCTCAAACTCCCTCAGCAGAACCTCATTCCTAGTTCTACCTATGTTGTTGGTTCCTACGTGGACCACGACAACTGGATCCTCTCCCTGCCACTCCAAGTTCTCCTCCAGCCGCGAGGAGATGACTTTAACCCTGGCACCGGGCAGGCAACACAACCTTCGGAACTCTCAGACGCAGCTGCAGAGAACAGTATCTATCCCCCTGACTATACTGTCCCCCAACACAACTACATTCCCTTTCACTCCCCCAACTTGAATGGCCTCCTGCGCCATGGTGCTATGGTCAGCTTGCTCATCCATCCTGCAGGCTTTTCCCTCATCCACACAGGCAGCAAGAACCTCATACCTGTTGGACATTCAGAGTTATAAGGTCAGTGTATAATTTACTGCAAAAGTTCATCCCCTTTTATTGAAAGAGTTTATTGTTTTTTAGTGAGAGAGTTTATCATATTTTCCCATCAGGGTTTATCACTTTTAAATTCAATAAATTATTACAATCTCTTTCAATAAGCAGTCTCAGAAATATTTTATTGAGAAATTAGCAATGTTATTGTTTAACTTGTACATATGTGACCAATTGCAACCACCCTTACACTTATCAGCCCAGATTTTCTGGGTGTGCCACCAGCATATATAGGACAGTCTTGTGCATGCTGCCCTCAATTTTCCGATGTGCACTGAAAGCAGTTAAGGTAATGTATCCCCAAAATTCACTCCATTTTATTTGAAACAGATCTAAAGTTAGCATATTGAATTCCAAATTCTTCCATGAATTTGTTCCCAGTTTAATTAAGATACCTTAGCTGTGCAGTATTCTTCAAGTCCCTTCCTCGACTTCTCTGTCTCCAATTCTGGGGATAGGCTATCGAGAAACATCCACTATAAGCCCACTGACTCCCACAGCTACCTGGACTACACTTCCTTCCACCCGCTTCCTGTAAGGACTCAATTCAATTTTCCCAGTTTCTCCATCTCCGTCGTATCTGTTCTGACGATGCCACCTTACATAATAGTGCTTTTGATATGTCTTCCTTTTTCCTCAACCGAGGATTCCCCTCTACCATGGTTGACATTGCCCTCGACCGTGTCCGTTCCATTTCCCGCACTTCTGCTCTTACGCCTTCCCTTCCCTCCCACAGCCATGATAGGGTTCCCCTTGTGCTCATCTTTCACCCCAACAGCCTCCACATTCAACTGATCATCCTCTGCCATTTCCGCCACCTCCAGCGTGATCCCACCACCAAACACATCTTCCCCTCCCCTTTCAGCATTCCGAAGAGACCGCTCCCTCCGCAACACCCTGGTCCATTCCTCAATCATCCCCAACAGACCCTCCCCTCCCGACGGTACTTTCCCATGCAAGTGCAGGAGACGCAACACCTGCTCTTTTATCTCCTCCCTTCCCACTGTCCAGGGCCCCAAACACTCCTTCCAGGTGAAACAGCGATTTACTTGTACTTCTTGCAAGTTAGTATACTGTATTCACTGCTCACGGTGTGGTCTCATCTACATTGGGGAGACAAAATGCCGATTGGGTGATCGCTTTGCAGAACACCTCTCTTCAGTCCATAAGGGTGACCCCGAGCTTTCGGTTGCCTGTCATTTTAATTCTCCACTCCACTCCCACTCTGACCTCTCTGTCCCCAATGGTGTTGGGGAAATTGATGGAATTGAAGGCCGATAAATCCCCAGGGCCTGATAATCTACATCCTAGGGTACTTAAGGAAGTGGCCCTAGAAATAATAGATGCATTGCTGGTCATCTTCCAACATTCAATAGAATCTGGAACAGTACCCATGGATTGCAGGGTAGCTAAAGTTACCACACTATTCAAAAAAGGTGGTAGAGAGAAAACGGGGAATTAGAGACCGGTAAGCCTGACATCGGTAGTGGGGAAAATGCTAGAGTCTATTATAAAAGATGTAATAGCAGAGCACTTGGAAAACAGTGACAGGATCGGACAAAGTCAACATGGATTTACGAAAGGTAAATCATGCTTGACTAATCTACTGGAATTTTTTGAGGATGTAACTGGTAAAATAGATGAGGGAGAACCAGTGGATGTGGTGTATTTGGACTTTCAGAAGGCTTTCGAAAAGGTCCTGCATAAGAGATTAGCGTGCAATGTTAAGGCACATGGGTTTGGGGGCAAGGTATTGACTTGGATAGAGAACTGGTTGGCAGACAGAAAGCAAAGAGTTGGAATGAATGGTTTTTTTTCTGAATGGCAGGCAGTGACTAGTGGGGTACTGCAGGGATCAGTCCTTGGACCCCAGCTATTCACAATATATATTAATGATCTAGACAAGGGAACTAGATGTAATATCTCCAACTTGCAGACGACACAAAGCTGGGTGGGCGTCTGTGCTGTGAGGAGAATGCCGAGAAACTCCAGTATGATTTGTACAGGTTGGGTGATTGGGCAGAAGCATGGCAGATGCAATATAACATGGATAAATGTGAGGTTATCCACTTTGGTGGCAAAAACAGGAAGGCAGATTATTATCTGAATGGCAATAGATTGGGAAAAGGGGAAGTGCAACGAGACCTGGGTGTCCTTGTGCACCAGTCGCTGAAGCTAAGCATGCAGGTGCAGCAGGCTGTAAGGGGTTTTCGATCGACGAGGTCTCTCTCTCTCTCTCTAGAGGCCTCTCTCTCTTGCACAGTAATTCACCGAGTGGTTCGACCCACTCACCCCTTAGGTTCTATACACTGGACTTTGAGGCAGGAACTACAATGCAGAGAATACTCTATAGACCAAGTTTAATGAAACAAAATGAAATTTTATTGCACAAAGGAAAAGTCGAATGTAAGCCAATAAGGTACATGGGAGGGAAAAACAAATCATAGTACAATACGAACCAACATACCTACAGGCATATTATGCTTTACAAGGTTCATCATGAAATAGGGAAGCACACGGAACATTGAGGGACAACACCTCATTGTTAATTATCCCCTAAATGCCCACCCCCTAAACCTAGCTAGATTAGATTATGAGGGGCCAGAAACATGCTCACCAATCCCAGTTAGAAACATAGATGTTTTCAAGTCTGCGTTTTGTTCCTCTAAGGCGTTCTCTCTCCACGTGGTCGTTGGGCTGTAGGAGCAGCGGGCTGCCCAGGCTAATGGCGTCTCGGCCACCTTAATTCAGCAGGACTCGCCATCCATCGTTTCACCCACCGGCTGTCTTCTCGGTGCTCCTGCATACAACGATGGTGGTCACAGTCTCGATTTCTCCGTGCTCCTGCACACGAGGCTGGTGGCTACCCATTTTTCGTTTTCATCCTCTTCGCCAACTGTCTTCTTGTCTCGTCAATGGCCCAGGGTTTTGTCGATGATCTCCCGATAACTACCCCGGGTCTCGTCTTCTTCTTCTGAGTCCGAAAAGGCCTTCTTCGGACCCCCGAGCAATCTCTCGAAATGACTGGCTCTTCACAAAACGACCAAGCTAAAAGCTGCCCAAAAAGATCTCGATGGCTACCCCGGGACTCCAGTTATACTTTTCCATGGAGGCCCTTATCTCCCGTCAAATCAAGGTTAGTCTTTGTTTAACTTTTGGCGGGCTTGTAGCACAGCGGGGTAGTCTTTGTTTTTAAAGTATCTTCGGGATGGCCGGTAACTGCCATCTCTGATCTGGAATGACCTTGTATTGTCTTTAATGTCCCTCTTCGAACTTGAATCTGTTCCCCTTTGTCTGGGTAAACATTTAGATGGCCTTTATCGACAGGCCGATCTGATCGGATCTGCATCCAATCTATATGTATGGGGCTCTGTCTGGTTTCGTTTTCCCTGAAACTGCCTTCCAGAACCTACTGTGGGCTGAATCCACAAAAGCTGTCTGGGGACTGCAGGAACCATTTTAAAGTGTCACAAAAGCTGGTCACGGGGTCTGGTGGCCATTTTGTATGTCTCTTTTTCTGGGCTTCTTTTAAAACAGTCTTTAAAAATTAAGGCCTTTTCTGCCAATAGACCCTTATAGGACAATGTTCAATTTTGCAAATTCTACAGTCCCCCATGATGATACTATAACTTGCTTGAAGTATCATAATTCTGGGTGAGCAAAATGTTCTGACTCTCCATAATCAAACCATCCCCTGTATTTACCTATCTATGACCCCACGACACATGCATTTCCCATTTCAGAAAAACCACAGTGTACATTAAGCATCTATAGATGGCAATACATTGGAATTAAAATCTGACACACATATTTCCAGGAGTGGAGGGGGGCCTAATACCCCTACACCACCTGGTTCATACATATTATTTTTATTAATAACAACACACATAATAAACTTCAATAAAATAATAAATAAAGAAAATACACACAAAATCACACATGAATACAATCAAAAAGAGACGAGTGAGGGAAACTTTAACTCTATACATAGCAGCAAAAATTCAAACGGGTGTCTCCTCATCTACCCGCACATAATGCTCCCTCCACTCTCCTCTGTTCTCATACTTCTGGAATCATTTGTCCCTCTTACAATGTACAAAAAGTAAATAAATCACAATAAAAATCTGACATACTACGAGGATGTGGGAGGCTATCCTAATCCAAGAAGGGACTTCTATATTAGTGAACAGGTCCCACCACTGTGGGGTCACTATATCCAATATGTCTGCCCCTATTTCTAATGTCTTCTGCTCCAGCGTGTAAAAATGTTTCTGTGAAACGGCAACGGCTTTTAGTATCTTGGTGAGGTTTTCAGGGAGAGGGGGAATGACATAGCCAAAATGTGCAAAGAATCGTTGCAGATCGGTGACATTTTCCTTGACAGTGAGGTGAACAGTGGAAGGTTCAGGAATAGGGACAATTCGCTCTTGGGCCACTTGAACTTCTGCCTTGGGTTTGAAGCAGAAACTGCTGCCACTGACCGGACACCAGCCATGCTGTCCATGTTGGTAGTGGAGTGCTGCAGTGGTGACACAGTATGTCCCACCTCCTATATATGCCACCTGCGGGTCACCAGGGGTGGCTCTGCTGCACAGAATGGGAGGAAAAAGAGTGGTAGAGCTATAGTAATAGGGGATTCAATTGTAAGGGGAATAGATAGGCATTTCTGCGGCCGCAAACGAGACTCCAGGATGGTGTGTTGCCTCCCTGGTGCAAGGGTCAAGGATGTCTCCGAGCAGCTGTAGAACATCTTGGAAGGGGAGGGTGAACAGCCAGTTGTCGTGGTGCATATAGGCACCAACGATGTAGGTAAAAAGCAGGATGAGGTCCTAAAAGCGGAATATAGGGAGTTAGGAGGTAAATTAAAAAACAGGACCTCAAAGGTAGTAATCTCAGGATAGCTACCAGTGCCACGTGCTAGTCAGAGTAGAAATAGAAGGATACTTCAGATGAATACGTGGCTAGAGGAATGGTGCCAGGGGGAGGGATTCAAGTTCCTGGGATATTGGAACCGGTTCTGGGGGAGGTGGGACCAGTTCAAACCGGACAGTCTGCACCTGGGCAGGGCTGGAACTGATGTCCTAGGGGGTTTGTTTGCTAGTGCTGTGGGGGAGGGTTTAAACTAAAATGGAAGGGGGTTGGGAACCTGAGCAGGGAGACAGAGGAAAGGGAAACAAGGATAAAAGCAAAAGATAGGAAGGAGAAAAAGAAAAGTGGCAGTCAGAGAAATCAACGGTTTAAGTCAAACGTGGCCACAGTAAATAATAATTCTAATAGGTCTAAGAACATTAAAAAAACAAGCCTGAAGGCTTTGTGTCTTAATGCGAGGAGCATTTGTAATAAGGTGGATGAATTGGCTGTGCAAATAGACGTAAACGAATATGATTTGGTTGGGATTACGGAAAAGTGGCTCAAGGATGGCCAAGACTGGGAACTCAACATCCAGGGGTATTCGATATTCAGGAAAGATAGGCAAAAAGGAAAGGGAGGTGGGGTAGCATTACTGGTTAAAGAAGGGATTAATACAATTGTAATGAAGGATATTAGCTCTGATGATGTGGAATCTGTATGGGTAGAATTGAGAAATACTAAGGGGAAAAAAACATTAGTGGGAGTGGTATACAGACCTCCAAACAGTAAAGCGGAGGTTGGGGATGGCATTAAAAGGGAAATTAAAGAAGCGTGCAATAAGGGCACAGCAGTCATTATGGGTGACTTTAATCTACATATAGATTGGACTAACCAAATGAGTAACAATACTGTGGAGGAGGAATTCCTGGAGTGTTTACGGGATGGTTTCCTGGACCAATATGTCGAGGAACCAACCAGAGATCAGGCCATCTTAGACTGGGTATTATGTAATGAGAAAGGATTAATTAGCAATCTTGTTGTACGAGGCCCCTTGGGTCGGAGCGATCATAATATGCTCGAATTCTTCATTAAATGGAGAATGAAGTAGTTGACTCAGAAACTTGGGTCCTCAATTTAAATAAAGGAAACTACGATGGTCTGAGGAGTGAGTTGGGTAGGATTCATTGGGGAATGGCACTCAAAGGGTTGACGGTGGATAGGCAATGGCAAACATTCAAAGACCGAATGGATGAACTACAGGAAGTGGTTCATCCCAGTTTGGCATAAAAATAAAACAAAAAAGGTGACTCAACCGTGGCTAACAAGGGAAATTAGGGATAGCATAACATCCAAGGAGAGGACATACAAATTGGCCAGAAAAAGCAATAATCCTGAGGATTGGGAGCAGTTCAGGATTCAACAAAGGAGGACAAAGGGATTAATTAAGAAAGGGAAAATAGAATATGAGAGTAAGCTTTCAGGGAACATAACAACTGACTGTAAAAGCTTTTATAGCTATGTGAAGAGAAAAAGATTGGTGAAGTCAAACGTAGGTCCCTTGCAGTCAGAATCGGGGGAATTTATAATGGGGAACAAAGAAATGGCAGACCAACTAAATACATATTTTGGTTCTGTCTTCACAAAGGAGGACACAAATAACCTCCCAGAAATACCGGGGAACATAGGGTCTGATGAAAGGGTGGAACTGAAAGAAATCAGTATTTCTAGGGAAATGGTGTTGGGTAAATTGATGGGACTGAAGGCCGATAAATCCCCAGGGCCTGATAATCTACATCCCAGGGTACTTAAGGAAGTGGCCCTAGAAATAGTAGATGCATTGCTGGTCATCTTCCAGAACTCAATAGACTCTGGAACAGTACCCATGGATTGGAGGGTAGCTAATGTTACCCCACTATTAAAAAAAGGTGGCCGAGGAAAAGCCTGACACCGGTAGTGGGGAAAATGCTAGAGTCCATTATAAAAGATGTAATAGCAGAGCACTTGGAAAGCAGTGACAGGATCGGACAAAGTCAACATGGATTTACAAAAGGTAAATCATGCTTGACTAATCCACTGGAATTTTTTGAGGATGTAACTGGTAAAATAGATAAGGGAGAACCAGTGGATGTGGTGTATTTGGACTTTCAGAAGGCTTTCAATAAGGTCCCGCATAAGAGATTAGCGTGCAAAATTAAGGCACATGGGATTGGGGGCAAGGTATTGACTTGGATAGAGAACTGGTTGGCGGACAGAAAGCAAAGATTTGGAATAAACGGGTCATTTTCCGAGTGGCAGGCAGTGACTAGTGGGGTACCGCAAGGATCGTTCCTAGGACCCAAGCTGTTCACAATATATATTAATGATCTGGACGAGGGAATTGGATGTAATATCTCCAAATTTGCAGATGACACAAAGCTGGGTGGGAGGGTATGCTGTGAGGAGGATGTCATGAAACTCCAGTACGATTTGGACAGGTTAGGTGATTGGGCAGAAACATGGCAAATGCACTATAATGTGGATAAATGTGAGGTTATCCACTTTGGTGGCAAAAACAGGAAGGCAGATTATTATTTGAATGGCAATAGATTGGGAGAAGGGGAAGTGCAAAGAGACTTGGGTGTTCTTGTGCACCAGTCGCTGAAGGTAAGCATGCAGGTGCAGCAGGCGGTTAAGAAGGCAAATGGTATGTTGGCCTTCGTAGCAAGAGGGTTCGAGTACAGGAACAAGGATGTCTTGCTAGCATTGTACAGGGCCTTGGTGAGACCACACCTTGAGTATTGTGTGCAGTTTTGGTCGCCTTATCTGAGGAAGGATGTACTTGCCATGGAAGGAGGGCAACGAAGATTCACCAGGCTGATACCTGGGATGGCAGGAATGACGTATGAGGAGAGATTGTGTCGATTGGGCTTATACTCACTGGAGTTTGGAAACCTATAAAACCAGACTAGATGCTGGAAGGATGTTCCCGATGATCGGGGAGTCCAGAACTGTTGTGTTTGTGTATAATAAGACGCAGACTGCAGGAGAACGGCACAACAGGTGTTTACTCAACGTGGCTCACACTGGAGCTGACCTGTACAGATTACTACTCAGTACTATATACAGGTGTGGTCACTGCCGGTACTGCAGTATACATGAGCTGTAAAAGATAGTTCCCCCCTTAAAGGTATATACATTACAATTCCTCCCCTTTTAGATTATACCATAACACTCATTTAACAATTAAACATCAAACTAATTACAATTAACACTT
This sequence comes from Somniosus microcephalus, assembly GCF_052327205.1. Classification (NCBI taxonomy): domain Eukaryota; kingdom Metazoa; phylum Chordata; class Chondrichthyes; order Squaliformes; family Somniosidae; genus Somniosus; species Somniosus microcephalus. The sequence continues at coordinate 75,786,457 of NC_140988.1, read as the reverse complement.
TTAACATGCAATATTAGCTGAAAATAGTCTATTTATATATTCAGTCTTTGGGGAGGCTTCCTGATCCTTTCTGGATAGTGCCTTTCCTGAGTGTCTTGCTCTTGGTGCGGAGGTGATTCTGGCCCCCTGTCGTCGGTTGGTTCATCAGCTTCCGATGCTACTGTTTCTGGGGTAGATGCGACCTGTACGTCGGGTTCATCACCAGGTACGTATGGGCGAGGCATGGGGTTGACTTGTTCCTGTGACTCTAGGATCTGGTCAGCATGGCGTCTCACGATGCTCTCCCTAACGTCCACTGTGTATATTAGTGGGCCCTGCCGTGTGCATATCGTTCCTGGCTGCCATTTTTCTGTTCGGTAGTCGCGGGCCAAAACTGGTTGCCCTACATTGAAGCTCCTTGTTGGCTTCTCATGGATGTGCTGGAATTGCTTACTCTCAACATCTCTTCGTACGTTGGGTCTGAGCAAATCCAGGCGAGATCTTAACCTTTGGTTAAAGAACATCATGGCTGGGGCCTGGTTGGTGACTGCATGTGTCGCATTCCGGTAGGCGAACAAGAAATTGTCCACCTTGTGCTGCAGTGGAATGTTGTCATTGTACATAGCCTTTATTGCCTTCTTAAAGGTTTGTACGAACCTCTCAGCCAATCCATTTGTGGCTGGATGATACGGGGCGGATGTGTAATGCCTTACCCCATTCTTTTTCAAGAACCTCCGGAACTCTTCGGACACAAACTGTGGTCCGTTGTCGGAGCAAATCTGTTCTGGCAAGCCATTCCAGGCAAAAATGGTCCGTAGGACTGCAATAGTTTTCTCCGTGGTGGTGGAGGACATTTTGATGACCTCAGGCCATTTCGAGTGCGCATCCACGGCTATTAAAAACATTGAGTCCATGAATGGACCAGCAAAATCAATATGCACCCATTGCCATGGAGATGAGAGCCACTCCCATGGGTGTAGAGGGGCCTGTGGTGGTGCATTTTGGACTTCCTGGCATCCTGAGCAGCTCTTGGTCAGGTCCTCGATTTGTTTATCGATTCCCGGCCACCACACATAAGACCTGGCTAGGCTTTTCATTTTTACCCCTCCCAGATGACCCTCATGAAGCTCATTGAGCACTCTATCCCTTAACTTGGGTGGAATTACCACTCGGGATCCACACATCAAGGTTCCCCGGCGCACTGACAGCTGTTCTCTCCTTGTCGAGAATGCTGGCAACAGTGAGTCACCATGTGCTGGCCATCCCTTCACCGTCAAATCATATACCCGAGACAGTGTCGGGTCATTTCGGGTTTCCTTTTCGATACAAGCGTTAGTTACCGGTAGTTATTCAACTATAGTCGAATGGAATATTTTGACAGGATCCACTGCTGGTGCTTCCTCCGCAGTAGGCAGTGGCAGGCGTGATAGCCCATCAGCATTTCCATGCTGTTTCGTGCCCTTATATTCAATCTCATAGTGGTGTGCCCCTAGAAAAAGTGACCATCTTTGTAGTCGTTGCGCAGTCATCACCGGAACGCCCTTCTTTGGATTAAAAATGGAGACAAGAGGCTGGTGATCAGTCAGCAAGGTGAATTTCTGCCCGCGCAGATAGTGATTGAACTTATTCACTCCCCACACTAGGCTGAGGGCCTCCCTGTCAATCTGGGAGTAGTTACGCTCGGCTGAGGTTTGTGATCGTGACGCAAAAGCTATTGGCCTCTCTGAGCCGTCCGAGAATTTGTGCGACAGCACCGCTCCAATGCCGTAGGGTGACGCATCACATTCCAACCGAATTGGTAATGCCGGGTTGTAATGGGCCAATACCTCTTTCGATGTGATTAGTGTTTTGCTCTTCTGGAAAGCTCGCGCTACTTCCATGGCACCCCAGTTTGCAGTAGGGTGTTCAGTGGGTGTAGTATTGTAGACAAATTTGGCAAGAACTTATGGTAGTAGTTTACCAGCCCGAGGGACGACTTCAGTTGTGACACATTTTCCGGTGCTGGAGCCTTGACTACTGCCTCAATCTTCTCTGGGGACTTATGTAACCCCTCTTTATCGATAACGTGGCCACAATACGAGATCTGTTTTCTAAAAAACTCGCATTTGGGGCGGTTAGCTTGGAGCCCATATTCCTGCAATCTAGCGAGCACCTGCTCCAGGTTGGCAAGGTGATCACTGTCATTTTTGCCCGTGACCAGGATGTCGTCCAAATAACACTGGGTCCCTGGGATCCCTTGCAGGACTTGTTCCATTGCCCTCTGCCAAATAGCCGGAGCTGATGCTACCCCGAATACCAGCCGGTTGTATTGGTAGAGACCTTTATGGGTGTTGATTGTGAGATTTTTTGTTGATGCTTCTTCTACCTCCATTTGCAGATACGCCTGGGCCAGATCAATCTTAGTGAAGCATTTCCCTCCAGATAGCGAGGCGAAAATATCTTCAATCTGCGGAAGTGGATATTGTACGGTGTGACGGACCGGGTTCTCTGTTACCTTAAAGGCCCCACAGACACGAACCTTCCTTGGTTCCCCAGGCGTGCTGCTCAACGACTTTTTCATCACAGGGATGATGGATGTAGCCCACTCGCTCCAGTCTACCTTGGACAGTACACCTGAACGTTCCAGACTCTCCAGCTCTGCTTCGACGGCTGGGCGGATCGATAAGGTACCGGTCTGGCCTTAAATAATTTTGGGCTTGCGTTTTCTTCAATTTTAATCATCGCTGTCATGCCTTTTAGTGTTCCGAGTCCTTGCTGGAACAGTTCTTTTGCGTCAGTTAGGGTCTTTGACAGTCGTCCAGGTGTGACGTCGTCATCCTTTTTGTCAGCCACAGTCAGTGCCTGTATGGAATGCCAATCCAGTTGTATTTTCCGGACCCATTCACGTCCCAGTCATGGTGGTCCTCCATCTTGCAATACATACAGGTCTAGTTTTGGTGTTTCCTTACCGTTATATATAACGGTCACCCTTATTTTTCCTTTGAGGTAGACTTTTTGCCCCGTGTATGTCTTCAAAATAATTTTTGTGTCTCTCAAGGGTATGTGTGAGAATAGCCGCTCATAGTCCCGTCGGTTTATGACTGTTAGGGCTGATCCTGTGTCCAATTCCATCTTTACCTGGACTCCTGCTCTCTTGAGAGTGACTCAAATGGTTCGGTGAGCCTCCGTTGTGATCACATTATGTAGTTTCAGACAACTCAGTTCCCTGCTTTCGGAGTCGTTATCACTCTTTTGTTCGTCTGAACTATTCTCCGTCACCTTATGTGCCTTCTTGTACTTTTCTTTGGTAGGTTTCTTATTGCTGGTTTTCTTTCCCGACCTGCAGGCTCGTGCTATGTGTCCTACTTTTCCACACTGTCTGTGTTGTGTATGTACCTTTAAGGGAATAACTGGTATCAGACTGCAGTACCGGCAGTGACCACCCCTGTATAAAAGGCCCTAGCAGGCTTCTGTAGTTTCAGTTTCCAGGTTGTCTCCATTCAGTAAAGACTTGTTATAATCAACTCCTGCAGTCCATGTCTCAATTATACACGGACATAATACTGGCGACGAATAAGAAACGAACTTACCTGCAACTCAGCAGCACCTCAGACAGCGTTATTGAAGGTCGAAGCCAGAAGAAAGAAAAAAAAAATAATCCAAAGAAACTCGAGAAACGGGCGTCGACCGTGGGCAACCGCCCTCCAAATCATCGAATTGAAAAGTGCAGGAGAGACTGTCGAGAACCAGGCTTGGTTCTCCAGTCTGTGGTTTCCCAGCTAATTGGGCTGGTGGCAGGTAGCGCACTGATACTTCCTGGGCTGCGGCGGGCTAGAGCTCGATCGGGTGGCCCTGCAACGGGGCCGGGCAGCGAGTCGGGAAGCAAAGAGAGAGAGAGAGGGTGGAGCACACAGGGCACGGCCGGTGCTTCAAAGCCGGGCAGCGTTCGGACCTAAGAAGAGGGAGGGAAGTGTCCCAGAGGGTCCGCTCCACGACGGGAACGGTTCTTCAATTAACGGAGCAAATATTGAAGCGCGATAGAAAAATAAAAATACCGCGGAGAGCAGCGGCAGCGGCGGGAAAGCGCGGGAGGCGCTATCTTAACTCGGCGGGGAAGAAGGAAAAGCGTGGGAGGCACCATTTTGATCCATCGGGGACGAAGGCAAAGCGTGGGAGGCGCCATCTTAGATTTTCAAGATGCCAAAGACTGGCGATATCACTGCCTTCGATAATGCAATAGAAGACTGGACCACGTATGTGGAAAGAGTCGAGGTATATTGCGAGGCAAACGAAATAGATGATGAGAAAAAGGCATCGGTATTGCTAAATTTAATGGGCGCAAGAACGTATGGCCAATTGCGGGACCTGATTACTCCAACCAAACCGAAGGCGAAGAGTTTTAATGAAATTGTTGCTATCCTACAGGAACACCTAAATCCTACACCGCTGCTGATAGCAGAAAGATTTAAATTCCACAGGAGAAATCAGCATAAAAATGAGAGCAATGCTGAGTACCTTACGGAACTACACAAGCGATCAAAGCACTGCCAGTTCGGAGCAGGACTGGCAGATACCTTACGGGACAAATTTGCCTGTGGACTCCTGAGTGAAGGAACCCAGAAGAGGTTACTCTCAGAGAAAGAGCTGACACTAGATAAGGCCTTCAGCGTGGCAGTATCGTACGAAGCAGCAGCAAGGGGAGCTGCAGAAATACAACAAAAGCCACAGGAATACGGCACCCACGAAATGACACGGGGATTTGCAAAATGTTATCGCTGCGGCAGAACAAACCATGACCAGAAGGACTGCTGGTCCAAGGACGAAATATGCAGGCAATGCGGAAAGATGGGACACATTGCACGAGTTTGCAGGTCTGGGAAGAAGACCAACGACAACAAAAAGGCTACTAAGGAACCATGCAGGAAAGTACGAAAGATGACGGACAGTAGTTCCGAAGACCAGATGAGCGATAGTGAATCCGGGAACAAGAGGCTAAGCTGTCTCAAACTTCACAACGTAATCACAAAAGAGGATCACTGAACCATTTGGGTCACCCTCACGATAGCAGGGTCCCAAGTCAAAATGGAATTGGAAACAGGATCAGCTCTAACCATCATGAATCGACGAGACTATGAGCGGCTATTCTCACACATACCCTTGAGAGAGAGATCCATTGTCTTGAGGACGTATGCGGGGCAAAAAGTATACCCCAGAGGAAAAATAAGGGTGCCTGTCGAATACAACGGCAAGAAAATACGGAAATTGTATCTCTACATTCTGCAAGATGGTGGACCACCGTTATTGGGACGTGAATGGATCAGAAAGATAAGTTTAGACTGGCACTCCATTCAGGCACTGACGGTGGCTGGTAAAAAGGATGACGACATCACTCCTGGACGATTGTCAACAATCTTAGCTGACGCCAAAGAGGTATTTCAACAAGAACTGGGCACTCTTAAAGGCGTAACCGCCTCGATAAAAATAGAGGAGCATGCAATTCCCAAGTTTTTCAAAGCAAGACCGATACCATATGCAATTCGCCCAGCCGTCGAGGCAGAGCTGGAGAATCTGGAGAATGCAGGCGTGTTATCTAAGGTAGACTGGAGCGAGTGGGCGACACCATTCGTTCCTGTCATGAAGAAAACGTTAAACAATAAGTCTGAGGAGCCAAGGAAGGTTCACACCTGTGGGGACTTCAAGGTGACAGTGAACCCAGTCCTTCACACAGTACAATATCCTCTTCCAAGGATAGAAGATACCTTCGCCTCACTATCTGGAGGGAAGCGCTTTACAAAAATTGACCTAGCACAATCATATTTGCAGATGGAGGTTGAAGAATCCTCTAGGAAGTATCTCACGATAAACACTCACAAAGGTCTTTACCAGTATAATCGACTGGTATTCGGAGTAGCATCAGCTCCGGCGATATGGCAAAGAGCGATGGAACAAGTCCTACAAGGGATTCCGGGGACTCAGTGTTACTTGGACGACATCCTACTGACAGGTGAAATTGACAGTGAACACCTTGCCAACCTAGAGCAGGTGCTCACTAGACTAAGAGAACATGGGCTACGAGCCAATCGCCCCAAGTGCGAGTTTTTTAAGAAACAGATAACGTATTGTGGCCACGTGATTGATGAAGAGGGGTTGCATAAGTCCCCTGACAAAATTGAAGCAGTAGTTAAGGCTCCAGCACCTGAAAATGTGTCGCAACTGAGGTCATTCCTTGGATTGGCGAATTACTACCATAAGTTTTTGCCGAATTTGTCCAGAGTTGAACAGACTTTAGATTGAAAGACATTCTCTTTCATAAATGTCTTGTCATTGAACTCACAAAGAAATCAATACATGGTGTCAGAAGTGGCTGAAAGAGATGAAGAGAAAAAATCTGAAGTTAAATCAGCTCTCCACAAATTAGCAAGCCAAAAGAGAACATCGTTGCTTACCATTGGAGAATAGCTAACGAAGTGAAAAAATGGAAGGTTTACACCCACCGGCGAAGCTTCAGTTGACAAGTAATGTGGCTGAAAATTGGAGGAGATTCAAACAAAGTGTAGAGTGGTATTTATCAGCAATCTGAGCTGACGAGAAAAGTAATAAAAGGAAATTGTCACTGTTCTTACATGTCGTGGGTGATGAAGCGCTGGAGGTGTATAATAACTTCACATTCGATGTTGATGGAGACAAAATGAAGCTAGATAAAATAATGGAACAGTTTAAGGCCTACTGCATACCTAAACGTAACGTGACGTTTGAGAGGCACAGATTTTTCACATGTGTTCAGAAAACGGGTGAGACTATTGATCAGTATGTGACTGAACTGAGAAAGAGAAGCAAATCGTGTGAATTTGGGGGACTGACAGACTCGCTGATAAAAGACAGACTGGTGTGTGATATTCCGAATAATGGTCTAAGGGAAAGACTGCTAAGAGAGCAAGATCTAGACCTGGGAAAAGCCATAGCACTGTGTAGGGCTACAGAGACTGTGAAGTTGCAGGCAAAGGAGCTGTTCATTGACAATAGCTGCAACGTGGATGCAGTGAGAATGAACGGACATAAACCGTTTAACAAAAAGAGCGCCAATGTGAAAAAAGAGGCGTGGCCAGCGAACGAAAATGAAAGGGACAATCGAAAGACATGTAGTCGATGCGGTACACAGCATCCACCAAAAAAGTGTCCAGCATATGGTAAAACATGCAATAGTTGCAACAAAAACAACCATTATGCCCGTTGCTGCAAGAACCAAGTGCAACAAAGCAAGGTCCATGCAGTAGATGAAAGCGAGATAGAGGAGTTCAATGTAGATGTTGTGTCTGAAAACAAAAAAGAAGAAAGAGACTGGATGTTGACACTAAAAGTGAATGACATACACATTCCATTTAAATTGGATACTGGAGCACAAGTTAATGTGATATCAGAGACTGATTTTAAGAAAATTAGACCCAGACCAAAGATACATGGAATCAAAGTGAAAGTGACAGGATACTCAGGTACTGAAATACCAGTGAAAGGAAGATGCATTGTCAAAGTGACACACAAGGACAGAGAGCACACGTTAGCATTAATCGTGGTGCCAAAGGAGGTGCAAGCCATACTAGGTTTAAAAGCCTGTGAGAGACTGAACCTGGTAAAGAGAGCCCTCGTTGTGGAAAGCGAAGGAGAGACAGTCTATGATGAACTCATGAAAGAGTACAAAGACCTTTTTAAGGGTCTAGGCTGCATTCCAGGAGAACACACGATCAGAGTAGATAAAAGTATGACACCGGTCATACATCCATGCAGAAAAGTTCCATTTGCTCTTCAAAGCAACTGAAGGCAGAGTTGGACAGGATGGAAAGCCTGAACGTGATTCAGAAGATAGATGAGCCAACTGAGTGGGTGAGTTCCCTCGTCGTAGTGGACAAAAAGAATGGAAAGCTCAGAATTTGCCTGGATCCAAGAGATCTAAACAGAGCAATAAAGAGAGAGCACTTCAAGCTTCCTACACGTGAGGAAATCATGGCACAGTTTGCAAATGCAAAATATTTCAGCAAGTTAGATGCATCATCAGGATTTTGGCAGATGAAGCTGGACGAGGCAAGTTCAAGACTGTGCACGTTCAACAGTCCATTTGGCAGATACAGATTCCTAAGGTTACCATTTGGCATTGCCTCAGCTCCTGAAGTGTATCACAAAACAATTCATATGATCTATGAGCACCTGGAGGGAGTTGATACATCAATGTATGACATCATAGTATGGGGAACCACGAGAACTGAGCATGACGAGAGACTGAAAAAAGTGCTGGAAGCAACAAGGAAAACAAGCCTGAAGCTGAATAGAGAGAAATGCCAGCTCGGGGTGACAGAACTGACATTCGTGGGAGATATCCTTAGCAGTGAGGGCATCAGACCAGATCCCAGAAAGGTGTCCGCCATTGAGAACATGCCAAAGCCACAATGCAAAAAGGACGTGCAGAGGTTTAATGGAATGATCAACTACATGGGGAAATTCATATCCAACCTCTCAGAAAAGATGGCGCCACTGAGAAGACTAACCGAAAAGAACATAGAATGGGAATGGAATCATGAGCATGAGAAGTCATGGAGCGATCTAAAGAAACTGCTCACAGAGGAACCAGTTCTGAGGTTTTATGACCCGGCGAGACCCATCAAGATATCATCAGATGCATCACAGAGTGGGCTCGGTGCCGTTCTTCTGCAAAAATATGACTACTGGCAACCTATTGCATATGCATCGCGCTCAATGACAGACGCGGAGACGTGATATGCTCAAATAGAAAAGGAGCTGCTCAGCATCACATACGCCTGTGAAAGATTTCATCAGTTTGTGGCAGGACAAGCAATCAGTGTAGAGACTGACCATAAGCCCTTGATTGCATTGTTCCAAAAGCCACTAAATAGCTGTCCGCTTAGAATACAAAGAATGATGATCAGGCTGCAACGCTAGACACTGAATGTTGCGTACACACCGGGTAAGCTGATGTATACAGCAGACACGTTGTCCAGAGCTGTAGACCCAAGTGAGCCCGCAAACACCACAATGGATGAAAAAGTGAACGCCTACGTGGACATGATCACAAGTGCACTGCCCATAGCAGATGCAAAAATGGAGCTCATAAAGACTGAGACAAACAAAGATGAAACAATGAGACGACTGAGGAAAAGCATCTTGGATGGATGGCCCAACATGAAGCAAGACTGCTCACCTGACATAGCAGAGTACTGGAACTGCAGGGCGGAACTATCAGTGGTCGAAGACATCATCTACAAAGGAAGTAAAATCGTTATCCCAAAGAGTCTGAGAAAAGAGATGCTAAAAAGGATCCATGGAGGACATCTGGGAATCGAAAAGTATAAGAAAAGAGCACGAGAGGTGATGTACTGGCCACGAATCAACCAAGATGTGACAAATGAGGTGTCAAACTGCACAATATGCCTGAAATATCGAGCAAGCAATCTGGTAGAACCACTAAAGCCACACCCAGCACCAGACAGACCTTACCAGAAGGTAGACGCTGACCTAGTCGTATGTCAAGGGAAGGACTATCTTGTAGTCACAGACTATTACTCCCTGTATCCAGAGGTTTGTAGACTGCACACCACCACTGCAGATGCTGTGATAACATGTATGAGAGCCATATTCTCCAGACATGGCGTGGCAAGCGAGGTTTTCACAGACAACGGACCTCAGTTTTACAATGCAAGTTTCCGACACTTTGCCAAAGAGTGGGACTTTGTCCACACAACGTCAAGTCCTCACTTTCCACAGTCCAATGGTCTAGTGGAAAAATTGGTCCAGACAGTGAAAAGACTGATGTACAAGGCAAAAGACAGTGGAACTGACTTCTACCAGAGCATGCTTGTATACCGCACAACGCCGCTCGAGTGTGGTAAGTCACCAGCCCAACTCCTGATGGGACGTCGGCTAAGGTCAAACCTACCCATCCCGGAGAACCTCCTGAAAACAAAAGAGGGGGAGAAAGTGAGGAAGTTCAAAGAACAACAGAAAGAAAAGCAAAAGTACTACTATGACAGGGGAACACAAAACCTACCTGAACTCCACACTGGTGACCAAGTAAGGTTGAAAGACAAAACAAACACATGGACTCAGAAGGGAACTGTCCTGAGTGAAGTTCAACCAAGATCATACACCATTCAGACAGATGAGGGTGCTGTTCTGAGAAGAAATCATCGAGATCTTCTCATGGGACCAGCCACAGCAGGTCAAGAGACTGATACTGTTGAACAACCTGATCACACAGCTGAGAACCTATCATCTGAAGCAACAACTCAGATTCAAGGACAATCAATCAGAAAATCCTCAAGACACGTGAAGCCTCCTGAGAGACTCATTGAGCAAATTTAAGGACTATTGTTATAGAAGGAAGTAATGTTATCTTATTCTTTCTTCAAGTTCTAGTGTATTTACATATTTCATGTGAACACACAAAGCAAGGTTAAAAAACCTTGATCATGATAATGATAATGTAAGTTCATTAAGTGTTACAGTTAAAATGTAGATTAATACAAAGAAAACATGTTGTTAGTTAAAAGTAAAATACTTTTGTTTTAAGAAAGGGAGATGTAATGATATCAGCAAATAGTGATGTTATTTGCCTGTTTGATTATCATGCCTTACCAGCATAATTGCATGTATTGATTGCTTGTGCCTGACCAGCAGAGGGCATGTGGCCGAGACAAGCAAGGCAGTTTAGTTTAGTTTCAGTTTCATTCTAGATGCATCACTAACATGATGTCTCCTTAAATGCTGTATAAAGAGTTGAACAGACTTTAGATTAAAAGACATTCTCTTTCATAAATGTCTCGTCATTGAACTCACAAAGAAATCAATACAACTTTTAGACTGGCTAGCCCGGATCCCCATGAGGACTAGAGGCAGGACCTCCGCCCATTTCTGGGGTGAGTCCATCGTCTTTTTCCTCAGTTTTTCTTTGAGGGTGCAGTTCATGCGTTCCACAATCCCGGATGACTGAGGATTGTGGGCCACGTGCCACTTCCCTTCGATGCCTAAGAGCATGAGGGTGTTCTGCATCACTTGGCCGGTGAAATGGCTCCCTTGGTCAGACTCCACAAATCGCGGTAGTCCCCACCGCGAGAACACTTCCCAGCAGTACCAAGTGCCGTGGCTGTTTTGCATGGGAAGTCTTCTACCCATTTGGTGAACACATCCACCAGGACAAGGCAATACTTATAGCCTCCTTGGGCGGTGGGCAGGGGCCCGATGTAGTCGATCTGTATCGACTGCCATGGTCCCTCTACTCTCCTGATGTGTCCCATGGGCACCTTCCTTTACTGGGGGTCTGGGTTGTTTGCAGCACAAACAAGACAATTAGCACAGAACTCGCGGACATCGTCCCGAAGTCCCGGCCATCATCCCGCCTGTTCTACCCGTTGCCAGGTGACCTCAGGCCCGGGGTGTCCTGCTCCTGGACCCTCATGGGCCAGTTGAAGGAATTCCCTCCGGTGCTGCTGCGGTACAACCCACTGTTCCTCTCGGAACAGCATGCCTTCCATGATGGAAAGGGCTGCTGTACCGTACAGACCTTCTATTTCCTTGCCCTCAGTGATGGCATTGAGGACTGTTTTTAGGGCGGGATCTAGGGTTTGAACGGTCTTGAGGTCTGGGGGCATTGTTACCCCTGTGGCCCCCTGATTCCCATCCCTGCCTCGGATTACTGCCATGGGTTTGTACCCATAGGGATCTCAGAAAGTGCCGGTGCGGGCACCTTCCCTGGCTAGCGTATCCGTTTGCTGGTTACCCTGGTTGCGGGGTTCCGTGGAGGAATGGGCCTTCACGTTGTGGATAAAGACTTCCCCTTCCTCCCCCACTGCGGCCAGGATCTTTTCTAGCAGGGGCTTCACGGTCAAGGGTCGCCCGTCCACAGAGGTATATCCGCGGCGAGACCAGATGGCCAGGTATTCCGTACACGAGTTGGATGTGAATATGCTGTCTGAGCAAATTGTGTATGGGGTGGGGAAGATTTTGGGGTGTGTAACGAAGTACACTACCGCGGACAGTTCAGCCCGCTGGGTACTCATAGTGCTGGGGAGCTTAATCACCAGGGCAATGTCTGCCGCGGGGTCATAAACTCCACGTCGTCGTTGGGCTGTAGGAGCAGCGGGCTGCCCAGGCTAATGGCGTCTCGGCCACCTTAATTCAGCAGGACTCGCCATCCATCGTTTCACCCACCGGCTGTCTTCTCGGTGCTCCTGCATACAACGATGGTGGTCACAGTCTCGATTTCTCCGTGCTCCTGCACACGACGCTGGTGGCTACCCGTTCTGTAAGGTGTTTCATTTTCATCCTCTTCACCAACTGTCTTCTCGTCTCATCAGCGGCCCGGGGTTTTGTCGATGATCTCCCAATAACTACCCCGGGTCTCGTCTTCTTCTTCTGAATCCGAAAAGGCCTTCTTCGGACCCCCGAGCAATCTCTCGAAACGACTGGCTCTTCACAAAACGACCAAGCTAAAAGCTGCCCAAAAAGCTCTCGATGGCTACCCCGGGACTCCAGTTATACTTTTCCATGGAGGCCCTTATCTCCCGCCAAATCAAGGTTAGTCTTTGTTTAACTTTTGGCGGGCTTGTAGCACAGCGGGGTAGTCTTTGTTTTTAAAGTATCTTCGGGATGGCCGGTAACTGACATCTCTGGTCTGGAATGACCTTGTATTGTCTTTAATGTCCCTCTTCGAACTTGACTCTGTTCCCCTTTGTCTGGGTAAACATTTAGATGGCCTTTATCTACAGGCCAATCTGATCAGATCTGCATCCAATCTATATGTATGGGGCTCTGTCTGGTTTCGTTTTCCCTGAAACTGCCTTCCAGAACCTACTGTGGGCTGAATCCACAAAAGCTGTCTGGGGACTGCAGGAACCATTTTAAAGCGTCCCAAAAGCTGGCCACGGGGTCTGGTGGCCATTTTGTGTGTCCCTTTTTCTGGGCTTCTTTTAAAACAGTCTTTAAAAATTAAGGCCTTTTCTGCCAATGGACCCTTATAGGACAATGTTCAATTTCGCGAATTCTACAAGGCGCTAAAGAAGGCAAATGGTATGTTGGCCTTCGTAATGAGAGGGTTTGAGTACAGGAACAAGGATGTCTTGCTGCAGTTGTACAGGGCCTTGGTGAGAGCACATCTTGAGTATTGTGTGCAGTTTTGTTCACCTTATCTGAGGAAGGATGATCATGCCATGCAAGGAGTTCAGCGAAGATTCACCAGGCTGATACCTGGGATGGCAGGAAGGACGTATGAGGTGAGATTGGGACGATTGGGCTTCTACTCGCTGGAGGTTAGAAGAATGAGAGGGGATCTTATTGAAACTTATAAAATTCTGACAGGACTAGACAGACTAGATGCAGGAAGGATGTTCCCGATGGTCAGGGAGTCCAGAACCAGGTGTCATAGTCTAAGGATAAGGGGTAAGCCATTTATGACAGAAATGATGAGGAATTTCTTCACCCAGAGAGTGGTGAACCTGTGGAATTCTCTACCACAGAAGGCAATAGAGGCCAATGCATTAAATATATTCAAGAAGGAGTTGGATATATTTCTTAAGGCTAGAGGGATCAAGGGGTATGGGGAGAAAGCAGGGACCGGGTACTGAATTTGGATGATCAGCCATGATCGCATTGAATGGCGGAGCAGGCTCGAGGGGCCGAATGGCCTACTCCTGCTCCTATCTTCTATGTTTCTATGCCCTCGGGGTCTTACACTGTTCCAATGAAGTTCAACGTAAGTTCGAGAAATAGCACCTCATCTTTCTATTAGGCACTTTATAGCTTTCTGGACTCAACACTGAGTTCAACAATTTCAGACCATAACCTCTGCTCCTATTTTTTTCAGGCGGCAGCTGTTGATGATTCTGCCATCCCGATTGTCTGTTTTTAATCACTCCTGCCTTCCACCCTATCACACACCTTCCCTTTTGTTCTTTCCTCCCCTCCCCCCTTTCCCTGCCTCTGCACCTGGTTAAAATCTGTGACATTTCTAACTTTTTCCAGTTCTGATGAAAGGTCATCAACCTGAAACGTTAACTCTGTTTCTCACTCCACAGATGCAGCCTGACCGGCTGAGGATTTCCAGCATTTTCTGTTGTTATTACTGAAAACAATGTGGACTGCATGTGGGACTCTGCATCACTGCAGGGAAATGTTTTTTTTTGGAGTTTGAGACACAAAAGAAAACATATTACAAAGGATAATAACCTGTAGTTACAGTATGGCGAAAAGAAGGTAAATGTGCTATATGAACAAGATAACACTTTGGCCACGATTTTATCAATGGAGATGGGTTGGGTGCGGTCAGGTGGTTTCCAGCTTCCAGTCCCGCCCCCAACTGCATCCAGCCCACAGACGTAATGTAATGTAGATTGCCATTATTAAGCCTGCCCTGCGGGCCTGCTGGCCAATTAATTAATTAGAAGCAGGTAAGATGATGTCATTTGATGACGCGACATCTACTGGTTTCCTTTTGACAGTTGACAGTTGATTTCTCAGTGTTTGACAGCATTGAGGAGCTGCAAACACTGATAATCACTGCACAAAGTTGAACTCGTGCACCCAGGCTCTCCAATTTTTTGAGGATGTAACTGGTAAAATAGATAAGGGAGAACCAGTGGATGTGGTGTATTTGGACTTTCAAAAGGCTTTCGATAATGTCCCGCATAAGAGATTAACATGTAAAGTTAAGGCACATGGGATTGGGGGCAAGGTATTGACTTGGATAGAGAACTGGTTGGCAGACAGGAAGCAAAGAGTTGGAATAAATGGATCTTTTTCCGAGTGGCAGGCAGTGACTAGTGGGGTAACGCTGGGATCGGTCCTTGGACCCCAGCTATTCGCAATATATATTAATGATCTAGATGAGGGAACTAGATGTAATATCTCCAAGTTTGCAGATGACGCAAGGCTGGGTGGGCATGTGTGCTGTGAGGAGGATGCCGAGAAACTCCAGTATGATTTAGACAGGTTGGGTGATTGGGCAGAAGAATGGCAGAGGCAATATAACGTGTATAAATGGAGGTTATCCACTTTGGTGTCAAAAACAGGAAGGCAGATTATTATCTGAATAGCAATAGATTGGGAGAAGGGGTAGTGCAACGAGACCTGGGTGTCCTTGTGCACCAGTCGCTGAAGGTAAGCATGCAGGTGCAGCAGGCAGTTAAAAAGGCAAATGGTATGTTGGCCTTCGTAGCGAGAGGGTTTGAGTACAGGAACAAGAATGTCTTGCTGCAGTTGTACAGGCCCTTGGTGAGAACACATCTTGAGTATTGTGTGCAGTTTTGGTCGCCTTATCTGAGGAAGGATGATCATGCCATGGAGGGAGTTCAGCGAAGATTCACCAGGCTGATACCTGGGATGGCAGGAATGACTTATGAGGAGAGATTTGGACGATTGGGCTTGTAATCCCTGGAGTGTAGAAGAATGAGAGGGGATCTCATTGAAACGTATAAAATTCTGAGAGGACTGGACAGACAAGAGGCAGGAAGGATGTTCGTGATTTATGGGGAGTCCAGAACCAGGGGTCACAGTCTAAGGATAAGGGCTAGGCCATTTAGGACAGAAATGAGGAGGAATTTCTTCACCCAGAGAGTGGTGAACCTGTGGAATTCTCTACCACAGAAGGCAATAGAGGCCAATACATTAAATATATTCAAGAAGGAGTTGGATATATTTCTTAAGGCTAGAGGGATCAAGGGGTATGGGGAGAAAGCAGGGACCGGGTACTAAATTTGGATGATCAGCCATGATCGCATTGAATGGTGAAGCAATCCCGAGGGGCCGAATGGCCTACTCCTGCTCCTATCTTCTATGTTTCTATGCCCTCGGGGTCTTACACTGTTCCAATGAAGTTCAAAGTAAGTTCGAGAAACAGCACCTCATCTTTCTATTAGGCACTTTATAGCCTTCTGGACACAACACTGAGTTCAACAATTTCAGACCATAACCTCTGCCCCTATTTTTTCAGGCGGCAGCTGTTGATGATTTTGCCATCCCGATTAGCAATTTCTAATCTCTCCTGCCCTCCACCCTATCACAGACCTTCCCTTTTGTTCTTTCCTCCCCTCCCCCCTTTCCCTGCCTCTGCATCTGGTTAAAACCTGTGACATCTCTAACTTTTTCCAGTTCTGATGAAAGGTCATCAACCTGAAACGTTAACTCTGTTTCTCACTCCACAGATGCAGCCTGACCGGCTGAGGATTTCCAGCATTTTCTGTTGTTATTACTGAAAACAATGTGGACTGCATGTGGGACTCTGCATCACTGCAGGGAATTTTTTTTTTGTTGGAGTTGAGACACAAAAGAAAACATATTACAAAGGATAATAACCTGTAGTTATAGTATGGCGAAAAGAAGGTAAATGTGCTATATGAACAAGATAACACTTTGGCCGCGATTTTATCAATGGAGATGGGTTGGGTGCGAGTCAGGTGGTTTCCGGGTTCCAGTCCCGCCCCCAACTGCATCCAGTCCACAGACGTAATGTTATGTAGATTGCCGTTATTAAACCTGCCCTGCGGGCTTGCTGGCCAATTAATTAGAAGCAGGTCAGGTGATGTCATTTGATGACGCGACATCTACCGGTTTCCTTTTGACAGTTGACAGTTGATTTCTCAGTGCTTGACAGCATTGAGGAGCTGCAAACACTGACAATCACTGCACAAAGTTGAACTCGTGCACCCAGGCTCTCCAATTTTTTGAGGATGTAACTGGTAAAATAGATAAGGGAGAACCAGTGGATGTGGTGTATTTGGACTTTCAAAAGGCTTTCGATAATGTCCCGCATAAGAGATTAACATGTAAAGTTAAGGCACATAGGATTGGGGGCAAGGTATTGACTTGGATAGAGAACTGGTTGGCAGACAGGAAGCAAAGAGTTGGAATAAACAGGTCTTTTTCCGAGTGGCAGGCAGTGACTAGTGGGGTAACACCGGGATCGGTCCTTGGACCCCAGCTATTCACAATATATATTAATGATCTAGACGAGGGAATTGGATGTAATATCTCCAAGTTTGCAGATGACACAAAGCTGGGTGGGCATGTGTGCTGTGATGAGGATGCCGAGAAACTCCAGTATGATTTGGACAGGTTGGGTGATTGGGCAGAAGAATGGCAGAGGCAATATAACGTGGATAAATGGAGGTTATCCACTTTGGTGTCAAAAACAGGAAGGCAGATTATTATCTGAATAGCAATAGATTGGGAGAAGGGGCAGTGCAACGAGACCTGAGTGTCCTTGTGCACCAGTCGCTGAAGGTAAGCATGCAGGTGCAGCAGGCGGTTAAGAAGGCAAATGGCATGTTGGCCTTCGTAGCGAGAGGGTTTGAGTACAGGAACAAGGATGTGTTGGTGCAGTTGTACAGGGCCTTGGTGAGACCACATCTTGAGTATTGTGTGCAGTTTTGGTCGCCTTATCTGAGGAAGGATGTTCTTGCCATGGAGGGAGTTCAGCGAAGATTCACCAGGCTGATACCTGGGATGGCAGGAATGACGTATGAGGAGAGATTTGGACGATTGGGCTTGTAATCGCTGGAGTGTAGAAGAATGAGAGGGGTTCTCATTGTAACTTATAAAATTCTGAGAGGACTGGACAGACTTGATGCAGGAAGTATGTTCGCGATTTACGGGGAGTCCAGAACCAGGGGTCACAGTCTAAGGCTAAGGGGTAGGCCATTTAGAACAGAAATTAGGAGGAATTTCTTCACCCAGAGAGTGGTGAAGCTGTGGAATACTCTACCACAGTAGACAATAGAGGCCAATACATTAAATATATTCAAGAAGGAGTTGGATATATTTCTTAAGGCTAGAGGGATCAAGGGGTATGGGGAGAAAGCAGGGACCGGGTACTGAATTTGGATGATCAGCCATGATCACATTGAATGGCGGAGCAGGCTTGAGGGGCTGAATGGCCTACTCCTGCTCCTATCTTCTATGTTTCTATGTTTCTTTTTCCTCGGGGTCTTACACTGTTCTAATGAAGTTCAACGTAAGTTCAAGAAACAGCACCTCATCTTTCTATTAGGCACTTTATTGCCTTCTGGACTCAACACTGAGTTCAACAATTTCAGACCATAACCTCTGCCCCTATTTTTTCAGGCAGCAGCTGTTGATGATTCTGCCATCCCGATTAGCAATTTTTAATCTCTCCTGCCTTCCACCTGATCACAGACCTTCCCTTTTGTTCTTTCCTCCCCTCCCCCCTTTCCCTGCCTCTGCACCTGGTTAAAATCTGTGACATCTCTAACTTTTTCCAGTTCTGATGAAAGGTCATCAACCTGAAACGTTAACTCTGTTTCTCACTCCACAGATGCTGCCTGACCGGCTGAGGATTTCCAGCATTTTCTGTTGTTGTTACTGAAAACAATGTGGACTGCATGTGGGGCTCTGCATCATTGCAGGGGAATTTTTTTTTGTTGGATTTTGAGACACAAAAGAAAACATATTACTGTGGCGGAGCCAGTAAGGGACTCTAATCAATTGTATATAATTCCCTTTAATAATATGTTGGCTACAGCCTCAGTCTGTATCTTTGTTTTCATTGTTTACATGTACAGAGCGCGATCACTTTAATAGCGCGGGTAAACGCGATGATGTCACGCCGTTCATCACGTGATCCCCCACCGGCGGGAAAAACATGATGATGTCATGACGTCAGCCACGGGACTGCCCTAGCATGGATGAATTCCTTGGAATGGTCCAGTACTATGCACATTTCTTACCTGAGTTAGCGACCATGTTAGCTCCACTGCACGAGCTCCTCAAGCAGGATGTTCAGTGGAAGTGGATGAAAGCACAACAGTAAGCTTACAACGCTTGTAAGAGAAGTCTTTCTAGCGATGCTCTACTTGTGCACTACAAAACAGAGTGTGAGCTTAAGTTAACTTGTAATGCTTCCAGCTATGCTGTGGGAGCTGTCATAAGCCACATAATGGATGACGACCAACAGAAACCAATCGTGTTCGCATCGCGAACCCTCACAAAGAGCGAAAGAAACTATGCGCAAATTGAAAAGGAAGCACTCGCCATAATAATAATAATAATAATCAACTTTATTGTCATTGTTAGTGCACAAGTGCAGTACAACAAAATGTAGGCTTGCAGCTCCCGAGAGTGTACATTTAGATTAAGACATTTAAACATTCAACATTCAACAAACCACTCCGAGCAATATTGGGGCCCAAATCTGCCATCCCTGCAATGGCCGCATCAAGAATGCAACGTTGGGCAGTGTTGTTGTCAAAATATGACTACACGATTGAATATCGCACTTCAATGCAGAACGCAATCGCAGATGTCTTGTCCAGGTTGTCACATGAAGACTCGTGTGTTGGGAGTGAAGGTACGATTTTCACACTATGTGCAGCTGACAAAGACTTTCCCGTGAATGTAGATGAGACTCAAAAGGACTCAGTATTGAAAAGAATGTATGAAAACACCTTGAATGGATGAACTGATCAGTGTATGGACACAAAATTGAAAGCATTCCATACCTGTCGTATAGAATTTTCTTGTGAGCAAGGTTGTATCATGTGGGGACACAGAGCGGAGGTACCTACTTCTTTGAGAGATAGAATTCTGGCCGAACTTCATACTGAACATCCAGCGATCATCAGTATGAAATCAATTGCAAGAAGCTTTGTTTACTGGTCTGGATTGGACAGTGATCTTGAATCACTTGTCAGCAAATGCGGCGTTTGCCAAAATTGCAGAAACAAACCACCCAAAACTCCACCACAACCCTGGTCATGGCCAAGTAGACCTTTTCAGAGAGTACATGTAGACTTCTGTAAGAAATCAAATTATTATTTCCTGTTACTTGTAGATAGTCACTCAAAGTGGATTGAAATGAAACACATGGGTTCACATACTACAACTGAACGTACCATAGATAAGTTGAGGTCTATCTTTGCATGTCATGGCTTACCTGAAGAGCTTGTTTCTGACAATGGCCCTCAGTTCTGTTCTGTTCTATTCCAAGAATTCATGAAACAGAACGGTATCAAACACACTCTCGTTCCACTATATCATCCAGCTTCAAATGGAGCAGCTGGAAGATCAGTCAGAAAAGTGAAAGAAGCTCTCAAAAAGCAGGTTTTGCAGGGTTGTTCAGGACTCAGCATGGAGCAACATTTGGCAAATTTCTTGCTGAATTACAGAAGTACTCCGCACACTACAACTGGGCACACCCCAGCAGTAGTCTTGATGAAGAGGAGATTGAGAACACGAGTGAGTCTTATTCAACCGAATTTGGCCTCAAGAGTTGAACAGAAACAGTTGAGTCAAAAAAGTTATGATGACACCAATCAGAAAGAATGCAGTTTCAAACAAAACAAGTGTGTTTGTGTTCTCAGTCCCCCTGGCAAGTCGATTTCACACAAGTGGGATGTAGGAACCAAAATAGAGGTTGGTGGAACCAAGAGATATTGAGTTGAAATTGGTGACAAAATCCAAAGTGTTCATGTAGATCAAATAATCTCTACTCGAGATGAACCAAGACCTGATCGTGAACCACTTGATCATGAACACATACATGAGTTTGACTCAGTTCAGACTTCAGAAGTACCAGGTTCAAACAAGTTTGAGATATAAACAGGATCATCTTTGAGTTTGGAACTAAAACAAAACAACCCGAAAATTGGTTCAACACCAAAACCTTCTATAAGGAATTCAGGTTATTAAACTGGATTTGTAGTTCATTTAAAAGAGATAAGCCAGGAGTTTTTGTTATGTGGTACATGTAATGCTGGGAAAGGTGGGACCATAGTTCTGTTGTATTTGAGAGGGGAATATGTACATGTTTTTAAGGGGAAAGCAGTGTAATGTATTATCACATGGTTTGTCACATGGTTTAGTATGAGCATGCTCAGTTCGCTCTGGCCTAATAAAGCAAGCACATGGACTAGCAACTCATCATGTCTCTGTCCTTCATTTGTTCTACCCAAGTATATTACACGTCGGATTTGCATTACTGAGTCTGGAAGTATGGCAACTAATGCTCTGCAAAGCTGAATCGAGAATAATTTGTAGTGTTAGCTCATTTACATATCTATTGGAGGATCTTCAAAGGAAGCCTCGCAAAATTGATGTAAATTAGAGTACAGACTTTAAAAAGCCAGGTCTGCCTGAAGATGGTAATAGGAGCCTTGGGACACAGCAGGCAAATAGAACAGGCTAGAAATTCGGCTCTGTAGTGCCCAATTTTTCAGTGCTATGGCTGCCATTTGTGACGAAAATGGCATCCATGCCATGCGCACAGTTCTGGTGCGTGCCGCGTCGGACGCCATCTTTATGAGGGCGGTAGGGTGGGTGTTAGGAGCGTGCACCGGAGTAGGCAGATCGTGTCATCAATCATTAATGCCAGCGCTGCCATTATCAACCTCAATGCTAGAGCTAACACCCTGTCTTAACCTCGCACTGTTGAACATGTGTTCAGCAGCAGCAAGGACTCCCCACTAGTGATAATTAAAGGGATCAACAACCACTCTCAGGTTAGTTATTGATTAATTTCTACTGGCGCGGTGTAAGTTTGTGGAAGTGTTTGGAGCTTTCTAGAGTTGTTTAAAGTTGGTGAGGTGACAGGGAGTGGTGCTGCAAGTGGAGAAGGCCTTGGTTTTCACTTCAAGGGTTCTGGTGAGACCACTTGCTCCCAGTCATGGGTACTCAAGTTGTCATCCCCCTTGGCCTGCAGAATGACAGGGAGATGGAGCAGAGGCTTTGAAGAAGAGGACAAGCTGCTCACAGAGGGAGGAGGAGAAGGGGAAGAAAGGCTCTCAGCAGGACGCCTTACCCAGCTAGGGTCTTCCAAGAGCAATTTGTAGGGGGTGGCGTGTGATGGTGTTGTTTGGCGCATACGTACGCCCAGTCAGTTATGCCCCTGACTGTTCTGTGAGCGGTTCGAATCGCTCCCACGCCCCTGGGTTCTAGACACCGGACTTAGGTATAAGGCGACGGTACAGAAAAGACTCGAGTAGACAGGTGGTTGGATGTAAACAAAAACCAAGATTTTATTGAACAGGAAAAACTCGATACAATCTCATGGAAAAATTACTAGCGTACACTTCTACAGGCAAAAAAATACAAAAGAAGAATAACTATATACTTATACAGGGAATGGGGAACACACGGCACATCAAGGGAAAACAACTATCTTATCAATCCCCTTATCCTTATCCCACCCCTAATACTTAACTAGATTAAGCTATGAGGGGTCAGAACTTCATGCTCACCAATCAAAAGGTTTGTTAGACTCAAAACAGCGGTTGGGTTCGGGGTTCGCTCTTGGTGCTCTCTGGAGCCTGCCGTCGTCACGTGACCTCCAGGCGCTGCAAGGGCGTTGTCCAGCTTCGAGTACCCTAAAGCTAAAGGCCTAGAAATTCATTGTAGCCACTTTTGGGGCGGTAAAGTCGGGCGGCCACTAAAGTTTGCGCCCGCTGCCAAATCAAGGCCACTTCTCCGATATTCATTAGCTTCGCCCTAAGAGTTTGCTCGAGCGCTAAAACTGGCGCTGGACGCCTCTCTTTAGGCGCTAAGCCGGAGGTGCTGAGCGAGAGCGCCGAGGCCGGGCGCAGCGCAGGTGCGGCCATCTCGTGATTGACAGCAGACACCCTGGCGCCGGCCAGCTCTTAAGGGGGAAGGGTCGACTTGGTCTGCTGCCACGCCCTGGATAGTGGAGCCCTCCAGCTAGGCCTGAACACTGCTGCTGGACCCAAATAACGCCTGAAGCCATGCAGAAGGCCCGTGAATGAGCGCAGCGCTTCTCAGAGCGTGATCTGAGTGTGCTGGTTGGTGGTGTGGAGAAGAGGCGCCATATTTTGTACCCGGACAATGGCAGGAAGGCGCCGGTCCGCGTCTACCGGAGAGCCTGGAGGCATGTCGCCAGCAAGCTGTCAGCCAACAGCGAGGTCCCCAGGACCGGTGTCCAATGCCACAAAAAGTTTAATGACCTCACTCGGATTGTCAGGGTGAGTACCCTTTCCAGTGACCTCCTCATCCTTGCATGTGCACCTCACATTATGGGCAAAGGGACCTGAAAGCCCTAATGGCCAGCCCTCATCCAGCAGCTATGGGACAGGCATGAACATCAATTGCACATTCTGCACTTAACACACTGGCCAAGCTATTCCACCATGGGAGGCAGTGCACACAAGATCAGGGCGACACACTGGCCAGGCTATTCCACCATGGGAGGCAGTGCACACAAGATCAGGGCTACATACTGGCCAGGCTATTCCACCATGGGAGGCAGTGCACACAAGATCAGGGCTACACACTGTACTTAGAGGCCGTCCTTTCTCTTGCAGGCCAAGCTGGCCAATAACAAGAAGAGCCGGACTGCGACCGGGGGAGGCCGACCCCAGATCCAGCCGCTCACCGAGCTGCAACATCGCGTGGAGCGCATCATGGGTGGCCGGGTGATTGGCCCCGTTGCATGTGGAGATGCCGACCCTGTTCTGGGCACCAATGGTAAGGACATCACCTTTTGGACCTCTCTCGTCCCACTTGCGCATCAGATCTACATCCTTTGCCACTGTCCAACCAATGCGCTGAATGCCACCACTCATGCATCCCTTGTTGACGCCCTCTCCTCACTCTAAAGCTACTCTTGTGCCTTCCTGCTTTCAGATGGTGAGGAGGAGGTCCCTGAACTTGCCAGTGACAGCCCCTCAGAAGAGGAGGAGGAGGAGGAGCAAGAGGAAGGCGGCCCATCAGGGGAACCCACAGCCGCGGCAACCCATGCGAATGTAGGGGACACGTCTTCCCTGGAGGGGAGCGTGGCGGAAGTGTCGGAGGGGAGGGGAGCTCATGGGACCTGCGGCCTGCAGAAACGCGGGAGTGGGGTGGAAGCTCAGCGGCCTTCTCCCCAGAGGGGGGAAGGGTCGGAGGGGAGTCCAATTGCTGGGCCCAGCGGCGTCCAGCAACGCAGGAAGGGTTGGCGAGCTTGGCGGCCTTCTCCCCAGAGGGAGAGTCCGGCCTCCAGTCCGGAGATGGTCTTCGCCGAGGAGATGGAACGCCTCGAGGACTTGTCCGCGGACTCGGAGCGCCGGCACACGGAGCTCATGGGGGTAGTGGCACGGTTGCCTGAGGCCATCGAGTCCCTCTCTCAGAGTGTGACCAACGTCGGGGCCTCACAGGCCATCAGTTTGGCGGAATTCGGGGCAGAGCAGGCAGCGAGTCGGGCGGCATTTGGGGCAGCTCAGGCAGCGAGTGGGCAGCTGATTAGTGGTGCCGTGCAGTCACTGGGTGCTCTGATGAGGTCACTGAACAGGTCAACACGGGCACTCACTGCTGCCACACTCACTGTGTCAGCCAGGCATCGCCAGGGCACCCGGCGCGCTGCAGCAGCACAGCGGTCTGTCCCTCGGCAGATTGGTGCGCATGCTGCAGTGCTGGCCCGGGCGAGTGCCAGTGTCTCAGGCGACCAGCGAGCGCCTGCCATCCGCCAGCTTGCCCCCATTCCTCCAGCCGCCACTGCCACTCCCCCAGTGGAGCTGCCAGGAGCTGCTGCAGTGACTGATGCTGGCCAGCCACAACTGCAGCATTGAACAGCCGCCCACTCGACGGCCAGACCTCGACTAGGCCGACCCCCAAGGGCATCTGCCGTTACGACATGTGCCCCTCTGGAGCCTGCCCCCAGCCTTGCAGCAGCCAATGGCCTTACTTTGAGGAGGAGCAGCAGGGCGGGCAGGGGCCACACAAAGATGGCCAAGGCATCGCCCTAGCGGCCCAAAAAGTCGAATGTGTGGCCAGTTGTGTTTGTTTTTTGAGGCCGAGAATTGGATGTTTGTTTTTTGAAGGCCGAGAATTGGATATTTGTTTTTTGAAGGCCAAGGATGTGATGTTTGTTTTTTACGAAGGCCGAGGATGACGGCCATTTTAGTTGCACTGTTTTGTTAATCCTCTCCAGGTTGTGGGAGCGAGTAATGCATTTGAGTGTTTTTTGGGGGTTTCGTCTGTTTTTGGTTTTCATGTGGGAAGGGCCCTGAGTTTGTAAAATAAAGCATTTTATTTATTAACATTGTCCATGTTTGGTCTTTGAAGTGTTTGTTGCCTTAACCGGCTGAGGGCTTGCGGAGCAGCTGCAATCATGTTCTTTCATTGGCACAAGCCATTCCCTGACAGGGGGCCTAGAAGTGACGTTCAATAAGCCGCCGACGGGCGGCCCTTGGACCTTCTGCCTCCCTCCTGGGCTGGTACTCCTCGTCCTCCTCCTCCTCATGCTCCTCCTGCTCCTCCTCCTGAGGTGGTGGTCCAAAGTGAGGTGGCAGTGCCTGAGTCCTGCGGATAGCCAGGTTGTGCAGCATGCAGCAAACGATGACGAATTGGGAGACTCGCTTCTGCGAATACTGGAGAACTCCCCCGGAGCGATCGAGACAGCGGAACCATTGCTTGAGGATGCCGATTGTTTGTTCTATGATGTTCCTAGTCGCTTGATGGCTCTCGTTGTATGCCTCTTCAGCAGGGGTCGTGGGCGCGTGGAGCGGGGTCATGAGCCAGGTACACAAAGGATAGCCTTTGTCCCCGATAAGCCATCCTCTTGGGGGAGGCTGTGCCTGGAACATGTCAGCCACAGTTGTCTGTCGCAGGATAAAGGCATCGTGGCTGCTGCCTGGAAAGCGGGCATTGACAGCTAGGATGCGCTGCCTGTGGTCACACACCAGCTGTACGTTGAGGGAATGGTAGCCCTTCCGGTTGCGGTAATCCTCGGCATGCTCCAGAGGTGCCCGCAAAGCCACATGCGTGCAGTCAATGGCGCCCTGCACCATGGGGAAGCCCGCTATTCTTGCAAATCCCACTGCACGCTGCTGCTGCTTGTCCAGGGTCATGGGGAAGGAGATGAATTGATGTCTCCTTGTGAAAAGGGCTTCGGTCACCTGGCGGATGCAGCAATGCACGGCGAACTGGGAGATGTTAGCGATGTCCCCAGCAGCGGATTGGAAGGAGCCGGTGGCAGAGAAGTTGAGAGCCACCGTCACCTTCACTGCCACCGACAGAGATGTCCTGTGCATCAGCTGTGGCTGCAGATCTCTGTGAAGCAGCTGGCAGATGCCTGCAACCACCTCCCTTCTGAATCGCAGCCTCCTAACACACATCGCGGCAGACATGGTCAGATAGGAGGACTGCTGGCGGTATACCCTGGGTGGGTAAGGCCTCAGTTGGCGACGCCTGTTGCCCCCTCTGCGTCTAGCCAGGGCTGCCACTCTCTCACAGCGTCTGTAAGCCCTTCTGGCATAAGGCTGAAAGTCAGCGTTGGCACCCAATGCAGCCCCCATTATATGCTGGCAAACACTGAGCTCTCAATGAAGGCAAAGATAATTGCTAAGCTCTGGCCTGAGCCAAAAATACCTGCCTAGTGTTGGTCCAAACCAGTAAGCTCTCCTCCTTGGTCTCTCTCCATAAAACCGTTGCACAAGAGTGAATGCTGCAAAATGGCTGGCCTTTATAGTGCAGGGTAAGTGCCCTTTAATTAGCGCTCCCCGCGGCCTGCCTCGGCTGTGTACCGTTCCACTTCACAGTCGTTAGGGCCGCCCGGCGCACAATGGGCCGTTGCACTAGTAAATGACGTCATGATCTGCGCGCGCAGCAGGGCGCGCGCTAAGACTTTGCGCCGGCGCTAAATGTGTACTGAAGTTGGGGCGAGGCACGGATCGCGCTGCGCCCGGGCGCTAAGCGCCTAGCGCTCGAGATCTACTCCTCCTAAGGCGCTAACGGCTGGCGCGCCCAACTGAATTTCTAGGCCACAGTCTCTGTTTGGGTACTTTACCTTGCAGGGATGATTCTTCGTTGACAGCCGCCAGATTGAGTTGGTGTGCAGTTATTCGAAGGTCGGCTGAGGCTGAAGGCCCAATAATTCGAAGCCTCCCCTCAGTTTGTCTCCTCAGTTGGTCTTCTTCAGCCGGTCTTCCCTCCGGTGGTCTTCCCTCCTCCTCTCGTCGCATCCTGCCTCACCTGGCCTGAATTGTCCGTGTCCGCCCGACCCGGTGCCGGGGCTAGATCCAGATGGAGTGGGAAAAGGGCACAGGCAAAGGTCAGGGGGTAAGTGCGGGACGGGGAAAGAGCGGGAGCCACGAGGGCGAGGGGCCGAAGAGCAGCACCAGCACACCAACCAACAAGAACACCGAACACGAACACACCACTGAACACCTTGCTACCCAAGGGGGCCTTCAATTATACCTTCATCGAAAACCCTTATCTGCGCGCCAAATCAGGTTCGTTCTTTGTTTTAATCTTGGCGAGCTGTTTTAAATAATGGTAGCAATCCATACTAACTGGTTTTAGATGGCCGGTAATCGCATCTACCGGCCTGATAATCGATTGTATTGTCCTGAAAGTTCCTTGATGGGCCTGTCCAGTCTCGATGGCTCTGTTAATCTGTTTCTGATAATATATGTAGACTGCTTGATGGCCTTAACTATAGGCCTAAACTTAATTTAGACTTGCCTCCAATTTGGTCTAATGCATAATTCAGAGTCCTGTCTGGTTCCAAAATACAAAGTCTCTCTTCACAGAAGCTGCAGCTTGGTTTCGATTTCTCCAAGCTGTCTGCGTTGCAGAGTCCATTTTAAAATCTCACAGGCTTGCTGCCACGAGGCACGGACGCCATTTTGGGTACCCTTTTTGATTTAAAAAGTCCACGCAGCGTCCCGTTTATTAATAACAGCCTTCGGGGAAATGCAAATCTTACAAATTCTCTTACCTCAGCCTGAGCCAGGAGCAGTGTGTGAGGCATCTGTACTTTACAAAGGATGTGCTCATAGAACTCTGCCACCTCCTGCAACCAGAACTGCAACCTCACACCAGAGTAAGGACAGTGCTGACAGTGTCTGTGAAGGTGACCGTGGCCTTATCAGGATCCTTCCAGGCTGGACCAGACAACATCTGTAACAACTCTCAGTTCGCTGTGCACTGCTGCATAAGAGAGGCGACAGGCGTTCTTTATGCCAGGAGAGGGGATCACATTGGGCTCGATTTTCATCGGGCCGTTGAGGTGAGATTGGAGGCGTGTGGGGGGTTAAAATTGCAAAAACTGGCGGGCAGGCCCAACCCCACCTCCATCCCACCTCCAAGCAATATTAATTAAATCGTGTCTACTGGTCCCGTCTCTGTCCTGCCTCCAAGAGGCGGGATAGGCCGTTAAGGCACTAAATTGCCTCTATAATGCCATTTTGATAGGCCTTGGTGATTTTAACCCTTTTCCGACGTGACGCATGCCTGTTCTGAAACATGATGGTGAAACCTGGCAGGAGCACAATTGGATTACTGACTATTAGCTGCAGCTCCAACATCAAACAGGATATTTGATCAGCCATCATTTGCAGGTGGTAGGACTTTGTTGTCTCAGGTCTGGGGGATCTTTTAGAAGGCATAACCACAGCTGTGGAAGTTTGGAGCCTGACACCCATCTCCAGTGTGACATCCTGGGAAACCCCTCTCGCCACCTTCACTAAGCGCTTACTCAACTGAGGCATATACCAAGTAATCCTAAGCCCTCAATGTGGAAGTCCCATTAGCGAAATGACACACAACTGCAGCAGTAGCCATCAGATTTTTTATTTACAGTAATCATCTGATGGCATTTTAACATAAAACATCAAATTTCACCCGTGACTACCCTTGTGGCTACTTGTGCTTTATAAGAACATAAGAACATAAGAAGTAGGAGCAGGAGTAGGCCATACGGCCCCTCGGGCCTGCTCCGCCATTCAATAGGATCATGGCTGATCCGAATCTAGACTCACGTCCACTTCCCTGCCCTCTCCCCGTAACCCCTAATTCCCTTATCTGCTAGGAAACTGTCTATCTCCATTTTAAATTTATTTAATGTTGCAGCTTCCACAGCTCTCTGGGGTAGCAAATTCCATAGATTTACTACCCTCTGACTGAAGCAGTTTCTCCTCATCTCAGTTTTGAAAGCGCAGCCCCTTATTCTTAGATTATGCCCCCTAGTTCTAGTCTCACCCATCAGTGGAAACATCCTCCCCGCATCCACCCGATCAAGCCCCCTCACAATCTTATATGTTTCGATAAGATCGCCTCTCATTCTTCTGAACTCCAATGAGTAGAGTCCCAACCTACTCAACCTTTCCTCATACGTCAACCCCCTCATCTCCGGAATCAACCGAGTGAACCTTCTCTGAACCGCCTCGAGGGCAAGTATATCTTTTCTTAAATATGGAAACCAAAACTGCACGCAGTATTCCAGGTGTGGCCTCACCAATACCCTGTATAACTGCAGCAAGACTTCCCTGTTTTTATACACCATCCCCCTTGCAATAAAAGCCAAGATTCCATTGGCCTTCCTGATCACCTGCTGCACCTGCATACTAACTTTTTGTGTTTCATGCACCAGGACCCCCAGATCCCTTTGTACTGTAGCACTTTGCAGTTTCTCTCCATTTAGATAATAACTTGCTCTTTGATTTTTTCTGCCAAAGTGCATAACCTCACACTTTCCAACATTATATTGCATCTGCCAAATCTCTGCCCACTCACTTAGCCTGTCTATGTCCTTTTGTAGGTTTTTTACGTCCTCCTCACTCCTTGCTTTCCCTCCCATCTTTGTATCGTCAGCAAACTTGGATATGTTGCACTCGGTCCCTTCCTCCAAATCGTTAATATAGATTGTAAAGAGTTGGGGTCCCAGCATTGACCCCTGCGGAACACCACTAGTTATCTTTCTCTTACGCGTGCCCTTACGTGGTGCTTCCCCTGTGGCTTCAGCAGATGTGGAGGCCCCTTGCTCACTTTCTTGATGCTCCTGTCTCAACACCTTTTGGCGGGCGCCTTCTGTGGTTGTGAACCTGTGAGGGCTCGTCAACAGTCTGCTGCTCCTGCGGCTGTGCAGGGGTTGAGACGCCGATCTCAGATGGGTGTGGACTGTGGTGGGGCTCTGACCGAGGGCTTTGCAGTGGCATGGAAGTGTGAGCGCTTGGAGAGGAGCCCCCATTTCCTTGCTGTCTGCCACCAACTTCTCTCTCATGGGTCAGGTTCCCCTCAGCGCTTGCAAGTGGTTTGAGAGCACCTTGCTGCACATTTGGGGGTCCATGGGGACCCGTATCTGCATCGGCAGTCCTACTCAGAAGGACTTCCATGAAGGTCTGGTTTCTCTGTTCAATAGATGACCATCGCTCCTCCAGAGATGTCATTCTATTCAGAACAATCACCATGTTTTCTGCACTCTGGCGACTTATCACCTCCATGGAGGTTGCTATCCTTTCCATGGTGATGCGTTCATGCGCCAATGACTCCACAAAGGTTCTGCTCATGTTCGCAATGGACTCCTCCATTCGCTCCACACTCACAGCGACCCTGGAGATAAAACCTGCCAGAGACTCCTGCATCTGTTCCTGGAGTTCCAGCACCGCTGATCTTCTGGATGGACCCAGAGGCAGAGGGTCGACATGCAGCTGAGCCGAGCTGGCAGAGTCCTGCACCCTCCGATTAGGACTCTCCACTGCTGTCCCTGTCTCCACAATCTGCTGATGCTCACTTGTGAGCTGTGATACACCAGGTGACAACACTACTCTATCTCGCGATGGTCCCACCGAGGTGTGAGTGTCTGCGCTGGTGCTGGGTGCGCTGAATTCTGCTGACGGTGCACCCTCAGAGGTTGCAGCTTCCTCTGAGGAGTCTGGATGCTCAGGCTCTTCCTCCTGGCTAGTGGGGACAGGTGCTTGTGATAGTCCTGTGGGGGAGTAAAGGAAAGAGTCAGAGATGTGATGCCAAGGTAACATGCACATTGCATATTGCAGATGATCGTAAGTCTATCTGTTGGAGCTTCAGAATCATTATCAGTGACTCATGCAATGCCATTGAAAGAGATGGAAAACTATTCTGTCACCAGCTTGCTGTAATGCACTCGTCTGTCCGTCCCCCACTTGCGCATCGTCCTCCGCTCCCACGATCTCCAGGACTGCATCCTCCCAGGGGGTGAGGTGGACTACTGAGGGTGGCCCGCTTCCTGTCCTCGCTCTTTCTCTCTTATTGTGAGCTCTCTTTTCCTGCAATGAGGAAGACAAGTGGAGGTTGAGTGAGAATGAAGGAGTGAGTGTAGAGAATCCATAGCATAGATGCTTAGAAGGAGACAATGATGGAGTGAGGTGGTGTGGTAAACCACTGTTAACCCTGTACATGTCTGTGTGGTAAACCACTGTTAACTCTGTACAAGTCCGGGCATGTCTCCACCCCTGGCTCCACCCCTAAGCCCGGGTATAAAGGTGACTCACCACCCTTCCCCCGGGAGCTCTTAGGATGGATCCACTAGCAGAGGCATGCTCCAGTTCTTAGTCAATAAAAGCCTACTTCGTATAAGTTCAACTCGTAGTCTTTGGTGTTGTTGATAGTGCATCAATTTTATTGACTAATTTTCGACATGAAGCAAATCTTGAAGCCGGAACGTTTAGACCTGGATCCTCAAGCAGCAGATGCAGCCAATAACTTTGAACACTGGCTGAGCTGTTTCGAAGCCTTCCTGGAGGCCTCCAGCACTACCGTCACTACAGATGATGCGAAACGGCTTGTCTTGAACTCACGGGTGAGCCACCGAGTCTACTCGATCATCCGAGACGCCACAACTTACGTGGCCGCCATCGCGACGCTAAAGGAACAATACGTGAGGCCTGTTAATGAGGTCTACACCAGACACCTCCTGGCTACCCGAAAACAGCGCCCCGGGGAATCGGGCGCTGAATATTTACTGGTACTGAGAGTCCTCGGCCGGGACTGTAATTGCAAAGCGGTGACGGCCAAAGAATGCATGGAAGACCTGATCTGAGACGCCTACGTAGCCGGCATCAGGTCCAACTATACTCGGCAGAGGCTGCTGGAACAGAGGGGGCTTGACCTGCAGAAGACGGTGGCCCTCGTTAACTCGTTAGACGTGGCCCTCCAGAACATGGACGCCTACCCCCCTGACCGGATGGCCACGTGGATGCCACGGGAGCAGCCATCTTGGGACCCGGTAAGGCCACAAGCCGCCAGCAGCCCAACTACAGCTGCAATGACCAGAGGCCATAAATGCTACTTCTGCGGCCAGGCCAAGCACCCCAGACAGCAATGCCCAGCAAAGGGCGCGACCTGCTCCAAATGCGGCAAGAAAGGCCACTACGCGAGAGTGTGCAGGGCAAAGTCGACCCCCAATTCCAGCAGCGCCGCGTGTGAACCATACAGGCCGCCATTTTGGACCCCACCAACCACGTGTGAGCCGTGCGGGCCGCCATTTTGGGCACCACCAGCCGAGGGGGAGCCGCCATCTTGGACACCATTTCGGGACCAGGCCCCCTGCGCGGGCGAATACTACAGCGACCCACCGACCTCGACGATGGCCTCCATCACCCTGGACCAATCTAGGCCCCATCAACTAGCCAGGTCCATGATGAACGTAAAGGTAAATGGCCATGCCACAAATTGCCTTTTCGACTGCGGAAGCACGGAGAGCTTCATCCACCCCGACACGGTGCGACGCTACTCCCTATCGGTTATGCACACACGCCACCAGGTCTTTATGGCCTCAAAGTCCCATACGGCGGACGTCGGCGGCTACTGTGTAGCGACTCTGACAGTGAACGGCGTGGAGTACAGAGATTTTAAATTCCTCGTCCTGCCACAGCTCTGCGCTCCCGTACTGCTAGGATTAGACTTCCAGTGCCATCTGGAGAGCGTCACGATGGCATATGGTGGGCCCCTGCCCCCACTTACAGTCTGCAGCCGGCAGAATTTAAACACGGTCAAACCCCCCCCGTTGTTCGCTAACCTCGCCAAAGACTGCAAGCCAATTGCTACTAAAAGCAGGCGGTACAGTGCCGGGGATAGGAGCTTTATTAAATCAGAAGTAGAAAGACTCCTGAGGGAAGGGATTATCGAGGGCAGCACCAGCCCATGGCGAGCCCAAGTGGTGGTAGTAAAGACCGGCGAAAAACAGCGCCTGGTTATTGATTACAGCCAGACGATCAATCGATACATGCAATTAGACGCATACCCACTTCCCCGCATATCTGACATGGTCAACCAGATAGCACAATACTGGGTATTCTCGACGATTGATCTGAAGTCGGCATACCACCAGCTCCCCATCAGGCCTGAGGACCGCCAGTACACGGCCTTCGAGGCTGACGGTCGCCTCTACCACTTCCTCCGAGTCCCCTTCGGCGTCACCAACGGGGTCTCGGTCTTCCAAAGGGAGATGGACCGGATGGTTGACCAGAACACGCTGCAGGCCACCTTCCCCTATCTAGACAACGTCACCATCTGTGGCCATGACCGGCAGGACCACGACGCCAACCTAGAAAAATTCCTCCGTACGGCCCAACGGTTGAATCTGACATACAACAGAGAAAAATGTATGTTCCGCACCGCGCGCCTCGCTATTCTTGGCTGCGTGGTGGAAAATGGAGTCATCGGCCTGACTCCGACCGAATGCGCCCCCTCCTGGAACTACCCCCCCCCCACTGCCTAAAAGCCCTGAATAGATGCCTAGGGTTCTTCTCTTACTACGCCCAGTGGGTGCCCAACTATGTGGACAAAGCCCGGCCCCTCATCAAGTCAACCTCCTTCCCCCTGACGGCAGAGGCCCGTGCGGCCTTCACCCTCATAAAAGAGGACATTGCGAAGGCCACAATGCACGCAGTGGATGAGTCCATCCCTTTCCAAGTGGAGAGCGATGCATCCGACTTCGCCCTAGCCGCAACCCTTAACCAGGCGGGGAGACCCGTGGCCTTCTTTTCACGGACCCTCCAGGGCCCCGAAATTCGACACTCCTCAGTCGAGAAGGAGGCCCAGGCGATAGTGGAGGCTGTACGGCACTGGAGGCATTACCTGGCCGGTAAACATTTCACCCTGCTCACTGACCAACGGTCAGTAGCATTTATGTTTAACAACAGACAAAGGGGGAAAATCAAAAATGATAAGATATTGCGGTGGAGGATCGAGTTATCCACCTACAACTACGATATCTTATACCTGCCCAGGAAACTTAATGAGCCCCCAGATGCCCTATCCCATGGGACATGTGCCAACGCACAAGTCGATAGGCTACGGACCCTCCACAATGATCTCTGCCACCCAGGGGTCACCAGGTTCTTCCACTTTATTAAAGCTCGCAACCTGCCTTACTCCATCGAGGAGGTCAGGACCATGGCCAGGAACTGCCAGGTCTGCGCCGAATGCAAACCGCATTTTCATAGGCCAGACAGGGCACACCTGATTAAAGCCACCCGCCCCTTCGAACGTCTCAGCGTCGATTTCAAGGGGCCCCTTCCCTCCTCTGACCGCAACACGTACTTCCTCAATATTATTGACGAGTACTCCCGTTTCCCCTTCACCATCCCCTGCCCGGACATGACCAGCGCCACAGTCATCAGGTGCCTCAACGACCTGTTCGCCATATTTGGCTTCCCCAATTACATCCACAGCGACAGGGGCTCATCGTTCATGAGCGACGAGCTGCGCCAGTACCTGCTCGAGAAGGGCATAGCCACGAGCAGGACTACCAGCTACAACCCCCGGGGTAACGGACAGGTAGAGAGGGAGAACGCAACGGTGTGGAAGACCGCCATGCTCGCCCTAAAATCCAAGGGCCTCCCAATCTCCCGCTGGCAAGATGTCCTCCCCGATGCGCTCCACTCCATGCGATCACTGCTCTGTACTGCCACAAACGCCACCCCTCACGAGAAGATGTTCGTCTTCCCCAGGAAATCCACCTCGGGGACATCACTACCACCATGGCTGACGTCTCCGGGACCCGTCCTGCTCAGGAAACACGTGAGGAGCCATAAGACGGACCCCCTGGTCGAAAAGGTTCACCTCCTCCACGCCAACCCACAGTACGCCTACGTGGCGTATCCTGACGGGCGGGAGGACACAGTCTCAATTCGAGACCTCGCACCCTCAGGTACCACCCGAAACACCATCGGTCACCATCCACTACCTCCACCCACCACCACTACCCACGACGCACCACCGGGGTGTCTACCACGAACTGACGACATGCCGGTGCCATCCCTACCCCGAGAGGATGACATGCCAGTGCTCCGTCCCATGAGAGAAGCGGCCACGGGCAAAGAACCGCCGCAACCGGCACCACGAAGATCATTACGGCAGACAAGACCCCCGGAGAGACTTTCGTATACGAACTTTTGAAACACTTCACCCCGCCGGACTCTTTTTTAAACGAGGGGTGAATGTGGTAAGCCACTGTTAACCCTGTACATGTCTGTGTGGTAAACCACTGTTAACTCTGTACAAGTCCGGGCATGTCTCCACCCCTGGCTCCACCCCTAAGCCTGGGTATAAAGGTGACTCACCACCCTTCCCCCGGGAGCTCTTAGGATGGATCCACTAGCAGAGGCATGCTCCAGTTCTCAGTCAATAAAAGCCTACTTCGTATAAGTTCAACTCGTAGTCTTTGGTGTTGTTGATAGTGCATCAGGTGGCAAGACCAAGGGTCCTCCCTGTGTGCTGTCAGTTGTTTTCATATCATCACAGTGATAGGGAGTGTGAGGGCTGCATAGTCAAATAGTTAGGTGAATGTAACCATAGAGAGAGAGGGAATGGGTAAGGGTGCATGGATGTCAGTGTCAAGTGGGCTGTGGAGGAAGAGATTGCTAAAGCTGAGTGATGGTGAGGAAAGGCAATGGGGATCAGATTGAGGGTGATGGGAAATTCATACTCACTTTTCCAGTGCACTGAAGGTCATGAAACCTCTTCCTGCACTGTAACCAGGTTCTGCGGATTACCATTAAGGAGTTGACCTCTCTGCCACTTGCAGCCACACAGCCTTGGTCTGCTGGGGAGGCTTCTTCCTCCTGGAAGAAGGGAAGAGCACCTCTATTTGAGCTCTTGCTCCCTCCACTAAAGTCTGCAGGGCAACGTCATCAAATCTTGGAGCAGACCTAGGTCTTTCACTAGCCATTATGACTCCAGGTCCCTGTAGCAGCAAAGGCCAAAAGGGTGGCAGTCTGCAGAAGAAGCAAGGCTTGTTGCAGACCTTAAATGCAGCAGCAATGATGACATCATCAGAGGCAACTTTCAGACTGGAAAAACTCATTGGCCATGGGTTCCCACACGCTGGAACTCAATTGGCCAATTAAGTTAAAATCGCATCATTCTCCCACATCAAATTAGATTTGTGTGGATAACATGAAATATGGATTACACGACCCCAACCTGCCCCTGAATTAAAATCCAGCCCATTGTCTTCTCTCTGACCAGCAATTATAATGCTTTTATTCTGTGCCAGTCCACTGTTCCCTCAGTCTTTGAGCCACAAAGACAAACCAGAGAATGGCTACTGGGTGTCAAGGGCAATCCACTGACCAGCTGGCTCATGACTCGGCTGTGCAAACCATGCACACATGGGCAGCATGCACATAACGAAAGCCATGATGCCACACAGCATCCTTAAACAACACGAAAGAGGGAGGAATTTCTGAAGTGTGTTCAGGAGAACTTTCTTGATCAGTACGTTTCCGGTCCAACAAGGAAGGAGGCATTGCTGGATCTGGTTCTGGGGAATGAGGTGGGTCAAGTAGAGCAAGTGTCAGTAGGGAACATTTAGGGAACAGTAATCATAATATCATAGGGTTTAGATTAGCTATGGAAAAGGACAGGGAGCAATCTAGATGATAAATACATAATTGGAGGAAGGCCAATTTCAGTGGGTTGAGAATGGATCTGGCCTGGGTAAATTGAAATCAAAGATTGGTAGGCAAAACTGTAATCGAACAAAGGGCTGCCTTTAAAGAGGAGATGGTTCGGTTACAGTCGTGGGTGAAAGGTAGGGCATCCAAAGTCAGAGCTTCCTGGATGACGAAAGAGATAGAGAGTAAGATGAAGCAGAAAAAGGAGACGTATGACAGGTGTCAGGTTGAGAATACAAGTGAGAATCAGGCTGAATATAGAAAGTTCAAAGGGGAAGTAAAAAAAAAAATAAGAGGGGCAAAGAGAGAGTATGAGAATAGTTTGGCAGCTAACATAAAAGGGAATCCAAAAGTCTTCTATAGGCATATAAATAATAAATGGATAGTAAGAGGAGGGGTGGGGCCAATTAGGGACCAAAATGGTGACCTACATATGGAAGCAGAGGGCATGGCTGACCCTGAATAATTACCTTATTGAAACAGAAGGTGCATGGCTCTGACAGGCTGACTTTTGGGAACAAACACAATGGTTCACCCTGGATAAGGTGTTTTAATTTATATGGTAAACTCAGAACACCTGGGAGATCTGACAAGATTCTGGAATATTATAAGTTGATGTGGCGGTAAGAATTGCAGAGGTCGGCAGAAAGATGAATAGGGATAATTAACTTGCATCAGCAGAAAACATTGAAGGAAATGCAACTGGAAAAGGGTATAAATATTGAAGTTTCAAATGGGATATCAGAGTCGCTTTAATCAGGCAAAGCAATTCCCAGCTTCAGAGGCGGCCCTGTGACCTCCAACTCTTTGTACCTCGGGGTTCAAAGGTATTTGATATTGATGGATATCCTGTATAGAAAACTTTAAGAAATGTAATACTGTAGCAAAGTTAAGATTTAAAAGTAAGATTCTCTGTTAAAAAGATTATATTTTTCTCTTTTTAGAACTCTTAGGCCTAGAAATTGGGTTGAGGCGCCAAACTGGCGCCAAGTTCGCCTGGGCGCTGGTTTTTGCGCAGCGTTTGAAGCTGTAGCGATCATCAGAAATTCAGTTGAAGTGCCCCTAGAGGGAGACGGGGCGAGGCTCGAGGTGCTCCGCGTCCCTCTTAGGGCGCTGAAACTGAATATCGCAGCGCAACGTGCCGCAGTGCCACACGCTGCAGCACGGCACGCTGCAGTACTGCAGGCCTTCCTCCCACTGTTAAGGGGGAGGGGCCTGCAACAGCGCGAACCACGATTGCGAGTGCCGGCAAAAGAGCCCGGCACCAAGGAGAAGTGCTGGGCTCTCGGGAAACAGCCGGTGGGGGGGGGGGGGGGACCAGGAGGCCGGGGATGGAGGTGCTGGCAGGCGGCCGCCGAAAAAGCGGCCGCCCCGCACTTCGACCTTAACTTGCGCCTCTGCCGGCGCAGCAAGGCCCCGTGAACCGGGCGCAGGTAGCGAAAGGCGCTACAGTGGCGTTTGCTACCAAATATCGCGTTTGGGGCGCGAATGGGGTGCTGCGCACACCGATGATGTCATCGGTGGTGGCGCAGCACAAATGGCTAACGCCACCATTAGCGCCCCTGTTGAATATCGCGGGAGGCGCAGCCAGTGGTGCTACAGCCACTGACTGCCTCTTTAGGCGCTAACAGGTGGCGCTACTAACCCAATTTTTCCCCCTTAATGTTGGGATTGACTGATTCAACAACTGTAAATTGCATGCTGGTTCTTTTAATAAATGTTTATATATTTTAGAACTATCTCACATAAGTCTTCTGTATCAAAAACTCGCAAACGCAATCTCTGTAACATGCTGTGTTACAGAATTCTGAAGGAGTTCTCCGGACCCTCATAATATCCGGGATGTTAAAGTCTAGCTAAACTTATTAAAAGCGCTATCTGTTGAATGGTAACATTCTCAGGTTGTTCCTTTCCTTTAGGGAAAGATAGCCCGGACCTTTAGATACAATTAAGCATCTTTAGGACTCGACTACCTCAAACTTTAGTTGAAAGTGAATCACAGAATCACAGAATCACAGAAACCCCACAGTGCAGATAGAGGCCATTTCGGCCCATCGAGCCTGCACCGACACATATCCCACCCGATCCCCGTAACCTCTACATCAACACATATCCCACCCTATCCCCGTAACCCCACGTATTTAATCCCCCTAACACTAGGTCAATTTATCATAGCCAATCAACCTAACCCGCACATCTTTGGACTGTGGGAGGAAACCGGAGCACCCGGAGGAAACCCACGCAAACACGGGGAGAATGTGCAAACTCCACACAGACAGTCACCCGAGGCCGGATTTGAACCCGGGTCCCTGGCGCTGTGAGGCAACAGTGCTAACCATTATGCCACCATGCTAATGGTGAATGTCTGAGAAATACGCCTGATCCGGGGTAGCCCCAAAGAAAGGGGCTAGGACTAGTAAAAATTCCTTCATTGCATCTATCTTTACGAAGGAAGATGATGCTGCCAAAGTCATAGTGAAAGAGGAGGTAGTTGAGGTACTGGATGGGATGAAAATTGATAACGAGGAGGTACTAGAAAGGCTGGCTGCACTTAAAGTAAATAAGTCACCAGGACTGAGGGGATGCATCCTAGGATGCTGAGGGAAGTTAAGGTGGAAATTGCGGAGGTACTGATCATAATCTTCCAATCCTCCTTAGATACAGGGGCGGTGCCAGAGGACTGGTGAATTGCAAATGTTACATCCTTGTTCAAAAAAGGGTGTAAGGATAAAACCAGCAACTACAGGCCAGTCAGTTTAACCTCGGTAGTGGGGAAGCTTTTAGAAACTATAATTCGGAAAAAAATTAACAATCACTTGGACAAGTGTGAAT
Organism: Somniosus microcephalus; assembly: GCF_052327205.1. NCBI lineage: Eukaryota > Metazoa > Chordata > Chondrichthyes > Squaliformes > Somniosidae > Somniosus > Somniosus microcephalus. Next base: position 75,747,014 of record NC_140988.1, on the reverse strand, counting down.
TAATTAACGAAAGCCAGCACAGATTTTTTAAAGGCAAATTGTGTTTAACTAACCTGATTGAGTTTTTTGATGAAGTAACAGAGAGAGTTGATGTGGTGCACATGGACTTCCAAAAGGCATTTGATAAAGTGCCACATAATAGGCTTTCCAGCGCAGTTGAAGCCCATGGAATAAAAGGGACAGTAGCAGCATGGATACAAAATTGGCTAAGGGACAGGAAACAGAGAGTAGTGGTGAATGGTTGTTTTTGGACTGGAGGAAAGTACACAGTGGTGTTCCACAGGGGTTGGTAGTAGGGCCTCTGCCTGTCTTGATATATATTAATGACTTGGACTTGGGTGTACAGGACACAATTTCATAATTTGCAAATGACATAAACCTTGGAACTATAGTGAACAATGAGGAAGATAGTGATAGACTTCAAAAGGACATAGACAGGCTGTTGGAATGGGTGGACATGTGGCAGATAAAATTTAACGCAGAAAAGTATGAAATGATACATTTTGGTAGGAAGAACGAGGAGAGGCAATATAAACCAAAGGGTACAATTCTAAAGGGGGTGCAGGGAGAGAGACCTGGGGGTGTATGTGCACAAATTATTGAAGGTGACAGGGCAGGTTGAGAAAGCGGTTAAAAAAGCATACGGGGTCCTGGGCTTCATTAATAGAGGCGTGGGCCCAGAAATTTGGGTCAGAGGCTTCCCGCGGGTATAAGCCCCCGACCTGCACTTACCTTGCGCGCCGGCCGTTGAGCTGTAGGGCCCCATGAAATTCGGATCCGGGGCCTGGTCCAGCTGCCGGCGCGCAGTGCTTGCGTATCCCAGGGGCGCAGTTAGTTCGATGCGTCCCCTGGGATCACGTGGGCCATGGGGAGCCAATCGGAGCAGGGAATGCTCCAATCATAAGTCTTGATAGGACGTGCTGTCAAGACTTATAAATACTACAGCACCAAAACATCCCTAAACCTTCAAATAAATTTTTAAAAAGCAACAAATTTTTAAATAAACTATAAATTACATGAAATAACTATTTTAAACAATAATTTAAATTTTTGAAAAAAATAATTTTTTATTCTAACGGGGCTAAAAATAAACTTACCTTGCTTTAAAGTATTTAAAAATAATAAACCTGTGGAAAAAATATTTTAATTTTAATTAATTCACCACTTACCTTGTAAAAAGCAGGCCTTACGCCTGCTTTTTAAATTTCTAACTTCTGCAGATTTATACTCACAGAAAAACCTGTAAAAAAAACCTAAGTTTGATGCGCACGCGCACCCCCGCGTACGTGTTCGACCTCTGAACATCTTCGTTCAGAGGAACGGAAGTGCCGGTTTCCTGCGCATGCGTAGTGCATGCAGGAAACTGGCACTTCCATCAGGCCTACGGGTGAGTACCCAGCGCGTACTCGCCCGTGGAGACCCGAATTTCTGGGCCATATAGTACAAAAACAAGGAATTTATGATGAGCCTTTATAAAGCATTGGACCGACCTCAACTGGAGTATTGTGTCCAATTCTGGGCACTGCACTTTAGGAAAGATGTGAAAGCCTTCGAAAGGGTGCAGAAAAGATTTACAAGAAGATTCCAGGCATGAGGGATATGGATAGACTAGAAAAGCTGGGGTTGTTCTCCTTAGAGCAGAGAAGGTTGAGAGGAGATTTGATAGAGGTGTTCAAAATCATGAGGGGTCTAGTCAGAGTAGATAGAGAGAAACTGTTCCCATTGGTGGAAGGGTCGAGAACCAGAGAACACAGACTAAAAGTGATTGGCAGAAGAACAAAAGGCGACATGAGAAAAAACCTTTTTACGGAGTGAGTGGTTAGGATCCGGAATGCACTGCCTGAAAGCATGATGGAGGCAGATTCAATCATGACTTTCAAAAGGGAATTGGATAAATGCCTGATGGAAAAATATTTGCAGGGCTTCGGGGAAAGGGCGGAGGAGTGGGACTAGCTGAAGTGCTCTTGCAGAGAGCCAGCAGGGGCTCGATTGGCTGAATGGCCTCCTTCTGTGCTGTAACCATTCTATGATTCTATGATTCTAACACTTCCGCTGCCTGGACCGCTCTGGAGGAGCCTTGCAGTACTCACCATAGCATTTCTCAAGATTTGTCGTGGTCTGCTGCATGCTCCACAACCTTACCATCATAAGGGCACAGCCCTTGCCACCAGGCATACGGCGACCAGCTGAGGAGGAGGAAGAGGAAGAGGAGGAAGAAGAGGAGGAGGAGGAAGTGAAAGAGGAGGAGAAGGAAGAGGAGGAGGAGGAAGCATAAGAGGAGGAAGCGGAAGGGAGGAGACAACCCAGACAGCCCTGTTCTGCCCGGGCTGTACATGATCAAGTCGTCCAGCTGCGGTATCAGTGAACGCAATCCCATTTCCCCATTCAACAATAGTCCCAAAACTTACCTTCCCCCTGTCACTGACCATCACAGCATCCTCTTGGCCACAATGCTGAAATAAAAGCCACCACAAAAGGAACATTCCAATCCAACTTTATACCTCAATCCATCCAATATTACATAACAAATGTCAACTAATCACCCTTGTGCATTCCCTTAGTGCCTGTCTTCCATGTGCTTTTGCCTATCCTAGTGCTCCTAAGAAGTGGCTGCAGCATGGCTAGTGGAAGGCTGTTGACTTTCATTGGGGGAGACTGCAGATGGCCTTGGAGCATGACCTTGAGCAGTTCTGGGACCAAAAGGCCCGGCTTTAGACTGCACCACCTCAGCATGGGCGGCAGCAGTCTGGCTGGCTGACTGACAGGCAACAGCAAGAGTACTGGCAGAGTGGGCAGGGGTGGGAGGATGAATGCTGCTGTCCTGAGAAAGGACAGCAGGGTCATCCTCCACGGAGCCACTGCCACAACCCCGAGGCAGCACCTGAGCATTCTTAGTAATCTGTTGGAGATTGATTGCTGGACTGCTGTGACACCTTGCAAGCCCTTTTCCACACTGGTAATCACAGCCACAATGGCAGCAGTCTGAGCTTGCATGGCAGCAAGCTGAGCCTGCATGACAGGAGTCTGAGCTTGCATGACAGTATCTGAGCTTCCACTGAAGCACTTAGACGTTAGTTGCTTCTGCTTGTGCTGCAATGGAAACTGAGACATTGGCCATCAGACCCTGCATCAGGGTTGGGTCCACAAGCGTGCAAACGGACTTGACCACCACTTCCATGCACAAAGCCCTGTAACAAGTTGGTGTGGGACTTCTCCATGCTTCTTGACATTGAACACAGGCTTTCTGGCACGCCTGCCAATGCACCAAGCATTTCATTGTGCATATCTGTCAGCGTTCTCCTGAAGACTGCCCCATCGAAGTCCTCATCTGAGTCCTCTGCAGCAGAATTCATGTGCAATCTCAGCTCTTGGGGTGCTGGCACCCACGCTAACCTTTCCCCCTGCCCTGGCTGTAGGCCACTTGTGCCCAGTGTCTCACCACGTGCAGATCCCACTTCTAACCTATCCTCTAAGTTACGTGCAGTTTCAGTATCTGAGCTGGTGGCTGCGAGTACGAAAGCGAATGATTGTACTGTGTCTTAATCATCAGTGCCTTGGTGTTCTTCTATTTTGTGCTCCTCTATCTGTGCTTGGCATGGTGTCAGTTCTTGACTATCTGAAAGGAAAATGGCACAAGGGTAAGGTTGTGGTGGGGGAGTGGAATGCAAGAGGTGCATGCTTACACCATGTGCAGCTTGTAAATCAGAAGAGATTTTGGGGAAAGGGAAAGTGGGATGTGAAAAGAATGATTACATATGAGAATACCAGCATCTTATATTCTTTAGAAACATAGAAACATAGAAGATAGGAGCAGGAGTAAGCCTATTGGCCCCTCGAGCCTGTTCCGCCATTTAATGAGATCATGGCTGATCATCCAAATTCAGTACCCTATCCCTGCTTTCTCCCCATATTCCTTGATCCCTTTAGCCTTAAGAAATATTTCTAACTCCTTCTTGAATATATTTAATACATTGGCCTCAACTGCCTTGTGTGGTAGAGAATTCCACAGGTTCACCACTCTCTGGGTGAAGAAATTTCTCCTCATCTCAGTCCTAAATGGCTTACCCCTTATCATTAGGCTGTGATCCCTGGTTCTGGACTCCCCGAACATCGGGAACATCCTTCCTGCATCTAATCTGTCTAGTCCTGTTAGAATGTTATAAGTTTCAATGAGATCCCCTCTCATTCTTCTAAACTCTAGCGAATATAAGCCTAATCAACCCAATCTCTCCTCATACGTCATTCCTGTCATCCCAGGTGTCAGTCTGGTGAATCTATGGGCTGGATTTTCATTCAGAAGTCGGGAAGGAGGCGGGACTAAAACTTTCGGATTTTAGTCCCGCCTCCATCGAGATGCTGCCAATCCACGCGATTTTCCCTTGATTGACCTTGTTGAGCCCGCCGAGCGGGCTCAGCTGGCCAATTAAGGGCCACCTGGCAACAGGTAACGTCACAGACTGAAATTTCATCTGTCAAGACGTGTTGACAGATGAAATATCATTGTTTCACAGCTGTTTGCAGCTGTCAAACACTGACAGTCTTATTTCTAACCTGAGTCCTTCTACGCAGACTCAGTTAGAAATCTCGCTGGCACTGAAAGCTGAAGGCTGCCACTTTTGACAGCTCGCGGCCATTCTGCTTTCTGTGCTGGCTGAATGATGGACTCCCGAAGCCTAGAGGGAGAAAGGCTGTAAAGGTAAGTACAGGTAATTTAAACTTCTTTACACACTTTAGACACACCGAACACACTTACCTTTGCACTCATGCACCCATCACTCACCTGAACACCGACATCTCGACCTCTCCAGGTCCTTCAACCCGACGGCCCGCCTCCTCTAACCTGGCGTGGTTTGGAGCCGTCGGGAATCCCACACGACACCCTTCAAAATAGGGATTAGGCTAAAAACTGCCTGTTAACACCTGTTAACAGGCAGTTAATTAGCACTAATCCCTTCCTGCCTCGGGTCGGCGGGTCCCAGTGCGGGGTAGGTACCCGCCTCCTTTGAAACTTACGTGGAGGCGGGTTTTAGGCGGGATGGTGCTGGAACCCCGAATTCGAGATTTTTGCCCCCGGCAACGCCTAAAAGCCCACCTCACGGCACACTGAAAATCGACCCCTATGTCTATGTTTCTATGTTTCTATGTTATATTCTTTCAGCCCTTCTGCTGGCCACGGGCTCAGTGATGCCTCGCTCAATAATGGCCACCACCCTCTCCTCCATGGAGGTCAGGTTATGCAGGGTTAGGTCCTGCTGGCACTAGTTAGGTCCCGCTGGCACCAATTGTGAGCCACCTTTCCCTGCAGTGAGTGTGGTGCAATCTGTTTAGGTGATATGCCTGTCATGATTGAAAACCTGACAGTGTGTGCAAGCTGTGGGATGTGGGTGGGAGGCTTGCAGCAGTGGTAAGTGTGTGAGGGTGTGGTGAAGCTTTGAATGTGAGGTATGGGTCATGTTTGATAGAGATTGTTGGTAGGTGAGTGATGGGCTGTGGTGCATTGAGCAGTGTGTGAGGCTAGTGGTGCAGATGGTGCGATATGGCATGTGAAGGTATGGCATTCACCACAGTGGCTATCTGCTCCCATTGCGTTTCAGACATTTGCCTGGAGGGCCTCCTGGTCCTCTATTTAAACAGGATCTCACTCCTTAAGTTGACCTCCTGCACCAAGGCCTCCCGTTCTGCATTGCAGACTCTTGGCACACGCGCTCTCCCCTGCTGTGACATTTTTTTCCCCTCCTCTCACTCTCTTCCTCAGTCAGTTGAATGAGCTGCTGCAGGCAGAATGCAACTCCCCTTTAAAAGGTGTAGGCTGCCTTTAAGAAATGCAGGCTAGCTTTAATTGGTGCTAGCCTTGCACAAATTTGCCCCTCTCCTGAGTGTTCAGCCACTCAGAGCTAGGCTGAACATCACAATCATGTTATTCAGCCGGCAGCACCAAGTTAGCATGTTGCCTGTATTCCTTTGAACGAGCATGAGGTGATCGCCCATTTTCAAGGGCAAACAAATTTCTAGGCCAATGTGTTCAGCTCACTGAGTTCATTGTCAGATAGCTACACTGGATCAGTCATGTGTGCTTTTGTCCTACTTTTCAAGAAAGTTTTCGACTGCAGCATTTGGCACGGACAACCAAAGATGGAGCAAGGACATTGCAAAGAGCAACAAAAGAAAAGTTCACAATTTCAGTGAGACTGACCTCCAAACCTTCCTTGAGGACACTGAGCAGAAGAGGGGTAGCCTGCTCGGTCTCTATGGGAGGAAGCCTCAAAAATAGGTCTCTCATGCCATGTGAAAGGAAGTAGCACTGACATAGGATCAACCCCAGAAATGCACACCAGTGCTGTGAGAAATTTAATGACCTGATGAGGGTAGGCAATGAAACACACATGGCACTCTCCCTTTTCTTCCTTGGGCACCCTGGGCACATTACACTCTTCTTTGTGCACCATTACATTCTTCACTCATTAAAATTAAGATTTGTACTGCTAACCCTTCTCACTGCACTCTGCTTAAGTGGGACATTAATTGCGGATCTTACAGTATGTGTCACCATCCCCCCTAACAACAACCACTTGCATGTAGAATTTTATAACCCCTTCCTCCTCTTTAATAGGGTGATACCAGCATACCTTTACATCAGCTGTCCGATGCTACCTGATAGCCAGATCTCAATTGTTAATGATCTATTTCATTTCCTGTGCCTTTCTAGTCTTGACAAAGAGTTTGACTCGAAATGTTGACTCTATTTCTCTCTCCACGGATGTTGACTGGCCTGCTGAGTTTTTCCAGCATTTTCTGTTGTTATTTCTCAATTGTTAACCTTCACTGACTCACTCAATCATATTGCAGGGGGAACAATATCTATGAGAGGCAAGAGACCAGGCCATGGAGCTGCTGGGAAAGCATTCTGCTTCAGCCACCAGAGATAGCAAGATCAGTGGCATAGTTCTGATATGAGGTTAGTGGATGCAGACATACACAGTCGCTGTGGCATCCCGGTGAAGTAGTACATAGTTACAAACTTCCACTGCCTTCTCTATTTCCTTAATCTCAAGGAAGTTATGCTCACCCATTCCTAGCTTGTACCCTCCTTTCCTATAGATATATCATAGCAATAGTGAGCAGGTAGTGAGGAGGATGATGAGGAGGAAAAGGAGGAGGAGCAGGAGAAGAAGTAGGATAGAAGGAATGTCTTTCTCGTAGATTATGAGTAAAATGACATTGAAGAGGCTGATGATGAAGAGGGACAGGATGGGAAGGTCAAGTCCACCCATGAGTCCCTGGATCAAGATCCTGCCCTGTGTTCCTCTGTCCCAATCCTTTCAATCTCACCCTGTGCATCAGTTTTTTTTAACACCCATGCATTAGCTCAAACACTTACCCTTGGGGGGGAAATAGTGTTAAGAGGATGCGGCACTGGATAATTCACAGCGCATAAGTGAGCCAGAGTTGTAGGTAATGTGTGACAAGGCTAAGCAGAAGGCTGCCTTCCACTTCTGAGCACTGGGTTCCAGAACTCATGGGTATTCGCCTGGAAAGAAGGATGTTTGAGGAACATCACGGCCATGTGCAGGCTTTGATGTCACTCTCTGAAGATGTGATTCTAGATACTAGAAGCTGGGGATCTGTTGATGCTTCCTCCTTCTCAAAAGCACAGCTCTGCTGGTGGTAAAAGAAAGATTAGACAGCACCCTGTGCATTGGTCTTTAGACTCTGGGAGATGGGATTCAGGCTGCTGTGTCTTTTAGAATCTGATAATTGCCATTAGAATAGCCATCCCACTGATCAGTGGAGACACAGATCCAGGGCCCAGTAAAATATCAGTGTCTGGAGGCAACCTGCTTAAGGCTCCCATCTCTCCAGAGAACAGCACATGACTGACTTCTGACCTTTCACCTAAGAACACTAAGTCAGTGGGACATACCAGTCTATACAGGCACAAGGTCCAGAGTTGCAGTCAGCATTGGCTCCTTGCCCAGAGCAAGCTTCCATGAGAGGGGGGCCACCTCAGTTCCATAAACATTTTATAGCACAGCAGCTAAACACCTCGCACAATATGGGCCCTTAGCTTGCACCTAGGAGAAGCACTGGAATAAGAAAAGCATAGGCATGTGTAGCCACCTAGGAAAAGCAATGTTTGAACAAAATATGATTGCATCTGCTCACTTAGCAGTTTGTTGTTTTGAAAGATGATGTAGTGCTTTGTTATTCATGAAAATTAGATTCATGCAATCAGGTGATTATTATTTACATGTTAATAGAGGGGCAAAGAATTCTGATATGTTGTAATGTTCCCAGATGGGTACTGATTAGCTCTTTATTTGAAGATGAGGGAGAAAGAGTTAAGGCAGTGGATATAAAGGCAGATTGTGTTAAATGGAAAAGAAGACTTTATTGATCATTTGTGCTCTGATGCCCCATTCAGCAGGTACTGAGGAATGCTTTGAATGAGAGTCAACCTTAGTCTCTCCTCCATATACTTCTGCCACCAAACCAGTAACGGCCACCTCCCCAGGAATGTTCATTTTTTTTATTCGTTTATAGGGTATGGGCATCGCTGGCAAGGCCAGCATTTATTACCCATCCCTAATTGCCCTCGAGAAGGTGGTGGTGATCTGCCTTCTTGAACCGCTGCAGTCCGTGTGGTGACGGTGCTCCCACAGTGCTGTTAGGGAGGGAGTTCCAGGATTTTGACCCAGCGACGATGAAGGATCGGCAATATATTTCCAAGTCAGGATGGTGTGTGACTTGGAGGGGAACTTGGAGGTGATGGTGTTCCCATGCGCCTGCTGCCCTTGTCCTTCTAGGTGGTAGAGGTCGTGGGTTTGGGAGGCGCTGCCGAAGAAGCCTTGGCGAGTTGCTGCAGTGCATCATGTACATGGTAAACACTGCAGCCACGGTGCACCGGTGGTGGAGTGAATGAATGTTTAAGGTGGTGGATGGGGTGTTGATCAAGCGGGCTGCTTTGTCCTGGATGATGTCGAGCTTCTTGAGTGTTATTGGAGCTGCACTCATGCAGGCCTGCTCTTGTAGCCACCGTATTCATATGGCTGATCCAGTTAAGTTTCTGGTAATGGTGACCCCCAGGGTGCTGATGGTGGAGGATTCGGCGATGGTAATGCTGTTGAATGTCAAGGGGCAGTGGTTGGACTCTCTCTTGTTGGAGATAGTCATTGTCTGACACATGTGTGGCGCAAATATTACTTGCCACTTATTAGCGCAAGCCTGAATGTTGTTCAGGTCATGCTACATGCGGGCATGGACTGCTTCATTATCTGGGGAGTTGCGAATGGAGCAGAATACTGTACAATCATCAGCCAGCATCCCCACTTCTAACCTTATGATGAAGGGAAGGTCATTGATGAAGCAGCTGAAGATGGTTGGGCCAAGGACACTGCCCTGAGGAACTCCTGCAGCGATGTCCTGGGGCTCAGATGATTGACCTCCAACAACCACAACCATCTTCCTTTGTGCTAGGTATGACTCCAGCTAGTGGAGAGTTGTCCCCCTTATTTCCATTGACTTCAATTTTACTAGGGCTCCTTGATGCCACACATGGTCAAATGCTGCCTTGAAGTCAAGGGCAGTCACTCTCACCTCACCTCTGGAATTCAGCTCTTTTGTCCATGTATGGACCAAGGCTGTTATGAGGTCTGGAGCTGAATGGTCCTGGCTGAACCCAAACTGGCCATCAGTGAGCAGGTTATTGGTGAGTAAGTGCCGCTTGATAGCACTGTCGATGACACCTTCCATCACTTTGCTGATAATTGAGAGTAGACTGATGGGGTGGTAATTGGCCAGATTGGATTTGTTCTGCTTTTTTTAGACAGAACATACCTGGGCAGCTTTCCGCATTGTCGCTGTAGCTATACTGGAACAGCTTGGCTAGAGGAGCAGTTAGTTATGGAGTGCAAGTCTTCAGCATGACAGCCAGGATCTTGTCAGGGCCCATAGCCTTTTTTGTATCTAGTACGCTCAGTCGTTTCTTGATAACATGTGGAGTGAATTGAATTAGCTGAAGACTGGCTTCTGTGATGGTGGGGACCTTAGGAGAATGCCGATATGGATCATCCACTCGGCATTTCTGTCTGAAGATGGTTGCAAACGCTTCAGCCTTGTATTTTGCACTCACCTGCTAGGCTCTGCCATCATTGAGCATAGGGATATTCATGGAGCCTCCTCCTCCAGTTAGTTGTTTAATGGTCCACCATCATTCACGACTGGATGTGACAGGACTGCAGAGCTTTGATCTGATCCGTTGATTATGGGATCGCTTAGCTCTGTTATAGCATGCTGCTTTCAATGTTTAGCATGCATGAAGTCCTGTGTTGCAGCTTCCCCAGGTTCACACAGAATCACACAGAATCCCCACAGTGCAGATAGAGGCCATTTCGGCCCATCGAGCCTGCACCGACACATATCCCACCCTATCCCCGTAACCCAATGTATTTAATCCCCTAACACTAAGGGTCAATTTATCATAGCCAAATCAACCTAACCCGCACATCTTTGGACTGTGGGAGGAAACCGGAGCACCCGGAGGAAACCCACGCAGACACAGGGAGAATGTGCAAACTCCACACAGACAGTCGCCCGAGGCCAGATTTGAACCCGGGTCCCTGGCGCTGTGAGGCAACAGTGCTAACCACTATGCCACCGTGCCCCCCTTGGGGTTGAAACCTGATTTTTAGGTACGCTTGGTGCTGCTCCTGGCTTGCTCTTCTGCACTCCTCATTGAACTAGGGCTGGTGCCCTGGCTTGATGGTAATGGTAAAGTGAGGGATATGCCGGGCCCTGAGGTTATATATTGTGGTGGAATACAATTCTGCTGCTGCTGATGGCCCATAGTGCCTCATGGATGCCCAGTTTTGAGCTGCTAGATCTGTTCTGAATCTATCCCATTTAGCACGGTTGTAGTGCCACACAACACGATAGAGGGTGTCCTCCATGTGAAGATGAGTCTTCATCTCCAAAACAACTGTGCGGTGGTCACTGCTACCAATACTGACATAGGCAGATGCATCTGCGACAGCTAGATTGGTGAGGACGAGGCCAAGTAGATTTTTCCCTCATGCTGGTTCTTTCACCACCTGCCGCAGGCCCAGTCTGGCAGCTATGTCCTTCAGGACTCAGCCAGCAAGTGATACTACTGAGCCACTCTTGGTGATGGACATTGAAGTCCACACGCAGAGTACATTCTGTGCCCTTGCTACCGTCAGTGCTTCTTCCAAGTGTTGTTCAACATGGAGGAGTACTGATTCATCAGCTGAGGGAGGGCAGTAGGTGGTAATCAGCAGGAGGTTTTCTTGCCCATGCTTGACCTGAAGCCATGAGACTTCATTAAGTCTGGAGTCAATGTTGCAGACTCCCAAGATACCACCATACCACCACCTCTGGTGGGACAGGACATATCCAGGGATGGTGATGGAGAAGTCTGGGACATTGGCTGAAAGGTATGATTTTGTGAGTATGACTATGTTAGAATAGCCTGTGTGACAGCTCTCCCAATCCCCAGATGTTAGTGAGGAAGACTTTGCAGGGTGTGCCATTGTCGTGTCTGAACTCAGTGTCAAGTTCAGCCATCCAGTTTTATTCTTACTATTGTTTTCTGTAGCAGTTTGTTACAACTGAGTGGCTTGCTAGGCCATTTCAGAGTCAATCAATTGAAAGTCAGCCACATTGCTGTGGGTCTGGAGTCACATATAGGCCAGACCAGGTAAGGATGGCAGATTTCCTTTGCTAAAGGACATTAGTGAACCAGATGGGTTTTTACAACAATCCCATAATTTCGTGATCACCATTACTAATCCTAGCTTTTAATTCCAGATTTATTTAATTAACTGAATTTAAATTCCCCAGCTGCTGTAATGGGATTTGAAATTCATGTCTCAGGATCATTAGTGCAGGCTTTTGGATTACTAGCCCAGTAACATAACCACTATGCTACCGTTCCCGATATGTCCAGGCCTTTTTGGATAGCAAAGTTGAGCAGGGCACAGCAGGCTACAATTATGCATGACAGGTGACACAAAGTCAAAACCAAATATCAATGTCAGACTGATCCCCTGTGACTACTAGAGAACACAAATGTATTTATTTACCTACACCCAGCACGACTCCTTGGGAATAGTGTTATCGGCAACACTTACATTAGCAGCAGTTAGTCACTGGATCAATCAGCCTGCCAACTCCACCAGATAAAAAGGAAATATTGTCCTCCCCCAATTAAATCACTGGGGAAAATTGCATGTACTGTATATTGTAACTACAATACAAAGAGGTCCTATTGCTGAAAATCTAAGTTGACATAAATGTATGAAATAGTCTTTTTTTCAAGGCAGTTTTTGTGCTGTCTCTGGAATCACAGACAGCAGCCACTTGACCAGTATCTGTCATGATTAGAGCAGGCCAAATGATTAAACACAAAGGCAAATCTTCCTTTCAGCAATGGTATTAACAGAGGACAGAAATTAAAACTCAAAATTAATCTCAATCTAAATTTGTCTTCAGAAATAGGCTTCAAAATTACCCAAGGCAACCAATCTTTTTTCCACATTTCAACTTGGTGATAATCCTTATTACGCTAAACATGTTCAGACTTTGCAATAGTACTTTAATAGGAATAATTACCTGATAATATAATACTACATGTTCTGATATTTGGATGGCTAACAGGAAAGCTTCACAACAAGCACAACCTAAAAGCCTGACTGACCCATTTTTACACCTAAAGCCATGATATTTGTAACATTACAGCTGTTCTCTAAATGTAGCCTATATTAGGAGTTTGATCCTCAAGCTATTGAAAAGAACCACCGACTTGTCTAAGATGCTTTAAATGTTTTTCATTTTGCGAAGGCAATGAGTACCGGTACAGAGACAAAACATGACTTTACTTTAACCCAGGTGGTGGCAATTTTACTTTCAAAAATATTTCAATCTACAGCCTAATTGACTCTCCAAGTGAATTTTGACCATTTGAATCTTCTAAAGCATGAAAAGACAATTGCAGAAAAATAGAAAAGTAGATCAGAAGTTTATTAAAGGTTATATGTAAGACTAGGATTTCCATGGTAAATAGTTCCCATAAATCTCATTGTACCCAGAATCATTTGATTATCAATGTATGACTGACAATCTACCAATCGTTAAAAACTGTGTTCAAAAGGATCGAAAGGTACGCAGCTATGCCACAAGGATTCAAACTCTGAATAAAACAAACCATGCAGTAAACAAGATTTCAGCAAGGTTTTATACCACCTGTGAAGACCTTTATTATATTAATTACATAGCACATGAATATTTATGAAACTGGGCAGCTTGGTTACCTTTGCACACATTTCAGAGACTTGTTACAATCTGAAAATACATTCTTTTTGCCAAAGTTTCAAAAGAAAGCCTGCCTGAAGCTGCACCAGGTTATCAACATAGATGGCGGGTTCAGAATTTGGATGATATTCTTCTATCCTAAGATTTGCTGCATATATCTTCCCACTTACTGACAGATATATTTGCAGAGCTGCCTTACTGAATAATATACTAACCTTGCCAAGAGCACTCATAAATAATACAGTGTGACAGCTCGTGCACTGGCAATGAAACCAGAAAGATATGACTGATATACCAAGATATTAAATTTCTTAATTTGTTAGAGAAGCAGCTCTACTGTAATTAAAGTTTATTTTTAAATCTGAAACGGTTATTGGAATCCCATAAGACTAAACATAATGGGATGGAAATTTCATCAAGGAAAACAAATATTACAGTAATTATGTATCTTTTTGTGCATGCCTTGCTAGAGCATTCAAATAAAATAGAACCTAGTAGAACAGAGGCAGAGAGGAAAAATAAGGAGAAAGTAGGAAGGGAATAAATGGGTAAGCTAGTTACTGCAAACCAGTCTGAACCTGTCACAGCTTTTCATGCCCTGGGCAAAATGTAAACACAAGCATATACATTGCCCATGTGGTGTTAATGTTTCTTAATGTTTCATCCATGTAGGAAGGGTGTTACAGGTGTTGATCAGTCTCCACTGCAGACACACTTCCTCACATAGATGATTCTATCATCTCTCTTCTGAAGTGCTTGAGCACTAAATTGGAAATACCTTTAACACAGACTTCTGTCATAACCTGCCGTTTGTTCAATATCCAAATGAAATATTTTGCAGTAAGATGTGAACATTATAAGTTCCATTATTGATAGTGGTCCCAGTATTTATAGCATCTACATTGTGAAGATGAGAAAGCACAGACTGAGAAAAGACCATTTAGCTCATCAAGTCCAACCCCTCTACTATTATGTATAATTCCCTCCAACACTAACTCTACCTAACCCATTTAATTTTGTGAAGAAATGCTACAAAATGGTGCCCAACCCTGCAAAAGAAATTTGAACAAACTTCAGAATATCTGTTTAGCCTTACATCATACATTAATCCTCTATGAATAATTTCCTTGATATAGCATTTCCATGCTTCCAGTTCAGCGATCATTTTCTGCAAAATAATCAACAATCTCTATTTGTAATTATTCTTGTAATCAGCAATACCACTCACAAACAGATATTTACCCAGCTCTTTCTACAGGTACTGCTCATCACAGTGCTTGAGCAGGAAGTCAACTGTGCTCCTTGTGCAGATTTACCCACTGGATCATCAGGGGAGCCCAAAAGCACCTTTCTAAAGGGCTTGACAAAGTCTTGACAAAGGGTTCACCCAAAACGTTGACTCTATTTTCTCTCCACGGATGTTGCCTGGCCTGCTGAGTTTTTCCAGCATTTTCTGTTGTTATTTCTAAAGGGGTGCCTGATTTAAACCCAAACTGGGCCGAATTCAGGCCACGGTCAAATTAATCTGAACTAATCTAGATTTGATAAAGGATTAAATTCCTCGTTAATTGTCATCAAGAAAACTAAAAGAATTGCATGTTAAGATTATTTTTGTAAGTGAGTAACACATAAAGTAATAATTGAGTTTATGGATTTTGACCCCACTCCAGAGAAAAACCTCATTTATATATTTATAACGTCACCATTCACCAGTTAATAATCTTCTTCACTCATAGGTTAAAAGTGCGGTTTGACAATCACCCTTTGAGAAGCTGCTATTTATTTACTTTGGTTTTCCTTCTGCACTTTTTGCACAAAATAGGTTGATTTGCATAAAACTAATTTAAAAGCAGAGCCAAGTTCAATCTCTTATGTTCATTCATACCTCATGTAATTGTTCATTGCCTTTACAAGGCCACTTGGGTTCAAATTTACAGTAACAGATTTGATGACACCCAACAAACAATTAAATCAATGTGATGACATCTAAATCCTTTAGCCCTGACCTTTCAAGATGGTGGAAAGAATGCTCAAGAAGCATTTTTTTGACACTTAAACAATTGCTCTTGATGTTGGTACATTTTTAATTAAGACCCATTGCCTGCATTTACTTTGCAGATTTGCAGGTAAAGATTAAATTGACCCCTTTTTTTCTTTGTGCTGGGTATTAGCTGCCGCTAATGGGACTAGGTTACTGCTTATTTATGAAGCTTGAGTGCTGCCATTTGGTGATAAGCTAACTATGAATTTATCCAAAAAGGCATGAGAGCCGTGGGCACTTACATTTTGCAGGCAGCAGTGAACATTCAATTAACTCCACGGGGCATTCTAGAAGAAAGAGAATTACTGTGCAATGGCATGTGAATGTTGTTAACTGTGAAAAGGAACCAATGTATACAAGAAGATACAAAAAGATCTATTTTTATGCTTTTAGTGAGCTTTTCTGAGAAATGTGAAAGGTTAAAGTGATCAATTATATATTTTTTAAACTGCTCTATTATATTCCGCAGCATTCTGTGAAAATCACTCCAATTTAGACAGAAAGAGATGTCAAGAGATGATTAGCTTCCTGCTACCAAGAAACCCTCTGTGACTTATCATTTGCTGCCAGTCAGGAGTCTGTTTTTTTCCAGCAGACTGTCATTCATATTTATTCAATCATTTTAAGGCTTTAAACAAGCAATTAGCAGCTTCATTGGTGCCTTTTCCTACTGGCTGATTTGTATATTTTTTAATGAATTTTAGTGTTTTTTTGATTCCTTCTAAAGTTAAGGCTGTATTTATATTACAATACCAGTCAAAGATAGGTAGAGATTATAGGGTACAGGATAGTTTTGGGTCATTTAAATGCCAAGAACTTTTGACTTGTTGGCTAATGGAAAACCCAGCCTCCAGGTCAGAGTTAACAGAAAAAAAAGGTTATAAAGATAGGCAGCGGAAAGCAGTATGGTTGCTGGCCACTGCAATAAGCTGTACTCAGTTGAGTAAGAGTAATGACCATCTCGGAATAGAGAAGTCAGAAGCACAGGCAAAGATATCCGTGTTAGAATTCGCACTGAAAGAGGTGAGAGATCAATGGGAGAGAAAAGTAGAGGATTAATTCCAGTGCAGTAGCAGAATCCACGGTCTCGAAAGTGATATAGCATATTACCAGTCAGAAATAGTTGAGGAAAGAAGTTATGGAAGAAAAATTAAGGGCATAATTTAGGAAACCCAGATCAGGTGTTCTCAGTTAAAGCAACAAAATTATGATGTGCGGGCCACTGTAAGGGTGCTGGCAGGAGGATAAAAAGGGAGACACAGGGGCGACTTTCCCAGCCCCGAGGAGGCGGGTTTGGAGGTGGGACAGTTGGGTAAATCGCAAAAACTGAGTGCGGGTTCGGAACCCGTCTCCAACCCACCTCCGCGCTATTTTGCCGGAGGCGTTTTTGATGGGTGCGGTTCAGTCCCGCCTCCACCAGTCCAGAGAGGTAGTTAAGACCCTTAAATGATAGTTAAGGGCCTCTGTAATCCTATTTTGAGAGGCTCTCATTATTTTTCCACATTTTCCACAACCCTCCTAAACCACGCCAGCTAATCCTGGTGGGTTGATAAGTGAATGGTCTCCTCACAGCTGCAGCTCCACCATTAAAATGGAGCTTTCCTCAGGGAGCAATTGCAGGTCGCAGAACTTTGCTTCAAAAGGTCTTTCAGCTCTTTTAGCAGGTCTACCGAAGTCGGAGGTGCTGCATCTTGTATCTCGCAACTGTGGGACCTCCTTGGAAGACCCTCTCCCCGCTTGGACTGAGCGCTTCCCCAAATGGAGGCCTCTGCCAGCAGCATGGGAACCAGTTATTTCCTTTCACCATGGAACTCAAATTCGGATGAGGAGCAGCCACAGCAGCAGCAGAACCAGGCAGCTCAGCAGCAACAGCAGCAGGAGCCCCAACCTCCTGCTCAGTCACCTGATGGTGCACAGGGCAGAAGGCACCAGTGCATGGAAATACGTCACCACAGGAGATACCCCCAACACAAGGTTTACAGACAGAGGATGAGCTACTTCAACATGAGCCAAAGGAGGATGAGACTTTCGCGAGAGGTTGTCTGAGACATCTGCGCAATGCTGCAGCAAGACCTGGTGCCCAGAGGAACAGCTGGACACCCTTTACCAGTGGCTGTCAAAGTCACCACTGCACTCAACTTTTTTGCCTCAGGCTCCTTCCAGGGATCATCAGCAGAATTTCCCAGTCAGCCGCCCACAGTTGCATCACGCAGGTTACCGATGCCCTTTTCACAAAGGCCCACAATTACATCCACTTCTCAAGGGATCTAGCAAGTGGCACCATGTGTTCGCTTGGCTTTGCAAATATGGTAGACTTGCCAATGGTGCAGGGCATCATAGACTGCACACATGTGGCCCTTAGGGCACCACATTACAACTCAGCTATCTTTGTCAACTGCAAGGGCTTCCACTCCCTCAACATACAGCTGGTGTGTAACCACAAGAAGGAGATTTTGCATGTTTGCGCCAAGTTCTGTGGCAGTTGCCATGACTCTTTCATCCTATGGCACTCTAGTGTTCCTCCGCTGTTCAATCCACCAAACCAACTTAACGGATAGGCCTTGTCACCACCCTGAAGAAGTAGCTAATGACACTGATCAGGAGGCCAGCTAATGAGGCTGAAGGGCGCTACAACGCCAGCCACACTTCGACCAGGTCTATTATCGAGCAAACCATTGGCTTGTTGAAGATGCGCCTCCGATGCCTTGACAGATCAGGTGGAGCTCTGCAGTATTCAGCAGTCAGTGTCTCCAGAATGGGCATGGTTTGCTGTGCACTGCACAACATGGCACAGCGTCGTGGCTTGCAGCTTCCTGATGAGCAAGTGTCTCAGTTCCTAGCCTCCTCAGATGAGGAGGAGGAGGAGGATGAGGAGGCTGAGGAGGAGGAGGAGCAGGAGAAGGAGGAGGAGCAGGAGGAGGACTGAGTGCCAGCCTATCGACCAGCAGCAGCATGTGAGCACATGGCTGCCCGTGATGCAAGGGATGCTCTTATCCTGGCCAGATTTGCATAGGTTTCCCATGTTGGCACATGTCCTTGGCTCCATCTTAAGACATGATAGACAATGGACATGACTCTCTGGCCTCCTTTCATTCTGGCCACCAACCTGACCATGCAAGTGTCACGGAGCCCGCAATGTGGAGTTGCCTCAGGTGAAATAACAGGTGCCATCACGCCAGCATTTTGCCTTCAAATCATTTTTATGCTTTCCAACAGGGATAACATTTCATCAATACACATAAACATTCACCCAATCTGCACACACATCTGGAGGTTATATCCCTTGTCAGCTGGGCCCACACAGCCTTGGTTTCTTTGGGAGGCCTCTTCCTCCCAGATGAGGGGAAGAGCACCTCCCTGCTAGCTCTCAGCCCCTCAACCTTCTTCTTCTTCTTCTTAGACAGTCCCTCGGAACCGAGGATGACTTGCTTCCACATTAAAAATGAGTTCTCAGGTGACTGATGAGTCCAATGCGGGATCTATAGGGCTCGATTTTCCAAGCCCCGAGGAGGCAGGCATGGAGGCGGGACAGCACGTAAAATCGGACAAATTGGGGGTGGGTGTCAAACCCGCTCCCATCCCGCCTCCGTGCCCTTTTGCCAGGAGGCAGGAGGATGTGCAGCTTCGGGTCCCGTCTCCTGGAGGTGGGAAAGGCTTTTAATCCTTTTAACTGCCTGTTAACAGGTAGTTAACAGGCAGAAAAAGGGATTAGTGCTATTTTACCTTCACAGGTGAAGGCTTCCCGACCTCGGAGAAGCCCGTTGGGTTGGAGGAGACGTGGAGGAGGTCTGCGGCAGTTGGAGGCACCTGGAAGTAAGGTGCAGAGATGAGTGATGGGTGCAAGTGTGGAGTGGTAAGTATGCAAGGTGAGTGATAAGTTTAAAAAAGTGTTCACTTACCTTTTTTTTTACTTCTGTAGCCTTTAGCCGTGCTGGATCGGGAGAGCGGACAACCACCTTGTCAATTTCAGGTAATGGCTGATGGGCCCTCCGATCCATCAGACATCTGAAATTTACTTTTTTACAATGTTTTTTCAGTCCTCACCACAAAAAGAATCAAGCTCATGAGAATGCTAGTGTTTGACAGCTTCACAGCACTGTCAAATGCTGTCATTTCTTCTTTCAAGAAGTCTTGACAGATAGCACGTCTGACGTTGACGTGATCTGTCAGTGACTTCTTCCCTAATTGGCTTGCTGAGCCCACCGAGCGGGCTCAACAAGCTCAATCAGGGGAAAATCCCTCTGAATGGTCAGGCGAGGATGGAGGCGGGACATTGACACGACAAGCAGCAGTCCCGCCTCCAAGTCACCTCCATTGACAAAATCGAGCCCAAAGTCTCTTTCACAGGTAGGGCAGACGGTGGTTGAAGGGGCGGGTGGGTGGGCTGCTTGGGTTAACGTGCGCTCCTTGCGCTGCTTGCGCTTGGCTTCCGTTTGCTCCCGTCGAAGAGACTCGAGGTGTTCGGCGCCTTCCCGGATGCTTCTCCTGTTGAAATTGACATTATACTTAGCATGCTGGGTAGAATAACATGGCCAAGTAAAAATAAGCTATCAAGGGGTTAAAAGAACAAACTTGCTTAGGTTGTAGTTAAAGTATAGAAGCAAATGTCTCACAACGTGTCTAGGACCAAGAGACCTTTCAAAATACCCACCCACATTGATGATGTGATAACAGCTGTATTGACTCACTAGCACAAGGGAGGCATAAGGCTATAGAATAGATAAACTATTAATGATTGTCACTAGACAAAGAAGCAAAACTATTGAGTAAGCTGATCATTTTGGTAACAAGATTCAGACATGAGTAAGCTGATCATTTCGGTAACAAGATTCAGACAGAACCTCCTGACAGGATATATGATTAAATAACCTTGTCTGGAGATATTTCTGTCCTGCTGACCTTTTGATTGTCCTTGTGCAAACTCTTAATTTGTTCAAAATGATACAATACCATTACACGTGATATATGGAACACTTGCTTGTTTGAGTGTATAAATATGCTGCATTCGCTGATGTCCTTTGGAGTTGTTGGCCTAGCCTTTGACAAGGCAACACGCCCCTTGTGCAAGTAAAAATAAACTAACAGTCTGATGGTACTGCTTGTGTTTTAGAGTCTTACTCGGACTCGAGATTTCGACAGTAAAACTTGGAGGTTCCACCGAGATCGCTTACTACCTACCGGTGATTAAACGGACAAGAACACGATGACTCTCTAAGAACCGACCCTAACTGGCCAGTTACCAGTGGCGCTTAGTCACCAAAGGGGTTCCTCCTTGGACAGTACAGTAGTGTAGTCTGTTGTCTTGGTGGGAGTACTGCGATCTGTTAAGACTCATTTCAGGGTTGAGTTGAAATTTTTGTTATCACTTCCTCTTTCAGCTTGACAGTAAAAGGAGACAGATTTCGAAAACCTGAACCCTGAAAACAGGCCGGGCAGATTGTTGAAAGGAAGATAAGAAGAGACATCTGTAGAGGTCCCTGTTTCTTGAAGGAAAGAAACGATTACCCTTGAAAGAAAGGGAGAGATATCCTTGAAATAGAGGAAAAGTAAAAAGGGACCCTCGTCCTTGAAAGATAGGACTTATCCTTGAAAGACAGGATTTTAAAGTAATAAGTTTTACTGTTAAGGACTCAGTCTGTAGGGGCGTACAACGCAGACTGAGAATTGACTATTTGTTTAGTCAGAGTATAAGAATTATGATCTGTATACCCCTCTGGGTTTTTGCAGTTTTTGTCATCTCTGTAATATTTTTTAGCTTTGTATTATTGTGCTACTATTGTCTGTGAGCTCTTGGAAAGACATAACAGGGGGTTCAACAGGGGAGGTTGTGTCTTAGGAACACTTAAATTGGTAGAGAGTAAAAAGTGATCAGGGGATCGTCAGTCCGTTTTCAGCAGTATATCCCACACACCCAGACTGAGCCCGAATTAAGAGCCCAATTGGGTCAAGTGATGGCCAGGTGAAGTGGGCATAGAGAACTCGGTTGGAACGGAGGGATTGTGATACCCTCAAAAATAAAAATGGGAGCCAAAGCAAGTAAAATACCAGAAAAAGGCACACCTGCCTGTTACATGCTCCAGAATTGTGGTCAGACATCAATAGATGACTTACCTAAATGGGTAAAATGGACCAAAAAGGGTAAAAGGCCATTCTCACCATATGGTACACTTAATCTAGACCGAATAACGTGTCTTGAGGGGTGTCTCTTAGAAAGGGACCCAGGGAGAAGTGATAGAAAGAAAGTCAAAACTGGCAATTACAACAAAATGGGGGACAAGGTAATGAATTTACCCAGGGAAACGGTTCTACCCAAGCGCAGGCTCACACCTGCCCTCAAGCAAATTTTTCAGTCCACAACCCATGGGGAGCACAAAATGCTACCCAGAATCAAAGTGGACAAAGTTTAAATTTACCCTATACAGCATGACACCTGGGACCTGACCTGCAGATTGCCCAAAAGCAATTACCCCTAGTACGATTGCCTGCAGTTTCAACAAATATGACAGAAGAGCCCACCTTAATAATAAATATGGAGGGAAAAGAAATTCCTTTTCTGGTAGATACGGGAGCCACCAATTCAGTGTTGACAAAACAATACGCAGGAGGAATTCCGTGTACAGCCAGTAGTGCCAGTTGCGTAGGATTGTCAGGAGTTACTCAGACCATGACTTGGTCAGAACCCCTCAATGTGCAAGTAGATAATTATAGGAATCAACATACCTTTTTACTGTCTCAAGAAGTACCAGTGAATTTATTAGGAAGAGCCTTATTATGCAAAATGAAGGCAACGATTGTTTCCTCTGAAAAAGGACTTGAAGTCCATGTTCCCGTAGACAGATGTGGTATGTACCCACTACAGATCAAATTGTCCCCGGTCCTATACGCATGGCAGATTTGTGAAGATGGTCTCAGCAAAACATTGTCAACTATTATAGGCTCCCTCCAATTTGTCCTTAGATCGGTGTCCGAATACCAGAAAGAATTGCATTTGGGCCATTGGCATACAGAGCTCCACTGCACAGCCTTTTATGATGAGACAGGAATGGACAAATACCACAAAAGATATTATAAGCCCGTTCCGCCACACAGATATTTGCTGAAAATTCGGAAAATTTTAATTGGTCCCAAAGGCATAGCCGCCGCTGTTCTTTTACCCATAGAAGCATGGGACCTGTTTGAAGAAAAAGACAGTAAGCCACATTGCTCCCTAGCGGTGGCACAAGGACATGCACCAAAGGACTTGGGACCAATGGTTAAAAGAATGGGAGGACTAGGAATAGAAAAAGAGTGCCAAGTGCCTCAGGATACCTTGGTCCAGTATGAAGAAAAGCAGGGATACGGGGTGGAGTTGCAGACAAGCCTGCTGTTCGAAGGCAAATTTGAGGCAAGGGGGTTGGACATCCATAACTTCCCGCTCCTACCAGAAGTAGAGAAACTTCTGAGTCAAATCCCCAAGCAAGTATGGTCTAGCCACCCCAATGAGGTCAGAAAGATGTTAATTGCACAACCCTACAAGGTTACCCTCAATCCTGCAGTCCCACTCCCAAGAAAGGCACAATATCCTCTCTCCCAAGCAGCAGAACAAGGCATTGAACCAGTAATCAAGCCCTTACTTAACCAGGGCATTATAATACCAACAAAGTCTTAAGGCTAAAGGGATCAAGGGCTATGGGGAGAAGGCAGGGACAGGGTACTGAATTTGGATGATCAGCCATGATCTCATTGAATGGCGGAGCAGGCTTGAAGGGCTGAATGGCCTACTCCTGCTCCTATCTTCTATGTTTCTATGTTTCTAAGTCCCTGCAACACCCCTATCCTCCCGGTCCAGAAAGCCAATAGTGATAAATGGCGGCTTGTACAGGACCTTCGAGCAGTGAATGAGTCCGTTTCAGCGACCCATCCCCTATTTCAGTACCCAATTGGACGCAGTAGCCAGAGGTCTGCCGGGATGCCTGCCCGCACTCGCCGCAGCTTACTATGCTGTACAACAAGCACAAACTATGACTCTAAATCATCATACAGTACTACATGTCCCACACTCTGTCGAGGTGCTGTTAACCAAATGCGCCACTCAGCACCTAACATCAGCACGTACCATTAGGTATGAGGTAGAATTACTGTCCAATTCAAACTTAACCATAAAGCGATGCGCATCCCTAAATCCAGCTACGCTCCTCCCGACCATTGAGGATGGCACACCCCACTGCTGTGAGACGGTAACCCAGCTGGTCACCAAACCCCGAGTGGACTTAAGTGAAACACAGCTAGAAAATCCAGATTTAATATATTTCGTCGACGGCTCAGCCCTCCGAGATGACAAAGGTACTTCCCGCATTGGCTACGCCATCACGACGGACAATTCAACTGCAGAGGCGATGTCGTTACCAAACTCCTTTTCAGCACAACAAGCAGAACTATTCGCGCTCACAAGAGCATGTATCTTGGCCACAGACAAAACTGTTAATATTTATACAGATTCAAGGTATGCCTTTGGAGTTGCCCATGATTATGGACAGATCTGGAAATTTAGGGGTTACTTGACCTCCGCAGGCTCAACGATCAAGAATGCAGAACAAGTTGACAATCTTTTACGTGCTGTCCAGTGTCCACGTAAAAATGCTATTATTAAATGTCAAGCACACACAGGCAATCAGGACCAAATTGCATTGGGCAATGATAGGGCTGACAGGGCTGCAAAAGGTGCTGCTTTGTCAGATACAGGTTCCCAGGTGTCAGCCTATGTTCTTAAAAACACAAAAGCCGTTGATTTGCCGCCCACATTGGATGATGTACTGGCCTTTCAGTCACAGGCCAGTACTGAGGAGGTGTTAGCCTGGTCACAAGATCAAGGTGATAAAACACCTGAGGGAGTGTGGGTTCACCAAGACGGCCGCGTGGTGGCACCCAGATCTTTGCTCCCATGGATTGCCCGCTGTGTACATACTTTCACACATGCGGGCAAAGGGGGGATGGCAGACTATATCGCACAGACATGGTACGCACCGGGTATTTCGGCAATTGCAAAACAAATTAGTGAAAAGTGTACTACCTGTCAGACAATGAATCCGGGAAAAAAATGGAGAAAGTACAGTCTGCCTCCCACCCAAATCCAACAGGACCTTTTGTGAATTTGCAAATGGATTTTATTGAATTACCCGCATGTATGGGTTTTAAGTATGTATTGGTTATTATAGATGTGTTTTCTAAATGGGTTGAAGCTTTTCCATGTAAAAAGAATGACGCTGTTACTGTCGCTAAACATTTGTTAAAGGAAATTGTACCACGATTCGGTATACCTGTACAACTCTCGAATGACAATGGGTCACATTTTACTGGGACAATTATGTGAGCGATGTGTAAGGCTTTGCAAATCAATCAGCATTTTCACTGCAGCTATCATCCACAGTCAGCTGGGCTGGTGGAGCGATATAATGGAATGTTGAAAAATAAGTTAGCTAAGCTATGTGATGAGACTGGACTCAAATGGGTCAAACTGTTACCCCTAGCATTGATGGCAATGCAGTCAGCAACAAATAGAACAACAGGATTATCACCACATGAAATCATCATGGGACGTCCCCAACGATTGCCTTTTTCCGCACCGTTTACTGCTAAACAAATGGACATTCACAAAATGGAAGAAAATATGCTAAACTATTGCATTGCTCTAACAAAATGTATTTCTAGTTTCCATTCGCAGGTAGAAGAAGCCTAAGTTGAAGGAAGATGCCATAGCTTGGAGCCCAGCGAGTTCGTCTATGTAAAGGTGTTCAAGGGAAAGAGTAACCTTCACCCAAGATTTGAGGGTCCGTTCCAGATCCTGTTAACCACCAACACTGCTGTAAAGGTGAAAGAGAGACCAACATGGATCCACGCCTCACACTGCAAAAGAGCCCCAGAACCCGAGGAAGAGGAATCGCCAACCCCATCAGTAAATGGAAATGGACATTAGGACTATGTTTCCTTATGACACTTATAATACCTGTAATGCCCGAATTGCATGTAAACACCTTTTTGTATATGTCTTACACTTATGCTAGGGGAACTAATGCCTCCAGTTGTTGGGTATGCACACAGGTGCCCATCCATACGAAGGGAGGAATTCCATTAAGACCTATCCCCTTTAATTCCAATGAAATGGCATATTGGCTGTTTCAACAAAATGGGACTAAGAATGGAATAAGGGATGGACAAGATACTAGCAGAGGAACTTATAAGGTTCAGATGGATGGATTGGCTGAGAAATATAAAATTGAAACTGGATGTAGCCTTACATGCCTTTCAGAAAAGGCAGAAGCCATGGAGTTAGAAAGGCTCCGAAAAATCCAGATCTGATTCGATTATTGTCCTAGTTAGGACAAAAGGGAGGAATGTGGAAATTAACATTATACTTAGCATGCTGGGTAGAATAAAATGGCCAATTAAAAATAAGCTTCAGACAGAACCTCCTGACAGGATATATGATTAAATAACCTTGTCTGGAGATATTTCTGTCCTGCTGACCTTTTGATTGTCCTTGTGCAAACTCTTAATTTGTTCAAAATGATACAATACCATTACACGTGATATATGGAACGCTTTCTTGTTTGAGTGTATAAATATGCTGCATTCGCTGATGTTCTTTGGAGTTGTTGGCCTAGCCTTTGACAAGGCAACACTCCCCTTGTGTAAGTAAAAATAAACTAACAGTCTGACGGTACTGCTTGTGCTTTAGAGTTTTACTCGGAGTCGAGATTTCGACACACTTCCACTTTGTGCGGTCTTGGGCCAGGTATTCCCAGGTGTCAGTGGGGATGTTGAACTTTTTCAAGGAGGCTTTGAGGGTGCTCTTGAAGCGTTTCCTCTGCCCACCTGGGGTTCTCTTGGCGTGTCAGAGCTCCGAGTAGTGCACTTGTTTTGGGAGTCTCGTATTGGGCATGCGGACGATGTGACCCATCCATCGGAGCTGATCAAGCGTGGTCAAAGCTACGATGCTGGAGATGTTGGCCTGAGCGAAAGCATTCACCTTGGTGCACCTATCCTGCCAATGGATTTGCAGGATCTTGCGGAGGCAGCATTGGTGGTACCTCTCCAGTGCTTCGAGGTGCCTGCTGTACATGGTCCATGTCTCTGAGGCATACAGCAGGGCGGGTATAACTGCAGCTCTGTAGACCATGAGCTTAATGTCGGGTTTGAGAGCCTGGTCTTCAAACACTCTCTTCCTCAGGCGACTGAAGGCTGCACTGGCACACTGAAGGCGGTGTTGGACTTCATCATCGATGTCTGCCCTTGTTGGCAGTAGGCTCCCGAGGTATGGAAAATGGTCCACGTTGCCCAAGGCCTTGTCATGGATTTTGATAATTGGGAGGCAGTACTGTGTGGCGGAGGCAGGTTGGTAGAGGACCTTTGTCTTATGGATGTTTAATGTAAGGCCCATGCTCTCGTACACTTCGGTGAAGGTGTTGACGATGGTTTGGAGTTCGATCTCCGAGTGTGAGGAGACGCAAGCGTCGTCTGCATACTGTAATTCGATGACAGACGTTGGGACGACCTTGGATCTGGACTGGAGGCAACGGAGGTTGAACAGTTTCCCATTTGTTCTGTAAATTAGCTCCACTCCAGCGGGGAGCTTACTGAGGGTGAGATGGAGCATTGCAGCAAGGAAGATCGAGAAGAGCGTTGGTGCGATGACACAGCCTTGCTTGACCCTAGTCCGTACGTGAATTGGGTCTGTGGTGGATCCGTTGGTCAGGATCACGGCTTGCATGTCATCGTGAAGCAGGAGGAGGATGGTGGCAAACTTTTGAGGGCAGCTGAATTTGAGGAGGACACTCAATAATCCCTCATGGTTGACAGTGTCGAAGGCCTTTGTGAGATCAAAGAAGGCCATGTACAGCGGTTGGTGCTGTTCCCTGCATTTCACTTGTAATTGACGTGCGGTGAAGATCATGTCCATTGTGCCCCTTAGTGGGCGGAATCCGCATTGCGACTCTAGGGAGGAGCTCTTTGGCCACTGGGAGAAGGCCCTCAAGCAACCTTTTCAGTGCTTCATCCGAGAACCTCGGGGAGGCCCTTGCCTTAGAACTGGACATAGTGGTTTCTCAAAAAATGTTGCAGGTGGTGCAACATCGACAGAAATCCAGTGGCATGATCCAAGGCAGCAAGCAGCCCTAAAATGAGGCTGGAAAAATGATGGCAGCAAAGGCAAGTTTCAGTGCCAAAACACTGATTGGCCAAGCACAGCCCACACCTCTGAAATCAACTGGCCTATTAGGGGAAAATGCCAATTTTTCCCACCTCTCAGTGGAGGCGAGTTTGGAAACCACCCAAACCGAAACTTGCCTCCAACCCGCCTCCAGTGAGAAAATCGCCCCAACAGTGTCCCATGTTGAATGTCTGAGATACAACAGCTCCAAGAACAGTTGACAGTTAAGAGATATTGGCCTAGATTTTCAGTGTGCCGTGAGGCGGGCTTTTAGGCATGCGGGGGGCTAACATCCCGAATTCGGGGGGCCCGACACCATCCCGCCCAAAACCCGCCTCCACGTAAGTTTCCAAGGAGGCGGGTACCCGCCCCGCACTGGGACCCACCGACCCGAGGCGGGAAGGGATTAGTGCCAATTAACTGCCTGTTAACAGGTAGTTAACAGGCAGTTTTTAGCCTAATCCCTATTTTGAGGGGTGTCGTGTGGGATTCCCGACAGCTCCAAACCACGCCAGGTTAGAGCAGGCGGGCCGTCGTGTTGAAGGACTTGGAGGGGTCGCGATGTCGGTGTTCAGGCGAGTGATGGGTGCATGAGTGCAAAGGTAAGTATGTTTGGTGTGTCTAAAGTGTGTAAAGAAGTTTAAATTACCTGTACTTACCTTTACAGCCTTTCTTCCTCTAGGCTTCGGGAGTCCATCATTCAGCCGGCACTGAAAGCAGAATGGTCGCGAGCTGTCAAAAGTGACAGCCTTCAGCTTTCAGTGCCGATGAGAGTTCTAACTGAGTCTGCGTAGAAGGACTCAGGTTAGAAGTCAGACTGTCAGTGTTTGACAGCTTCAAACAGCTGTGAAACACTGATATTTCATCTGTCAACACCTCTTGACAGATGAAATTTCAGTCTGTGTCGTCACCTGTTGCCGGATGGCCATTAATTGGCCTGCTGAGCCCGCTGGGCGGGCTCAACAAGGTCAATCAAGGGAAAATCGCATGGATTGGCTGGACGTCGATGGAGGTGGGACTAAAACCCGAAAGTTGTAGTCCCACCTCCTTCCCGACTGTTGAAAATCCAGCCCATAATTTTACAATGACCCAAGAGGGTGGCGATGGATATGAGGCAGACTGGGAAGAGTTAGCAGAGGAGGCTATGAACTATCACTCCCCAGGTGACATAAGGAGCCGATGATGAGAATAAAGTGGATTGTAAAAACTTAGATGAGGAAGAAGAAATGGAAGTCACAGAAGTCAAAGAAGCAATTAAGCAAATCCAAAGTGTGTTACAGGATATGAGACCAGAAGGAAGAGAGGCAGTTGTAGTGGTTCTGGAAAGTGAACAGGGAAAGGGACAGAAACTCTCGACTGGCTCACCAGTATCCCCTTCTCATCCATAATCATCCAACTTTGATACAGTGCATCCCGTAGATTGTACATAGAGTGCCCAGCATTGCTTTTATAGCCATGGTATTGATGTGACTGGTCCAGTTAAGCTTCTGGTTGATGGTGATAGCCAAAATGTTGATGGAGGTGGCAACTCAGGGGCAACAATGCTGTTCAAGGTGAGGGGGTGATGGCTGGGCATTCTTTTGTTCAAGAAGGTCATCACCAACGTTCCCCAAAGGTGCTTGGGCGCGCAGCTGTGCATCAATCGGGATGTCCTGCGCAGGCCGCTCACTCGCTGTTGGAATATACCGTGCATGCATGGCCACGCAGCAAATTTAAAGGAACCGTGCACAAAAAAAAAATTAGACCTAACCTTGGTCATCACCTGGCACTTATGTGGCACAAATGTTACTTGACACTTGTCAGCCCAAGTTTGATGTTATCCAAGTCCTGCCATGAGTTGGCATGAGTATCTTGATCATCAGAGGTGTTATGAATGGAGCTGAACACTGTGGAATTGTCAGTGCACAGTCCAACTCCTGATCTGATGGAGGGAAGATGTTTCATAAAGTAACTGAAGATGGGTGCCAAGGGCACTTCCTTGAGGAATACCCACAATGATGTCCTGGAACTGTGATAATTGGCTTCTATGAACCACAACCACCACAACCTTGCCTAAACCATATATTAATAGAAGGACTATACAATGCTTGACATTCCTCGAGACAATTGATATGAAACCTATAGCAATGGCCTAACCATATGAAGCAAAGATCAAACAACTATCAACAGCGATAGTGGTTTTGCATTCCCCTGTGTAACCTAAGGTGTTAACTTGCTCCCTGCCAAAATTCTAGACAACTTAATTATATTTAAGTTAAAAAATAATTATTGTCTGGTTTTCTACCAAACACCTTTCTTATGTTCAGCTACCATAAGCAGACCATAGGCATGAATTTCCTTCAAGCTGCTGCACCGTAAATTTGGTGGAAGTGCGGCAGAAATCCCATTTACGCATGTAAACGGGATTTCCACCATACTTGCAGCAAGGCTACAGCTGCAGAACGGGAGCAGCTCTAAGAAATTTCCCGGCCCGCATTCCTTTTGAATTAAAACCTACGTCTTCATTCTCCAGCATGTACACCTCAATGTGCTGAGGTTTAATAACTAACCCTGAATTGTAGTAAATTGCTGACTGGAGTATATGTGGGGAGCTCACCACATTCTCCCATCACCTAAGAAGTGTAATTGCTACAATGTGCTTAGTCCCATCAGGAGGCTATCGAGTGTTCAGTTAACAATATGCAAGCACCATACATATAAATCATACTGAATTTCTCGATTCCTATTTCAATCTAGCCAACAGCCCATTTGTTTTCTCACCAATTTTTCATTACATGTAAAACATGAACCTCAAATTAGACTTGGTTTCCCAAAACCTAAACTATGGATTTAATCTACGTCCACAATTACCAGAAGGAAATTGGTTGCGGGAGGAGCCTGACATATTTCCTTGCAGCCCTATCTCCTCTCCCCTCCCTTGAAAATCATCCCTCTGCATGTTACTTTTTTAGTTTACATTACCTATGAAACCGGAAAATAACCATGCATGACCAATTATGGGCCAAATGTTTATGGGTATTTTTTATCTCACACAAACAGCGAATCCTCCTATAAATATTCAGTCCAATGTGAGAATAGTTATCTTTAGAAATACAGGAAGTAAAAATGGACATTTGTCATATTTAAATGTGAAATATAAATATAGATGTTTAGGCACTGCAAATAGAATGCATATGACTCAGAAAAATACTTGGTGAAAACAATGATAGAGGCACAATAAATACAACAGTGCATACTTGGTGAAAACAATGATAGAGGCACAATAAATACAACAGTGCATACTTGGTGAAAACAATGATAGAGGCACAATAAATACAACAGTGCACACTTGGTGAAAACAATGATAGAGGCACAATAAATGCAACAGTGCACACTTGGTGAAAACAATGATAGAGGCACAATAAATACAACAGTGCATACTTGGTGAAAACAATGATAGAGGCACAATAAATACAACAGTGCATACTTGCTTAGCTATGACTTTAGGTCATCTAAACAAAATAGCTTCAGCTTTACTATCAACTGGTTTGGATGCACAGCTTTGCAAATTATTAATGTAAATCTCTGCAAGGGACCAGCATTAAACTTTATGCTATAATAAACAAATTAAATTAATTCTCCCTTTTCCATGACCCTGCATTCTGTCTGCATCAGTTAGCATATGTTATATTAACAATAACCTCAGACAACTGCTGGGGGACTTACAATTCAGTTATTCAATGCTGATGAGCCATTGTGTAGAGCTTACTTCACCAACATAAATCGCTTGTGCTGCTTCTCTGCATCCCTCTTTGGCATTAGACTTGAGTCATACAAAATTTATATTTTATGCGATTTAAGACACCCAGGCAAGGGTGGCTTGAACATGTTCTTTGAAAGGAATCTTTAATTTACTGTCTGTGCTTCATCCACTTTCCTGGCAGTCTTGTTGTGGCTGAAGAATGTAATTATTTTCAATTTTAAAAGTTCCAAGATCGATCTGTCCTTTTTTTCTCCCAAACAGACAGAAAGGCTTCTTCCCCAACTGATGTCATCAGCTCTCTTTTGTCAGCAGAGGGGATGTATGTCTGTAGTGAGTCGATGTTTCTCTGTCCACTCAAAAGGGAGCTGTAACGATGGCCTGGATAAAATGTTGCACGTGCTATTGTAGGGATGTGAAACCTGAGAATTTATGTGTATATACGGAGGATGCCACATGGATAACTGTATTAATGTATTTAATCAATGAATGTGGCAGACCGGATAACATACAAGCAGCAATGTTTAGATCAGTGTAGTCCATAAATAGCTTCAGTGTTGCATTACATTCTGTTCGCACAGTAGCTAATTAATGCGAGTTATGAAAAAAAGCATTGATGTAAGTAGAGTAAAACATTTCACATGTATGATTTTATTAAGTGTTCCTGACTTGAGGTGGTTGTGTTTTATGGGTTACTTTACTCGAGTTTGTGCTCCTTTGTTTACTATACTATGACCTCGATTTTGCCAAGCATGAGGAGGCGGGTTTGGAGACGTGTGAGGTGGTAAAATCGTAAAAAATGGCGGGCAGGCCCCATCCCGCCTCCATCCCACCTCCGAGCAATTTTCCAACATGTGCGTTTGCTGACCCCGTTTCCACCCCGCCTCCAAGAGGCAGGATAGGCCTTTAAAGCCCTCAACAACTACCTCTATTATCCCATTTTGAGAGGCCTTTCCGATTTTTAGACATTTCCCCCATCCTACACGCCTCCTCTGGAACACGCCAGGTAATCCTGGTGGCCTCACAATTGGATTGCTTACTAACAGCTGCAGCTCCTCCATTACAAAGGAGTTTTTACCGATGATCATTTGCAGGTGGCAGAACTTTGTTGTCTCAGGTCTGTGCGAACTTTTAGCAGGCCTACTCATTGTTGTGGAAGTTTGGAGCCTGACACCCATCTCCAGTGTGACCTCCTGGGAAACCCCTCTCCCCACCTTAACTGAGCACTTCCTTAACTGAGGCATATACCAGAAGCACGGTGACCATTTAATTCATTTCCTCCTGGACATCAGATTCAGATTAAGACCAGCTGCGGCAGCAACAGAACGATGAACAACAGTAGCACCAACAGCAGGAGCATCAACAGAAGCACCAAGCTGCTAGTCACCCACCTCAAGCTGCACAGGCCAGAAGATGCCAGCACGCAACAACATTGCTGCTCAGGGTGCAAGGGATGCACTCATCTTGGCTAGATTTGGTTAGCCTGCACAATCAAACACTTTTGTCTCACACCTTCTTACCAGAGCACCGACAACGGACAAGAAACTGCGGATTCCTACCACTCTGACCACCATACTGACAATTGCAAGGTGCCCTAAGCCCTCAATGTGAAAGTCCCATTTGCGAAATGACACAGGCCACAACTTCAACAGTTTGCCATCAAATCTGGTTATAATACAATGACAATGATGGCTGGTACAAATACAAAACATCACAGCACCCAAGTGACTACCCTTGTGACTACTTGTGTTTTATCTTCCTCTTACGCGTGCTCCTACGTAGTGCTTCCCCTGTGGCTTCAGCAGATGTGGAGGCCCCTTGCTCACTTTCTTGCTGCTCCTGTCTCGACGCCTTTGACAGCCGTCCTCTAGGGTGTGAAACTGTGCGGGCTCGCCAACAGTCTGCTGCTCCTGCAGCTGTGCAGGGGCTGATACACCCATCTCAGTTGGGTGAGGACTCTGGTGGGGCTCTGACCGAGGGCCCTGCAGTGGCATGGTCGTGTGAGCACTTTAAGAGGTGCACCCACTTCCTTGTTGTCTGCCACCAACATCCCTCTCATGGGTCAGCCCCACTTCAGAGCTAGCAAGTGGCTTGACAGCAACTTGCTGCACTTCAGGGGGGCCATGAGGACCCGTTTCTGCACTGGAAGTCCTAATCAAGAGGACTTCCATGATTCAGCGAGGCCTGACCAGAGCGACGGACCTGGGTGAGGAGCGAGCAGCGAGGCTGAGTATAAAAGCGGTGGATTCAGCGAGGCCTACCAACTCAGCAGCGGGAGAGAGAGGTAAAAAGTAATCAAAGTGTGGCATCACCAGGAAGCAGGTAAGTGATTGGTTGGTGAGTATTTCTCTATTTTTAAACTTTAACTCTGTGGTTTATAGTTGCTAACATCTCTCTGGTGTAGCGGGGACTGTTGGTAAACCATTTAACTGTAGTGTAATTAGTGAGATTGATTGATTTAATTTAAATTCAATAAATTAAAGGGTAAGTCATAGAAGGATAGCCCGGCCACGTGGTATGCTCCTCCTGCGATAAGTGGGAACTCAGGGACGCCTCCTGACAACTACATGTGCAGGAAGTGCATCCAGCTGCAGCTACTGACAGACCACATTGTGGCACTGGAGCTACGATTGGATGCATACTGGAGCATTCACGATGCTCGGGATGTTGTGAATAGCATGTTTACAGAGTTGGACACACCGCAGGTAGAGGTTGGATAGGAAGAAAGGGAATGGGTGACCAACAGGCAGAGTACTAGGCGCAGGCAGATAGTGCAGGGTTCCCCTGTGGACATCCCCCTCTCAAACAGATACACCACTTTGAGTGCTGTTGGGGGGGATGGCTTATCAGAGGAAAGCAGCAGCAGCCAACTTCCTGGCACCAGGGGTGGCTCTGCTGCACAGCACGGGAGGAAAAAGCGGGGTAGAGCTATAGTAATAGGGGATTCTATTGCAAGGGGAATAGATAGGCATTTCTGCGGTCGCAAACGAGACTCCAGGATGGCGTGTTGCCTCCCTGGTGCAAGGGTCAAGGATGTCTCCGAGCGGCTGCAGAACATCTTGGAAGGGGAGGGTGAACAGCCAGTTGTTGTGGTGCATATAGGCACCAACGATATAGGTAAAAAGTGGGATGAGGTCCTAAAAGCGGAATATAGGGAGTTAGGAGGTAAATTAAAAAATAGGACCTCAAAGGTAGTAATCTCAGGATTGCTACCAGTGGCACGTGCTCATCAGAGTAGAAATAGAAGGAAACTTCAGATGAATACGTGGCTAGAGGAATGGTGCAACAGGGAGGGCAGCACGGTGGCATAGTGGTTAGCACTGTTGCCTCACAGCGCCAGGGACCCGGGTTCGGATCCGGCCTCGGGTGACTGTCTGTGTGGAGTTTGCACATTCTCCCCGTGTTTGCGTGGGTTTCCTCCGGGTGCTCCGGTTTCCTCCCACAGTCCAAAGATGTGCGGGTTAGGTTGATTGGCTATGATAAATTGACCCTTAGTGTTAGGGGGATTAAATACGTGGGGTTACGGGGATAGGGTGGGATATGTGTTGGTGTAGGGGTTACGGGGATCGGGTGGGATATGTGTCGGTGCAGGCTCAATGGGCTGAAATGGCCTCTATCTGCATTGTGGGGTTTCTGTGATTCTGTGATTCCTGGGACATTGGAACCAGTTCTGGGGGAGGTGGGACCAGTTCAAACCAGACGGTTTGCACTTGGGCAGGGCTGGAACCTATGTCCTAGGGGGAGTGTTTGCTAGTGCTCTGGGGGAGGGTTTAAACTAAAATGGCAGGGGGTTGGGAACCTGAGCAGGGAGACAGAGGAAAGGGAAACAAGGTTAAAGCAAAAGATAGGAAGGAGAAAAACAAAAGTGGCAGTCAGAGAAATCAACGGTTTAAATCAAACGTGGGCACAGTAAATAATAATTCTAATAGGTCTAAGAGTGTTAAAAAAACAAGCCTGAATGCTTTGTGTCTTAATGCGAGAAGCATTCGTAATAAGGTGGATGAATTGACTGCGCAAGTAGAGGTAAATGAATATGATTTGGTTGGGATTAGGGAAACGTGGCTCAAGGATGGCCAAGGCTGGGAACTCAACATCCAGGGGTATTCAATATTCAGGAAAGATAGTCATAAAGGAAAGGGAGGTGGGGTAGCATTACTGGTTAAAGAAGGGATTAACACAATTGTAAGGAAGGCTATTAGCTCTGATGATATGGAATCTGTATGGGTAGAATTGAGAAATACTAAGGGGCAGAAAACGTTAGTGGGAATGGTAAATAGACCTCCAAACAGTAAGGCGGAGGTTGGGGATGGCATTAAAAGGGAAATTAAAGAAGCGTGCAATAAGGGCACAGCAGCCATCATGGGTGACTTTAATCTACATATAGATTGGGCTAACCTAATTAGTAACAATACTGTGGAGGAGGAATTCCTGGAGTGTTTACGGGATGGTTTCCTGGACCAATATGTTGAGGAACCCACCAGAGATCAGGCCATCTTAGACTGGGTATTATGTAACATAAGAACATAAGAACATAAGAAATAGGAGCAGGAGTAGGCCAATCGGCCCCTCGAGCCTGCTCCGCCATTCAATAAGATCATGGCTGATCTGATCCTAACCGTCAATCTATTATCACAGACCATCTCCTGAATCTAACAGAATTAGACACACGAAATAGGAGCAGGATCAGGCTACATGGCCCCTGGGCCCGCTCCGCTACCCACAGGGCCATGTCCGATCCGAACCTAGACTCATGTCCAATTT
The DNA here is from genome assembly GCF_052327205.1 of Somniosus microcephalus. NCBI lineage: Eukaryota > Metazoa > Chordata > Chondrichthyes > Squaliformes > Somniosidae > Somniosus > Somniosus microcephalus. Next base: position 75,710,963 of record NC_140988.1, on the reverse strand, counting down.
CCTGCCCGCTCCTCGTAACCCTTAATTCCCTTTACTTCTAGGAAACTGTCTATTTCTGTTTTAAATTTATGTAATGATGTAGCTTCTACAGCTTTTTGGGGCAGCATATTCCATGGACCTACCAGCCTCTGAGTGAAGTAGTTCCTCCTCATCTCAGTTTTGAAAGAGCAGCCCCTTATTCTAAGACTATGCCCCCTAGTTCTAGTTTCACCCATCATCGGGAACATCCTCCCCGCATCCACTTGATCCAACCCCTTCACAATCTTATATGTTTCAATAAGATCACCTCTCATTCTTCTGAACTCCAATGAGTAGAGTCCCAATCTACTCAACCTCTCCTCATATGTCCATCCCCTCATCCCCGGGATTAACCGAGTGAACCTTCTTTGTACTGACTCGAGAGCAAGTATGTCTTTACTTAAGTATGGACACCAAAACTGTATGCAGTATTCCAGGTGCGGTCTCACCAATACCTTGTACAACTGAAGCAATACCTCCCTATTTTGATATTCTAGCCCCTAGCAATGAAAGCCAACATTCCATTGGCCTTCTTAATCACTTGCTGCACCTGCATACTAACTTTTTGAGTAACGAGAAAGGATTAATTAGCAATCTTATTGTACGAGGCCCCTTGGGTCGGAGCGATCATAATATGATCGAATTCTTCATTAAGATGGAGAATGAACTGGTTGACTCAGAGACTAGGGTCCTAAATTTAAATAAAGGAAACTACGATGGTCTGAGGACTGAATGGATGAACTACAGAATTTGTTCATCCCAGTTTGGCATTAAAAAAAAAGGTGACTCAACTGTGGCTAACAAGGGAAATTAGGGATAGCATAAGATCCAAGGAGCGGACATATAAATTGGCCAGAAAAAGCAATAGTCCTGAGGATTGGCAGCAGTTTAGGATTCAACAAAGGAGGACAAAGGGATTAATTAAGAAGGGGAAAATAGAATATGAGAGTAAGCTTTCAGGGAACATAAAAAGTGACTGTAAAAGCCTTTATAGATATGTGAAGAGAAAAAGATTGGTGAAGTCAAGTATAGGTCCATTGCAGTCAGAATCAGGGGAATTTATAATGGGGAACAAAGAAATGGCAGACCAACTAAATACATATTTTGGTTCTGTCTTCACAAAGGAGGACACAAATAACCTCCCAGAAATGACGGGAACATAGGGTCTGATGAAAGGGTGGAACTGAAAGAAATCAGTATTTGTAGGGAAATGGTGTTAGGAAAATTGATGGGACTGAAGGCCAATAAATCCCCAGGGCCTGATAGTCTACATCCTAGGGTACTTAAGGAAGTGGCCCTAGAAATAGTATGTGCATTGCTGGTCATCTTCCAGAACTCGATAGACTCTGGAACAGTACCCATGGATTGGAGGGTAGCTAATGTTACCCCACTATTCAAAAAAGGTGGTAGAGAAAAAGCAGGGAATTATAGACCGGTAAGCCTGACATCGGTAGTGGGGAAAATGCTAGAGTCCATTATGAAAGATGTAATAGCAGAGCACTTGGAAAGCAGTGACAGGATTGGACAAAGTCAACATGGATTTACAAAAGGTAAATCGTGCTTGACTAATCTACTGGAATTTTTTGAGGGTGTAAGTGGTAAGATAGATAAGGGAGAAGCGGTGGAGGTGGTGTATTTGGACTTTCAGAAGGCTTTCGATAAGGTCCCGCATAAGAGAGTAGCATGCAAAATTAAGGCACATGGGATTGGGGGCAAGGTATTGACTTTGATAGAGAACTGGTTGTCGGATAGAAAGCAAAGAGTTGGAATAAACGAGTTGTTTTCCGAGTGGCAGGCAGTGACTCGTGGGGAACTGCAAGGATCGGTCCTTGGACCCCAGCTGTTCACAATATATATTAATGATCTGGACGAGGGAATTGGATTTAATATCTCCAAATTTGCAGACGACACAAAGCTGGGTGGGAGCGTATGCTGTAAGGAGGATGTCGTGAAACTCCAGTACGATTTGGACAGGTTGGGTGATTGGGCAGAAACATGGCAAATGCACTATAATGTGGATAAATGTGAGGTTATCCACTTTGGTGGCAAAAACAGGAAGGCAGACTATTATTTGAATGGCAATAGATTGGGAGAAGGGGAAGTGCAAAGAGACCTGGGTGTCCTTGTGCACCAGTCGCTGAATGTGAGCATGCAGGCGCAGCAGGCGGTTAAGAAGGCAAATGTTATGTTGGCCTTCATAGCAAGAGGTTTCGAGTACAGGAACAAGGATGTCTGTATCTCTCAAGGCTATATGTGAGAATAGCCGCTTGTAGTCCCTTCGGTTTATGACTGTTAGGGCTGATCCTGTGTCCAATTCCATTTTCACTTGGACTCCGTCTATCTTGAGCGTGACCCAGATAGTTTGGTGATCCTCCATTTTGATTACATTATGTAGTTTCAGACAACCCAGCTCCTTGCTTCCGGAGTCTGTATCACTTTTCTGTTCGTCTGAACTACTCTCCTTCACCTTATGTACCTTTTTGTACTTCTCCTGTGGAGATTTCATGCTGCTGGTTTTCTTTCCCGACCTGCAGACTCTTGCTATGTGTCCTGCTTTTCCACACTGTCTGCACACTTGGTCCTTGAACCAACAATCCTTCTGGTCGTGTGTTGTTCTGCCGCAGCGATAACACTTCACTGTTCCATATGACATTTCATTGGTGCCATATTCTTGCGGCTTCCATTGTATCTCTGCAGCGCCCCGTGCAGCTGCTTCGTGTGATACTGCCATGCTGAAAGCCTTGTCCAGCGTAAGATCCTTTTCTGATAGAAGCCGTTTCTGGGTTCCTTCACTTTGAAGCCCACACACAAACTTGTCCCTTAACGTATCTGCTAGTCCCATTCCAAACTGGCAGCATTTCGATAGCTTGCGCAGTTCCATTAAATAATCAGCATTACTTTCGTCTTTATGCTGGTTCCTTTTGTGAAACTTAAATCTTTCTGCTATCAGCAGCGGTGTGGGGTTTAAGTGGTCCTGTAGGATTGCCACTATGCTTTCGAAATCCTTATCCACTGGCTTCTCTGGGGTTACTAGGTTTCGCAGTAAGCCATACATTTTTGCACCCATGGAATTCAACAAAACCAGTGCTTTCCTGACATCTCCTTGCATTACACTTCAATGCGTTCCACATATGTCGCCCAATCTTCGACTTCATTGTCGAACGCTGTGACACTGCCACTCTTTGGCATCCCTGGGTGTGGTTAGACTGGCTAAAATGGCGTCTCCCGCGCTCTCCCTTCTTCTCCGCTGGCTCAAAATGGCGTCTCCCGCATTTCCCTTTCTTCCCGCGCTCGCCCTTCTTCTCCACTGCGGCTTCAAAAATGGCGTCTCCCGCGTTCTCCCTTCTTCTCCGCGGCTCAAATGGCATCTCCCGCTCTTCCTTTCTTCCCCCGCGGACGCTGTTCAGCCCTTGAGCCCTGGCTGCGCTCTGCGCATTTTCCTGTGCGCCTCTCTCGTTGCCGCCGCTCGGTCCTGAACCCCGGCTGTGCTTTACCCTCTCTCTCTTTTTGTTTTCCGTCGACGCCGCTCGGTCTTCAACCCCCGGCTGCACCCTGTGCACTTTACCCTCTCTCTTACCCCGTCGATGCTGCTCGACCTTTACTGTGCCGTCGGTCGGCTCCAGCCGCTGCTGTCCGGGAAGGGTCTGCGCCGTACCTGTTGCCAGCCTGTTGCTGGATCATCGTGGCTGGAGAACCAAGCCCAGCTCTCAACAGCCTCCCCTGCGATGCTCACTCTCTGCCGGATGACTGGGCGGTTGCTCGTGGTCGACGCCCGTGCTTCTGGCCTCGACTTTCTTCCACTGTCCTCCAGGAGCGAATCCCTGGGAGGAAATGCAGAGTTGCAGGTAGGTTCGAATCGATCTCGTCGCCACTGTTAAATCCGTGAATCTTAAGGTATGGTGTTCTTCAATAAATAGACGGAGACTGCCGCTTACCAATCAACAGGTGTTTACTGGATGAGGGTAGTCTAAAAACTAACAGTACAGATCCCTACACAGGGTTTATATACAGGTGTGGTCACTGCCGGCACTACAGTATACAGGAGCTGTAAAAGTAGCTCTCCTCTTAAAGGTACATACACTACAATGCTCCCTGCACCAGAGCTTGGAGGGAAGGCCCATCAAAGCGAGGTGCACACTTTTGCTTGCTGGTGGACATGGTCAGTAAGTGATGTCCTTCATACAATGTCCAAAGCGTTTCCAGTCTCCAGAAGAAGCAAGGCTGCTTGCAGGCCTTAAATCCAGCAGCATTGATGACATCATTGGAGGTGACTTTCTGTATGAAAAGACTCATTGGGCCAGGGTTCCCACACGCTGGAAATCAATTGCCTAATTAGGGGAAAATTGCAATTTTTCAATACTTCACTTCGGAGTCGGGTCCTGACATGCCCCAGCCGGCCCACACTGGCAAAATCGAGCCCTATGACTCTGTAGGTTGAAGTGTAGCATCTGTGTGAAACCTCTTCACATCGTGCAGTGTACAAACATTAACAGTGTTATGACACTGCCATTATCACACTGCTCCCCATTATACACCCTGCTGATTATAGACCCCATCCATTAAACACCCCACCCATTATATACCAACCCATTATAAAGCCCACCCATTATATGCATCATCCATTAAACAACTACGCATTATACATTCCATCAATTATACACCCACCCAATATACACCCACGCATTATACACACATCATAAGAACATAAGAATTAAGAGCAGGAGTAGGCCATACAGCCCCTCGAGCCTGCTCTGCCATTCAATAAGATCATGGCTAATCTTTGACCTCAACTCCACTTTCTTGCCCTATCCCCATATTCCTTAATTCCTCTGGAGTCCAAAAATCTATGTATTTCAGCCTTGAAAATACTCAACGACTGAGCACCCACAGCACTTTGGGGCAGAGAATTTCAAAGATTCGCAAGCCTGTGAGTGAAGAAATTCCTCCTCCCCCTTATCCTGAGACTATGCCCCCTATTTCTAGACTCTCCAGCCAGGGGAAATAATCTCTCAGCAGCTATCCTATCAATCGCCCTCAGAATCGTATATGCTTCAATGAGATCACCCCTCATTCTTCTAAACTCCAGAGAGTATAGGCCTAATCTATTCAATCTCTCCTCATAGGACAACCCTACCGTACCAGGAATAAAACTAGTGAATCTTCGTTGCACTGCCTCTAAGGCAAGTACAGTACATCCTCCCTTAAATAAAGAGACCAAAACTGTGCACAGTACTCCAGGTGTGGTCTCAACAAAGCATTGTACAATTGTAGCAAGACTTCCTTACTTTTGTACTCCAACCCCTTAGCAATAAAGGCCAACATGCCATTTGGCTTCCTAATTGCTTGCTGTACCTGCATGCTAACTCTCTGTGTATCTTGTAATAGGACACCCAAATCTCTCTGAACACCAACATTTAATATTTTCTCACCATTTAAAAAATAACATGATAGAATTCTTCATTAAAATGGAAAGTGAAGAAGTCCAATCCAAAACTAGGGTCCTAAATCTAAACAAAGGAAACTACGATGGTATGAGGAGTGAGTTGGCTATGATAGATTGGGGAGCTTCATTAAAAGGCATGACGGTGGACAGGCAATGGCTAACATTTAATGAACGAATGCATGAATTGCAACAGTTATACATTCCTTTCTGGCGCAAAAACACAAAAGGAAGAGCGGCCTAACAATGGCTAAAAAAAGAAATTAAGGGTAGTATTAGATCCAAAGAGGAGTCATATAAAGTTGCCAGAAAAAGTAGCATAGAAGATAGGAGCAGGAGTAGGCCATTCGGCCCCTCGAGCCTGCTCCGCCATTCGATGTGATCATGGCTGATCATCCAAACTCAGTACCCTGTACCTGCCTTCTCCCCATATCCCTTGATACCTTTAGCTCTAAGAAATACATCTAACTCCTTCTTGAATATATTTAAAGACTTGGGCCTAGAAATTCATTATGGCCCCGCCAGCTGGCTAGCGCCCAAAAGTTAGCGCTGGGCGCGGAGCCAGTTGCGACCGTCAGATATTCAGTTTTTGCGCCCCAAGTCGGAACCGGGCGCTATTCCAGGGTGTGCCCGCCCCCGCTTGGGGCGCTGAAACTGAATTTCAGCGCTCTAGGTGCCGCTGCGACACCCGATGCGGTGCGGCAGGCTGCGGTACTGCAGGCCTCCTCCTTCTCTTAAGGTGGAGGTGCCTGCAACGGGGAGATCGCCGCTGGATTGTGCCGGCAAATGAGCCCGGCACCACGGAGAAGTGCCGGGCTCGCGGAAAGCAGCCGGCAATGCCGCGGGGGGGGTGGTGGAGGAGGCCGGGGAAGGAGGTGCGGGCATGCGGCCGCCGAAAAAGCGGCCGGCCGCACCTCCACCTTTATGCGCCCCACTAAGGCTGCAGTAAGGCCCTGGTCTCCGGATGTTAGTAGCGGCCGCCACGGAGGAGGCGGCGGCAACTGAATATGGGCGTCGGGCCGGCATCGGGGCAGAAACGGGGCACTGCGCACACCAATGACGTCATCGGTGCCGGCGCAGCGCTACCGGCTACCGCCGCCATTACCGCCGAGCTCAATATCAGCGCAACCTCCTCTATTGGCTCAGAAGCCCTCTTTGGGCGGTAACTGGCCGCAAAGCTGGCAGCGCCTTACTGAATTACTAGGCCTTGGTCTCAACCGCCTTCTGTGGTAGAGAATTCCACATGTTCACCACTCTCTGGGTGAAGAAATTCTTCCTCATCTCTGTCCTAAATTGCTTACCCCTTATCCTTAGACTATGACCCCTGGTTCTGGACTCTCCGACCATCGGGAACATTCTACCTGCATCTAGTTTGTCCAGACCTATCAGAATTTTATAAGTTTCGATGAGATCCCCTCTCATTCTTCTAAACTCCAGTGAGTATAAGCCCAATTGACCCAATCTCTCCTCATACGTCATTCCTGCCATCCCAGGGATCAGCCTTGTGAATCTTCGCTGCCTTCCATGGCAAGAACATCCTTCCTCAGATAAGGCGACCAAAACAGCACACAGTACTCAAGGTGTGGTCTCACCAAGGCCCTGTGCAACTGCAGCAGGACATCCTTGCTCCTGTACTCAAAGCCTTTCGCTATGAAGGCCAACATACCATTTGCCTTCTTCACCGCCTGAGGATTGGGAGCAGTTTAGAGTTCAGCAAAAAAGGAGCAAGAGATTGATTAAGAGGGGAAAAATAGAGTATGAGAGTAAACATGCAAGGAACATAAAAGCGGATTGTAAAAGCTGCTACAAATATGTAAAAGAAAAAGATTAGTGAAGACAAATGTAGGTCCCTTGCAGTCAGAAACGGGAGAATTTATAATGGGAAACAAGGAAACGGCTGAGCAATTAAACAAATACTTTGGTTCTGTCTTCACGGAAGAGGACACAAATAACTTCCCAGAAATGCTCGGGAACCAAGTGTCTAGTGAGAAGGAGGAATTAAAGGAAATTAGTATTAGTAAAAAAATAGCGCTGGAGAAATTAATGGGACTGAAAGCCGATAAATCCCCAGAGCCTGATAATCTGCATCCCAGAGTACTAAATGAGGTAGCCATGGAAATAGTGGATGCATTGGTTGTCATCTTCCAAAATTCGATAGATTACGGAACAGTTCCTGCAGATTGGAGGGTGGCAAATGTAACCCCACTATTTAAAAAAGGAGGGAGAGAGAAAACAGGGAACTACAGACCGGTAAGCCTAACACCAGTAGTAGGGAAAATGCTAGAGTCTATTATAAAGGCTGTGATAACAGGACACTTAGAAAATATCAACAGGATTAGGCAAAGTCAACATGGATTTATGAAAGGGAAATCGTGTTTGACAAACCTATTGGAGTTTTTTGAGGATGTAACTGATAGAATAGTTAAGGGAGAAACAATGGATGTGGTGTATTTGGATTTTCAGAAGGCCTATGATAAAGTCCCACATAAGTTGTTAGTGTACAAAATTAAAGCACATGGGTTTGGGGGTAACATGGCATGGATTGAAAATTGAATAACAGACAGGAAACAGAGAGTACGAATAAATGGGTCTGTTTCAGGGTGGCAGGCGGTAACTAGTGGGGTACCACAGGGATCAGTGCTTGGCCCCCAGCAATTCACAATATATATCAATGATGATTTGGGTGTGGAAACTAAATGTAATATTTCCAAGTTTGCTGACGACACAAAACTAGGTGGGATTGTGAGCTGTGAGGAGAATGCAAAGAGGCTTCAATGCGATTTAGACAAGTTGAGTGAGTGGGCAAATACATGGCAGATGCTGTATAGCGTGGATAAATGTGAAGTTATCCACTTCGGTAGGAAAAACAGAAAGGTAGAGTATTATTTAAATGGTGATAGATTGGGAAATGCTGATCTACAAAGGGACCTGGGTGTCCTTGTACTGTACACCAGTCACTGAAAGCAAACATGCAGGTGCAGCAAGCAGTTAGGAAGGCAAATGGTATGTTGGCCTTTATTGCAAGAGGATTTGAGTACAGGAGCAAGGATGTCTTACTACAGTTATACAGGGCCTTGGTGAGACCACACCTGGAGTACTGTGTGCAGTTTTGGTCTCCTTACCTAAGAAAAGATATACTTGCCATAGAGGGAGTGCAGTGAAGGTTCACCAGACTGATTCCTGGGATGGCAGGACTGTCGTATGAGGTGAGATTGGGTCGACTAGACCTGTATTCACTAGAGTTTAGAAGAATGAGAGGGGTTCTCATTGAACTTCTAAAATTCTGACGGGGCTAGACAGACTGGATGCAGGGAGGATGTTTCCCCTGGCTGGGGGGTTCTAGAACGAGGGGTCACAGTCTCAGGATATGGGTTAGGACATTTAGGACTGAGATGAGGACTCATTTCTTCTCTCAGAGGGTGGTGAACTTGTGGAATTCTCTACCACAGAAGGCTGTGGATGCCAAGTCACTGAATATATTTAAGAAGGAGATAGATAGATTTCTAGATACAAAAGGAATCAAGGGGTATGTGGAGAGTGCGGGAATATGGTATTGAGATAGAGGATCAGCCATGATCATATTGAATGGTGGAACAGGCTCGAAGGGCCGAATGGCCTACTCCTGCTCCTATTTTTCTATGTTTCTATGTTTCTATTCTGTTTTTCTGTTCTCCCAAAATGAATAGCCTCACATTTCCCCACATTGTCCTCCATCTGCCACCTTATTGCCCACTCATTTAACCTGTCTATATCCCTTTGCAGGCTCTTTGCGTCCCCCTCACATCTTACTTTTACACGTAGCTTTGTATTGTCAGCAAACTTGGATACATTGCACTAGGTCCCTTCATCTAAGTCAATTTATAGATTGTAAATAGCTGAGGCCCAAGCACTGAACCTTGCGCCACCCCACTTGTTATAGACTGCCAATCTGAAAATGACCCGTTTATCCCTACTCTCTGTTTTCTGTTTGTTGACCATTCCTCTATCCATGCAAATACCTTACTCCCAACCCCATGTGCCCTTATCTTGCTTATTAACCTTTCATGTTGCATCTTATCGAATGCCTTTTGAAATTCCAAATATATGTAAGCTGCAGGGTTCTCAAAATTCCCGCACTCCCCAAATTATGGATCAAGTGACCCTGTTTTGGACAAGTTATTAAACACAGGGTACCAAAAATGGCTTCTGTAACCTCGTGATCAAAACCAACAGGATTTTTAGACAGGGCTCTGCAAACAGGTAGGCCCGGAGATGAAACTTAAAATGCAGGAATCTGTGAAAAGGGACTCTCTGGAGCCAGCCAGACAAAGTAAACACAGAATACGCATTTATTTGACTTGAATCAAATCAAGCTAGAATGGGCCTATAATCGTGGCAATTAAGTTTCTGCATGTTTAATCGGTAACAGCTCGCAGTAGCCATCAAGTCAGGATGGGGACAATTAAATCTTATCCAAGACAAAACAACCGGGACATCAGGGCCATTAGACCCGGAGACAACCACTCTACATGTCATTAAAACAAATGGCTGTAATCATTTAAACAAGCCCGCCAAAAGTTAAACAATGGACTGACCTGATTTGGCGCGCAGACTGGAGTTGAAGAAACGGGTATAATTGTAGGCCCATCAGTAGCAATCGCTCTCTTGACTCTGACCGCTTGCCTGTGGCCTTAGCCTGCTGCCTCTCGTACTCGCGCCCTGGCCTCGTGGCAGGCTCTCTTCTCGCACCGCTCAACAACCAAGGACGCCCATTACACCGGGGCCAAACGCGGGAGGAGAACGAGACCCGAGTTCAGTACCACACAGGACACACAGGCCAGAAAGGGGCGGACGAGACGAGACGAGGCGAAGAAGAAGGTAAACCGATAAAAGCAGAGAAGGGCAGCGAAAGACGCATTGGTAAAAACCAAACGCCTAGTTATAAGCTGGCGTTTGGTGAAGAAAGTGATAGTGCATGTATGGACAGTGAGAATAAGTTGGCGTTTGAACATTGTGAATAAGCTGGCGTTAAACATGGGTGGCAGTGCCCGCGATGAATAAACTGGCGCTCAAAGCTTGGGTAGTGAAATCACCTAAGCGGTAAAAACCGCCAACCGGCCCCTGACCGCGACATTACCGCCGACGACCGCCCGAGGGAGAAGAAGAAGAAAACCCATCACGACGAGACGACAACAGTAGCTGAGGAATGGAGGGTGCTTCGCATCAACAACTTCAGCGCCGCGCCCTGAGACCACGTGGTGACGGGGTACCCCAAAGGACAGGGAGAACAGACCTCAAAACTCACAACCGTTAAAGCAACAGGTTTTGGATTGGTGAGCATGAATTCCTGGCCCCTCATAGCTTAATCTAGTTAGGTATAGGGGGTGGGATAAGAGGATTGTTAATGTAGTTGTTTTCCCTCAATGTGCCATGTGTTTCCCATTCCCATATAAGTGTAATTATTGTTTATGCCTGTATTTTATACCAGTAATTTTTCATAAGATTGTTGTATTCCGCTTTTAATAAAATCTTGGTTTTCTTATACCAAACCACTTGTCTACTCGATTTTCTGTATTGCCGCCTGTACCTAAGTCCGGTGTCTAGAACCCAGGGGTGTGGGAGCGATTTGAACCGCTCAGAGGACAGTCAGAGGTGAAGCTGACTGGGTGCACACGCCACACCCTACAGAAATGGCGACCGCAGCAGGACACCGGCAACAGGGGTGCGATACAATAGACAATGGTTCAGATGAGCAAGCTATGATGGAGGAAAGGACTTCTGATTATGTGTTTAGCAAGGTGAATATCACAAAGAAGTGAATCACCATTCTATTAAGGGCTGGGCGTCTGGTAAATGCAGTAGCTAAGTGGACAGAGGGAAAGGAACACAAGAAGTCCTTAGAGAAGGCAGTCTGGCTGATGTGTTTCAAAAAGCAAGTCCAGCTTTTGGACAGGCTCGTTGCAGCACAGGCAGCCGAGTTAAAGGAGTCAGCCCTGGAGATCCAGGATAAGGCTCTAGCAGGGGAAAAGTTAGTGGTAGCATTGCAGGCCCTGAATCAGGAGAGGTTGTATTTAATGGGAGATCACAAGGCCCAGTTGGAATACGTACAGTACCAAGTCACCGAAGCCAAGGGTAATGAGTTGAGGTTTCGGGAAAAGAACGCCCGCTTGGCAAGGCAAGTTAGGGAACAGGAGGAGAAAGTAAAAGAGGTAAAGGCAGCTTACAAGCTAGCGAGAGAACAGAGGTTTGAAGAGGCTGATCACGGCCCCTGCAAAGAGCAGATAGAAAATCTGAGCCTAGCCCTGAGGAAGGCAAAAGGCATGGTGTGCCTCATAAGCCGGAAGGCAGGTCAGGTGGATTTTATGGGGAACGAGGGGAGGACAGTTCAAACATCACTGGTAGTGCCCAGGGATGACCCGGTTGAGGAACAGGAGGTCTCACGACCACCACCCATAGCACCAGGTTTCAGCGAGGTCTGGCAGCAAGAGGGGGTGGAGCCAGTGGTGGGAGCGGAGGTGGAGCAACCCCCGCCAGAAAGGTCGGAGCCGGGATCCATGTGCCCAGCCTGGCATCGGAGGTACGGCCCACCCGTCAATGGTGATGATGAGGGACCCCTCCAAAACCAGTTCGTATTACCCTATAGCACCCAACAGCTTAGGGCTATGGTGAGCCATATCCCAAGGCTCTCTGAAAAAGGGAGACCCCTCGATCCACTTCAGGGACATAGAGCAGGCAGCCAGCGTCACTGACTGCGATGGCGCTGAGCAGGCCGAAATGCTGCTATTCTCCCTGGAGAGTCGGCTCCTCCAATCCCTCTCTGACGAGTGTAAGAAGGGACAGAGCGGGTATGAGGTGCTCAGGGATGAAGTTCTGGAGGCCATGGGGATGAATGAGGGAAGTTCTTTCTCCCGTGTGGAGAAGACGGTCCAGTTCACAGGGGAAACCCCGCAGGCTTTCGCGGACAGGCTATGGCCAGTGTACCAGTGTGCCTGTCCGGGGACACCTAACCGGGCATTCCTGAATGGGGATCTACTGGCCCATTGGCTCCGTTGCCTTGTGACAAACAGCTTGCCACAGGTCCGGGCCAATGCGGAAGTCTGGTTCAACCCCAAAAATCCCCAGACCACCGAGCTCACGGTGATCATACAGTTGACCCTAGCCTATAAGGATGGTAGGGGAATGAGGGACCCCTCCAAAACCAGTTCGTATTACCCTATAGCACCCAACAGCTTAGGGCTATGGTGAGCCATATCCCAAAGCTCTCTGAAAAAGGGGAAGGTGCATGAGGTAAAACATGGACAGGTTAGGAAGGAGTGGCATCAGGAAGGGAATAACCCCCCCAACACCAAGATGAATTGTTACGGGTGTGGGAAGGACGGTCACTGGCGGAAGGAGTGCAAAAACCCTTGGAAAGACAACAAGGGAAAGAATTCCACAGCCCCAGCCCAAAAGGCAGAGACAGGAATCTCTCCCACAGCGGTCGAGTCATTTTTGGACACCATGAGGTCCTTATTGACTGGCCAGGCGAGAGTAGCAGCCGCTACAGGTGCTCTGACCCCATCAACCCCATCCAACCCACAGCCCTGACTAGAGCCAGCGCAGCCTGTTTACCTGTGTTCTCTCCGGTATGATGAATGGAAAAGACCCCTCATGGAGATGAAGGTAGAAAAGGTGAAGGGGCACCATAGTCCATTCAGCTAACCCCACTACCTCACCTCTATCTAACGGAGTCCCATACGATCTGTTGGGATTCACAGGCAAAGAACAGGCCGGCTCGTTTTCCATCCCGCTCGCCATTCGTTCAAGACCACTCTGCTCTAAGTGGACCTGTGTCCTGATGAAGTGGGAAGTGGAGGGCGGAAGAGGGGTCCTGGGAGCCAACTTAATTGTAGGCCACGGGATCCTGGTCGATTTGAGAAATCATTGCCTATGGGGCGCAAGTAAAGGAAAGGACGGTGAGGTAGTAGTAATCCCAGGAAAAGAAGGGAAGGGGACCCTATGCACCATGAAGCCCAAAGAGGGTTATAACCTCGAGCTCATGGTTAGTAACACCCCACAGGAGTTGCAGGCATTTGTGCAGGCCCACCTGGCCACATTTGCCACACACAAACACGACTGCGGGAGTGTCAACGGGTTTGAGGTCAGCGTAGACGGGGACCCCATGGCCCGACCACAGAAACAGTATAACTTCCCCAGGGAAGCAGAGCAAGACATGGAAGCAGCAGGGGGTTCTGAGACCACTAGCCACCCACGTAAACTCTCCATTGTGGCCGGTTAGAAAGACGGACAATTCCTGGAGGGCCACGGTGGACTATCGGGTGCTCAATAGTAACATCCCAGCCTGTGCACCCACGGTAACAGCAGTTGCCGACCTGATAGGAACTATCCCAGCATCCGTGACCACTTTCACTGTGCTGGATATTTCCAACGGGTTTTGGTCCATCCCTTTAAGGAGGGAGGATCAGTACAAGTTTGCCTTTACGTTTAAAGGGCAACAGTACACGTGGAACTGCTTGCCTCAGGGCTTCCACAACAGCCCCAGCATTTTCCATCAGTGCATGACAAACAGTTTAAAGGATTTCAGTCAGCTCAGACAGTTGGTACAATATGTGGATGACCTGCTTCTCTTCACCGATTCGAGAGAGGAGCATGGCCCACTATTGGCCGAACTGCTGGAGCTGCTCAGGCAAAAGGGTTTTAAGGTAAACACCAAGAAAGCGCAGATCGGCCAGCAGGAGGTGAAATTCCTAGGCCTGACCGTACACGCTGGAGAAAGGGCCATAGACAAGGCTAGGAGAGAAGCGGTACAACAGTTAGCAGTTCCCAACACAGTCACGGGTGTGAGGTCATTTCTAGGGCTAACCGGGTACTGCAGAGACTTCATTGAAGACTATGCAGCCACAGCAGCCCCTCTACTCCGACTCCTACACAAGGGAGTGGAGTGGGCATGGGATGAGGGCTGCCAGGCAGCATTTGTCAGGCTCAAGGACTTGCAGACCGCACCAGCTCTAGGGGCCATAGATGGGGGTAAGTGTTTTTCCTGGAGGTAGCAGCCAGCGGGGATAGCCTGAGTGCTGTGCTGCTCCAAGAGCGGCACGGACGGCTAAGGCCGGTGGTCTACTCCTCCAGGATGCTCACGGATGTGGAGAGGAGCTACTCCAACTGTGAGCGGCACCTCTTGGCCACACATTGGGCTGTGAAAAGATCACTGATCTTCACAGGCACCTCTCCCATCGCCCTCCTCACCCATCACACACCCACCCAGATGCTTCTGGATGGGAGGATCAAGGATGGAACAGTGAGCAGTGCCCGCATTGCCCGCTGGACCCTGCTCCTCTCACAGATGGATCTTAAAGTGAAGGGTCTCTGTGAGCCAAAGCTCACAGCCAACCTGGTATATCCTGGAACAGCCCACCGTGTTCCATAGAAGGGGTTTGGGAAGTGAACATAGGTTTACAGGCCGGGATACATCCCTCGGGCCGCGAGATCTATGTAGACGGTTCCAGCACGGTATCTGCTGGCGAGTGACTCAAGGGGTGTGGAGTTTATGACCCAGCGGCAGACATTGCCCTGGCCATTAAGCACCCCAGCACCATGAGCACCCAGCAGGTTGAACTGTCCATGGCAGTGTACGTCGTTACACATCCCGAAATTTTCCCCACCCCATACACGATTTGCTCGGACAGCATGTTCACGTGCAATTCGTGTACGGAGTACCTCGCCATCTGGTCCCGCCGCAGATACACCTCCGCCGACGGGAGACCCCTCACAGTAAAACCCCTGCTGGAAAAGATCCTAGCAGCAGTGCGGGAGGAAGGGGAGGTTTTCATCCTCAAGGTGAAGGCCCATTCCTCCACAGAACCCTGCAATCAAGGCAACCAGCAGGCTGACGTGTTCGCCAAGGAGGGTGCCTGCACAGGCACTTTCTGGGACCTGTATGGGTCCAGACCCATGGCGGCAGTCAGAGGTAGGGACGGGACACAAGGGAGTGCAGGGGTAGCTTTAGCCCTGGACCTTAAGATGGTCCAAGCCCAAGACCCCATCCTCAAGGCACTCCTCAGCGCAGTAACTGAGGGAAAAAGGGTAGAGGGACGGAAGGTACAGCAACCCTCTCCGTGAAAGAGGGCATGGTGTTCCGGGGGGATCAATGGGTTGTGCCGCAGCAACACAAGAGAGAATTAATTCAACTGGCCCATGAGGGCCCAGGAGCGGGACATCCCGGGCCTGAGACCACCTGGCAATGGGTGGAACAGGCGGGATGGTGGCCAGGACTCAGGGATGATGTCCGCGAGTTCTGTGCCGGCTGTCTTGTTTTGCACACTTTGTACAAAAATAATAAATTGCAGGACAGTTTAACTCATTTATTAAGCATTAGGTCTGATAATCTTACTCATAGCAGCACAGTGGGGAAAAGCCTGGCATTAGGACCCCTAGCCTGGGTCTTCAAAACAATAGTAGTCCTTACAAATGCCTGCAGGCCAATGACAACCCAGCATGTGATCAGATGTGAATATAATAGGTATTCCTTACAGATGCCTGCGGGCCAATTATAATTCAATATGCAAATGTTATATCCCCTTTCTTTTAAAAGAAAAATCTTATGCATTACTTTTAAACCTTTCTTCTACATAATGTTCTCGGTAGCATAAACATATAAGTAAACTCAGCATTTAACTATCACTGAAAACATCTCAACGTTTCAATAACGATGTACAGTTTTCTTTTTTTAAGGGCAGCGATCCGCCTACACCCTTTGACAGTTCACAAGTCAAGGATAACTCTAGGCTTGACCTCTGGCCCCGACCCTGTGTGGTATGAAACTGAGCATCCTCTTTTGGTGTTGCTGTCTCTGTACACGTTTTGCATGCACTTGCTTGCAGCTGACGACCTCTGGCTGCAGCTGCTGGTTGGTGCTTGGAAGGATTGAGCGAAGTCTGCGGCTCATCAACAGCTGTGCTGGTGACTTGAAGTTGTCAACCGGAGTGTTGCGGTACTCAAGGAGACTGATGCAGGGGTCTCTTTTGTCCACTTTGACTTTGTCCATGAGTGTTTTTGCAATCTGGACAGTTTTTTCAGCAAGGCCATTAGTTTGAGGGTAATGTGGGCTTGATGTGACATGTGTGAAATCCTATGCCTTGACAAATGACTCGAACTCTTTTGATTTGTATTGGGGGCCATTTTCTGAGACTAAAGCCTCTACCATGCCATGCCTGGCAAAGGCTGCCTTTAGCTTGTGGAGCACAGCTGCAGATGTGGTGCTGTGAAGCTTGTCCAGTTCAAAAAAATCTGCTGTAGTAATCAACAGTCACTATGTAGTACTCGTTGTTCCATGTGAACAGATCTGTTGCCGCGACCTGCCAGGGCTTGTCTGGGATACTGTGAGGTATCATGGGCTCTTTGACATTTGATGGGTGGCGTTCTAGACAAATGGAACATTTTCCGACAATGTCCTCAATGTGTTTGCACAATCCAGGCCAAAAGATAATGTCACGTGCTCTTTGTTTGCATTTTTCCATGCCCATATGTCCAGCATGAATTTTTGTCAACATCTCTTCTCTGAGATTGGTAGGAATTATGATTTTCTCCCCTTTGAAGACGACTCTGTTGATTTGTGACAGTTCGTCTCTGTGGTTCCAGAATTCAGATATGCTCTGAGGGCATTTCCTCCTTTCCTCAGGCCATCCTTCATGTAAGACTTTGCTCAGCAGTGTGAGTTGTGCATCTTTCTCTGTTCCTGCTTGGATCTCCTTCAGTTTTGAGTCACTCACAGGTAAGCTGTTGTACACCATGTGCACCTGCACATCCATGCCTTCACTAAGGCTGCTGTCCTGGTAGCTAAGAGACATTCTGGATAGCGTGTCTGCGACAGGAATGTCTTTGCCTGGACGGTGAATGATTGTGAAATCGTACTTCTGCAGCTGAAGGATCATTCTCTGTAGCCTTGGTGGGGCTGCGGCTAGTGGTTTCCTCATGATTGACTCGAGGGGCTTGTGGTTGGATTCCACAATGATTTGTCAGCCATAGACATACTGGTGGAAACGCTTACATCCAAACAGAATTGCATATATCTCTTTCTCGATTTGAGCACAGTTGATTTCACTCTCTGTGAGAGATCTGGAAGCGTAGCCGATGGGCTTTCCTTCTTGCAGTAATACTGCGCCTAGTCCATACTTTGACACTTCCACTTGTAGTCTGAGCTCTTTGTTGGGGTCGAAGTAGCCAAGAACTGGTCCCGGTTCTCTGGTGATTAGGTGTTTCATTTTCTGAAATGCTGTGTCATGTTGTTTGTCCCACAGGAACTCATTGGATTGTTTGAGCAACTGAAGCATGGGTGCATTGATTTCGGAAAGGCTCGGGGCAAATGTGGCTAAGTAGTTAACCATGCCTAGTACTGTCTCTAGCTCTGCCCGGTTCTTCGGTGGCTCCATCTTCTTGAGAGCGGAGATTTTCTCTGGATCCGGCTTAATGCCATCAGTTGAGAGGTGATGCACAAAATAACTGATCTCGGTGGATCCGATTATGCTTTTCTCGGGGTTGTGCCAGATACCTTTCTCCCGTGATCTTTGTAGCATCGCACGGAGGTTCCTGTCATGTTCCTCTCTATTCCTGCCATAGATGAGGATGTCATCTATGATTGCGACTACTCCATCGAGGCCTTCATAGGCTTCGTCGATCTTCCATTGGAATTCATCCTGAGCTGAGATAAGACCAAATGGTAACCGCAGAAATTGGTAGCGTCCAAATGATGTGTTGAACGTTGTTAGCTTAGATGATTCTTCCGTGAGCTTGATAATCCAGTATCCTGATCGTGCGTCCATTACACTGAAGTAACGTGCTCCCACTAGCTTGGGTGTGATGTCATCTAGCATTGGTAGACGGTAATGAGGGCGTTTGATAGCCTTGTTCAAATCTCTGGGGTCGAGACTGACTCTGAGCTTGCCTGTACGTGGTTTCTCAACCACTACTAACACGTTGACCCACTCTGTCGGTTCTGTTTCCTGGACGATGATTTCTGTATTCTCCATGCTCTGCAGCTCCTCCTTCAGGCGACTATGTTGAGCAAGGGGTATCCTTCTCGGTGGGCAAACCACAGGGGTTGCTGCTGGGTCAAGGTGAATAGTGCATTCACCTGGGAATAGTCCGATTCCTTTGAAAATGTCAGCAAACTCCTCCGTGACTGCCTGCTTCTCAACTGGTGCTGTCAATGATAGCACTAGCTTGACGAGGTCCATGTCTAAACATGCCTTTAGACCTAGCACTGGAGGTGCTCCAGTGTCAACAATGTAAATGTCCAACATCATGTCACTTTCTTTGTACTTGCATTTCATCACGCATGTGCCTTTTACAATGAGCTGCTCAGCCCCATAGCTGGTCAGTCTGCGTGAGGTGGGCTGTAGCTCACACTCATCCTTCAAGCTGTGATACTCACTCAGAGGAATTACATTAACCTAAGCTCCAGTGTCTAGTTTAAACCTAAGCTCTGTGCCCTGTTTTCCTATCTCAATATCTGCAAAGGCTTGCTCAGTCTCTGAAGTCTGTTTTTTCTGTGACACAGAATCAATAAACAGTTCCTCTGCATTTGGCTCTCTATCTGGCATTTGGCTGTCAGTCACTGTGTGTGCTGCTTCTCCAAAAACAGTCCTGCAAACTTTAGCAAAGTGGTTCCGTTTACCACATTTAGCACATTGCCTTCCTTTGGCAGGGCAGTGCTCCTTTTCTCCATGCATCTTGTTTCCACAATATCCGTAGTTTTTGAAGCTATTTATGTCTGTGTCGCTCATTTTTAGAACTCTCTCTGTGCTTTCTGTTCTGAAACACGATCTCTGGGTGGTGTTCTTTGGTGTGTGTCTATTAACTGCATGCACTGTCTGTTCATGTGAGCTGCTCGTGGTGCCGGTTATGGTTTTCAACTGTGCTTGGGCTATCTCGTGCGATCTAGCTATGTCCATAGCTTTTTCCAGCGTTAGCCCGGGCCCAACATTCAAAAGTTTCTCTCTCACTTTAGCTGAATGTATTCCAAACACGATGCAGTCTCTGACCATCTCATCTTTATCTGCATATTCACAGTCTTTTACCAGCAGTTTTAACTCAGTCATGAACTGTTCAAACGACTCACTAGCTCCTTGTACTTTCTCCTGAAACTTGTACCTAGCGAATATCGTATTTGTCTTGGGCATCACATATGATTCAAAATGGTCAAAATAACTTTTCAGTACCTTTGCTTCATCCGCGGTGAGAGACCATGTGTTAAAAATGTCTCTCCCTTTTTCTCCGATCCACAGGAGTAGGTAGCTGCATCTTTCTTCCTCCCCTTTGCTTTTCAGCGGACCCGAGAACATCATCTCCACGTGTTGCTTGAACTTGCACCATTCTACACATAAGTTCAAAGATCCCCAATCCATTCGAGGGAAGGGAGCTCCAACGATATCCATTTTCAATCCCTGTTCTGACACCATGTCTTGTTTTGCACACTTTGTATAAAACTAATAAATTGCAGGACACCGGAGTATTGCAGTTTAACTCTTTTATTTAGCATTAGGTCTGATGATCTTACTCATAGCAGCACAGTGGGGAAAAGCCTGGCATTAGGACCCCTAGCCTGAGTCTTCAAAACAATAGTATTCATTACAGATGCCTGCAGGCCAATGATAATTCAATATGCAAATGTTACACCGGCTGTCTTGTGTGCGCTGCTAATAACCCTGACCCCCACAAATGGAAATTACCTATGGGACACATCAGGAGGGTAGAGGGACCATGCAGTCGATACAGGTCAACTACATCAGGCCCCTGCCCACCGCCCAGGGAGGCTGTAAGTACTATAGCAAAATACTGCAGTTGCTGGAAATTCGAAATAACAACAGAAAATGCTGGAAAATCTCAGCAGGCCAGGCAACATCCGTGGAGAGAAATTGGAGTTGACATACTGCCTGGTCCTGGTAGATGTGTTCACGAAATGGGTAGAGGCCTTCCCCTGCAGAACAGCCACAGCTCTGGGTACTGCCAGGATCCTGGTCCGGGAAGTGTTCTCGCGGTGGGGGCTACCACAATATGTGGAGTCCGACCAAGGGAGTCACTTCACCGGACAGGTGATGCAGAATACCCTTTTGCTGCTAGGCATCGAGGGGAAGTGGCACGTGGCCCACAACCCCCAGTCATCAGGGATTGTGGAGAGAATGAATGGGACCCTAAAGCAAGGTTGAGGAAGGAGACGGTGGACTCGCCCCATAAATGGGCCGAGGTCCTACCATTGGTTCTGATGGGGATCCGTGCCAGCCAGTCGAAAAGCACAGGGTACTCACCGTACGAGCTGATGACTGGCAGGGTTATGCGGACCCGCACCCATGTACTAGCCCCGGTGCTCACAGAAGGTCAGCTCAGAGAGGTAAACCGGGACAGGTTTGCCCGAAACCTCTTTGAGCATCTTAAACAGGTCCACGAGCAGACGGCTGGGAACATGGGAAAGCAGCATCGGAGTAACCGATTGCTGTTGGAACCCCGAAAGCACCACGAGTGGGAGGTAGGAGATCAGGTCATGGTGAGGAACTATGCCCGAGTAGGGAGTCTGGAACCATTGTACATGGGGCCCTACAGCATTGTAGATAAGGCCAGCCCCATGGTATACACCGTTAAGATGCCTCGGCGCACCAAATGGTTCAATATTAATCAGTGTAAACTGTTTAAGCCCGAAAGGAGAAAGCAGCAAGTTGGGGTAAAGTCTGAGGATAGAAATCCTCAGCCTGCAGCAGGAGCGAGTTCACAGACTGCACAGGCAGGCGCTGTGGTTTGCTTAAGGGGAGGGGCCATCCCGCCCACCGATTGGGATACTCCCCCACTCTTCTGGGCTCCAGATGAGGAGGGACCGGAGGGCGAAAACCCCGCCCCTAACCTAGGTTTAGAGGAGGATGGACCTGAGGTCGAAGACCCTGCCCCGGACCCAGGTTTAAAGTTTAAAGCCTCTGCCATTTCCTTGTACCCCAATATAATTTCTACTGTCTCAGCCTCTAAGGAACCAACACTTACTTTTGCTACTCTCTTCCTTTTTACATATTTGTAAAGCTCTTAGAAATAGTTTTTTATATTTCTTGCTAATTTACTCTCATTCTATTTCCTCCCATTTTATCAATTTTTGGTCATCCTTTGCTGTTTTCTAAAGTTCTCCCAATCCTAAGGCTTACTACTATTCTTTGTAACATTATAAGACTCGGGGGAGTTTCCCCTAGGGGCCATTTGGGGCGCTAAGTGAAAAATGTTTGGAAAGTTAGCACCAGGAACAAGCCTTTTCAAACATTTGTTAAATACCCTCTTTTTGCTCCAGGAGGGAAGGGGACCACTAAATCACGCGCTCCACTTACCTCTTGGAGCACAAGAGACGGGGAATGTCCCGATCCAGGGCGACATGCTCAGCAATGCCACGCATGGTCACGCGTGTCGCTGCTGCGTTGTAGGGGCTCTTCCCTGCATTAAAGCGAAGGGCCCCACGCTGCGAGCTCTGCAGCTTTCATTGCAGATTTCTGGGCCATTGGGGAGCGGGAGTGCCGCATGACCAGTCCGGCACTCAAGCAGATTCCCAGGCTGCATGATCACCGCATGGATGCCGCGACCGGTGGTCAAAAATAAATAAATAAATAAATAAATGTTTTTTTGGCCGGCTGCCCACCGTGCCTTTAAACTGCACCCCATGAGCGGCAGGCATCACTGATCACAACCCCTGCAGCACTTGATAACTCGCCCGGCGCTGCTGCGGGGCGCAAGTGAATTTTTTTTTCCCAGATACCCGGTAGTGCTGCTGCTAAGCTCTCACGGAATTTTGCGGGAGGCGTGGTTATCGCCTCATAGGGGGCAAGAAGCCAGTTGCGCCCTATTAGTACCCCCCACCGAAGGTGCAAACAAGGGAAATTTTGACCTCCCTTCCTTTAATCTAATATGATCCTTAACTTCTTTAATTAGCTACGGATGGCTCACTTTTCCTGTGGAGATTTTATTTCTCAATGGAACGTATATTCGTTGAGAATTTTGGAATATTTCTTTAAATGATTGCCACTGATTATCTACTAAAATAGAAACAAAGAAGATAGGATCAGGAGTAGGCCATTCGGCCCCTCGAGCCTGCTCCGCCATTCAATGCGATCATGGCTGATCATCCAAATTCAGTACCCTGTCCCTGCTTTCTCCCCATATCCCTTGATCCCTTTAGCCTTAAGAAATATATCCAACTCCTTCTTGAATATATTTAATGAATTGGCCTCTACTGCCTTCTGTGGTAGAGAATTCCACAGGTTTACCACACTCTGGGTGAAGAAATTCCTCCTCATCTCTGTCCTAAATGGCTTACCCCATATCCTTAGACTGTGACATCTGGTTCTGGACTCCCCAACCATCGGGAATATCCTTCCTGCATCTAGTCTGTCAAGTCCTGTTAGAATTTTATAAGTTTCAATGAGATCCCCTCTCATTATTCTAAACTCCAGCGAGTACAAGCCCAATCGACCCAATCTCTCCTCATATGTCATTCCTGCCATCCCAGGTATCAGCCTGGTGAATCTTCGCTGCACTCCTTCCATGGCAAGAACATCTTTCCTCAGATAAGGCGAATAAAACTGCACACAATACTCAAGATGTGGTCTCACCAAGGCCCTGTACAACTGCAGCAAGACATCCTTGTTCCTGTACTCAAACCCTCTCGCTACGAAGGCCAACATACCATTTGCCTTCTTAACCGCCTGCTGCATCTGCATGCTTACCTTCAGCGACTGGTGCACAAGGATGCCCAGGTCTCGTTGCACTTCCCCTTCTCCCAATCTATTGCCATTCAGATAATAATCTGCCTTCTTGTTTTTGACACCAAAGTGGATAACCTTGCATTTATCCACATTATATTGCATCTGCCATGCTTCTGCCCAATCACTCAACCTGTCCAAATCATACTGGATTTTCTCAGCATCCTCCTCACAGCACACACGCCCACCCAGCTTTGTGTCATCTGCAAACTTGGAGATATTACATCTAGTTCCCTCATCCAGATTATTAATATATATTATGAATAACTGGGGTCCAAGTACCGATCCCTGCAGTACCCCACTAGTCACTGCCTGCCACTTGGAAAAAGAGCCGTTTCTTCCAACTCTTTGCTTTCTGTCTGCCAACCAGTTCTCTATTCAAGTCAATACCTTGCCCCCAATCCCATGTGCCTTAACTTTACACGCCAATCTCTTATGCGGGACCTTATCGAAAGCCTTCTGAAAGTCCAAATACACCACATCCACTGGTTCTCCCTTATCTATTTTACCAGTTAGATCTTCAAAAAATTCCAGTAGATTAGTCAAGCACGAATTACCTTTTGTAAATCCATGTTGACTTTGTCTGATCCGGTCACTGTTTACCTAGTGCTCTGCTGTTACAACTTTTATAATGGACTGTAGCATTTTCCCCACTACCGATGTCAGGCTTACCGGTCTGTAATTCCCCGTTTTCTCTCTACCACCTTTTTTGAACAGTGGGGTAACATTAGCTACCCGCCAATCCATGGGTACTGTTCTAGAGTCTATCGAATTTTGGAAGTTGACCATCTACTATTTCTAGGGCCACTTCCTTAAATACACTACGATGTAGATTATCAGGCCCTGGGGATTTATCGGCCTTCAATCCCATCAATTTCTCTAACACCATTTCCCTACAAATACTGATTTCTATCAGTTCCTCCCTTTCATTAGACCCTATTATGTTCCCCGACATCTCTGGGAGGTTATTTGTGTCCTCCTTTGTGAAGGCAGAACCAAAGTATGTATTTAATTGATCTGCCATTTCTTTGTTCCCCATTATAAATTCCCCTGATTCTGACTGCAAGGGACCTATGATTGACTTCACCAATCTTTTTCTCGTCACATATCTATAAAAGCTTTTACAGTCAATTTTTATGTTCCATGCAAGCTTACTCTCATACTCTATTTTTCCTCTCTTAATTAATCCCTTTGTCCTCCTTTGTTGAATCCTAAACTTCTCCCAATCCTCAGGTTTACTGCTTTTTCTGGCCAATTTATATGTCCTCTCCTTGGATCTTATGCTATCCCTAATTTCCCTTGTTAGCCACGGTTGAGACACCTTTTTTGTTTTATTTTTATGCCAAACTGGGATGAAGAAATTCTGCAGTTCATCCATGCGATGTTTGAATGTTTGCCATTGCCTATCCACCGTCAACCCTTTGAGTGACATTCCCCAATCAATCCTACCCAACTCATGCCTCATACCACCATAGTTTCCTTTATTTAAATTCAGGACCCTAGTCTCTGAGTCAACTACTTCACTCTCCATCTTAATGAAGAATTCGATCATATTATGATCGCTTCAACTCAAGGGGCCTCGCACAACAAGGTTGCTAATTAATCCTTTCTCATTACGTAATACCCAGTCTAAGATGGTCTGATCTCTAGTTGGTTCCTTGACATATTGGTCCAGGAAACCATCCCGTAAACACTCCAGGAATTCCTCCTCCACAGTATTGTTACTTATTTGGTTAGCCCAATCTATATGTAGATTAAAGTCACCCATGATAACTGCTGTGCCCTTATTGCACGCTTCTCTAATTTCCCTTTTAGTGCCATCCCTAACCTCCGCATTACTGTTTGGAGGTCTATATACCAATCCCACTAACGTTTTCTCCTCCTTGGTATTTCTCAGTTCTACCCATACAGATTCCACATCATCAGAGCTAATATCCTTCCTTACAATTGTGTTAATCCCCTCTTTAACCAGCAATGCTACCCCACCTCCTTTTCCTTTTTGCCTATCTTTCCTGAATATTGAATACCTTGGAGCCATGTTTCCATAATCCCAATCATATCATATTCATTTTCCTCTATTTGCGCAGCTAATTCATCCACCTTATTACGAATGCTCCTTGCATTAAGACATTACTGTCATAACTTTGAATCGAATTTCCCAATCAAATTTAGTGCACTCTCCCCACATACCTATGTAATTGGCTTTGTTTAAGTTTAAAATCTAGTGTTGGACTTCAGAATGTCACTCTCAAACTCAATGTAAAAATCCTACATATTATGATCACTGTTTGCTAGATGATGCTTTACTGTTTGATTACTAATTAATCACTAATCAATTATACACACCACAGTAATTATACACCCCACCTATTATACACCCCATCAGTTATACACCCACCCATTATAAACCCACCATTTATATCCCCACCCATTCTGAACCCACCCGTTATTAACCCACTCATTATACACCCACCCACTATAAACCCACTCATTATACACCAACCCATTATAAACCCACCCATTATACACCCACCCATTATAAACCCACCCATTATACACCCACCCATTATAAATCCACCCATTTCACACCCCACCCATTATAAACCCACTCATTTTACACCCCACCCATTATACACCCACCCATTATACACCCACCCATTCTACACGCCACTTATTATTCACCCCACTCACTATGCATCCCACCCAGTATGTATCCCATTCTTTATCCACCCCCCATTATCCACCCCTCCCATGATACACCCCACCCACTATATACCCTGCTCGTTATACACCCCACCTATTATACAGACCCTCATTATACACTCTGCTCATTATACACCTCGCTCATTACACACCCCATTCTTTATACAGCCTGCTCTTTGTCTCTCCGCCCATTATACACCCCGCCCATTAAACACTATACCCATTATACACCCCAATTGTTATACACCCCGCCCCTTGACTTCAGTGAAAAGGGATATTTGGCACTACCATCTGTTACCCACTCACGTTCAAATTGAAAATATCCCCAATTCTCTGTCCCCCAGTTTCTCGCTCAGTCCCTCAAGCTCTTTTTCTGTCCCTGTAATCTCTATCTTTATTCCCTAATGCTCACTCAGTCATTTAAACCCTTTTCTGTCTCTGAAATATCTCTATCTGAATGCCTCCGATCTCCAGTGTTTTGTTTGGCTGCTTTTTTTCTCTCTCGAATCTCTCTATCTCTCTGTCTCCCTCTGTGCCCCCAATGGCTGTTCCTGTGTTAATCAATGTTAATCAATGTCTCTTTCTCCACGCCCCTAATATATGTATCATTGTCAAACAACCCAACACCCCGACCCTACAAAACACCTCCACTGCCCCCCACCCCCACTCCACCCCAGACACCACTCCTCCCATGTCTCTGGCCTTTGAATTTTTATCTCTCTCCTTTTCTCTTTCTGGCTCCAGAGAACATTGGTACTGGCCATGGAAAGCCTGAAACTAAGCAGATCATTGTTGGCCTAAAGTTGTGGGAGGGCCAGGCACAGAGCAGTGATGAATGGCATGAGAATGGATGAAAGAGCATTGAACAACACTGGGTTAGTGAGTAGCCCAAGATTGTGCTTCGATTCATACAGAGCAATAATGGGATTAGTAAGGCCCTGACAAATCGTCTTAATTTTCGTTATGATTATTTCAATAAAATCTTTTATTTGAATGACCTACATGTTCTAATATGCCAAAAAATATTTAAGAGTTGATTTCATATCTAAACCTGAGGAATACACTTCTCGATCAAGCATTTGTTGCTTTGTTTCAATTCCTTCATGGCCCGTGTTTCTATAGTTACCATTTAAAGAAAATGTCCAGCGCTCTTTGGCAGACCATACAATGATTTCTTTTATGTAACTGTCCTTTCATACAAATATTCTCTAGTTGATTTGTACGTGCTTAGGATTATTATACATTAATGGGACTATGCTTTAACCATTTCAGTTTCAAAAATATAAAACCAGACATACCTGACATACAGATAGAGAAACCTAGAATTCCTCATATGGGTACAGTTTACAACCAAGTGGTAAGAAATAAGTTTTGAATGATTTGATTGGAAGTGTGCTAAGGAAGAGGAGGGATAGTTTAGCATGGTCACAGTGACTTAGGATGTAGTTTGTGACTTTGATTAGAGCCGTTTTAGTGCTGTTGCGGGGTGGAAACCTGATTGGAGGTGTTCAAACATGGAGTTGCGCGAAAGATGGGCATGCATTTGGGAGACGACAACAAATAGAATCATAGAATAGTACAGCACAGAAGGAGGCCATTCAGCCTATTGTGCTTTGAAAGAGCTGTCTAATTAGTCCCACTCCCCTGCTCTTGCCCCATAGCCCTGCAAGTGTTTCCTTTTTAAGTATATGGATTTTCCGGGGCCTATGACTGCGTACAGCACAACGTATGCGGCCGTAAGTGCCCTGCAAGTTTCGGGTGTCCGCAGGTGATGCGCATGCACAAAAACCCGGAACTTGTGATCTGTCAAATTTCAGCTTGACAGATCATATGCATCTGAAGGAAATGGACATTTGCTGGCGCAGGGTTGGGCTATTCGCCCAACTACTGCCCAGCGAATGCTCACAGAACTCTTATGCCTGGTAAAAGCAGGTGTGAGGCCTTCCTTTACCAGTGTAAGGATTTAAATAAATAATAAAATAATTTAAAAAAATCATTTACACATTCAAAAACCTTTAAAATTACTTTAGGTTATTTTCCGACCCTATAAAAAATTTTACGTTTATTTTTTAAACATTTCATTTTTGTTTTAAATGTTTAATTAAATAGGGGGAAAAATTGGGTATAGCCCATTTTGGGGAGCTAACCTCGAAGCGCCCCGAAAAAGTTAGCGCCACTACCCCGTAACTTCAGTAGTAGCACCCCAAGAATGAGGTGGAGTGCTACTGGAAGTGCTCCACCTCCATCTTGGGGCGCTACTACTCAATGTTGCAGCGCTAGGTGGAGCTGCGCTACACGCGGCAGCACGCAGTGCTGCATCATTGCAGGACTCTGCCCCTGATTAAAGGGGAGGGGCCTAGCGCTGGGGTGCCAGGCTGAATGATCGCATCCAGCACCCCGCATACAAATGTGAAAGGGGGCAGGTGCTGGCAGTCGGTCAAAATAAAAATGGTCGGCCGACACCTGCCCTTTAAATTGCGCCGCTGCCCGCTACCGCCACTGCAAAACCGCCCCCTGATCCTGTTGCACATTGGTCATAGGGCGCAAAGGAAGTTTGCGGCTGGAGCACAAATGGGGCGCTGCGCACGCGATTACATCATCATCACCAGTGCAGCGGAGCGGGGTGCTACCGGCAACCGCCCCGTTAAATTTTGCGGCGCCGCACCCAGGTGCTAGGGCATTTCTGCCCCATTAGCGCCCTCGGGGGCACTAATGAGAGGTGCAAAGCAGCCAATTTCTAGGCAGGTGCGTACTTTTCTTGCGGGTCAGAGACGTCGACCGCAATTTCCAGCCTATTAAATTCACTTTTGAAAGTTACTATTGAATCTGCTTCCACCACCCTTTCAGACAGTGCATTCCAGATCATAGAAACATAGAAACATAGAAGATAGGAGCAGGAGTAGGCCATTCGGCCCCTCGAGCCTGCTCCGCCATTCAATGCAATCATGGCTGATCATCCAAACTCAGTACCCGGTCCCTGCTTTCTCCCCATACCGCTTGATCCCTTTAGCCTTAAGAAATATATCCAACTCCTTCTTTAATATATTTAATGTATTGGCCTCTACTGCCTTCTGTGGTAGAGAATTCCACAGGTTCACCACTCTCTGGGTCATAACAACTCACTGAGTAAAAAAAAATTCTTCTCATCCTCTCCTGGATTTTTGTCAATTATTTTAAGCCTGGGTCCTCTGGTTACCAACCCACCAGCCAGCAGAAACACTTTCTCCCTATCTACTTTATCAAAACCCCTCATAATTAGGAACACCTATGTTAAATCTCCCCTGAATCTACTCTGCTCTAAGAGAACAAGCCCAGCTTCTCTCGACTCTCCACATAACTCAAGTCCCATTCTGGTAAATTTCTTCCGCACCCTCTCCAAGGCCTTGACATCCTCCCTAAAGTAGTACCCAGAATTGAGCACAATACTCCAGCTAGGACTTAACCAGTGTTTCATAAAGGTTTACCATAATTTCCTTGATTTTGTACTCTGTCTCTATTAATAAAACCAAAGATCCCATATGCTTTTCTAACAGCTTTATCAACTTGCCCTGTCACATTCAAAAATTTGTGTACATACACCCCTGGGTCTCTCTGTTTCTGCACCCCCTTAAAATTGTATCATTTAATTCATGTTGCCTCTCCTCATCTTTCCTTCCAAAATGTATCACTTCACACTTCTCTGCATTAAATTTCATCTGTCATGTGTCTGCCCATTTCACCAGTCTGCCTGTGTCCTCCTGAAGTCTGCTATTCTCCTCCTCACTGATAACTACATTTCCAAACTTTGTGCCAACTGCAAACTTTTAAATGATGACCTATATATCCAAGTCCAGCTCATTAATAAACATCAAAAAGAGCAGTGGTGCTAATACCGACCCCTGGGGGCCACCACTGTTGACTTCCATCAAATCTGAAAAACAACTGTTCACCACTACACTTTCGGTCTCGCAGCCAATTTCATAGCCACGCTGCCACTGCCCCTTTAATCCCATGGGCTTCATTAAATTTCATGTGTTATTGTAGGACACACTCATATATATTGTTCAACTCATACTGCACTTTCTGAGCTAGCTCCTCGAATTCCACTGTTCCTGTAATTCGGTATCATCTACAAATTTTGTCTAATTTGCATTGAGTCCTTTGCCCCAATATTTACACAGGGCTGTGAAAAGAGTGGCAAGAGTATTTCCAGATGGGAAACCCAGAGGATTGGGTTTCCAGGAGGCCCTGCTGAAATTAACAGCAGGACGTTGTTTAAATTTTTTCAGCAGGAAAGCAGCCAAGGAGTGGATGCCAGCTAAATAGAAGATCACGGATCAGATTAAAGCTCTGCAATCCTGCCACATCCAGTCATGAATGGTGGTGGACAATTAAACAACTAATGGGAGGAGGAGGCTCATGAACGTTCCCATCCTCAGTGATGCCTGAGCCAAGCACGTGAGAGAAAAAGGCAAGGCTGAAGCATTTGCCAGAACACGAGAATTGCCGAGTGGAGGATTCATCTCAGTCTACTCCTGAGGTCCCCACCATCACAGAAGGCAGTTTTCCATGTGATATCAAGAAACGGCTGAGCACACTGGATACAGCTAAGGCTATCGGCCCTGACAACATCCCAGCTGTAGTGCTGAACATTCTGGCTCCAGAACTAGCCATGCCTCCAGCCAAGCTGTTCCAGTACAGCTTCAACACTGGCATCTATCCAACAAAGTGAAAAATTGCCCAGGTATGTTCTGTCCAAAAAAAGCAGAACAAATCCAATCCGGCCAATTACCGCCCCATCAGTCTACTCTCAATCATCAGCAAAGTGAAGGAAGGTGTCGTCGACAGTGCTATCAAGCGCCACTTACTCACCAATAAGCTGCTCACCAATGTTCAGTTTGGGTTCCGCCACGACCACTCGGCTCCAGACCTCATTACAGCCCTAGTACAAACATGGACAAAAGTGCTGATGTGAGAGTGACTGCCCTCAACATCAAGGCATCATTTGACCAAGTGTGGCATCAAGGAGTCCTAGTAAAATTGAAGTCAATGGGAATCAGGAGGAAAACTCTCCACTGAGTAGAATCAACCAAGCACAAAGAAAGATGGTAGTGGTTGTTGGAGGCCAATCACCTCAGCCCCAGGACATCACTGCAGGAGTTCCTTAAGGCAGTGTCCTAGGCCCAACTATCTTCAGCTGCTTCATCAAAGACCTTCACTGCATCATAAAGTCATAAGTGGGGATGTTCATTGATGATTGCAGTGTTCAGTTCCATTCGCAACTCCTCAGATAATGAAGCAGTCTGTGCCCGCATGCAGCAAGACCTACACATTCAGGCTTGGGCTCATGTGACAAGTAACATTCATGCCACACAAGTGCCAGGCAATGACCATCTCCAACATGAGAAAGTCTAACCACCTGCCCATGACATTCAATGGCATTACCATAATTGAAATCCCCCATTATCAACATTCTGTGGGTCACCATTGACCAGAAACTTAACTGGAACAGCCACATAAATAATTTGGCGACAAGACCAAGTCAGATTTTGGATAATCTGCAGCAAGTGACTCACTTCCTGACTTCCCAAAGCCTTTCCACCATCTATATGGCACAATTCAGGAATGTGATGGAATACTATCCACTTGCCTGGATGAGTACAGCTCCAACAACACTCAAGAAGCTCGACACCATCCAGGACAAAACAGCCCACTTGATTGGCACCCCATCCACCACCTTAAAAATTCACTCCCTCCACCACTGGCGCACTGTGTCTGCAGTGCATATCATCTACAAGATGCACTCCAGCAACTCGCCAAGGCTTCTTTGACAGCACCACCTAGAAAGCCAAAAACAGCAAGTTCCTCTCCAAGTCACACACTGTCCTGACTTGGAAATATATCACCGTTCCTTCATCGTCACTAGGTCAAAATCCTGGAACTCCCTACCTAACAGCACTGTGTGGGAGTATCTTCACCATCTGACTGCAGGGGTTCAAGAAGGCAGCTCACCACCACCTTTTCAAGGGCAATTAGGGATGAGCAATAAATGCTGACTTTGCCAGCGACGTCCGCACCCCGTTGTAATGATCAATAACATGTCATTCTATAGTGGACACTAGGTGGAGCCGTAGAGCTGTGTAGAGCGTATATAAGACTACCCTACCCAGCTGTATGTGTATTAAGACTACATTACCCATGAGGCACTAGGCTACCCACAAGGCAACAGTCAAGATGGAAGCCTCTACAGATACTGTACCTAGTCTACATGTGCTCAATAAAGTAACTAGCAAAAGCTAGCTGTGTTCATAATAAGAATGTCTATTTATTAATGAACATAAGATGGTACCAGGATACCAAGAGTTGTAAATATCTGCTAAAAAATTGTGAAAAGCGACATGGAGAATTTGAAGCCACCAGAGCGTTTGAATCTCGAGGGAAATGTCGACTACAATTGGCGGATTTTTAAACAACAATTCGAACTCTACATTGCTGCCATCAGATTCGGTACGAAGTCAGATGCAAGAAAAATAGCATTGCTGCTTACGGTTGCAGGCCCACAGGCGATAGAGGTATTTAATACATTTGTATTTAATCCAGAGGAGAACAGAGGAAAATTAGACGATGTGCTACAGAAATTTGATGCACATTGCTCTCCCAAAAAGAATGAGACCTATGAAAGATACATCTTCTGTTCTCGGACACAGCAGCAAAATTAGACTTTTGATAGCTTTATAACTGATCTGAAACTGAAAGCACAGAAATGTAATTTCTCTGAGCTCAAAGCATCCATGATTCGTGACCAGATTGTGTTTGGTATTCATGATAAAAAAGTCAGGGAACGTCTGTTGAGAGAAACCGAACTAAATTTGGAAAATGCGGTGAAAATATGCCAAGCCAGCGAGCTAGCTCGAAAGCACGCGAAGACTTTCAGTGAAATCAATAATGATGCGATCGTAATGAGTGATAATGCTGCTGTCGGTGCTGTGTCCTATAAGGGGAAGAAACATGGGCAGAACAGAAATGAAAAGCAATCGGAGGATGAAATTTTTAATTGTAAACGCTGTGGTTACAAACACCAGTTAAGACAATGCCCAGCGTTTGGAAAAATGTGCACAAAGTGTAATGGAAAGAATCACTTTGCCAAACAATGCTTTTCAAAAGTACAAACTAAGAAAGGGCAACGAGTTAATGTAATTGAGGACACTGATTTAAGTGAGACATTTTTTGTAGGAATGGTGTCATGTGACAATATCAAAAAAGAAACCGAAAATGTGCAGCCCTCAGAAATGGACAATGCTGAACATAAAGTTAATGCAGTAAAAGAGGACAAATGGATGATCCCACTGCAGGTAAATGGAGCATTAGTTACCTTGAAATTAGACACTGGGGCAAAAGCAAACTTAATCAGTATGAGTGACATTAACAATATGAAAGAAAAGCCCAAAATACAGAAAAAGTCAGTACTACTGAAGGACTATAATGGACAGAAAATAGATAGCTTAGGTGTTTGCAGACTTAAAGTGGCAGTCAAAGACAAAGTGCATCATCTCATGTTTTCTGTTGTGGCTGAAACACTTGATTCGATACTAGGTGACAAAGCTTGTGAAGACTTAGAACTGGTCAAGAGAGTCTACCGTATAAACTGTGCCATAAGCAGACCAGATGACTCAGGTGATGAAGCAGAGAGCCCATCAAGGATGAAAAGGCCAAAGGGTATCCATGTCTTCAAAAAGCCTAGTTTCTCCAAGAAGAAAGAAAAAGACTTTAAGGTCAAAGAGAAGCCAAAGGAAGAAAAGTGCAAAGAGGAAAAGCACAAGGAGAAAAAGTCCAAAGATATAACCGCAGCAGATGTTGTTAAGCAGTGGAAAGAGAAAAAGAAAAAGAAGAAGCCTGCACCAGAGCAGGAAGCAGTTCCGGTGGATACTCCTTCTTCCCTCAGGCCAATCTTTGGCGTTCCATTAGCCGAGGCTGCTGAGAGGACTATGCTGTATGATGGGATCCAGCTGCCAGCAGTTTTTCGAGAGTGCATTGACTACATTGAGAGTTATGGCATGAAGAGTGAAGGAAACACTGAAACCCTCTCCAAGCAAAGATCGCAAGGAGACCTCGATCTATACAAGAGCAGATCGATGACAATGCCGCAACTGCATCTTGTCATTCACGGCCAGAACAATCTCATGAAGACAAATCAGACTTACCCATGTTGAGAAGATCCACACGTGAAGTAAAAAAGCCTGATAGACTTAATCTTTGAGTACAATGTAAAGCTTTGAAAATGTGTTGACTGTTTTGAAAATGTTTATGTTTATAGAGCACTAACAAAAGTGTTACTGATATTATCTTTATTGTTTTCTTGAAAGTTGATTGATATTGATTTTGTTAAACCTCAAAGAAAGGGGGATGTAATGATCAATAACATGTCATTCTATAGTGGACACTAGGTGGAGCCGTAGAGCTGTGTAGAGCTGTATATAAGACTACACTACCCAGCTGTATGTATATTAAGACTACATTACCCATGAGGCACTAGGCTACCCACAAGGCAACAGTCAAGACGGAAGCCTCTACAGATACTGTACCTAGTCCACATGTGCTCAATAAAGTAACTAGCAAAAGCTAGCTGTGTTCATAATAAGAATGTCTATTTATTAATGAACATAAGACCCATGAATTAATTTTTAAAAAGGTGTGATGGGGTCGGCCGATTGTGTGGTGGATGGGGGCAGCCGGAAACTGGGGGCAGGCAGGAGATTGGGGGAATATTGGGTAGGGGGAGTTGGAGATCACGTTGAGGGATTTGGAGATCAGTGGGTTGAGCACTCAGAGATCGTGGGTTGAGGGGAGCCGGTGATCATGGGGTGGGTGATTTGGAGATCAGGGGCGAGGGATGTCGGAGATCGCAGGGGGAGATGACGATCGGGAATGGGGGTTAATGGAGATCATGGGGGGCGGTGGAGTTGGTGATCTCAGTGTCTGTAAAGAGATAAGCTTGTTGGGCCTGCGTGAAACACTCCTGTTCCTCCTGGCCCACAAGCAGTGCTGTAAATACACTTATCTCATGGATGCTGTCCTTCCCACCTCTTTTTACCTGCGGGCATTCCTGAGCCCCAGGAGACGGATTGGGCCTGGGTTTGAGATTTAGAAATGTTTTATTTCCAGCTCATCCTCAAACCGCCCATCCTTGTTTTTAAATACCTCCCCTCCAAGTCTTCATTATGAATAAGAAGGGAGGGATGGAGGGAGAAACTGGGTGATTACTGACCCATCAATTTAACATCGGTTTTGGGGAAGTAACCGGAATCCATCTTCAGAATCAGTGTCTTAATTTTATCACCCCCCCCCCGACCACCGCCCCCCCCTCCCCACTGCCCCCTGACAGGTGTGAGAGGGTCGGGCAAGGTATAGTATATCAGGACTGGGAAACCCAGCCCCAACCCAACATCATTCCCACCCCATTAAATTTTGAAGTACAGGAACCAGGACATGGATGAGGCTCCTGCAAAAGGCACATGGGGGCATAATTAACATACCAAAGTTATGGCCAGATGATGTAATTGGCGGTACAACTGAAATTTCACAGAGGGTGAGGGGGAGGCCCGAACACTGAGTTTCATGCTGCTGATCCAAGGCGGGAGCTGTCGGCTCCCCAAGGTAAGTGACTCCTTTAGCACTTCTTGTGGGCCAGGAGGAGGAGGAGTGCTCCCCCACCCCATCTTGGCCTATGTTTGACATGCCACCTATCAAAAGAGGTTTTTTAATATGTTGCCTGTTATTCCCTTGTGTATAGAATAGCTGCTTCACAATTTCCCCTCAACCCCCAAACAAAACATTCATTTCATCAAATTGTTCTCATTGAACAAAAAATAAAAATGAAAAGGGAGGGAGGGAATGAAAGGATAATTACTAGTCCTAGCCCCTTTAGGGCTACCCCGGATAACGCGTATTCCTCAGACGTTCACATTCAACTAGAGGTAGCCGAATCCTAAAGATACGTAATTGGGTGTAAAGGTCCGGACTATCTCTCCCTAAAGGAAAGGAACAACCTGAAAATGTTACCATCCTCCAGATAGCACTTTTAATAAGTTTAGCTAGACGAAACATTCTGGATATTATGAGGGTCTGGAAAATTCCGCCAGAATTCGGCAACTCCTCACCAAAGAGTGTACAGAGATTGTCCCTTTAATTTCAGTCTATTATTCCATTTAAAAGTTCAATATTTATACCCTTTCTCCAGTGGTATTTCCTTTGAAGTTTTCTGCTGATGTAAGCTAATTATCTCTAGTCATTTTTCTGCTGACCCCTGCTATTCTTACAGTCACCTCAGCTGGTAGCATTACAGGTTATGTCTCTACCCCAAGTGTCCCAAGCTTACCATAAAAACGGTGTGACAGCAGGTGTTTCTATTTGATGTCATATTTACTAAGGCCTTCTGTTTGTGCTCTTACAATTATAACACCTTAACTAGGGTGATCTATGCAATTCTCAGTCACCTCAGCTGGTTGTAACACAGAATCGTGTCTCTCCTCTGTAGGTGTTCTAAGTTTAACACAAAAACGGAGTGACAGCGGGTGTTTCTTTTACTTGATGTCATTTTTACGAAGGCATATGTTTCTTAATTTTATGTGCCTCTTTACGAAGTGTAACTTAGAACACCTTAACCAGGATACACCATTGTCTTCTTTCCAAAGATCCAGACCGTCAGGAGCCTCCAACCTTCTGTTTCAATAAGGTTATTGATTCAGTGTCAACCACTATCTTATCTCTATTACCTGAATTACTGTCACAGCTTTTCCATAGTTCGGTTTCTAGATTTCCCGACCCAGTTTGTCATGTTTTAATAAGGCCAGAATTATTTCCTAGAATGGTGTATTTTTCTGAATCGGTTTTATGGCTTATTCCTTCACACCCCCTCTTGACCAAAAAATGAGCTCAAAACATTAGGGCAGAGTTTGGTCAATGTCACTAATAAGGTTACAATAGCACATTAATTTCACAAGATTCACAGTCATGTGCTACATGAAAATTCCTTTTAAGTCATCCTAGGACAACGTTTTGCCTTATTTTAAATTGAACACAATTTAAAAGGATGATAGGTACATTGTCATGCAATTAGCAAAACAACATGTACTTAGAATGTCCAATTGGCATATGTACGTTCCGTAGAGGTGAGTTATTTATACGAGTCAAGGAGACGTCATTTGGAACTGGCTGAGGCTTGACACGCTGTTCCTTCGATCCAGCATGTGGACATATTCTTGTTTTCGTAACGGCCTTGCCAGGCGCTCAGTTGATTCCTTCTTCATCCACGGTGTTTTCCTCCTTCATTGAAGTAACTTGTTGATCTTTTCTTGTTTCGGTTCTGGCTTTTAGTGAATCCAATTCCTGAGGCGTTGCCAAGCATCGTGTGGAGGAGTCGGTGACACCGTCTGGCTGACTGTCGTACTCCAAGCTGGGTCTTGGAAGGCAGTGTACAACTGCACCTTGTATTGTTCCTCCATTTCGGTATCCCGCAGGACATCTTTTGAGATTGTCTATAGAGACAGTTATAAGAATATGCTTGCCATTTGGCTGGTTAATATGTATTTTAACTGTTCTTTCATTAATAATGGAATGCATTTGAACAGGTTTTACCACTTCAGTCTTAAACCAGGTTTTTGCTCAAACTTCTTTTCCTGTACTCATTCTCCTGCTAGGGGTTGCCATGCTTTGTTTGTCAATATTTTCTGCCTAAATGCCTCCCTTATCCTCTGATAAATTTGATGAATCTCCTCTGTTAATTCTTTTTAAAAATCTAACTGTTGCTGTTGGGTCAAGGAATCAGAGAGTGTAGAGGCAATAAAAGAAATATGAGTAAGCAGTGTATGCATCGCAACCCCATACATCAGATAATATGGACTTTTAGGGGACACTGTCCCTGATGCAGATGTGGGCACATTATTAAGTGATAACTGCACCTCCGGAATGATGGTGATCCACTTATTTCCCCTGATTCTCAACAGTTTGACCAAATAGCTTTTTTACTTCCTGGTTTTTACATTCCACCAGCCCCGCTGATTGTGGATGACATGGCATGCTGTGCTCTAACCCAATCCCCCTTTGTTCGCAGTAGTCTTTGAAGACCTTGGAGACAAAGGCTCCGCCTTTAATGGAGCGTAAGATTTGGGGTGCACCAGCTACAGTAATTATGTCAGTAATAGCATTGGCAAGTGCGTTTTCCAAAACAGTTTTTGTGGGGACCAGCTAGCAGAAGGAAGTGCATCCATCTACACAGACGAGAACATGTCTGTATCCCAAAGGTGGGAAAGTGGTCCAATAAATTCAATAAAGAATTTTCCCATTGGCTCATCAGCTTTCACAGGAGCCAATGGTGGTGGCTTAATTAGTGATGACTTATTGGTTAAATAGCATGGCTCAGAATTTGCCACATATGTTTTGCAGGCCTTAAGTATACCTGGCCACCAATATAAGGTGGTCAATTTGCAGAATGTTGTTCTGGCACCACAATGTGCTTGACCAATGCCCTCGTGAGCTTCTTTTACAATCTGCACTCGTTTGTGTCTCGGGGGTACCTCTCGGTTTCCCTTGGGCAACTTAACTAGCACATTACACGTAGGGGTTTCTGAGTAAAAGTACTTTGGTGGATATCCTGGTGGATTCTCTTTTGTTGGGTCTAATAGCTGAATCAGTTCCTCATCCTGATTAGCAGCCCATTCTGCCCTAGTGATTACACTAATATTGGCAGGCCCCTCTCGAGGGGGTGTCATGCAGACTGAACATTTATTTTGACTGTTTCCTTTTGAGTGTACTGACCCAGTGGTATGCCCATTTACATGAATCACCTTACAATTCTGTTTCTCCATTCTCGAATGGAGAATTTCTTCCCACAATGACTTATGTTTTATGGGTTTACCCTTATGATTGGTAAAGTTTGTTTGTTCCCAGAAAACTAGATCTTGGTTATATCCCCTTTTACAGTAATCACTATCTGTACAGATTAATGTGGGTTTAAGAGGCTCTGCCTTTTCTAAAGCATACCATAATGCTGCGGCTTCAGCATATTGCGCTGTCTTATGGCCAAGGGGTATGGACAGTAATTCTTCTGGATAAAAAGAATAGGAATCTCGAACAGTCCCCACTACTATCCCCATCCCAGCTGAGGATTGTTGGGATGTCCCTTTTTTAATCGTCATTGACGAGCCATCAAAAATTATTACTTTGTTTTGTGGAGATACAGGAATAGGAATATTTCCCCTAATAAAGCAATCGTTTGAATTTCCTAATAAAAAGACTTGGCCAATTCCGACAGGGTTTGTCATTTCGTCAGGACCTAACCTCAGTTAGGGTTTAATATGAACTTTATAAGAAATTTCTAGACCTCAATGGTTTATTGAGGGAGTTCTGATTTAAGTTCTACAAGGCCTGGTCAGGGACTTGTCATCTCTAGAGACTTAAATCTGGGTCTTAGTACCACTGTCAGTAAAACACTCCTTCTACACTTAACAATCTACAAGATGGATATAGATATAAATATAAGTATGGGAAACTCTCGATTTACCGGCACCCAAACAACCGGAAATTTCGGTTAACCAGCAAAATTCAGGTGTAGGTTCAGTTAAGCTTTTCTTCATATTAATGGCCGTTTCTTGATTCTTAGCTGTGTAATCGGGGGTTTCTGCACTTGTTGCTAAGCAACAGGGACGCTTGGTCTGTGGCCAGGGTTCTTGCAACTGTTGCTAAGCAACAGGGAAGCCTGGATTTGTTGCTGTGTATGGAGCTCTCGTACCTTTTAACTATAACTCTCTGTAATCCGGACTTTTTGATAAACCAGCAGCACGCCGGTCCCGTCGGTGCCAGATAAAAAAGAGTTTCCTGTATAGGGTTCTGTATCAACTCATTAACACACACATTGGGCGCCAACTGAAAGGATTATTACTAGTCCTAGCCCCTTTAGGGCTCCCCCAGATCAGGCATATTCCTCAGACATTCACTTTCAACTAAAGTTTGAGGTAGCCAAATCCTAAAGACACTTAATTGGGTCTACAGATCCGGACTATCTCTCCCTAAAGGAACCTGAAAATGTTACTGTCCTCCAGATAGCACTTTTAATAAGTTTAGACAGACTGTAACATTCCGGATAATATGAGGGTCTGGAAAACTCCTCCAGAATTTTGCAACTCCTCACCAAAGAGTGTACAGAGATTGAGTTTGCGAGTTTGATACAGAAGTATTATGTGAGACAATTCTAAAAATATATAGATTTATTAAAGAACCAACATGTATTTTACAGTTGGCGAGTCAATTGAAACATTAACAGTTCCAAAAAGAGAAAGCTTTTCAATCTTATTATCAGAGATCCTTATTTTCAAATTTTAACTTCGCTACAGTTTAACAGTTCTCAGTTTTATTCAGGATATCCACCAAAATCAAATACAGTACCTTGATCCCCGAGATACAAAGAGTTGTAGACTTACAGAGCTGCCTCTGAAGCCTGAGAATCACTTTGCCCCTTTACAGTGAGTCTATTATCCTATTTAAAAGTTCAATATTTATACCCTTTCTCCAGTGGTATTTCCTTTGAAGTTTTCTGCTGATGTAAGCTAATTATCTCTAGTCATTTTTCTGCTGACCCCTGCTATTCTTACAGTCACCTCAGCTGGTAGCATTACAGACTTATGTCTCTACCCCAGGTGTCCCAAGCTTACCATAAAAATGGTGTGACAGCAGGTGTTTCTATTTGATGTCATATTTACTAAGGCCTTCTGTTTGTGCTCTTGCAATTATAACACCTTAACTAGGGTGATCTATGCAATTCTCAGTCACCTCAGCTGGTTGTAACACAGAATCGTGTCTCTCCTCTGTAGGTGTTCTAAGTTTAACACAAAAACGGAGTGACAGCGGGTGTTTCTTTTACTTGATGTCATTTTTACGAAGGCATATGTTTCTTAATTTTATGTGCCTCTTTACGAAGTGTAACTTAGAACACCTTAACCAGGATACACCATTGTCTTCTTTCCAAAGATCCAGACCATCAGGAGCCTCCAGCCTTCTGTTTCAATAAGGTTATTGATTCAGTGTCAACAACTATCTTATCTCTATTACCTGAATTACTGTCACAGCTTTTTCAGAGTTCGGTTTCTAGATTTCCAGACCCAGTTTGTCATGTTTTAATAAGGCCAGAGTTATTTCATTGAATGGTGTATTTTTCTGAATGGGTTATATGACTTATTCCTTCACAGGATGGAGGGAGAAATCGGGTATCTGCCAGGCTGGAGTGTCTAGAACTAAGGGGCTTAGTCTCAGGATAAGGGGTCGGCCATGTAAGGCTGAGATGAGGAGGAATTTCTTCACTCAGAGGGATGTGAGCCTTTGGAATTCTCCACCCCAGAGGGCTGTGGAAGCTCAGTCTTTGAGTATATTCAAGGCTGAGATCGATAGATTTTTGGATTCTAGGGGAATCAAGGGATATGGAGATCAGGCGGGAAAGTGGAGTTGAGTTTGATAATCAGCCATGATCTTATTGAATGGCAGAGCAGGCTCGAGGGGCCGTATGGCCTACTCCTGCTCTTATGTTCTTATCTACAGACCCACCAGTTTAATATTAGTTGTTGGAAAGTAATTGGAATCTATCTTCAGAGAAAGTGGTAGCGATTTAGCCCCTCCCTCCACTGATGAGCGAGAGAGGGTTGCAATACTGCTACACATGCCTAATGAGGCTAGAGACAGGGGCACGCAAAATTCATCTGCTATTCTCATGGAGCTTACTAGCAGTGAGCTGTGAGTGCCATTTGCAGCCCTAGAGGCAGATCGCTGAGGCAGAGGAAGACCAAAGATCAGCTGGTTCAGGCACCGTCAAGGCGGTAACCAGAGTCTGGGAAGGGGGAAGGCAATCGGGAGGGGACTAATTGGTGGCTGGCAACAGCTTGTAAATTGAACATGGAGCCAAGAGGTGCACTTCTGCTCCTCCAAACTTTACAATAAGGTAAATAAAAATAAAAACTTAACTTTCAGGACCCAACCTTCAGCGGTTCCTTTAAACAACAACAACAACTTACATTTATATAGTACCTTTAATGTAGTAAAACAACCCAAGGCACTTTACAAGAGCGTTATCAAACATCATTTGACACTGAGCCACACAAGGAGATATTAGGACAGAGGGTCAAAGCTTGGTCAAAGAGGTAGGTTTTTAAGGAGCGTCTTATAGGAGATGTGGTAGCGGTGGAGATGTTTAGGAAGGGAATTACAGAGCTTCGGGCCCAGGTAGCTGAAGGCACAGCCTCAACTGTGGTCTGATGAAAATCAGGGATGCACAAGAGGCCAGAATTGGAGGAGCGCAGGGATCACGGCGGGTTGCAGGGCTGCAGGATGTTACAGAGATAGGGAGGGGGGAGACCATGGAGGGATTTGAAAACAAGGATGAGAATTTTAAAATAAAGGTTTTGCTGGACCAGGAGCCAATGTAGGTCAGCGAGCACAGGGATGATGGGTGAACGGGACTTGGTGCAAGTTAGGAAAGGGACAGCAGAGTTTTAGATGAGCTCAGATATATGGAGGGTGCAAGGTGAGAGGCCGGTCAGGAGAACATTGTAATAGTCAAGTTTAGAGATAACAAAAGCCTGGATTCAGCAGTAGATGAGCTGAGGCTGGGGTGGAGGCAGCGATGTTGCAGAGATGGAAGTAGGTGGTCTTGGTGATGGAGAGGATATGGGGTTGGAAGCTCATCTCGGGGTCAAATATGACACCAAGGTTGCAAACAGTCTGGTTCAGCCTCAGACAGTGGCCAGGATGGATGGAGTTGTTGGCTTGGGTTGGCCTCCCAATGCCTGAGAATCCTGACCGCAGCATGCACGGCACAGTAACTAATGAATTTTGGAACAAGGACCTCAAACAGGTATTAGGCTCCCAATTTGTATATGCAGAAGGACTAATGCCGATTTCAGGTGCAAGAGCTGCTCAGCTATACAGGAGTCATTACCAGTATTGCGAGTACTTCCGATGCAGAATGTGCGCATGCACGTCCCCTGCCGTATTGGACGTTTCGGTGCCCGTTTTACATCTGTTATACGGGCGCGCACCAATGAATTTCTAGGCCAGAATCCTGTTACTTATTTTTATTCTGGGAATGGATGCAAGAACATGCAAAACAGAATACTGTGGAAGAAGAATCTTGTTAGAGGAAGAACAAGAAAACAAAGGAGAAAGACAGAAGAACAGAAAAGGGAATAGAAAGCTATCTATTAGTCACTTGTTTCTCTTTGAATCGCTAAGAATGCACAAGCTCTTTCTGTCGCTAGGCAACACAGTATGATGTCATAATGGAGTCTCTCTTTGCTGGCTGTGGACTGATGCAGCTTTGGGGAACCATGAAGCTGCAGTGAATGATGGATTAAGCTGTTCTGACCTCGTATAATGCGATACACTGACAGTAAAGGAAACACTCCACATCCGTAATATCATCTCCAGAATGCATGTAGGATCCCAATCATTTTTAATATTATAATTGGAATGTCCCACAATTAAAGAAACTCATATTGGCCCACCCATTAAAGGAACTCTGTCATCAATTTTGGCTTGGATGCCAGAGACAGCTGATTACAAGAAGCCTCACATGGATGTTGTTCACTGATAGAGGATGAATCCCATTCCATGTGATTTTAACAGGAACCCTCATGTATGACAGCTCCAGATGTGACATCTTCATTACAATGTGGCAAAATTGTCAAGCTGGTATATAGTGCAATAACAATCCCTCCATTGTCACCTCTGGCTTTACCTAATTGGGATCGGTAGTATAGTGGGTATGTTACTGGATGAGTAATCAACAGGCCTGGACTAATAATCTGGAGACATGAGTTTAAATCCCACGATGGCAGCTGTGGAATTTAAATTCAGTTAATTAAGTAAATCTGGAATAAGAAGCTAGTACCAGTAATGGTGACCATGAAACTACCGGATTGTTGTAAAAACCCATCTGGTTCACTAATGTCTTTTTGGGAAGGAAATCTGCTGTCCTAATCCAGTCTGGCCTATATGTGCCTCTAGTCCCACAACAATCTGGTTGACTCTTAACTGCCCTCTGAAATGGCAAGCCACTCAGTTGTAACAAACCTCGGCACCAGCTTCGGACACGACAACAGCACACCCAGCCCAGTTGATGCTGCAAAGTCCTCCTCACTAACAGCTGGCGACTTGTGCCAAAATTGGGAGAACTGTCTCACAGACTAGTCAAGCAACAGCCTGACAGTCATACTAAAAGAATCATACCTTTCAGCCAAAGTCCCAGACTCCTCCATCACCATCCATGTGTATGTCCTTTCCTACAGGAAGCACAGACCCACCAGAGGTGGCAGTACAGTGGTATACAGTTGTGAGAGAGTGGCCCTGGGAGTCCTCAACA
Organism: Somniosus microcephalus; assembly: GCF_052327205.1. Taxonomy (NCBI): domain Eukaryota; kingdom Metazoa; phylum Chordata; class Chondrichthyes; order Squaliformes; family Somniosidae; genus Somniosus; species Somniosus microcephalus. Next base: position 75,666,664 of record NC_140988.1, on the reverse strand, counting down.
TTGACTCCAGACCCCATGAAGTCTCATGGCATCAGGCCAAACATGGGCAAGGAAATCTCCTGCTGATTACCACCTAGCGCCCTCTCTCAGCTGATGAATCAGTACTCCTCCATGTTGAACACCACTTGGAAGAAGCACTGAGGGGAGCAAGGGTACAGAATGTATTCTGGGTGGGGGACTTCAATGTCCATCACCAAGAGTGGCTCGGTAGCACCACTACTGGCCGAGTGGGCTGAGCCCTGGACATAACTGTCAGTCTTGGCCTGTAGCAGGTGGTGAGAGAACCAACACAAGGGAAAAACCTACTTGACCTCGTCCTCACCAATATAACTGTCGCAGATGCATCTGCCCATGATAGTATTGGTAGCAGTGACCATCACACTGTCCTTGTGGAGACGAAGTCCAATCTTCACACTGAGGACAACCTCCAAGATGTTGTGTGGCATTACCACCATTGTAAATGGGATAGATTCAGAACAGATCTAGCAGCTCAAAATCAGGCATCCATGAGGCGCTGTGGGCCATCAGCGGCAGCAGAATTGTATTCCACCACAATCTGTAACCTCATGGTCTGGCATATCCCTCACTTTACCATTGCCATCAAGCCAGGCGACCAACCCTGATTCAATGAGGAGTGTAGAAGAGCATGCCAGAAGCAGCACCAGGCATACCTAAAAATTAGGTGCCAATCTGGGGAAGCTGCAACACAAGACTTACATGCATGCCAAACAACAGAAGCAGCATGCTATAGACAAAGCTAAGCGATCCAACAACCAACAGATCAGATCAAAGCTCTGCAGTCTTGCCACATTCAGTCGTGGACCATTAAACAATGAACATCCCCATCCTCAATGATGGCGGAGCCCAGCACGCGAGTGCAAAAGACAAGGCTGAAGCATTTGCAACCACCTTCAGTCAGAAGTGCCAAGTGCTCCTGAGGTCCCCACCATCACAGAAGCCAGTCTTCAATTAATTTGATTCACTCCATGTGATGTCAAGAAATGGCTGAGCGCACTGGATACATCAAAGTCTATGGGCCTCGACAATATCCCAGCTGTTGTGCTGAAGACTTGTGCTCCAGAACTAACCGCGCCTCTAGCCAAGCTGTTTCAGTACAGCTACAACACTGGCATCTATCCAACATTGTGGAAAACTGCCCAGGTATGACCTGTCCACAAAAAGCAGGACAAATCCAATCCAACCAATTACCGCCCCATCAGTCTACTCTCAATCATCGGCAAAGTGATGGAAGGTGCTGTAGACAGTGCTATCATGCACCATTTACTCACCAATAACCTGCTCACCGATGCTCAGTTTGGGTTCCGCCAGGACCACTCGGCTCCCGACATCATTACAGCCTTGGTCCAAACATGGACAAAAGAGCTGAATTCCAGAGGTGAGGTGAAAGTGACTGCCCTTGACATCAAGGCATCATTTGACCGAGTGTGGTATCAAGAACCCTAGTAAAACTGAAGTCAAGGAGAAAGACTCTCCACTGGCTGGAGTCATACCTAGCACAAAGGAAGATGGTTGTGGTGGTTGGAGGCCCCAGGACATCACTGCAGGAGTTCTCAGGGCAGTGTCCTAGGCCCAAGCATCTTCAGCTTCTTCATCAATGACCTTCCCTTCATCATAAGTTCAGAAGTGGGGATGTTACAACATCCATTTTTTGGAAATGGCAACTTATATTTTCTGATTGGAACTGCATGTTTTACCAGCTTAAAGCCAATGGTCCAGGTTGGAAATTGAAAGACGGCGTTCTGTGCTGCCGGAAAGCATTCCAATTTCTGCCATCATTTCAGGCAGTCGGGGAAATGTTCACCTAAAGGTGGGAGCCTTATATGAATAATCTGCAGAGTCAGAACGTCCAACATGCCCTTTCCTGGCCTTCTGGTGTACATGACCAGATTCTTAATTAGCAACGTGTGAACTGGGCGTCCAGGATGGTTAGGCAACTGTAATATTAAACTAAGTGCATTTCAGCCAATTCTTGACTGCTTTTTGGGTTTTTTCTTCATGTATTTTTTCTCTGATGGTACATAGATTCTCATGAGCCTTTGTGCCAATTGTTCTCATAATTTATTTTTGCTGCCAGTATCATTGCTCCCAGCAATGAGTTTCATCATGGAAATTCCCTTATCTGACATGTTTGGAAGAAGAAGAGAGGGATCAAAGAAAGAGACCAGGCATGCTCCTATTCCTAAAGGAAACTGGTCGACTAAGACACGTGAATGCCTGATTAACTATAGTGTTGGATGGTTCCTCAGAATTACCCTAATCACAGTGTGCTTTAGTGGCACTACATGAAAAAAGACATGCTCGGGGCATAGACTGTTTGGCTGCACCCACCAAGATGCCACCAAACATATCTGCAGACATTGCTGCACCTACCTAGCAGAAAATGTCTTCACAGGGTCCAGCTCAGCAGAATGCCAGATGCAGAGCTGTGCCATCTATTGCCAGAACACCTGGAGCTGCCATGTAGCATAATCTGGCACAACCAATGACAATACCAGTTCACTGCTGCCTCCAACCTGCCTCTTATTTCCTTGCAGGGATTCTGCAATTCTGACATATGGGTATATTGCCATGGACTAGGAATGGGGATAAACTTCCTCGCAACCATGTCATACTGCACCAACTCCCATCAACAGTCATCAAACTGAGGGCTGGGTGCTGGGCTGCACTTTCACTTGCCTGCATCTTATGAATCCTTTCCATTGAATTTAGCCTATCACTTCTTTGTCCCCTTCCTATCAACAGTGGTACATGCTGCAGATGGGTTGAGATGCCTTTTGAACTTTTCCAAAGGCTTTCAGAATTTCCTTCATTTTAATTGACATCATCATTTTAATTTTCACTTAAATGCAATTTTCCACCTGCTCCCTACACCCAACGACATCTGCACCTGGATCTCTGATAATGGGTGGAACTTTCAAATTTGGCAGGGGAATAATACAGGCCATAGCGGATCCTCCACATGTTACATACTCCATCAGAATTTCCCTTCCCTTGTCTTCAATTGAGAGGAATATCGGGCGGGGTGTATAATTATTGGCCGATCTGCGACCGCCAGTTTTATGGCTTCAAACTGAAGGTTACACCCAATAAGCTGATTTCAGAACATTAGGTGCAAACATTATGGCCCGAGTTTTACGGGGAGACCGGAAATGGCCGAAGAACCTGGCAAGGCCGAGGAGGCGGTGGTCGTGCCAAACTTAAAGGCAGGATTTCATTATAATTTTTTTTGTTCCGTTTCCCACTCGGCAGCCAGCCAAATTAACAGCCTGGCCAGCTGCCAGGAGAGAAAACCAGCAGCAGGAGGTTGCAGCCCGAGACCCTTGGGGGCGGGTCCCGGCAATCGGGAGGGGGGAAGGTCAGTGATTGGGGCTGGGGGGAAAGACCATGATCAGAAGAGGAAAAGTGGCCACGATATGGAGTGGAGACAGAGGCCTCAATATATAGTGGGGAGAGAGGCCTCAACATGGAGCGGGGAAGGAGGCCTCGATTTGGAGCGGGGAGAGAGGCCTCGATATGGAGTGGGGAGAGAGGCCTCGATACGGAGTGGGGAGAGAGGCCTCGATATGGAGTGGGGAGAGAGGCCTCGATACGGAGTGGGGAGAGAGGCCTCGATATGGAGTGCGGAGAGAGGCCTCGATATGGAGTGGGGAGAGAGGCCTCGATATGGAGCGGGTAGAGATGCTTCGATATAGAGCGGGGAGGGAGGATTCGATATAGAGCGGGGAGAGAGGCCTCAATATAGAGCGGGGAGAGAGGCTTTGATATGGAGCGGGGAGAGAGGCCTCGATATGGAACGGGGAGAGAGGCTTCGATATGGAGCAGGGAGAGAGGCCTCGATATGGAGCAGGGAGAGAGGCCTCGATATGGAACGGGGAGAGAGGCCTCGATATGGAGCGAGGAGAGGGGCCTCAATATGGAGCGAGGAGAGAGGCCTCGATATGGAGTGTGGAGAGAGGCCTCGATATGTAGTGGGGAGAGAGGCTTTGATATGGAGTGGGGAGAGAGGCCTCCGTATGGAGCAGGGAGAGAGGCCTCAATATATAGCGGGGAGAGAGGCCTCGATATGGAGCGGGGAGAGAGGCCTCGATATGGAGCGGGGAGAGAGACCTCGACATAGAGCGGGGAGAGAGGCATCGATATATAGCAGGGAGAGAGGCCTCGATATGGAGCGGAGAGAGAGGCATCGATATATAGCAGGGAGAGATGCCTCGATATGGAGCGGGGAGAGAGGCCTCGATACGGAGCGGGGCAGGAGGCCTCGATATGGAGCGGGGAGAGAGGCCTCGATATACAGCAGAGAGAGAGGCCTCGATATAGAGCGGGGAGAGAGGCTTCGATATAGAGCGGGGAGAGATGCCTCGATGTGGAGCGGGGAGAGAGGCCTCGATATGGAGCGAGGAGAGGGGCCTCAATATGGAGCGAGGAGAGAGGCCTCGATATGGAGTGTGGAGAGAGGCCTCGATATGTAGTGGGGAGAGAGGCTTTGATATGGAGTGGGGAGAGAGGCCTCCGTATGGAGCAGGGAGAGAGGCCTCAATATATAGCGGGGAGAGAGGCCTCGATATGGAGCGGGGAGAGAGGCCTCGATATGGAGCGGGGAGAGAGACCTCGATATATACAGGCATCTATCGATAGAAACAATTACTATCTGTTACAATAGTCTAAGCACGGAGGGGGTCCAACACCCCTGCACTACTTGGGACATCATAAAACTTTATTACAACACACAACCTTAAAAAAAATCATCAGACCAAGAAAACATATTTATTTTAAAAAATAACAAACAGAAGGAACAAGCTTTATTAAAAATAGCAAACGGATCTGCCATCACTCGGCAGTGATATGACACAAAGCTCACATGGGTGTTTCTTCTTGAACTCGGGCATACTGGTCCTTCCACAACCCTTTTACTTTAAATTCTACCGTGGGACCCTTTCTCCTACACTGGACACAAACCAGGTAGAGGATGATCCCTAGCTGACAGACTACTAAGATGTGGGACGCCATTCAAATCCAGGAGGGGACCTGTATATTCTCAAAAATGTCCCACCAGGGCGGGGTCATGATATCTAAAATGTCAGCCCCTATCTGTAGAGTCTTCTGTTCCAAAGTGTAGAAGTGCTTTTGTGATACTAGAATGGCTATTAATAATTTGGTAAGGTGCTCTGGGAGAGGGGGAATCGGGTAACCGAAGTGGGTGACATATTTACCATTAATCTGGGTCTGCAGCTCGATGTCATCTAAACTGTTGATGACCGAGGACCCCGTGTTAAAACCAGTTAAAAACACCCCTTCTTTGCCTCCCAATCCCGTCCCAAATCTCGTGATGAGTACACAATTCGGTCTTGTTGACCTCCGAAAAGTCAAATTCATGGAATTTTCGAAACATGTCTGTTAATAGGGCTTGATACAATTTGGCAGTCTCTGCGGGGCACCACACGGGTAAGTGTACCTCGGTGAGGTTTAAAATCACTGAGGCCACTGCGTAATACCCGCCTCATACAAGAAGTAAGAGAGCAGGAGGAAAAGGTTAGGGAGGTAAAGGCAGCGTATAAGCTGGCCTGCGACCAAGGGTTCGAGGAAGCAGATCATGGCCCCTGTAGGGAAGAGATAGAAAGCTTGAAAATGGCTTTAAAGAGGGCAAATGGGGATGATATGTCTTATCAGCCCGAAGATAGGCCAGTCGGACGTTACCGGCAACCCAAATAGAACCGTCCCACAGGCAACACCCAGAACAAAGTTCGTTAGGGAATCAGAGGTCCCACGACCGCCACCCACAGCTCCAAGCTTTCAGGAGCTCTGGCAGCAAGGGGGGGGTGGAGGATGAGGTGGTAGAGGAAGCACAGCAGGCCCCGCTAGATAGGCCGGGACCAGGACCAGTGTACCCCCTCCAACAATGGAGGTACGGTCCGCCCGTTGATGACGATGACGCAGGGGCCATCCAGAATCAGTTTGTGGTGCCGTATCACACCCAACAGCTCAGGGTCATGGTTAGCCACATCCCCAAGCTCACTAAAAAGGGAGACCCCTCTCTGCACTTCAGGGAGATAGAACAAGCAGCTTGTGTTAATGACTGCGATGACGCAGAGCAAGCTAAAATGCTGCTGTTTTCCCTGGGAGGTGATCTCCTCCAGACCCTATCTGGTGAATGCAAAAGGGGGCAGAACAAATACGAGGATTTGAGGAACGAGATATTGGAGGCCATGGGACTCAATGATGGCAGTCTGTTCGCCCGGGTAGAAAGTACGGTACAGCTCCCAGGGGAGTCCCTGCAGGCGTTCGCAGACAGGCTGTGGCCAGTCTACCGGAGCACATGCCCGGGAATGCCAGGGCGGGCAGCACTGAACCCAGCCCAATTGACTCACTGGCTCCATTGTCTTATGACAAACAGCCTACCCCAGATCCAAGCCCAGGCCGCGGCTTGGTTTGACCCCCGAAACCCCCAGACCACCGAAGAAGCGGTGATCCACCGGCTCGCAGTAGCATTTAGAAACATGAGGGGTACCGAGACGCACCAACCCAAGGGAAAAGTCCATGAGGTTAAACCTGGGGGCCCGAAAAAGAAAGAGTGGCACCAAGAGGGGAACCGTCCCTCCCAGACTAAGTTAATCTGTTACGGGTGCGAGAAGGACGGCCACTGGTGCAAGGATTGTAGAAATCCTTGGAAGGACAATAAAGCAAAGAATCCCACAGCCCCAGTCCAAAAGGTAGAGACAGGAATTCCTCCCGCCTCGGTCGAGTCACTATTGGAGGCAATGCGGTCTCTTCTGACAGGCCAGGGGAGAGTAGCAGCCACCACCGGTGCTTTGACCCCGTCTGCCCCATCCCACTCCTAGCAATGACTAGAGCCAGTGCAGCCTGTCGACCTGTCTCCCCGCAAAAATGCTGAGGGGAGCAGGCCCTATGTTAGATGGGGGTGAAGATGGTGCAGGAGAGGTATTCGGTGGACACTGGAGCTTCCAGCATGGTGGTCCATTCGGAAGACCTGACCAATTCACCCCGGTCTAACAAGGTCCCACTTAGCTTAATGGGCAGGCTGGGGAATGGTCAAAACCTTAGGCCATAGGTTTAGGATCCCTCCATACCACATGGGAGGGTAAACAAAAGACTGATGAGGTGGCCAAGCAGGGGGATAGGGAAGGAGGGTTCTGGGACCCCTGTAGAGCAGGCCCGGTAGCAGCAATCCGGGACAAGGGAGGCACACAGGGGATAGCTTTGGCCCCGGACCAAAAGCAGGTCCAAGCTCTTAAGATTCCACCTTTAAGGCCGCCCTGGTAAGGAGAAAGAATTTAGAACAGGGTTACTGGCAGGCTGCTAGTTATATTAATCAATGTAAGTTGTTTAAGCTGGAGGCAGGGAAACAGGCAGCTGGGATTCAACCTGAGGGTAGAAATCCTCAGCCTGCAGCAGGTACACTCACACAGACTGCACACGCAGGCGCAGTGGCATGCGTGAAAGGAGAAGTTCCCCAGCACTCGGCCCGAGCGATTCCCCCTCTCTTATGGGACTCTGGGGAGGAGCCTGAACCAGGTTTTAAACCTGAAGGGGAAGCCTCTCAGCCACCGGCAGCCAGTGGAGAGGGATTGCCCATCCCCAGCCCATGTTTGGGAAGGGAGGGGCCCGAGAGAGAATGTCCCCAGCCAGCAAGGGCTGTGACCCGAGCTAAGGGTCCACTCACCAGGGTAGCCCCACCAGCGACACTCCCTAGGAGGTCTCTTCAGGTACCCCAGCCCAGGAAGGTATGGTCACCAGCTTTCCTGTTAAAAAGGGTGGTCTCCCGAGTCAGGGAGAAGCCAAAAGACAGAGGTCCCCAACCAGCAGCCATAAGCTGTGAGGGATTCGAAGTTGGGATCAGTCCAGCCTCACTGCAGGCAGTAGCCTCCAACAGTCCTAACAGGGATTAGGCTAGCCGCCCAGAGACGGGCAGCACTTGTATATAGCTTTGTTTAAGTTTAATAATGTGTACAAGTAAGTTAGAGTGTGTTAATTTAAATTTTATATTGCAATCGGTAGTTTTAAGTATTAAAGTATAAGTTATAAGTATGGAACTGTTCCAGAGTGTTGTCTATGTGAGCCGAGGGCGCGGGACCCGATCACATTCCCCCGAGCCAGGGAACCTGGCTAGATGTTTTTTTAAGTCTTTTTTAGAGTTTCGAAAGGTGCGGAGGACCATCGTGTCTTTGGATGCTCAGGGAAGGGAGCACCCCTAGCCCACGACGGGAGGGGTCTGCGGGAGGCAGATGCCCATGAGGAGAGCTGGCCAGGATGACTGGGATCCAATTCAACCCAGTATTCTAGTGAGACCAGCTTCACGTATGGGGAGGCCTCCCTCCAGTGCCTGAGGATACGAATCATCACCCCAAGGAAAAGATGTTTCGGAAATTCTGTAAATTTGACTTTTTGGAGGTCAATAAGCCCGAATTGTAACTAATCATGAGTGATGGCAGATTTTTTGGAAATAAAAGGGTAAGCTCGTTTTCTTCCGTTTGTATTTTTTTTTAACAAATATGTTTTGGCTTGGTGTTAATTTCATTAAAGATTTTGTATCGTGATAAAGCTCTATGATGTCACAAGCGGTGCAGGGGTATTGGACCCCTCCATGCTTGAATTATAGTAAATAATCATGTTTTTCTGTCGATAGATGCCTACCGTGCACTGCGATTCTCTCTGAGTAAGGGGGATGGAGGTGTCGATGGATCAGAGATAGATATAGATAAGTATAAGGGAAGGTTGTTTGTGGGGGGTCAGAAATTTTCGCTCACCTTTAATAGGATACTGCAAGCAAGTTTTAGTATCGAAGGGAGGACTGTAAGGTTCACAAAATTTCGGCAGCCCCCGAAGATTATTTGATTAAAGAAAACCTGGTTGGAATGTACTTTAAAAACCTAGGACATCAAAGATGGCTGTAGCCGGCCCCATGGTGAAAGAGAAAGACAGTCTGTATGAATATGAATGGAGAATCTCCCAGCACTGGCTGACGAAAGGATTGGAAAAAATATCTGCTTCTGAGTACTTATGTACTTGAAGCTGTCAATCAACTGCGGTTAGGAAGTTTCAACACGGAACAAAGGGCTCTGTTTACACAAGCCCTCAGCAGTGTTGACTCAAGGGCTTAAGTGATTGCTGTCAATCTAGTTGCGGTTGGGCGGTAACCACAGGACAAAGGATTATTTACACGAGCACTTAAGGATTGTTTACCCAGCACTCAAGAAACCAGCAGGACATTTTCAAACTGGGACAGCTCCATTCACAAGCTAGTTAAAAGAATGGGAAACGCATTCAAACCCATTACGGTCAATGGGGACAGATCGGTCCCTTTTGTGTAACCCAGATACATCCAGATTTGGGCGTGAAGATAAGGGCTCCCAATGGCGTATAAAGGTAGCCCCTCAGGAAGCCATTCCCTCTCTCTACCACCTCACCTCCGGTGCCCTGCCTCCAAGAGGATCATCACAGCCCGCCCAAAGAAGTGGAATACCCGCAGTTACTTTTGAATTACTGGGGTATCTCTACTTCGGGCGGTGAAAAATCCAAGGCAGACCGCAGGGCACGGAGCAGGTGTCTCAACATCATAGACTGGTGAGCATAAACTTTCTGGCCCATTACAAGGCAACCTAGAAAGGTATAAGGGATGGGAACTAAAGGGGAATTTTGTTAAATTGTAATTTTAGTCAATTTTCCCTCGATGTGTCTGTCTTTTCTCCTCCCCGTTAAGTAAAAGTGTGCTGTATTCATAATTATTTTCACTATATAGCTATTTATTCTTCATTTCAATAAAACATTGGTTTTTCTTTGCACCAAACCACTGGTCTCGTTTTGTCTATATCGCTACTGAAATAAGTCCGGTGGTCAGGATCAAAGGGGAAGCGATTCGAACCGCACGGGGCTGGAACAGCTCAGATACACGGCTGACTGACCAGGAAAAAACCCCAAACCAAAACCCCTCCCCTTACAGGGGTCCTCATAACCCTACCGGTCATGAGTTTGTGCGGGGAATACCCTGTATCCTTGGATTGGCTGGCCCGGATCCCCATGAGGACTAGAGGTAGGACCTCCGCCCATTTTTGGGGTGAGCTCACTGTCTCCTTCCTCAGCTTTTCTTTAACGGTGCAGTTCATGCGCTCCACAATCCCTGAGGACTGTGGATTTTGAGCTACGTGCCACTTCCCCTTGATGCCAAGCAGCATAAGGGTGTTCTGCATGACTTGGCCGGTGAAGTGGCTTCCCTGGTCAGACTCCTCAAACTGGGGTAGTCCCCACCGCAAGAACACTTCTCGAACCAAGATCCTTGCAGTCCCCAATGCTGTGGCCGTTTTGCAGGGGAAGGCTTCCACCCACTTGGAAAACACATCTACCAGGACGAGGCAGTATTTCTAGCCTCCCTGAGCGGTGGGCAGGGGCCCGATGTAGTCGATCTGAATCGACTGCCATAGTCCCTCTACCCTCCTAACGTGTCCCATGGGCACTTTCCTTCTGTGGGGGTCGGGGTTATTTGCAGCGCACACAAGACAGCTAGCACAGAACTCGCGGACATCTTCCCGGAGTCCAGGCCCCTCACCTTCAGATCCATCTGCGAGAGGAGGAGGATCCGGCGTGCAATGCGTGCACTGCTGACTGTCCCATCTTTAATCCTCCCATCCAGAAGCATCTGGGTGGGTGTGTGGTGTGTGAGGAGGGTGATGGGAGAGGTGCCTGTGAAGATCAAGGATCTTTTCACAGCCCAATACGTGGCCAAAAGGTGCCGTTCGCAAATTGAGTAGCTCCTCTCCACATCAGTGAGTGCTCTGGAGGAGTAGACCACGGGCCATAGCCTGCCGTGCCGCTCCTGGAGCAGCTCAGCACTGAGACTATCCCCGCTGGCCGCTACCTCCAAGAAGAACTCTTTCCCCCCATCTATGGCTCCTAGGGCTGGTGCGGTCTGCAAGTCTCCCTTGAGCTTGCCAAATGCTGCCTGGCAACCCTCATCCTAAGACCACTCCACTCCTTTGTGTAGGAGTCGGAGCAAAGGGGCTGCTGTGGCTGCATAGTCTTCAATGAAGTCCCTGCAGTACCCCATTAACCCTAGGAACGACCTCACACCTCTCACTGTGTTGGGGACTGGCAACTCTTGTACCGCTTCCCTCCTCGTCTTGTCTATGGCTCTCTCCCCTGCGCGGACGGTCAGGCCCAGGAATTTAACTTCCCACCGGCCGATCTACGCCTTTTTCGGGTTGACCTTGAACCCTTTACTCTGTAGCAGCTCCAGCAGTTCGGCGAGTAGCGGGCCATGCTCCCCGGCTGAGTTTGTAAACAAGAGCAGGTCATCCACGTACTGCAGCAACTGGGTGGGCTGACTAAATTCCTTTAAGCTATCTGCCATACACTGGTGGAAGATGCTGGGGCTGTTATGGAAGCCTTGTGGCAAGCAGTTCCAAGTATACTGTTGCCCCTTAAAGGTAAAAGCAAACTTATACTGGTCCTCCTTCCTCAGGGGGATGGACCAAAACTCATTTGAAGTATCCAGCACCATGAACGTGGTCGCGGATGCTGGAATATTCCCAATGAGGTCGGCCACTGCTGCCACTGTGGGGGCGCACGTGGGGATATTGCTGTTGAGCACCCAATAGTCCACCATGGCTCTCCATGAATTGTCCGGTTTTCTAACCGGCCAAAGTGGAGAGTTAACATGGGTGGCTATAGGCCTCAACACTCCCTGCTGCACTAAAGAGGACATAGCTGCCTCCATGTCGGGCTCTGCTTCTCTGGGGAAGTTATATTGCTTCTGGGGCCGGGCCATGGGGTCCCCGTCCACTCTGACCTCAAACCCGGTGACCCTCCCGCAGTCGTGTTGGTGCGTGGCAAACGCAGCTAGGTTAGCCTGCACGAATGCCTGAAATTCCCTCGGGACACCGTCGACCATGAGCCCGAGGTTGTAACCTTCTTTCGGCTTCACAGTACACAGGGTCCCCTTCCCTTCCTTACTCGGGATGACTACTACACCTCCCTCTTTACCTGTGTTGGCTCCCCAAAGGCAATGATTGCGGAGATCCACGAGGATCCCGTGGCCCACGATGAAGTCGGCCCCTAGGGTCCCCTTTCATCCCTCTGCCTCCCAATTCGCCAGGACGCACGTCCACTTGGTCTGGAGCGTGCCGAGCTGGATTGAGAGCGGCTTGGAGAACGCTCCTGCCTGTTCCTTGCCTGTGAATCCTGATAGGGCGTATGGAACCCCGCTAGCCAGTGGTGAGGTGGTGGGGTTAGCTGCGTGGATCACGGTGCACGATGCTCCCATATCCAGCAGATAAATCCCTTTAACCTTCTCCACCTCCATCTGCACGAGCGGTCTTTTCCACCCATCATACCGGAGATCACACAGGTGGACAGGCTGCGCGGGCTCCAGTCATTGTGGGGCGTCAAAGGGGGCCGAGGGAACCACCACACCGGTGGTGGCTGCTATTTTCCCCTGGTTGGTCAGGAAGAAGGATCATATCGACTCCAAGAGTGGCTTGATCGCAGCAGGAGGGATACCTGGCTTTGCCTTTTGGGCTGGGGCTGATGAATTCTTTCCCTTATTCTCCTTCCAGGGATTCTTACAATCCTTGCGCCAGTGGCCGTCCTTCCCACACCTGTAATGGTTTAACTTAGTCTGGGAGGGACGGTTCCCCTCCTGGTGCCATTCTTTCTTACTCTGGCCCCTAGGTTTAACCTCATGGACCTTTCCCTTGGGTTGAAGCGTTTTGATACCCCTCATATTTTTAAATGCTATCGTGAGCTGGCAGATCACCATTTCCTCGGTGGTCTAGGGGCTACTAGGGTCAAACCAGGCCACAGCCTGGGCTCGGATTTGGGGCAGGCTGTTTGTCATTAGACAACGGAGCCAGTGGGTCAATTGGACTTGGTTCAGTAATGTCGGCGCTGGCATTCCCAGGCACGCGCTCCGGTAGACTGGCCACAGCCTGTCTGCGAATGCCTGCGAGGACTCCCCTGGGAACTGTACTGTTTTTTCCACCCGGGCGAACGGACTACCGTCATTGAGTCCCATGGCCTCCAATATCTCGTTCCTCAAATCCTCATAATCTTTCTGCCCCTTTTTACATTCGTCAGATAGGGTCTGGAGGAGATCACTCCCCAGAGAAAACAGCAACATCTTAGCTTGCTCTGCGTCATCGCAGTCATTGACGCACGCTGCCTGTTCTATCTCCCTGAAATGCAGAGAGGGGTCTCCCTTTTCGGTGAGCTTGGGGATGTGACTAACCATGGCCCTGAGCTGTTGGGTGCCATGCGGCACCACAAACTGATTTTGGATGGCCTCTGGGTCCTCGTCATCAACGGGCGGGTCATACCTCCATTGTCGGAGGGGGTACACCGGTCCTGGTCCCGGTCGATCTAGCGGGGCCTGCTGTGCTTCCCCTATCACTTCATCCTCCACCCCCCCTTGCTGCCAGACCTCCTGAAAACTCGAAGCTATGGGTGGCGGCCGTGGGACCTCTGATTCCCTAGCCAACTTTATTCTGGGTGCTGCCTGTGGGACGGTTCTGTTTGGGTTGCCGGTAAAGTCCGACTGGCCCATCTTCGGGCTGATGAGGCATACAATCCCTTTCACCTTTGATAACACCATGCCCAAGCTTTCTATCTCCTCCCTACAGGGCCCGTGATCTGCCTCCTCGAACCCCCGGTCGCAGGCTAGCTTGTATGCTGCCTTTACCTCCCTTACTTTCTCCTCCTGCTCTTTTAACTTTTGGGTGAGGTCGCAAATCGTGTCCTGCAACCTTATCTCGCTGCCCCTCGCCTCTCTAACCTGGTATTCTAAGTGCTCCATCTTGCGCCTAGCGCTGGCTTTACTTTCAGCGGCCTGGTATTCCAGGCGCTCTACCCTTGCCTGGTGTTCCCGTTGCACTTCGACGGCACGGGCCTCCAGGTGCTCTACCTTTGCCTGGTGTTCCTTGGCCATCTGCGCTCTTTCTTGGCTTAACACCTGAAGCGCCACTAGCACCTTCTCTTCTGCTGCAACCTTATCCTGCATTTCTAGGGCCAATTTCTTGAGCTTGGCCGCCTGTGCTGCTACAACCCTGTCCAGCACTAGGACCTGTTTCTTATAGCACATTAACCAGACTGCCTTTTCAATTGCCCTCTTATGCTGTTTACTCGCCGTCCACTGGGCGGCGGCGTCTATGGGATGCTCGGCCTTTAACATAGAGCCCACCCATTTCTCAGCAATATTAACCTTTTTACACACATAAGTGGACAACCTATCTTCCATTGCGGTTTCTCCCTCCGCACCACTGTCTGTTATATCGCATACTGTCGCCGATGGTCCTGCCGCGGTCGTCATTTCTGTAGGGGGTTTTGGTTTGGGGTTTGTGTCTGGCCAGTCAGGCATATCTCAGCTGCTCCAGCCCCGTGCAGTTCGAATCACTTCCCCTCTGGTTCTGACCACCGGACTTATTACGAGCAGCGATATAAACAAAACGAGACCAGTGGTTTGGTGCAAAGAAAACCTATGTTTATTAAAATAGAGAAATAATCACTATACAGAGTGAATTACTATGGATGCAACGCAATTACACTTAGCGGGGGAGGAGAAAATGTAACTGCCGGTATCCTGCTTCCCTGGACGGGCTCTTCGTCGATGATCATCTTGATGGTAAGGCAGCGCATCGGAGTCGAGGCGGGAGAGAGAGAGAGAGAGAGAGATGGCTTCCCGAGGGACTAGTTATACCCTTCCTGGTAGCCCTTATCTCCTGCCAGATCAGCTTATTTCTTTGTCTGACCTGGACGTGTTGAAGCTTATACAAAGGAAACCGATCTGGGCCCATCGACCTGGATGGCCGGTTAATCAGTTTGAAACGCCTCATAAGTGTTCCCCTTTGTCCAACTGGTTTCCTGATGGGGCCATTCCAGTTTGAATGCCCCGTTGATCATTTGCAAACAGTGTTGATGTCCTCTAACGAAGGTCTGAATGCAGCTATTACATATTGGTTGTCTGTGTAAACGACCTTGATGAGTTTTAATCAGAGGCCCGAATGCCACTGGTTTGCTTCTCATGCATAAATGCAGAAGGCTTTTCTGCCTTCTAATTTCTGGAACGTTCCTTCTTTGTCAGCCCAAACTGAAACTTACAGGCCTTGGCCATGAGGTTGACCGCAGCCATCTTGTTGGGCCCTGGAGCCCTGGATTTTAAACTCAGTCCAGCCAGGGTTTCTTCAATAAGCCAAAAGTAAATCTTCGGGGGGGCGAAATGAAATTTGCAAATCCTTTCAGTAGTGGGGAGTGAGGCTTCGATATGGAGTGGGGAGAGGCGCCTTGATATATAGCGGGGAGAGAGGCCTCGATATATAGTGGGGAGAGAGGCCTCGATATGGAGTGGGGAGAGAGGCCTCGATATATAGCGGGGAGAGAGGCCTCGATATGGAGCGGGGAGAGAGGCATCGATATATAGCGGGGAAGGATGCCTCGATATATAGCGGGGAGAAAGGCCTCGATACAGAGCGAGGAAGGAGGTCTCGATATGGAGTGGGGAGAGAGACCTCGATATGGAGCAGGGAGAGAGGCATCGATATATAGCAGGGAGAGAGGCCTCGATATGGAGCGGGAGAGAGGCCTCAATATGAAGTGGGGAGAGAGGCCTCGATATATAACGGGGAGATAGGCCTCGATATGGAGTGGGGAGAGAGACATCGATACGGAGCGGGGAGAGAGGCCTCGAAATAAAGCAGGGAGAGAGGCCTCGATATGGAGTGGGGAGAGAGGCCTTGATATAGAGTGGGGAGGGAAGCTTAGATATAGAGCGGGGAGAGAGGCCTCAATATGGAGCAGGGAGAGAGACCTCGATATTGAGCGGGGAGAGAGGCTTTGCTATATAGTGGGGAGTGAGGCTTTGATATGGAGTGGGGAGAGACACCTCGATATATAGCAGGGAGAGAGGCCTCGATACGGAGCGGGGAAGGAGGCCTCGATATGGAGCAGGGAGCGAGACCTCGATATGGAGTGGGGAGAGAGGCATCGATATATAGCAGGGAGAGAGGCCTCAATATGGAATGCGGAGAGAGGCCTCGATATGGAGCAGGGAGAGAGGCCTCGAAATGGAGTGGGGAGAGAGGCCTCGATATGGAGCAGGGAGAGAGGCCTCGATATGGAGCAGGGAGAGAGGCCTCGATATGGAGCGGGGAGAGAGACCTCGATATGGAGCGGGAGAGAGGCCTCGTTATGGAGCGGGGAGCGAGGCCTCGAAATGGAGTGGGGAGAGAGGCCTCGATATGGAGCGGGGAGCGAGGCCTCGAAATATAGCGGGGATAGAGGCCTCGATAAGGAGCGTGGAGAGAGGCCTCGATATGGAGCGGGGGAGATGTCTCGATATTGATCGGGGAGAGAGGCCTCAATATGAAGTGGGGAGAGAGGCCTCGATATATATAGCGGGGAGAGAGGCCTCGATATAGTGTGGGGATGTAGGCCTCGTTATGGAGCGGGGAGAGAGGCCTCGATATAGAGAGGGGAGAGAGGCCTTGATATAGAGCTGGGAGAGAGGCCTCGATATGGAGCGGGGGAGAGGGGCCTCGATATGGAGCGGGGGAGAGAGGCCTCGATATGGAGTGGGGAGAGAGGCCTCGATATGGAGCGGGGATAGAGGCAAAGATATATACCGGGGAGAGAAGCCTCGATATGGAGTGGGGAGAGAGGCCTCGATATGGTGTGGGAGAGCAGCCTAGATTGGGAGGGCGGAGACAGTCCTCGATATGGATCAGGGTGAGCAGCCACGATATAGAACAGGGAGAGAGGCCTTGATATATAGTGTGGAGAGAGGCCTCGTATGGAACAGGGAGAGAGGCCTCTATATGGAGCGGGACAGAGAGTCCTCGTTATGAGTGGGGAGAGACGCCTCAATATGGAGCGGGGAGACAGGCCTCGATATGGTGCGGGGAGAGAGGCCTCGATATATAGCACGGTGAGAGGCCTCAAAATCGAGCGGGGAGAGAGGGCTCGATATGGAGCGGTGACAGAGGCCTCGATATGGAGGTGGGACAGAGGCCTCGATATGGAGCTGGAAGAGAGGCCTCGATATATAATGGGGAGACAGGCCTCGATATGGAGCGGCAACAGAGGCCTTGATATGGAGCAGGGTGAGAGGCCTTGATATATATAGCGGGGAGAGAGGCCTCGATATATATAGCGGGGAGAGAGGCCTCGATAAATAGCAGGGAGAGTGGCCTCAATATGGTGCGGGGATGTAGGCCTCGATATGGAGCAGGGAGAGAGGCCTCGATATAGAGAGGGGAGAGAGGCCTCGATATAGAGCGGGGAGAGAGGCCTCGATATGGAGCGGGAAGAATCGCCTCGATATAGAGCGGGGAGAGAGACCTCGATATGGAGCAGGGAGAGAGGCCTCAATATCGAGCGGGGAGAGAGGGCTCAATATGGAGCGGGGAGAGAGACCTCGATATGGAGCGGGGAGAGAGGCTTCGATATGGAGCCGGGAGAGAGGCCTCGATATAGAGTGGGGAGAGAGGCCTCGATATATAGCGGGGAGAGAGTCTTCGATATGCAGCGGGGAGAGAGGCCTCGATATCAAGCGGGGAGAGAGGCCTCGATATGGAGCGGGGAGAGAGGCCACGATATATAGTTGGGAGTGAGGCCTTGATATGGAGCGATGAGAGAGGCCTCGATATGGAATGGGGAGAACGGCTTCGATATGGAGCATAGAGAGAGGCCTCGATATGGAGCGGGGAGAGAGGCCTCGATATGAAGAGGGGAGAGAGGCCTCGATATATAGCGCAGTGAGAGGCCTCGATATGGAGTGGGGAGACAAGCCTCAATATGGAGCGGGGAGAGAGGCTTCGATCTATAGCGGGGAGAGAGGCCTCGATATAGAGCGGGGGGAGAGGCCTTGATATGGAGTGGGGAGAGAGGCCTCAATATGGAGCGGGGCAGAGAGGCCTCGATATAGAGTGGGCAGAGAGGCCTCAAAATATAGTGGGGAGAGAGGCCTCGATATGGAGCAGGGAGAGAGGCCTCGATATGGAGCGGGAAGAGAGGCCTCGGTATATAGCGGGGAGAGAGGTCTCGATATGGAGCGGGGAGAGAGGCCTCGATATGGAGCGAGGGAGGGAGTCCTCATTATGAGTGGGGAGAGAGGCCTTCATATTACGGGGAAGGAGGCCTCAATATGGAGCAGGGAGAGAGGCCTCCGTATGGAGCAGGGAGAGAGCCCACGATATATAACGAGGAAGGAGGCCTCGACATGGAGCGGGGAGAATCACCTCGATATAGAGCGGGGAGAGAGGCCTCAATATGGAGCGGGGAAAGAGGCCTCGATATATATAGCAGGGACAGAGGCCTCGATATGGAGCGGGGATGTAGGCCTCGATATGGGGCGGGAGAGAGGCCTCGATATATAGCGGGGAGAGATGGCTCGATATATAGCGGGGAGTGCGGCTTCAATATATAGCAGGCTCAGAGGCTTCGATATGGAATGGGGAGAACGGCTTCGATATGGAGCATAGAGAGAGGCCTTGATATGCAGCGGGGAGAGAGGCCTCGATATATAGCACGGTGAGAGGCCTCGATATGGAGTGGGGAGAGAGGCCTCAATATGGAGCGGGGAGAGAGGCTTCGATATATAGTGGGGAGAGAGGCCTCGATATAGAGCGGGGAGAGAGGCCTTGATATGGAGTGGGGAGAGAGGCCTCAATATGGAGCGGGGCAGAGAGGCCTCGATATAGAGTGGGAGGGAGGCCTCGATATATAGTGTGGAGAGATGCCTCGATATATAGCGGGGAGAGATGACTCGATATATAGCGGGGAGTGCGGCTTCAATATATAGCAGGCTCAGAGGCTTCGATATGGAATGGGGAGAACGGCCTCGATATGGAGCATAGAGAGAGGCCTTGATATGCAGCGGGGAGAGAGGCCTCGATATGGAGCGGGGAGAAAGGCCTCGATATGCAGCAGGGAGAGAGGCCTCGATATGAAGCGGGGAGAGAGAGGCCTCGATATGCAGCGGGGAGAGAGGCCTCGATATGAAACGGGGAGAGAGGCCTCGATATGCAGCGGGGAGAGAGGCCTCGATATGAAGCGGGGAGAGAGGCCTCGATATATAGCACGGTGACAGGCCTCGATATGGTGCGGGGAGAGAGGCCTCGATATATAGCACGGTGAGAGGCCTCAAAATCGAGCGGGGAGAGAGGGCTCGATATGGAGCGGTGACAGAGGCCTCGATATGGAGGTGGGACAGAGGCCACGATATGGAGCTGGAAGAGAGGCCTCGATATATAATGGGGAGACAGGCCTCGATATGGAGCGGCAACAGAGGCCTCGATATGGAGCAGGGTGAGAGGCCTTGATATATATAGCGGGGAGAGAGGCCTCGATATATATAGCGGGGAGCGAGGCCTCGATAAATAGCAGGGAGAGTGGCCTCAATATGGTGCGGGGATGTAGGCCTCGATATGGAGCAGGGAGAGAGGCCTCGATATAGAGAGGGGAGAGAGGCCTCGATATAGAACGGGGAGAGAGGCCTCGATATGGAGCGGGAAGAATCGCCTCGATATAGAGCGGGGAGAGAGACCTCGATATGGAGCAGGGAGAGAGGTCTCAATATCGAGCGGGGAGAGAGGGCTCAATATGGAGCGGGGAGAGAGACCTCGATATGGAGCGGGGAGAGAGGCTTCGATATGGAGCCGGGAGAGAGGCCTCGATATAGAGTGGGGAGAGAGGCCTCGATATATAGCGGGGAGAGAGTCTTCGATATGCAGCGGGGAGAGAGGCCTCGATATCAAGCGGGGAGAGAGGCCTCGATATGGAGCGGGGAGAGAGGCCTCGATATATAGTTGGGAGTGAGGCCTTGATATGGAGCGATGAGAGAGTCCTCAATATGGAGCGGGGAGAGAGGCCTCGATATATAGCGGGGAGAGAGGCCTCGATAAATAGCAGGGAGAGTGGCCTCGAAATGGAGTGGGGAGAGCGGCTTTAATATATAGCAGGCTCAGAGGCTTCGATATGGAATGGGGAGAACGGCTTCGATATGGAGCATAGAGAGAGGCCTCGATATGGAGCGGGGAGAGAGGCCTCGATATGAAGTGGGGAGAGAGGCCTCGATATATAGCGCGGTGAGAGGCCTCGATATGGAGTGGGGAGACAAGCCTCAATATGGAGCGGGGAGAGAGGCTTCGATCTATAGCGGGGAGAGAGGCCTCGATATAGAGCGGGGAGAGAGGCCTTGATATGGAGTGGGGAGAGAGGCCTCAATATGGAGCGGGGCAGAGAGGCCTCGATATAGAGTGGGCAGAGAGGCCTCAAAATATAGTGGGGAGAGAGGCCTCGATATGGAGCGGGGAGAGAGGCCTCGATATGGAGCGGGAAGAGAGGCCTCGGTATATAGCGGGGAGAGAGGCCTCGATATGGAGCGAGGGAGAGAGTCCTCGTTATGAGTGGGGAGAGAGGCCTTCATATTACGGGGAAGGAGGCCTCAATATGGAGCAGGGAGAGAGGCCTCCGTATGGAGCAGGGAGAGAGCCCATGATATATAGCGAGGAAGGAGGCCTCGACATGGAGCGGGGAGAATCGCCTCGATATAGAGCGGGGAGAGAGGCCTCGATATGGAGCGGGGAGAGAGGCCTCGATATGCAGCGGGGAACGAGGCCTCGATATGAAGCGGGGAGAGAGGCCTCGATATGGAGCGGGGAGAGAGGCCTCGATAAGGAGTGGGGAGAGAGGCCTCAATATGGAGCGGGGGGAGAGGCCTCGATATATATTGGGGAGAGAGGTCTCGTTATGGAGCGGGAAGAGAGGCCTTGATATATAGCGGGGAGAGAGGTCTCGATATAGAGTGGGCAGAGAGGCCTCGATATGGAGCGGGAAGAGAGGCCTCGATATATAGCGGGGACAGAGGCCTTAAAATGGAGCGGGAGGGAGGCCTCGATATATAGCGTGGAGAGATGCCTCGATATATAGCGGGGAGTGCGGCTTCAATATATAGCAGGCTCAGAGGCTTTGATATGGAATGGGGAGAATGGATTCGATATGGAGCATAGAGAGAGGCCTTGATATGCAGTGGGGAGAGAGGCCTCGATATATAGCGCGGTGAGAGGCCTCACTATGGAGTGGGGAGAGAGGCCTCAATATGGAGTGGGGAGAGAGGCTTCGATATATAGCGGGGAGAGAGGCCTCGATATAGAGCGGGGAGAGAGGCCTCGATATAGAGCGGGGAGAGAGGGCTCGATATATATTGGGGAGAGAGGCCTCATTATGGAGCGGGAAGAGAGGCCTCGATATATAGCGGGGAGAGAGGCCTCGATATAGAGTGGGCAGAGAGGCCTCGATATGGAGCGGGAAGAGAGGCCTTGATATATAGCGGGGACAGAGGCCTCGATATATAATGGGGAAGGAGGTTTGATATGGAGCGGGGAGAGAGGCCTCGATGTATAGTGGGGAGAGAGGCCTCATTATAGAGTGGGGAGAGAGGCCTCAAAATGGAGCGGGGAGAGAGGCCTCGATACGGAGCGGGGAGAGAGGCCTCGATATGGAACTGGGAGAGAGGCCTCGATATGGAGCGGGGAGAGAGGCCACGATATGGAGCAGGGAGAGAGGCCGCGATGTATAGCTGGGAGCGAGTTGTCGATGTGGAGCGGGGAGAGAGGCTCGATATGGTGCGGGGAGAGAGGCCTCGATATGGAGCGGGGAGAGAAGCCTCGATATGGAGAGGGGAGTGAGGCCTTGATATGGAGCATGGAGTGAGGCCTCGAGGCCTCTCTTCCCGCTCCATAACGAGGCCTCTCTCCCCAATATATATCGAGGCCTCTCTCCCTGCTCTATATCGAGGCCTCTCTCCCCGCTCTATATCGAGGCCTCTCTCCCCGCTATATATCGAAGCCTCTCTCCCCACTCCATATTGAGGCCTCTATAATGAGGCCTTTCTCCCCAATATATAGCGAGGCCTCTCTCCCCACTCCATATTGAGGCCTCTCTCCCCACTCCATATCAAGGCCTCTATAATGAGGCCTTTCTCCCCAATATATAGCGAGGCCTCTCTCCCCACTTCATATTGAGGCCTCTGTCCCCACTCCATATCGAGGCCTCTCACCGCGCTATACATCGAGGCCTCTCTCCCCGCTCCATATCAAACCTCCTTCCCTGTTCTATTTCGAGGCCTCTGTCCCCGCTATATATCAAAGCCTCTCTTCCCGCTCCATATCGAGGCCTCTCTGCCCACTCTATATCGAGACCTCTCTCCCCGCTATATATCGAGGCCTCTCTTCCCGCTCCATAACGAGGCCTCTCTCCCCAATATATATCGAGGCCTCTCTCCCCACTCTGTATCGAGGCCTCTCTCCCCGCTCTATATCGAGGCCTCTCTCCCCACTCCATATTGAGGCCTCGATATAGAGCGGGGAGAGAGGCCTCGATATGGAGTGGGGAGAGAGGCCTCAATATGGAGCGGGGAGAGAGGCCTCATTATAGAGGCCTTGATATGGAGTGGGGAGAGTGGCCTCGATATGGAGCAGGGCAGAGAGGCCTCGATATAGAGTGGTAAGAGAGGCCTCGATATGGAGCGGGTAAACGAGGCCTCAATATGGAGTGGGGACAGAGGCCTCGATATGGAGTGGGGAGAGAGGCCTCGATATGGAGCGGGGAGAGAGGCCTCGATATGGAGCGGGGAGAGAGGCCGCGATATGGAGCAGGAAGAGAGGCCTCAATATATTACGGGGAAGGAGGTTATGATGTGGAGTGGGGAGGGAGGCCTCAAAATGGAGTGGGGAGAGAGGCCTCGCTACGGAGCAGGGAGAAAGGCCGCGATATATAGCTGGGAGTGAGTTCTCGATGTGGAACGGGCAGAGAGGTCTTGATATGGTGCGGGGAGAGAGGCCTCGATATGGAGCGGGGAGACTGGCTTCGATATGGAGCGGGGAGAGAGGCCTTGATATAGAGCGGGGGGAGAGGCCTCGATATAGAGCGGGGAGAGAGGCCTCGATATGGAGTTGGGGGAGAGGCCTCGATATGGAGCTGGGAGAGAGGCCTCGATATATAGCGGGTAAAAGAGGCCTCGATATGGAGCGGAGAGAGAGACCTCGATATGGAGTGGGGAGGGAGCCCTCGATATGGAGCGTGGCGTGAGGCCTCGATATAGAGCGGGGAGAGAGGCCTCGATATGGAGAGGAGGGAGAGGCCTCGATATGGAGCAGGGAGAGAGGCCTCGATATGGAGCGGGGAGAGAGGCCGCAATATGGAGCAGGAAGAGAGGCCTCGATATATTACGGGGAAGGAGGTTATGATATGGAGTGGGGAGAGAGGCCTCAAAATGGAGTGGGGAGAGAGGCCTCGCTACGGAGCAGGGAGAGAGGCCGCGATATATAGCTGGGAGCGAGTTCTCGATGTGGAACGGGCGGAGAGGTCTTGATATGGTGCGGGGAGAGAGGCCTCGATATGGAGCGGGGAGACTGGCTTCGATATGGAGCGGGGAGAGAGGCCTTGATATAGAGCGGGGAGAGAGGCCTCGATATAGAGCGGGGAGAGAGGCCTCGATATGGAGTTGGTGGAGAGGCCTCGATATGGAGCTGGGAGAGAGGCCTCGATATATAGCGGGTAAAAGAGGCCTCGATATGGAGTGGAGAGAGAGACCTCGATATGGAGTGGGGAGGGAGCCCTCGATATATAGCAGAGAGAGAGGCCTCGATATGGAGCGGGGAGAGAGGCCTCGATATGGAGAGGGGAGTGAGGCCTCGATATGGAGCGTGGCGTGAGGCCTCGATATAGAGCGGGGAGAGAGGCCTCGATATGGAGAGGAGGGAGAGGCCTCGATATGGAGCGGGGGAGAGAGGCATGGATATGGAGTGGGGAGTGAGACCTCGATATGGAGCGGGGATGGCGGCCTCGATATGGAGCGGGGAGAGAGGCCGCGATATATAGTTGGGAGTGAGTTCTCGATGTGGAACGGGCAGAGAGGTCTTGATATGGTGCGGGGAGAGAGGCCTCGATATGGAGCGGGGAGACTGGCTTCGATATGGAGCGGGGAGAGAGGCCTTGATATAGAGCGGGGGGAGAGGCCTCGATATAGAGCGGGGAGAGAGGCCTCGATATGGAGTTGGGGGAGAGGCCTCGATATGGAGCTGGGAGAGAGGCCTCGATATATAGCGGGTAAAAGAGGCCTCGATATGGAGCGGAGAGAGAGACCTCGATATGGAGTGGGGAGGGAGCCCTCAATATGGAGCGTGGCGTGAGGCCTCGATATAGAGCGGGGAGAGAGGCCTCGATATGGAGAGGAGGGAGAGGCCTCGATATGGAGCGGGGAGAGAGGCCTCGATATGGAGCGGGGAGAGAGGCCGCAATATGGAGCAGGAAGAGAGGCCTCGATATATTACGGGGAAGGAGGTTATGATATGGAGTGGGGAGAGAGGCCTCAAAATGGAGTGGGGAGAGAGGCCTCGCTACGGAGCAGGGAGAGAGGCCGCGATATATAGCTGGGAGCGAGTTCTCGATGTGGAACGGGCGGAGAGGTCTTGATATGGTGCGGGGAGAGAGGCCTCGATATGGAGCGGGGAGACTGGCTTCGATATGGAGCGGGGAGAGAGGCCTTGATATAGAGCGGGGAGAGAGGCCTCGATATAGAGCGGGGAGAGAGGCCTCGATATGGAGTTGGTGGAGAGGCCTCGATATGGAGCTGGGAGAGAGGCCTCGATATATAGCGGGTAAAAGAGGCCTCGATATGGAGTGGAGAGAGAGACCTCGATATGGAGTGGGGAGGGAGCCCTCGATATATAGCAGAGAGAGAGGCCTCGATATGGAGCGGGGAGAGAGGCCTCGATATGGAGAGGGGAGTGAGGCCTCGATATGGAGCGTGGCGTGAGGCCTCGATATAGAGCGGGGAGAGAGGCCTCGATATGGAGAGGAGGGAGAGGCCTCGATATGGAGCGGGGGAGAGAGGCATGGATATGGAGTGGGGAGTGAGACCTCGATATGGAGCGGGGATGGCGGCCTCGATATGGAGCGGGGAGAGAGGCCTGAATACAGAGCGGGGAGAGAGGCCTCAATATATTAGCGGAGAGAGAGGCCTCGATATGCAGCGGGGAGAGAGGCCTCGATATTGAGCGGGGAGAGAGGCCTCGATATGGAGCGGGGTCTAAAACCTCGATCAGGTGCAGCGGGACATTGTAAAAAAGGAGGCAGGCGCGTGCGCTACGTGTTGGGGCTCATTCACCTTATATATGTCTTTAACCCCCGACCCTCTCCTGCCCATTTTGGCTGGGTTAATAATGAGGCCTATATTTCCATTTGCGTCTGCTTAAAGCCCATCTCCTATCATTTGGGTTTAAACTGTACACCATCAGATAATCTAGACTGGTATGCCTTTAGTATTTTTAACAATAGAGTATTCATTTCAATAGATAAATACTGCACAAATTGCCTGTCTATTTTTCTTCAATACTGCTAGGTGCTAATTCTTGCACATGGGATGCACAAAGCTACTGATTCAAAGAAAGAAAAAGAAGACTTGCATTTACATAGCGCCTTTCACAACCTCAGGATGTCCCAAAGTGCTTTAAAGCCAATTAAGTACTTTTGAAGTATTGTCACTTTTATGATGTAGGAAATGTGGCAGCCAATTTGTGCACAGCAAGGTCCCACAAAGAGCAATGTGATAGTGACCAGATAATGGCCTAGAAATTCAATTGTTAGTGCCAGCCGCTAGCGCCTTAAGAGGGCGAGAAGTGGGGCACGAAGTGGCTAGCGCCCGGGCGCGGTGCGATCTGCGCCTCTTGTGAAATTCAGTTAAGATTTAGCGCCGGCGCAAAACCTTTGCGCGCGCTCAGCGACGCGCACAGATCCTGACATCATTTCACGGTGCAACGCCCTTTGTGCGCTCCGAACCGGAAATTCAGTGGCGCCTGTAATGATCAGTAACATGTCATTCTAGAATGGTACACTAGGTGGAGCTGTATGTTTAGTAGTGGGTTACCCACGAGGCACTAGTCAAGATGGATACTGTATACAAGTCCGCATGGCTGAATAAATGACTAGCACAAGCTAGCTGTTCATAATAAAAACATCTATTTATTTATGAACATAACAGCGCCGGCCTATTGTGCGTCTGGCGCCCCCAGCGACTGGTAAAGGGGAACGTTTCCCAGTCGCTGCGGGGCACGGGGGGCGCTAATTAAAGGGGACTCCTCCTGCAGTATAAATGTCAGCCATTTTGCTCCACTCTTTCTTTGTGAGAGATGGATATTTGGAGAGAGACAAAGGGAGAGAGCTCTCTGGTTTGCCTCAACACTCACTCAGGTACTTGTGGCTTCAGGCCAGAGCTTTGCACTTGGATTTAACTTTCAGTGCCTTAGCATTGATTCGAGACATCTAATGGGGGCTGCAATGGGTGCAAACGTTGGCTTGCTGCATTGCATTCAAAGGGCTCAGAGGCGCCGTGAGAGAGTGCCAGTCATGGCCAGACGGAGAAGGGCCAACAGGCGTTGGCACAGGAGGCCTTACCCACCCAGGGTATACCGCCAGCAGTTCTCATATCTGAACATGTCTGAGGAGCAGTGTGTTCGGAGGCTGCGATTCAGAAGGGAGGTGGTCACAGAGATTTGCCACCTGATTCGCAGAGATCTGCAGCCACAGCTGAGGAGGAGGACGTCTCTGTCGCTGGCAGTGAAGGTGACGGTGGCTCTCAACTTCTACGCCACTGGCTCCTTCCAATCCGCTACTGGGGACATTTCCAACAGATCCCAGTTCGCGGTACATTGCTGCAGCCGCCAGGTGACCAATGCCTTTTTCAGAAGGAGACGTCAGTTCAGCTCCTTCCCCATGACCGCGGACAAGCAGCAAAAGCGTGCAATGGGATTTGCAGCATTAGCGGGCTTCCCCATGGTGCAGGGCACCATTGACTGCACGCATGTGGCTTTGCGGGCACCTCTGGAGAATGCCGAGGATTACCGCAACTGGAAGGGCTACCATTCGCTCAATGTGCAGTTGGTGTGTGACCACAGGCAGCTCATACTAGCTGTCAATGCCCGCTTTCCAGGCAGCAGCCACGATGCTTTCATCCTGCGCCAGACTTCTGTGGCAGACATGTTCGAGGCCCAGCCTCCCCCACGAGGATGGCTTCTCTGGGACAAAGGCTATCCTTTGTGCACCTGGCTGATGACCCCGCTCCATGCGCCCAGCACCCCTGCTGAAGAGCAATACAATGAGAGCCATCAAGCAACCAGGAACATCATTGAGCACACAATCGGTGTGCTCAAGTAACGGTTCCGCTGTCTGGATCGTTCCGGGGGAGCCCTACAGTACTCGCCTGAGCGAGTCTCCCATTTCGTTGTCGTGTGCTGCATGCTGCACAACCTGGCTATCCGCAGGACTCAGCCACTGCCAGCAGACATTGCAGTGTAATGATCAATAACATGTCATTCTATAGTGGACACTAGGTGGAGCCGTAGAGCTGTGTAGAGCTGTATATAAGACTACACTGCCCAGCTGTATGTATATTAAGACTATATTACCCATGAGGCACTAGGCTACCCACAAGGCAGCAGTCAAGATGGATGCCTCTATAGATACGGTACCTAGTCCACATGTGCTCAATAAAAGTGTCTAGCAAAAGCTAGCTGTGTTCATAATAAGAATGTCTATTTATTAATGAACATAAGATGGTACCAGGATGGTGAAGATCTGCTGAAAATTGTGAAAAGCGACATGGAGAATTTGAAGCCACCAGAGCATTTGAAACTCACAGAAAAAATCGACTACAATTGGCAAACTTTTAAACAGCAATTCGAACTCTACATTGCAGCCATCGGATTCGGTACGAAGCCAGACGCAAGGAAGATAGCGTTGCTGCTTACGGTTGCAGGCCCACAGGCGATAGAGGTATTTAATACATTTGTATTTAATCCAGAGGAGAACAGAGAAAAATTAGAAGATGTGCTAAAAAAATTTGATGCACATTGCTCTCCCAAAAAGAATGAGACCTATGAAAGATGGTCTGTTCAAGGACACAGCAGCAAAATGAGACTTTTGATAGCTTTATAACTGATCTGAAACTGAAAGCACAGACATGTAATTTCTCTGAGCTGAAATCATCCATGATTCGTGACCAGATTGTGTTTGGTATTCATGATAAAAAAAGTCAGGGAACGTCTGTTGAGAGAAACCGAACTAAATTTGGAAAATGCAGTGAAAATATGCCAAGCCAGCGAGTTAGCTCGAAAGCACGCGAAGACTTTCAGTGAAATCAATAATGATGCGATTGTAATGAGTGATAATGCTGCTGTCGGTGCTGTGTCCTACAAGGGGAAGAAACGTGGGCAGAACAGAAATGAAAAGCAATCGGAGGATGACATTTTTAATTGTAAATGCTGTGGTTACAGACACCAGTTAAGACAATGCCCAGCGTTTGGAAAAATGTGCACAAAGTGTAATGGAAAGAATCACTTTGCAAAACAATGCTTTTCAAAAGTAAAAACTAAGAAAGGGCAACGAGTTAATGTAATTGAGGACACTGATTTAAGTGAGACATTTTTTGTACGAATGGTGTCATGTGGCGATATCAAAAAGGATACAGAAAATGTGCAGCCCTCAGAAATGGACAATGCTGAACATAAAGTTAATGCAGTAAAAGAGGACAAATGGAGGATCCCACTGCAGGTAAATGGAGCATTAGTTACCTTGAAACTAGACACTGGGGCAAAAGCAAACTTAATCAGTATGAGTGACATTAACAATATGAAAGAAAAGCCCAAAATACAGAAAAAGTCAGTACTACTGAAGGACTATAATGGACAGAAAATAGATAGCTTAGGTGTATGCAGACTCAAAGTGACAGTCAAAGACAAAGTGCATCATCTCATGTTTTCTGTTGTGGCTGAAAGACTTGATTCACTACTGGGTGACAAAGCTTGTGAGGACTTAGAACTAGTCAAGAGAGTCTACCGTATAAACTGTGCCATAAGCAGACCAGATGACTTGGTGGATTCTGTAGTGAATAATTTCCAGGATGTGTTCAAAGGATTTGGAGTTCTACCATTTACTTACAAGATCCAACTAAAGGAGAATGCTCAGCCAGTGGTACATGCTCCACGAAGAGTTCCAGCACCCCTGCATGACCGGCTCAAGAATGAACTGGACAGAATGACCACACTAGGAGTCATCAGGAAAGTCGAAGAGCCAACAGACTGGGTTAACTCCATGGTATGTGTAAAGAAAAAGAACAATGATCTAAGAATATGCATGGATCCAAAGGACTTAAATGCAAACATAAAACGTGAACACTACCAGATTCCCAAGCGAGAAGAAATCACCAGTGAAATGTCAGGTGCCAAATACTTTACAAAGCTCGAAGCCTCACAAGGATTTTGGCAACTAAAACTGGATGAAGAGAGCACCAAATACTGTACCTTCAACACACCATTTGGCAGGTATTGTTTCCTCAGAATGCCTTTCGGGATAATATCTGCATCTGAAATCTTTCATAGAGCGATGGAACACATAATTGAAGGTCTGGAAGGAGTTCGGGTCTATGTTGATGACATCATCATCTGGGGCTCCACACTGAAAGAACACAATGAGAGACTGACTAAAGTGCTACAGAGCATACGCCGGAATGGACTGAAGCTCAACAAAGCCAAGTGTCAGTTTGGTGTCCAGGAAGTCACTTTCCTAGGAGATAATCTATCTGGTAAAGGAATAGAGCCAGATATGGAAAAAGTAAACGCCATACTCAAAATGCCCCGACCCACTGACAAAAAAGGAGTGCTACGCATCATGGGGATGATAAACTTAATTGGAAAGTTCATTCCTAACTTGTCAGCTAAGACTGCCTGTCTGCGAGACCTGCTACATAAAACAAATGAGTTTGCATGGACAGAAAGACATGAACAAGAGTGGATGAACCTCAAAACAGTGCTGACAACCACACCTGTACTCACCTTCTTTGACCCAACAAAAAGAATCAATGTGTCAACGGATGCATCAAAAGATGGCCTAGGTGTGGTCTTGCTACAAGCAGAGGGTGAAGATTGGAAGCCTGTTGCCTCTGCCTCCAGGTCTATGACTGATACTGAGTGTTGATACGCCCAGATTGAAAAGGAATGTCTAGGCTTGGTAGTTGGACTAGAAAAGTTTCATGGCTACATATATGGACTTCCCACCTTCACAGTTGAGACAGACCACAGCCCTCTGGTTGCCATCATAAAAAAAAACCTGAATGAGATGTCTCCAAGGATTCAACGATTCATGATGAAGCTGCAAAGATATGACTTTGAACTGATCTACACACCAGGCAAATACATAGTGTTAGCAGATGCACTATCCCGAGCACCCACAATGAGTCATGTGAGCTCTACTGAAGAAGACGTGGATGTTCATGTGAGTATGGTCACTGCTGCGCTGCCCGTGTCAGGCACAAAATCAAAGCAAATAGCAGAAGAAACAGTAAAAGATACAGTATTACAAACAGTAATAGAGAACATTCATCATGGTTGGCCAAAAGGTTCCTGTCCAAAATATTTTCACAGAAGGTCAGAATTGAGTGTCGCAAGTGGACTATTACTAAAACAGAACAGAATAGTCATTCCACAGGCTCTACGTCAAGACATGCTCAAAAGGATTCATGAGGGACACCTCGGAATTGAAAAATGCAAAAGGAGGGCAAGAGACACTGTTTATTGGCCTGGCATAAATAAGGACATTGAGAACATGATAGGCAAATGTGAGACATGTCAGAAACACCAAAACAAGCAAACAAAGGAACCAATGATAGTAGCTGACATACCAACAGCACCATGGCAAAAGGTTGGTATGGACCTTTTTCATTTAAATGGTAAAGACTATCTAATAGTGATTGACTACTATTCTAACTATCCTGAGATGGCGCTGCTCTCAAGCACCACAGCAAGCAGTGTCATAATGCATGTTAAATCCATCTTCGCCAGACATGGAATTCCCAGGATTGCCGTTAGTGACAATGGTCCGTGCTTCAACTGTAAGGAGTGGCAACAGTTTGCAGCACATTATGACTTTCAGCACATCACATCCAGTCCTTTGTATGCTCAGTCAAATGGTAAGGCAGAGAAAGGTGTTCAAGTTCTCAAGCAGCTACTGAAGAAAGCGACAGAAAGCAAGTCTGATCCTTATCTCGCCCTGCTGAGCTACCGAGCCTCACCTTTAGACTGTGGTTCTTCACCTGCTGAACTACTAATGGGTCGCAAGTTGCGCACCACGCTGCCCTGCTGTGCAAAAGAACAGCAAAGTGAGGAACTGAGACAGAGACTTCAACTGTTAAAGCTGAAACAGAAATCATACTATGACAAGTCATCCAAAACTCTAAAACCTTTGACAAGGGATGATGTTGTCAGGATTGAGGATCCAGATGCATGGAACAGGAAAGCTACAGTTCTTGAGGAAGTAGGACCAAGGTCATACACTGTTAGAACTGAGGAAGGACAGATTCTCAGGAGGAACCGCCGTTCCCTCCTAAAAACACAAGAGACTATTCAAGACCAGATTGATGACAATGCCGCAACTGCATCTTGTCATTCACCACCAGAACAATCTCATGAAGACACATCAGACTTACTCGTGTTGAGAAGATCCACACGTGAAGTAAAAAAGCCTGATAGACTTAATCTTTGAGTACAATGTAAAGCTTTGAAAATGTGTTGACTGTTTTGAAAATGTTTATGTTTATAGAGCACTAACAAAAGTGTTACTGATATTATCTTTATTGTTTTCTTGAAAGTTGATTGATATTGATTTTGTTAAACCTCAAAGAAAGGGGGATGTAATGATCAATAACATGTCATTCTATAGTGGACACTAGGTGGAGCCGTAGAGCTGTGTAGAGCTGTATATAAGACTACACTACCCAGCTGTATGTATATTAAAACTACATTACCCATGAGGCACTAGGCTACCCACAAGGCAGCAGTCAAGATGGATGCCTCTATAGATACAGTACCTAGTCCACATGTGCTCAATAAAAGTGTCTAGCAAAAGCTAGCTGTGTTCATAATAAGAATGTCTATTTATTAATGAACATACGCCAGACTTCTGTGGCAGACATGTTCGAGGCCCAGCCTCCCCCACGAGGATGGCTTCTCTGGGACAAAGGCTATCCTTTGTGCACCTGGCTGATGACCCCGCTCCATGCGCCCAGCACCCCTGCTGAAGAGCAATACAATGAGAGCCATCAAGCAACCAGGAACATCATTGAGCACACAATCGGTGTGCTCAAGTAACGGTTCCGCTGTCTGGATCATTCCGGGGGAGCCCTACAGTACTCGCCTGAGCGAGTCTCCCATTTTGTTGTCGTGTGCTGCATGCTGCACAACCTGGCTATCCGCAGGACTCAGCCACTGCCAGCAGACATTGGAGGACCACCAGAGGAGGAGGAGAAGGAGGAGGAGGAGCAGGAGGAGGAGCACCAGGATGGGAGGGAGGCACAAAGTGCAAGGGCCGTCCGTCGGCGGCTTATTGCAACTCGGTTCTAGGACCCCTCTCAGGGAATGGCTTGTGCCAATGAAGGAAGATGAATGTAGCCGCTCCGCAAGCCCTCAGCCGATCAAGGCAACAAATGCTTCCAAAATCCAACATGGACAGTGCGATTAAAGAAAATTTTTTACTCTGATAACTCTGTGCCCTTCCCGCATGACAAACTATTTCTGAGAAACCCCCCCCAAAAAAAACACACCAGTCTCGGCCTTTATATAAAAAACAATTACACCAGTCTCGGCCTTTAGATAAAAATCAACACATATGGCCACACCTTCTACTTTTTCCCCTGCGAGGGTGATCCGTCTCACGTCCATGACTGGCCCCTACCCGCCCTGCAGCTCCTCCTCAATGGGACCCCAGTGGCTGCAGCAAGACTGGGGGAAGGCTGCTGAGGGTCAGTTGGTGAGACGGCAGATGCCCTTGGGGGTCGGCCTGGACCAGCTTTGGGCCTGGAAGGGCCGGCTGCTGACTGCTCCAGCTCTGCTTGGGCGGCAGCAGTCTGTCCGACGGGTGGTGGCAGCTGCAGTGGAGGAGTGACAGTGTTGGCTGCAGGAATGCTGCCAACCTGACAGAGCACAGGCACTCCCTGGTCGGCTGATTCACTGGCACTCGCACAGACCATCACTGCCGCATGCGCAGCAATCTGCTGAAACACAGACTGCTGGGCTGCTGCGGCGCGGCGAGTGCCCCGGCGATGCCTGGCCGACCCAGCGAGGGTGGCAGCAGTTAGTGCCCATGTGGCCCTGGTCTGTGTCTGGATGACACCAGCCAGTTAATGCACGGCATGAAGGAGCACTTGGCTGGAGGCCGCCTGTGCTGCTGTGAAGCCCTGCAGACTCCTGGCCTGTGCTGCACTGAATTCTTGCAGACTCCTGGCCTGTGCTGCCCCGAATTCCTGAACACTCCTTGCCAGTGACTCTATGGAGTCAGGCATCCTTGCCACTGCAGCCATGTGCTCAGTGTGCCTGCGCTCAGCCTGGGCGCCCATTTCCACAAGGAGCCGCACCTCCTCTGCGCTCACCGTAGCAGGACTCGAGGCCAGACTCTCCCTCCGGGGAGAAGGCCGCCGAGCTTCCCCACCCCTCCCGCGTTGCTGCAGCCCGCTGGTCCCTGGAGCTTCACTCTCCTCCGACCCTTCCGCCTGCTCCCCTCCAGGGAAGACGTGCCCCCCTCATGGCCATGGGCTGCCTCGGCTGAGGGTGTCCCTGAAGGGCCGGCTTCCTCCTCCTCCTCCTCTATGTCTGACTCTGAGACAGTGCCAGCTTGAGGGGCCGCCTCCTCACCTGGCGAGCCACCATCTGAAAGCAGGGAGGCACAAGAGTTGCTTTAGAGTGAGGACAGGGTGGCAGCGAGGGAGGCATGAGTGCTGCTATGCGCTGCATTGGTTCGATAGTGGCAAAGGATGCTGCTGTGAGGCGCAAGTGGAAAGAGAGAGGTCAAAAAGGTGATGACCTTACCATTGCTGCCCAGAACAGGGTCGGCATCTCCAGTGGCGACGGGGCCAATCAGCCGGCCTGCCATGATCTGCTCCACTCGCTGCTCTATGTTGCTGAGCTGTTTCAGGTCAGGACGGCCTCCCCCGGTCTGACGCTGCTGTCTCCGGTTATGCGCCAGCTTGCCCTGCAAGAGAAAGGACGGCCTCTAAGTACAGTGTGAAGCCCTCATCTTGCCTGCACAGCCTCCCATGGTGGAATAGCCCTGACAGTGTCAAGCCCTCATCTTGCCTGCACAGCCTCCCATGGTGGAATAGCCCTGACAGCGTCAAGCCCTCATCTTGCCTGCACAGCCTCCCATCATGGAATAGCCCTGACAGTGTATAAACTCCTGAATGTGCAAGTGCCTTTCATGACAGTCCCATAGCTGCTGGATGAGGGCTGGGCATTAGGGCTTTCAGGTCCCTTTGGCCATCAACTGAGGTGCACATGCAGGGATGAGGAGGATACTGGAAAGGGTACTCACCCTGACAACCCGAGTGAGGTCGTTGAATTTTTTCCGGCATTGGATGGGAGTCCTGGCAACCACGCTGTTGGAGGTGATGCTGTTTGCCACCTCCCTCCAGGCTTTCCGATAATCGGAGGGCAGCGGCCTCCTGGCACCCTCAGGGAAGAGGACATGGCGCCTGCGCTCCACTGCGCCAACCAGCAGCCTCAGGTCACCCTTGCCGAAGCGCTGCGCTCTCTCCCTGGCCTTCTCCATTCTCCTGGGCGTGGAGCAGTTGAAATAGCACTGGTCAGGCCTTCCTTCAGGGCTGCAGTGTGCAGGGCATGGCAGCCAAACAACTCCACCCTCCCCCTTTAAGTGCTGACCGGCGCCTGACTGTCTGCCTTCAATCAGCAACTCGCTGCACCTGCGCTGCGCCCGCCCTCGGTGGTAGCGCCCCAGCTCGCCGGCTTAGCGCATTATGATACTCGTGCATCGCCGGCTTTAGCGCAGCAGCAACCTCTTGGGGCGATGCAACTGAATATCGGCGAAGGTGGCGCTAAGTTGCACCGAGCGAAAAATTTAGCGAACGCCCGGCTGTAGCGCCCCAAACATGGCTATACTGAATTTCTAGGCCAATATGTTTTAGTGATGTTGATTTTAGGGATAAAAATTGGGTAGGGCACCAGGGAAAACCGCTGCTCTTCTTTGAAATAGTGCCATGGGATATTTTACGTCTACCTGAGGGGGCAGACGGGGCCTCAATTTAACGTCTCATCTGAAAGACAGCACCGCCGATAGTGCAGCACTCACCCAGTACTGCACTGGTAGTGTTCGGTAGTGAATAGAATGAGTCTTTGACAAGTGAACCTAGTCAAGTAGAACTAGGTACAACACTGATTCTTCTAATCCATTCCTACACTTATCTATAACTGAAGTTAAACTAATGGGCCTACAATTTCCTTGTTCTCTCTTACTGCCTTTTTAAAATAGGCACCACATGGGACTCTCTCCAGTCCATGAGAACAATCCCAGACCTCAGTGAGTTCTTACATATATGACCCAATGGCTGGCATAATGCAGCCCCCATTTCTTTTAGCCCCCTAGGATAAATACCATCAGGGCCAGCAGCCTAATCTGCTTTAAGAGCCCTAAATGTAGGCAGAAGATTGACTGGACCAGCCAAATAAAACACTGTGGCCTAGAAATTGGGTATAGCCCTGCTTGGGGCATTAGAATTGGCGCTGCGCAAATTTTATAGCCAGACGCAACTTATTGCCACCTCGCGCGATATTGGGTTGCAGCACCCCTAAAGGTGATTGAGGCGCAAAATCAGGCATTACACGGGACTCCTAAGGCGCTAACCTGGCGGCGCTACTCAATATCGGGGCGGGCGGGCGCAGCGCAGGTGCTGTCAATTACCGATGACCACGAGACTTTCAGGCGCCGGCCAGCTCGTAAAGGGATGGGTCAGTAAGGATCAGCAGCCACACTCTGCGCCTTGTAGGCCTCAAAATCGGAGCTGGCCATTCTGTGGCGTTACAAACTTTGAGAAGATGGAGAGGGTGAGGCAGAGAGCGGAGCACTTTACCAATGGGGCATTGGATGAATTGGTAGGCGCAGTGGAGCGCCGGCGAGATGTGCTGTACCCCGACAATGGCAGGAAGCCTAATCAGAAGGAATACCGAAGAGCTTGGAGGGAAGTTTCTCAAAAGGTCAACTCCAACAGTATGGTGACCAGGAGCCCTGTGCAGTGCAGGAAGAAATTCAATGACCTCACTCGGGTCATGAGGGTGAGTGGTGTTTCGGCAAACTTCTTCATCCCTCCATCTGCACCTGACTTTATGGCCAGAGGGTGCGCGATGCCCCATTGGCCATCTGTCAGCAAGCACCCATGGCCCTTTCTGGGAACACACATGCACATTAAACTCAGGGCATGATGTAAGGGCTATTCCACCATGGGGGGCATGAGATGACAACTCAGGGCATGATGTAAGGGCTATTCCACCATGGGGGGCATGAGATGACAACTCAGGGCATCATGTTTCATCACTTCCCGTCCTTTCTCCTGCAGGCCAAGCTGGCGAGGAACCGCAAGGAGCAGCGTCGCACTGGAGGAGGACGTCCTCAACTCCAGACTCTCACGGATCTCGAAGAGAGAGTCCACCAGATTGTTGGAGGCCGTATGATTGGTCCTGTCACCACTGGAGCTGCCGACCCCATTGTGCACAGCGATGGTAAGATCCTCACCTTTTTGAGCTGTCTCCTTCCACTTGTTCCCCCCACCAGCATGCTTTTTCACTCTGGACCCATGTCATAGCATTGCAGCAATCTTGCATCCCTTGCTGCCACCCTGTCCTTTCGCAAAAGCCACTCTTCAACCTCCCTGCTTTCAGATGCTGCATCACCAGCTCGGGAGCCGGGCCCTCAAGCTGCCAGTGCCACTGCCTCTGGAGGCGACGAGCAGGAAGAAGCCGGAACATCCGTGCCAGCCTCAGGGGAGCCAGCCCATCTAGAGACTGGGGATAGCAGTTCCCTGGAGGGGAGGGGGGTGGGTCTCTGATGAGGAACCAGTTGCAGGAACCAGCGGGCTGCAGCAACGCGAGGGGGGTAGGGAAGCTCGGGGGCCGTCTCCCCGGAGGGCGAGGCAGGCCACGATGACTGCTGCACAGAGTGCAGAGGAGGTTCTTAGCCTTTCAGAAATGAGCACCCAGGCTCGGCTCAGGCACACTGAGCTGATGGCTGCAGTGGGGAGGATGCCTGACTCCATCGGCACACTGGCAAAGAGTGTGCAGGACTTTGGGGCAGTAATGGAAAGGACTGTCCAGGGCTTCGGGGCAGCAATGGAAAGGACTGTCCAGGCCTTGTCCGAAGCAGTGGAAAGGACTGTCCAGGGCTTCTCCGAAGCACTGGCACCTGCCACGCAGGTGCTCAGTGCTGCCATGCAGTCACTTGCTGGCCTCCTGCACACGCAGATTGTGACCACGCGAACACTGACTGCTGCCACCCTAGCTGGATCAGGCAGGATTACCCGGGGCCCTTGCAGCACCACAGCAGGCCATCAATCTGTGGACCAGCCAATTGTGGCGCATGCTGCGGTGCTGCCCCGTCAGAGTGCCAGTGTGTCGGCCAACCACAGAGCAGGTGTCCGCTCTCAGGATGTAAGCATTCCTGATGCCACCGCTGGCACGTCTCCACTGTAGCTGCCACCACCTGCAGGACAGACTGCTTCCAACCATGCACAGCTGGAGCAGTCAGCATCCAGGCCCTCCAAGCCCAGAGGTCGTCCAGGCCGTCCCTCAGGGGCTTCTGCGCTTTCGGACACTCAGCAGGCGTCCCCCAGCCTTGACGCAGCCACTGGGGTCCAATTATGGAGGAGCTGCAGGGAGGGAAGGGGCCGATCTCGTAAGAAAGTAGATCTCCATCAAGGGGTAAAGAGTAGAGGGAGCTGTTGAGACGTCTCATTTGTAGAATTCAAGGCCGTCTACACCTGCTGTGAATGTTAGTCATGTTTTGGCTAGTGTCGCGGGTTTGCCAGACAGTTATGTGTTAGTTCGTTAGTTATGCTTTCTGTTGCCATTGCTTTGTCATGCTGGAAGGAAGCACTTTTTGGAAAATAAAGAAAATGTTTTATTTACACTGGAACTCTAGACTATTTACAAGCATGGTGGCCTTCATAGGCTTTGGGCGAACCGGAGGGCACTGTTCCAATTACACCCAGCATTCCGTCAGAGGGGCCTAGAACCGAGTCCTTATGAGCCTCTGACGGACGGCCCTTCCAGTTTCTGGACCCCTCCCGTCTTCCTCCTCCTCCTCCTCCTCCTCTTCCTCCTCCTCCTCCTCCTCCTCCTCCTCGTCCGCCTGCTCTGCTGGACCTTCAAGGTCGGCTGGCATTGGCTGGGTGCGTCAGATGGTCAGGTTGTGGAGCATGCAGCAGACCACGACAATGCGAGTACTGCAGGGCGCCCCCTGAATGGTCGAGACAACGGAACCGCTACTTGAGTACACCGATTGTGCACTCAACAATGTTCCTGGTCGCCTGATGGCT
The DNA here is from genome assembly GCF_052327205.1 of Somniosus microcephalus. Classification (NCBI taxonomy): domain Eukaryota; kingdom Metazoa; phylum Chordata; class Chondrichthyes; order Squaliformes; family Somniosidae; genus Somniosus; species Somniosus microcephalus. The sequence continues at coordinate 75,628,224 of NC_140988.1, read as the reverse complement.
GGTGTTGTAATGCTCTTCTGCCGGGGTGCTGGGCAAACGGAGCGGGGTCATGAGCCATGGGCAGGGAGGATAGCCCTTGTCGCCAAGAAGCCAGCCTCGTGGGTGAGCCGGGGCCTCGAAAAGGTCAGCCACTGAGGTCTGGTGCAGGATGAACGCGTCGTGGCTGCTGCCAGGGAATTGGGCGTTGACCGCGATGATCATCTGCCGGTGGTCACAGACCAGCTGCACATTGAGGGAGTGGAACCCCTTGCGGTTGCGGAACTCTTCGGGATTCTGTAATGGCGCCCGCAAAGCCACGTGTGTGCAATCAATGGCGCCCTGCACCATGGGGAAGTCCGCTATAGCCGCGAAGCCCTGTGCGCGCTCCCCCTGCTTCTCCAGGGTCAAAGGGAAGGTGATTAATTCCCGCCTCCTTCTATATAGGGCAGCTGTAACTTGCCAGATGCAGCAATGCAGCGCAAATTGAGAAATATTTGAAATGTCCCCAGTTGCCTGAAACGAGCCGCTGGCAAAAAAGTTTAGGGCAACAGTGATTTTGATGGCCACCGACAGAGAGGTCCTGCACCATAACCGCGGCTGCAGATCTTCAGCAAGCAGGTGGCACAGCTCAGTCACCACATCCTTTCCAAATCGGAGCATTCATATACACTGCTCCTCCGACATGGCAATGTATGACACCTGCTGCCTGAAAACCCTGGCAGTGTACGGTCGCATTTGGCAACGTCCATTGCCCCTCCTGCTTCTGGCCATTCCCGGCCCTCTCTCCCTCCGCCTCTGTGCCCTTGCCATATGTTCAGCCAGCAGGACGTTCCCCTCCAAAGCAGCTCCCATTATAATGTGAAAGAAGTAAGACGCAGTAATATCTCGCCAGCAAACTGTTGTGGACAGGGCTGAAGGTCCAAAGGCACCGCTGGCTCAATGAAAAGTACGCTCTCCCACTGAAGGGCAGCAACTCTCTCCAACAACCAGCAAGATGCCCACCCAAAATGGCTGCCACTTTTATACTAGTGCAGTCCCCTTTAAATAGCGCCCCCCTAGCCCGAGAAGGACTTGGGAACGTTCCAGCAAGCTGTAACTATTAGCGCCAGGCGGAACGGAGGTGGGCGCCACTCAATTTCCTGTCCGGGGCGCCAAAAAGGCGTTGCACACTGAAATGACGTCATGATCTGCCTGCGCCCGCGAGCGGGCGCTAAAACCCACTCAATATAGCAAGAGGCGCTGGGTTCACTGCGCACGGGCGAAAATTGGCTAACGCCCCACTTCTCGGCCTCTTTAGGCGCTAATCGCTGGCGCAACCAACCGAATTTCTCCCCCCTGTGGTACAAGAGCAGGGCAGAGGCTGGGTAATCTGTGATGAGTGGCTGACTTCCTGACCCTCAGAACTCCACCATTTACCAGGCTCAAGTCAGGAGTGTGATGGGATACACACCACTCACCTGGATGGGTGCGGTCACAAATATAATCAAGAAGCTCAATGTCTTCCCTGACAGAGCAGTTCACTTGGTTGGCACCCCTGCCACTGGACTCAATATCCATCCCCTAGTACAGTAGCACACTGTAGCAGCAGTGTGAATGATCTGTAGCATACACTACAGCAACTCACCAAGGTTGCTGTGACAGCACCTCCTTCCCCTGTGACCTCTACTACCAAGGAGGACGAGAACAGTGATATTATGGGAACATCCTGCTTGACTTAAATATATATTGCCATTCCTTTATCATTATCGAGTCAAAATCCTGGATTCCCTACCTAACAACAGTATGGGTGTACCATCATAACAAGGGCTATAGTGGTTTAAGGAGAAGACCCACCAGCAGCTTCTCAGGGCAACTAGGGCAGTTTTAGCATCACATCTCTGTGACAACACTGGTGACACCACGTCATCTTAAGTAGTGAAGATTAATGCAAATTATCCATTTAAAACTCAGCCAAATCTTCGGACTCCACCCAAATCTGCCCTGCAGAATCCCTTAATCACCCTATACAGTTCTTGACGGCTTCCTGACTTCTAACATAAAGAAAGGCCTTACTATCACTGCCAACCTAATTTGTTGCCCTCAATTGAATTCAAAAGCTTATCCATATTCTTTTGAGAGTCGCTTACCTTGTACCTGAAAAAATGTTTCCGCTTTAGTTTTATTTGTCTTTGGACATCAGCATTTAGCATGTGCCCTTCTTTTGACCCAAGGGGCACACATGGATTCTTTATGCATAAGAATGGTTTAAAAATTACACCAATTTTTCATCTGTGTTGCAAGTATCCTCACCTAGTAGGATTCACCAATCAACCTGCTATATTCTTATTCTTACCCCAGAGATAAGTTTAACAAGTTAGCAAGTTAACGCTTCCAGTGCAGAGCCTTGCTTGATGGGATGAAGGGATTATTACTAGTCCTAGCCCCTTTAGGGCTACCCCAGATCAGGCGTATTCCCCAGACGTTCACTTTCAACTAAAGTTTGAGGTAGCCGAATCCTAAAGACGCTTAATTGGGTCTAAAAGTCCAGACTATCTCTCCCTAAAGGAAAGGAACAACCTGAAGATGTTACCATCCTCCAAATAGCACTTTTAATAAGTTTAGCTAGACTGTAACATTCCGGATATTATGAGGGTCCAGAAAATTCCCCCAGAATTCTGCAACACCTCACCAAAGAGTGTACAGAGATTGAGTTTGCGAGTTTGACACAGAAGTACTATGTCAGACAATTCTAAAAATATATAGGAGGAAAAATTCAGGATCACCCCGTTTGGGGCGCCATTATCAGCCATGCAGGAAGTTTAGTGCCTGGTGCTAATTATCGCCTCCGACGGCAAAATTGGCTTTTATCGCCCCTGGAGGTGATTGGAGCACTAAATCAGGCACTTCACACGTGTCTTAAGGCGCAAAGGCCGAGGAGTGAGGCTCTACCTCAGAGCGCTGGCGAAGCTCAGGTGATGTCAGTCAGCAATGGAACACAGACACAATGGCGCCGGCCAGTTCTTAAAGGGGAGGGTTGATCTTACTCTCCATCCACATCCTACTCATTGCAGCCTTGAACCTCGGCCTGGAGAGACCTGTACATCAAATCTGCTGGAAAGAACAATGGAGTGACCCAGGGAAAGAGCTCAGAGTACAGCCCTCACAGTCTCTTCTAAATCGATACAGGGAAGGGCAAATCAAAATGAACCTGCAAAGTGCTGCTCAGTACCCAAAGCTGCTTCACACAGCATTAAATCTCTCCAGAAGTCTCTCTCTCTTTCTCTCAGAATGCGTGGTGCAAAAATGTCACCAAGAAAAAAAGGCAGGAAGCGGTCGCCTTTAAATAGCACTCCCCCAGTCCCTTCCTGACTGCAAAATGCTCCCCTCAACCTGTCGTTGCTAGCGGCAGGCGGTAAGGCAGGGGGCGCCACTCAATATCTGGTCTGGGGTGCTACTGGGGCATTGCGCACTCGATTGAAGTCACGATTTGCTGGCGCAGGAGATCGTGGCAGTAGTATTTAGTGCTGCCGCAAAATGTCTAGTTAATTTTGTGAGCGGCGCAAACATCGCCGCGCCGGACGCTAGTTGCTTTGCGCCCCATTAGCGCCCTCTTAAGGCGCTAATGGGAGGTGCAAACCAACTGAATTTTTCCCCCATAGATTTATTAAAGAACTGAAATTTAATTACAGTAGGTGCTTCAATCGCAGCATTAACAGTTCCAAATACAAAAAGCTTACAATTCTATTATCGGAGATCCTTATTCTCAAAACTTAACTTCTCTAGTTTTACAGTTCTCAGTTATTCCAGGATATCCACCAAAATCAAATACAATACCTTGATCCCCGTGATTGAAATAGTTGAAGACTTACAGAGCTTGCCTCTGAAGCCTGAGAATCGCTTTGCCCCTTTACAGCGAATCTATCTTCCCATTTGAAAGTTCAATTTTTATACCTTTTTGCAGTGGTATTTCCTTTGAAGTTTACTGTTGAAGTAAGCTAATTATCTCCCCTGCTATTTTTATAGTTAGATCAGCTTGTAGCATTAAGAATTATGGGCTAGATTTTCAGTATAGGCAGTTTTGGGGCGCTAACCTTAGCGCCCGCCCGAAGTTAGCGCCCGCCCCAAAGTAGCGCCCCGTTGCCGGGAATTCAGTGGCTTCGCCCTAAGAGGTTGGTGGAGCGCTAAAAGAGGCGTTCCACTACTCTCTTTAGGCGCTAAGCCGGCGGTCCAGAGGGATAGCGCCCAGGCGGGGCGCAGCACGGGTGCGGTCATTTTTGCACTGACAGCAGACCCCGTGGTGCCGACCAGCTCTTAAAGGGGGAAGGGACGAATTGGTCTGCTGCCACGCCCTGCACACTGCAGCCTTGCAAAGAGGCCTCAACACTACTGCTCAGCCCCAGGGAGTCATGGCAACGCCAGAGAAGGCCCGTCAGCGTGCCCTGCGCTTCTCAGAGGGTGATCTGGACATCATGCTCACAGCTCTGGAGGTGAGGCGCAAGATCTTGTTTCCAGACAGTGGGAGGAATCCAACCCACCACGACTACACCAAAGCCTGGAAGCAGATCGCCCAGAGGGTGACGTTCACCGGCGAGGCCCCCAGGACCCACACACAATGCCGTAAGAAGTACAACGATCTGACCAGGATTGTGAGGGTGAGTAGCCTTTCCAGTCTCCTCCTCATTCTTGCATGTACACCTGACATGATGGGCAAAGGGACCTGAAAGTCCTTTTGGCCAGCCCTCAGCCAGCAGCATTGGGACAGTCATGAGCATCAAATGGCCATTCGGCACTCTACACTTTGGCCAAGCTATTCCACCATGGGAGGCAGTGCACACTACATCAGGGCTTCACTCTGTCCAAGCTATTCCACCATGGGAGGCAGTGCACACTACATCAGGGCTTCACTCTGTTAAAGCTATTCCACCATGGGAGGCAGTGCACACTACATCAGGGCTTCACTGCGCACTTACAGCCCGTCCTTTCTCTTGCAGGCTAAAGTAGCGTTTAATCGCCAGGCCCGTGCCAGGGGTGGCCGCGCCAAGCTGCAGAAGCTCACTCGGCTGGAGGAGCGCGTGTGTGTGCTCATGGGAGCACGTGTGATTGTCCCCACAGCGTGCGGTGTATCCGACCCTCCACTGCCCGGCAATGGTAAGGACCTCGCCTTTTGGCCCTCTCGCGTCGCACTGGCCCATCCGAGCTACCTCCTTTGCCACTGTCCCACCAATGCGCTGAATCCCACCAGTCCTAACTCCCTCGCTGACGCCGTCTCCTCACTCTGAAGCTACTCTTGTGCATTCCTGCTTTCAGCTGGTGACGACCAGGACCCTGAGGCTGCCAGTGACAGCACCTCCAACCAGGAGGAGGAGGAGGAGCAAGCCGGACCTTCGGGGGAACAGTCACGTCCCGCAGGAGAGGAGGAAATGCTCGACACCTCCTCACTGGACGAGTGCCTGGAGGAACTGTCGCAGGGCAATGCAGCTTCTAGGACCAGTGGCGTCCAGCCACCCAGCAGCCGTGCGCGTGGCCCGCGGCCTTCCCCCCAAAGGGGGGAAGGATCAGAGGGGAGTGCTGCTGCTCGGCACACTCGCCGTCACCAACGCGGCAAGGGTCCCCTAGTTCGGCCCCCTCCTCCCCAGCGGGAGAGTCGCGACTCCAGTCCGGACACCTTCACTTCGGAGGAGGTGCGGAAGCTCGATCAGATGGCCGACGACTCGGACCGGCGCCACACGGAGCTCATGAGCGTGGTGGGGCGCATGCCTGAGGCCATCGAGTCGCTGGCGACCAGTGTGCGCGAGTTCGGGGCAGCAACTGCCGCGACTGGCCGCATGCTAACTGATGCCGTCAAGACCCTGGCGGATGTGATGCACGCGCACACCAGGACCACAGGGCCACTCACTGCTGCCACACGCGCTGTCTCAGGCAGGCATCGCCAGGGCAGGCGCCGCGCTGGACCATCCCAGCAAGCCGGCCGTCGGCTGATTGCTGCGGATCCTGCAGTGTGGGCCCGGCCGAGTGCCACCGCGCCACAGCACCAGCCAGCGCATCCCAGACGCCAGCTGGCCCACATTGCACCATCCGTCGCCGCCATTCCCCCTCTGGGGCGTCAAGGGCAAGCGGCTGCAGCTGATGGTGGCCAGGCTCAGGCGCGCCACTCAGGAGACGGCCCCTCGAGGCCCAAACGCCGTGTAGGCCGCCCCCCAGCGGCATCTGGCGGAAGGGCATCTGAGCCTCAGGCGCCTTCCCCCAGCCTCGCAGCAGCCACTGGGCAGAGCTTGCGAAGGAGCAGCAGGCAGGGCAGGGGAGGCAAAATGCTGGCCAAGGTCTCGCCCTCGCGGGCCACTCAGTAGAGGGTGTGGCCAGCTTTCCTTTAATATGGCGGTGGCCATCTTTATTTTGCCCATGGTTGTGCTTTTGGAGGGCTTTTTTTTTGCGTTAGGCCGACGTTGAGGCCCGGTTTCAATAAAGGTGGAGTGGCTCCTCCCCAGTTTGTGGGAGTGAGTCGTTTGTTGGGCTTTTTGTGGGGCCCGTTTATTGTTTTTGGGGATTCATGTGGGAAGGGCTTTTCATTTTTGTTTAATAAAAAATTATCTTTATTCATGCAGTCTCCATGGTTGTTCTTCTTAGTGTTTGTTGGCTTCGCCGGCTGAGGGCATGCGGAGCGGCTGCATTCATCTTCCCTCATGGCCCCTGGCCATTCCCTGACAAGGGGCTTAGAAGTACCGTGTAATAAGGTGGCGTCGTGCGGCCCTTGGCCCTGGTCGCTCCCTCCTGGGAATGTACTCCTGCTCCTCCTCCTCCTCCTCCTCCTCCTCCTCATGCTCCTCCTGCTCCTCCTCCTGAGGTGCTGGTCCAACGTCAGGTGGCAGTGCCTGAGTCCTGCGGATAGCCAGGTTGTGTAGCATGCAGCAAACCACCACAAATTGGGAGACCCGGTCCGGCGAATACTGGAGAGCTCCTCCGGAGCGATCAAGGCAGCGGAACCGCTGCTTGAGGACCCCAATAGTTAGCTCGATGATGTTGCGGGTGGTTTGATGGCTCTCGTTGTAGGCCTCTTCAGCAGCGGTCCTGGGCGCGCGGAGCGGGGTCATGAGCCAGGTGCACAAAGGATAGCCTTTGTCCCCGAGTAGCCATCCTCTTGGGGGAGGCTGTGCCTGGAACATGTCATGCACAGTACTCTGCCGCAGGATAAAGGCATCGTGGCTGCTGCCTGGGAAGCTGGCATTGACTGCCATGATGCGCTGCTTGTGGTCACAGACCAGCTGCACATTCAGAGAATGGTAGCCCTTCCTGTTGCGATACTGCTCGCCATGCTCCAGAGGGGCCCGCAAAGCCACATGCGTACAGTCAATGGCGCCCTGCACCAAGGGGAATTCCCCGAGTCTGGAAAATCCCAATGCGCGCTGATGCTGGCTCTCCAGGGCCATGGGGAAGGAGATGAATTGGCTTCTCCTTCTGAACAGTGCTTCGGTCACCTGGCGGATGCAGCGATGCGCGCCGTACTGGGAGATGTTTGCTATGTCCCCAGCAGCGTATTGGAAGGAGCCGGTGGCATAGAAGTTCAATGCCACTGTCACCTTCACTTCCACCGACAGAGACGTCCTGCACCTGAGCTTTGGCCGCAGATCTCGGCGAAGCAGGTGGCAGATCTCTGCAATCACCCCCTTCCGGAATCGGAGCCTTTTAACACATCGCGCGGCACTCATGTTTAGGTAGGAGCGCTGCTGGCGGTATAGCCTGACTGGGTAAGGCCTACGTGGCCGATGCCTGTAGCCCCCTCTGCCTCTAGCCAGGGCTGCCCCTCTGACAATACGTCTGCGAGCCCTACGGACATGGAGCTGCAGCTCCGCGTTGGCACCCCATGCAACCCCCATCAAATCCTGGCAAACACTCTAATTTCCAAATGGACACTTGCAGCGCTGTTGCCTGAGTCCAAAAATACCTGGCTCTTGCTGCTTGAAACCAGTTAGCTATCCTCCTTGTTGTGTCTCCAGAAATGCGTTGCACAAGACTGTTTTCTGAAATAATGGATGGCCTTTATACTGGAGAGGACGTTCCCTTTAATTAGCGCCCCCCGGGGCCCGCGCTGGTTGTGTTGCGTTCCTTTTTCCAAACGCTCCGGCCGCCCGCCGCACAATGGGGCGGTCCGACTGAAGTTTGCAATCGGGGCGGCCAAAGGGCGTTGCATGAGGATGTGACGTCATTTTCTGCGCGCGCATCCGGGCGGGCGCTAAACTTTGCGCCGGCGCTAACGGGCAACTTAATTTGGGGCGGGGCGCAAACTGCGCTGCGCCCGGGCGCTACACGCATAGCGCCCGGAAATCACTTCTCTTAAGGTGCTAACTGCTGGCGCAAGCAACTGAAAATCTAGCCCTATGTCTCTACCCTTAGGTGTTCATAAAAAATGGTGTGGAGCAGGTGCACCTATTTGATGTCATTCTTATCAAAGTCTTCTGTTTGTGTCTTTTTAGATGTGTAAATTAAAAACACCTCAAACAGGTGCACCATTGTCTTCTTAGTTACCTCAGCTGGTTTGATTTTCTGTGACTCTTTCCAAAGTTTTGGTGTACTAAAAACAGGATGTACCATTATGTTCTTTCCAAGGCTTTGTAGGGGGTGGTGTGTGCCCAGTCAGCTCTGCCCCTGGCTACCTCTGAGCGGTTCGAATCGCTCCCACATCCCTGGGTTCTAGGCACCGGACTTAGGTACAGGCGGCGATACAGAATTAGAGTAGACAACTGGTTTGGTACAAGAAAACCGTAATTTTATTAAAGGCAAAACAATGTAACAACACTGGAAATTACTAAGATAATTACAGACATATAAAAGTACACTTAGTTTGGAATGGGGAACACACGGCACAATGAGGGAACAATCACATTAATAATCCCCCTACCCTTGTCCCACCCCCAATACCTAACTAGATTGAGCTAAGAGGGGCCAGGGATTTATGCTGACCAATGGGGTTTCCTTGACAGTTCGAAATCTGTTGATTAAGTTGGTTGCGGTTTTGGGGTTCGCTCTTTGTGTCCTTTGGGGCCTGCCGTCCCCACGTGGTCTCAGTCTTGGGAACTGCGAAGGTTCCTCAGTTGGGTTGAGTCCACTGATGCGGTAAGGGCGTGGTTATGGATTTGTCCGGTAAGTCCCCTTTTCTTTTGGTAGAAATAGGGACAGTAAAGTCTTTTGTTGGATACCTTAGGTTGTAGAGTGGAAACCTCGGGTTTTGTTCTTCTTGCGGTGGTTTGGTCATCGAGTTTTGTTGCGGCTGGGCTCGGTTGGTGGCCTTCGGTGTCGGCTTGGTCGTGTAAGGCTGCGGTTGCGGCCTAGTTGTCCTCGGTTGTGTCTGCCCTGCTGTTCTGCTACCTTGATCTTGCTGTTTGGCTCTATTCCTTATCATGTCCGATGGCTGGCTCTCATCTGCCGCGTGTTTGGCCCCCGGTGTTATGGTGGGCGTCCTCGGTGTCAGCGCGGGATGAGAAGAGAAGAAGGGAGAGCTTGGCTACTGATGGGCCTACAATTATACCGGTTCTTCACCCCTTATCTGCGTGCCAAATCAGGTCGAGTTCTTTGTTTAATTTTGGCGGGCTTGTCAAAAGTGTTTACAGTCATTCACCTTAACGGCTTTTGGGGCAGTTGTCTCCTTGCTTAATGGCTTCAATATCCTGGCTGTTTGTCATTTATGAAGTTTAATCATCTTTTCCTGGCTTGGTAGCTACTTTGAGCTGTTACCGATTATTTATGCAGAAAGTTAATGGCCTCAAGATTAGATCTATCCTGAGTCAATCTGTTTCAAGATGAAGAATGCATATTCTGTGTTTATCTAGCTGTCTGGCTTTTGAAATGACAAAGTCTTTCACAGGCCCATGCATGCCAGGTTTCTCTTCAAAGCTTTGAATAGGCCTGCTTTTGCAGGGCCTTGCTTTTTAAAATCTTTTGGGGAATGTGGGAATTTTGAGAACCCTACAGCTTCAGACTATCAGGAACCTCCAACCTCCTGCTTCAATAAGGCTATTGATTCAATGTCAACAGCTTATCTTATCTCAATAGCCTGTGTCCTGTTTACAGCTTCTCCATTGTTAGGTTTTTAGATTTTCAAGCCCAGTTTGTCATGTTTTAATAAAGTCAGAATTCTTTTATAGAATGGTGTATTTTTCGGAATAGGTATATTGCTTAGTCCTTCACAGGGAGAGCAGATCAGATAATCAGGCACTGAGATTAATTCCCAAATTTTCAGTCTTTAAAATTAGTAACAGACGAATTGGGAATGCCATGAATCAGAGTTGCTGATGCGATGCCTGATTGTTCAATTTGCCCTCCCACTGAGTAAGGCTTTGTGCTAGGAAGGCTAACTCGTAGAATTGATCCTTATCTTTCAAACAACATTTGCTATGAAAGGAATATTCCAAAAATCTGGATCAAATTATTACTTTTACTTGCAGAGGTACAAATTTATTTGCCAGCTATGGTTAACACACTTTGGTTAACCTGCATTTGTTGCAGGAAGTAAGGTCTGCGCCTGTTCCAGATTTTTTGAATATTCGTTCCAGGGATGTGGGTTTCGGTGGCAAGGCCAGCATTTATTGCCCATCCCTAATTGCCCTTGAGAAGGTGGTGCTGAGCCGCCTTCTTGAACCACAGCTGTCCGAAACAAAAAAACAGTCCAGATACAAAAACTTCCCGTTCGTAGTTCAGCACATGAATTTCAGCCCCATAAATGAGTAGTGAGCACATCCAATGTAAGTATATTGTTCTTAGACAGCTATAACTTCAGATTCAAATGATTTTTATGTTCCATCAATACAGCTTCCACTGCTTATCTCATAAATGAGATTTTTTTACCAATGGAAAACATTCTTCTGGTTGTTGATGTCTTAATGCCTACCAATGCATAGTGAAACAAATAAAGTCATGGAAGTAGCTTTATGACAGGGACATGTATTCTGGCATACTGGGCATAATATCTCATTAAAGATATCAAGAATATGACCCTAAACAGTAAAATAACCTTAATTCAAGTAAATTATTGTTTAGTGGATATAAAAATGTACTGCATACTGCAGGTATGCAGTTAATTCAATTAACCCAAATCATTATGATCACTCCAGCTATGCTTCAACTTTGGAATCAATTTTGTCTGTAAATTTGTAACTGTTTACCTATTTTCATCACTAACCTATCCTGTAATTGGCAGGACACCACAAAACTTTATTCTAAATTTAAACTTTTGGGCTGCACAGAGTGAACCTCAATGGAGTGCTTTTGGGCAGAGTGCTAAATTGGGAATTTGGAGAGAGTGGGAATTCAGAGCTGAGGGGGAAAGCCCATAGCCCAGTGGGAGTACGAGCGTCAGGGAGCGAGGTAAGTGACTTCAGCACAAGGGTAGGAACTGAAGAGAAAAAAGATTGGTGAGTAACTGGTGATTGTTCTTTGTTAAGTCTTGAGTTTATTTCTGTTAAGTTAGTTAATAACCTATTAAATAGAGGCATGACTGGGCACCTCAGTCCTGTGGAATGCACATTTTGTGCCATGTGGGAACTCCAGGACACTTCACGTGTCCTGGACAACCACATCTGCAGGAAATGTCGTCAGCTGGAGGAGCTCGAGCTCCAGGATTCGGAGCTTGAGCAGCAGCTGGTGTCACTGCAGTGCATCTGTGAGGCTGAGAGCTACATGGATTGCATGTTTCAGGAGGTCGTCAGTGTATCGATTTGTATGTGGGTTCAATGACGGCACATTCATGAAAGAGATGTCTTTTTATCTAAAGTATGTTCAACTCAGTTAACAGCATTACAGGAGACACCATCTTAGAGATCCATCTAAAATGAAAGAAAAACTAAACTGCTTGTCTCTCACATGCCCTCTGATGGTCAGGCATAAGTAATAAATCAGGCAAACATGCTGGTAAGGCATCATAATCAAACAGGCAAATACCATCACTATTTGCTGATATCATTACATCTCCCTTTCTTAAAACAAAAGTATTTTACTTTTAACTAACAACATGTTTTCTTTGTATTAATCTGCATTTTAACTGTAACACTTAATGAACTTACATTATCATTATCATTATCAAGGTTTTTTAACCTTGCTTTGTGTGTTCACATGAAATATGTAAATACACTAGAACTTGAAGAAAGAATAAGATAACATTACTTCCTTCTATAACAATAGTCCTTAAATTTGCTCAATGAGTCTCTCAGGAGGCTTCACGTGTCTTGAGGATTTTCTGATTGATTGTCCTTGAATCTGAGTTGTTGCCTCCGATGATGATTTCTCAGCTGTGTGATTAGGTTGTTCAACAGTATCAGTCTTTTGACCTGCTGTGTGATCAGGTTGTTCAACAGTATCAGTCTTTTGACCTGCTGTGGCTGGTCCCATGAGAAGATCCCGACGATTTCTTCTCAGAACAGCACTCTCATCTGTCTGAATGGTGTATGATCTTGGTTGTACTTTAGTCAGGACAGTTCCCTTCTGAGTCCATATGTTTGTTTTGTCTTTGAACCTTACTTGGTCACCAGTGTGGAGTTCAGGTAGGTTTTGTGTTCCTCTATCATAGTAGTACTTTTGCTTTTCTTTCTGTTGTTCTTTGAACTTCCTCACTTTCTCCCCCTCTTTTGTTTTCAGGAGGTTCTCCGGGATGGGTAGGTTTGACCTTAGCCGATGTCCCATAAGGAGTTGGGCTGGTGACATACCACACTTGAGCGGCGTTGTGCGGTATACAAGCATGCTTTGGTAGAAGTCAGTTCCACTGTCTTTTGCCTTGTACATCAGTCTTTTCACTGTCTGGACCGATTTTTCCACCAGTCCATTGGACTGTGGAAAGTGAGGACTTGACGTTGTGTGGACAAAGTCCCACTCTTTGGCAAAGTGTCGGAAACTTGCATTGTAAAACTGGGGTCCGTTGTCTGTGAAGACCTCGCTTGCCACGCCATGTCTGGAGAATATGGCTTTCATACATCTTATCACAGCATCTGCAGTGGTGGTGTACAGTCTACAAACCTCTGGATACAGGGAGTAATAGTCTGTGACTACAAGATAGTCCTTCCCTTGACATACGAATAGGTCAGCGCCTACCTTCTGGTAAGGTCTGTCTGGCGCTGGGCGTGGCTTTAGTGGTTCTACCGGATTGCTTGCTCGATATTTCAGGCATATTGTGCAGTTTGACACCTCATTTGTCACATCTTGGTTGATTCGTGGCCAGTATATCACCTCTCGTGCTCTTTTCTTACACTTTTCGATTCCCAGATGTCCTCCATGGATCCTTTTTAGCATCTCTTTTCTCAGACTCTTTGGGATAACTATTTTACTTCCTTTGTAGATGATGTCTTCGACCACTGATAGTTCCGCCCTGCAGTTCCAGTACTCTGCCATGTCAGGTGAGCAGTCTTGCTTCATGTTGGGCCATCCATCCAAGATGCTTTTCCTCAGTCGTCTCAGTGTTTCATCTTTGTTTGTCTCAGTCTTTATGAGCTCCATTTTTGCATCTGCTATGGGCAGTGCACTTGTGATCATGTCCACGTAGGCGTTCACTTTTTCATCCATTTTGGTGTTTGCGGGCTCACTTGGGTCAACAGCTCTGGACAACGTGTCTGCTGTATACATCAGCTTACCCGGTGTGTACGCAACATTCAGTGTATAGCGTTGCAGCCTGATCATCATTCTTTTTATTCTAAGCGGACAGCTATTTAGTGGCTTTTGGAACAATGCAATCAAGGGCTTATGGTCAGTCTCTACACTGATTGCTTGTCCTGACACAAACTGGTGAAATCTTTCACAGGCGTATGTGATGCTGAGCAGCTCCTTTTCTATTTGAGCATATCGTGTCTCCGCGTCTGTCATTGAACGCGATGCATATGCTATAAGTTGCCAATAGTCATATTTTTGCAGAAGAACGACACCGAGCCCACTCTGTGATGCATCTGATGATATCTTGATGGGTCTCGCTGGGTCATAAAACCTCAGAACTGGTTCCTCTGAGCAGTTTCTTTAGATCGCTCCATGACTTCTCATGCTCATGATTCCATTCCCATTCTATGTTCTTTTCAGTTAATCTTCTCAGTGGCACCATCTTTTCTGAGAGGTTGGATATGAATTTACCCATGTAGTTGATCATTCCATTAAACCTCTGCATGTCCTTTTTGCATTGTGGCTTTGGCATATTCTCAATGGCGGACACCTTTCTGGGATCTGGTCTGATGCCCTCACCGCTAAGGATATCTCCCACGAATGTCAGTTCTGTCACCCCAAGCTGGCATTTCTCTCTATTCAGCTTCAGGTTTGTTTTCCTTGTTGCTTCCAGCACTTTTTTCAGTCTCTCGTCATGCTCAGTTCTCGTGGTTCCCCATACTATGATGTCATCCATTGATGTATCAACTCCCTCCAGGTGCTCATAGATCATATGGATAGTTTTGTGATACACTTCAGGAGCTGAGGCAATGCCAAATGGTAACCTTAGGAATCTGTATCTGCCAAATGGACTGTTGAACGTGCACAGTCTGGAATTTGCCTCGTCCAATTTCATCTGCCAAAATCCTGATGATGCATCTAACTTGCTGAAATACTTTGCATTTGCAAACTGTGACATGATTTCCTCATGTGTAGGAAGCTTGAAGTGCTCTCTCTTTATTGCTCTGTTTAGATCTCTTGGATCCAGGCAAATTCTGAGCTTTCCATTCTTTTTGTCCACAACGACGAGGGAACTCACCCACTCAGTTGCTCATTTATCTTCTGAGTCATGTTCAGGCTTTCCATCCTGTCCAACTCTGCCTTCAGTTGCTTTTGAAGAGCAAACGGAACTTTTCTGCATGGATGTATGACCGTTGGCGTACTTTTATCGACTCTGATCGTGCGTTCTCCTGGAATGCAGCCTAGACCCTTAAATAGGTCATTGTACTCTTTCATGAGTTCATCATAGACTGTTTCTCCTTCGCTTTCCACAACGAGGACTCTCTTTACCAGGTTCAGTCTCTCACAGGCTTTTAAACCTAGTATGGCTTGCACATCCTTTGGCACCACGATTAATGCTAGCGTGTGCTCTCTGTCCTTGTGTGTTACTTTGACAATGCATCTTCCTTTCACTGGTATATCAGTACCTGAGTATCCTGTCACTTTCACTTTTATTCCATGTATCTTTGGTCTGGGTCTAATTTTCTTAAAATCAGTCTCTGATATCACATTAACTTGTGCTCCAGTATCCAATTTAAATGGAATGTGTATGTCATTCACTTTTAGTGTCAACATCCAGTCTCTTTTTTCTTCTTTGTTTTCAGACACAACATCTACATTGAACTCCTCTATCTCGCTTTCATCTACTGCATGGACCTTGCTTTGTTGCGCTTGGTTCTTACAGCAACGGGCATAATGGTTGTTTTTGTTGCAACTATTGCATTTTTTACCATATGCTGGACACTTTTTTAGTGGATGCTGTGTACCGCATCGACTACATGACTTTCGATTGTCCCTTTCATTTTTGTTCGCTGGCCACGCCTCTTTTTTCACATTGGCGCTCTTTTTGTTAAATGGTTTGTGTCCGTTCTTACTCACTGCATCCACGTTGCAGCTACTGTCACTGAACAGCTCCTTTGCCTGCGACTTCACAGTCTCTGTAGTCCTACACAGTGCTATGGCTTTTCCCAGGTCTAGATGTTGCTCTCTTAGCAGTCTTTCTCTTAGACGATTATCTGGAATACCACACACCAGTCTGTCTTTTATCAGCGAGTCTGTCAGTCCCCCAAATTCACATGTTTTGCTTCGGTTCCTCAGTTCAGTCACATACTGATAAATAGTCTCACCCGTTTTCTGTACACATGTGAAAAATCTGTGCCTTTCAAACGTCACGTTACGTTTAGGTATGCAGTAGGCCTCAAACTGTTCCATTACTTTATCTAGCTTCATTTTGTCTCCATCAGCAGCGAATGTGAAGTTATTATACACCTCCAGCGCTTCATCACCCACGACATGTAAAAATACTGACGCTTTCATTTTATCACTTTTCTCGTCAGCTCCGATTGCTGATAAATACAACTCCAAACGTTGTTTGAACCTTCTCCAATTTTCAGCCACATTACCTGTCAACTGAAGCTTCGCCGGTGGGTGTAAACCTTCCATTTTTTCACTTCGTTAGCTATTCTCCAATGGTAAGTAATGATGTTCTCTTTTGGCTTGCTAATATGTGGAGAGCTGATTTAACTTCAGATTTTTCCTCTTCACCTCTTTCAATCACTTCTGACACCATGTATCGATTTGTATGTGGGTTCAATGACGACACATTCATGAAAGAGATGTCTTTTTATCTAAAGTATGTTCAACTCAGTTAACAGCATTACAGGAGACACCATCTTAGAGATCCATCTAAAACAAAAGTAAAACTAAACTGCTTGTCTCTCACATGCCCTCTGCTGGTCAGGCATAAGTAATAAATCAGGCAAACATGCTGGTAAGGCATCATAATCAAACAGGCAAATACCATCACTATTTGCTGATATCATTACAGTCAGCTCACGGGGAGGTTTGCTAGTGTTGTTGGGGAGTATTTAAACTAATTTGACAAATGGTAGGGCACTAGGATGCAGCATTAGAAAGGAGAAACAAGGTGCACAAAGGATGTGGAGAGACAGATAGCACTAGAGTAAGAAATAGTAAGGTATTAGGTGGGGTTAGACTAAGAGAGACTAAAAAAGGTCTAAGATAGGTTTACAGTGCATGTGTGTAAACGCATGAAGCATGGTAAATAAGGTTGGTGAGCTTCAGGTGCAAATAGTCACATGGGACTATGATGTTGTGGCGATAACAGAGACCTGGCTCAAAAAAAGGCAGGGTTAGGTATTAAATATTTCAGGTTATAAGGTGTTCAGGAAAGATAGGGAAGGAAAGAAAGGAGGTGAGTGGCAGTACTGGTTAAGGAGAGTGTTATAGTGCTAGAGAGAGAGGATGTCCTGGAGGGGTCAAGGACAGAATCTATTTGGTTAGAGTTAAGAAACAATACAGGTGCCATTACAATACTAGGTGTATTCTATAGGCAAACAACTAGTGGGAAAGATATAGAGGAGCAAATTTGCAGGGAGATTACAGAGAGGTGCAAGAACTATGGAGTAGTGATAATGGGGGACTTATCCTAATATAGACTGGGATATTAATAGTGTAAAGGGCAGAGAAGGGTAAGAATTTCTGAAATGTGTTCAGAACTTTCTTGATAAGTATGTTTCCAGCCCAATGAGGAAGGAGGCATTGCTGGAATCTGGTTCTGGGGAATGAGGTGGGTCAAGTGGAGCAAGTGTCAGTAGGGTAACATTTAGGGAACAGTGATCATAGTATCAGAAGGTTTAGATTAGTGATGGAAAAGGGCAGGGAGCAATCTAGAGTAAAAAATACTTAAATGGAGGAAGGCAAATTTCAGTGGGTTGAGAATGGATCTGGCCCAGGTAAATTGTAATCAAAGATTGGCAGGCAAAACTGTAATTGAACAATGGGGTGCCTTTAAAGAGGAGATGGTTCTGGTACAGTCGAGGTACATTCCCACAAGGTGGAAAGGTAGGGCAACTAAAGCCAAAAGAAAGAGAGTAAGATGAAGCAGAAAAAGAGTGTGTATGACAGATGTCAGGTTGAGAATATAAGTGAGAATCAGGCTGAATATAGAAAGTTCAGAGGTGAAGTGAAAGAAAATAAGAGGGGCAATGAGAGAGTATGAAAATAGATTGGCAGCTAACATAAAAGGGAATTAAAAATTCTTCTACAGGCATATTAATAGTAAACTGATACTAAGAGGAGGGGTGGGGCTAATTAGGGACCAAAAAGGAGACCTACACATGGAGGCAAAGAGCATGGCTGAGGTAGTAAATGACTACTTTATATTTGTCTTCACCAAGGAAGAACATGCCGACAAAGTCATAGTGAAAGAGGAGTTAGTGGAGATACTGGATGAGATAAAAATTGATAAAGAGGAGGTACTAGAAAGGCTGGCTGTACTTAAAGTTGATAAGTCACCAGGACTGGATGACATGCATCCTAGGATGCTGAGGGAAGTAAAGGTGGAATTTGCAGAGGTACTGACCATAATCTTCCAATCCTCCTTGGATACGGTTTGGTGCCAGAGGGCTGGAAATTGGCAAATGTTACACCCTTGTTCAAAAATGAGTGTAAGGATAAACCTAGCAACTACAGGCCAGTCAGTTTAACCTCGGTAGTGGGGAAGCTTTTAGAAACGATAATCAGGGACATAGTTAACAGTCACTGGGACAAGTGTCGATTAATTAAGGAAAGCCAACATGGATTTGTTAAAAGTAAATTGTGTTTAACTAACTTGATCAAGTTTTTTGATGAGGTAACGGAAAGGCTTGATGAGGGCAATGCCATTGACGTGGTGTACATGGACTTTCAAATGGCTTTTGATATAGTGTCACATGATAGGCTTGCTAGCAAAGTTGAAGCCCATGGAATAAAACGGACAGTGGCAGCATGGATACGAAATTGGCTAAGTAACAGGAAACAGAGAATAGTGGTGAATGGTTGTTTTTCGGACTGGAGGAAGGTATACAGTGGTGTTTCCCAGGAATCGGCACTAGGACCACTGCTTTTCTTGATATATATTAATGACTTGGACTTGGGTGTACAGGACACAATTTCAAAATTTGCAGATGACACAAAATTGGAAGTATAGTGAACAGTGAGGAGGATAGTGATAGTCTTCAAGAGGACAGACAGGCTGGTGAAATGGGCGGACACATGACAGATGAAATTTAACACAGAAAAGTGCGAAGTGATACATTTTGGTTGAAAGAATGAGTACAGGCAATATAAACTAAAGGGTACAATTCTAAAGTGGGTGCATGAACAGAGAGACCTGTGGGTATATGTGCATAAATCGTTGAAGGTGGCAGAGCAGGTTGAGAGAAAACGGTTAAAAAAGCATACGGGATCCTGAGCCTCAAAATAGAGGCATAGAGTACAAAAGCAAGGAAGTTATGATGAACATTTATAAAACACTGGTTCTGCCTCAACTGGAGAATTGTGTCCAATTCTGGGCACCGCACTTTAGGAAGGATGTTAGAAAAAAAGGAGGGTGCAGAAAAGATTTACGAGAATGATTCCAGGGATGAGGGACTTCAGTTACGTGGATAGACTAGAGCAGAGAAGGTTAAGAGGAGATTTGATAGAGGTGTTCAAAATCATGAGGGGTCTAGACAGAGTAGACAGAGAGAAACTGTTCCCATTGGTGGAAGGGTCGAGAACCAGAGGACACAGATTTAAGATGATTGGCAACAGAACCAAAGGCGACATGAGGAAAAGCTTTTTTACGCAGAGAGTGGTTAGGATTTCAAATGCGCAGCCTGAAAGGGTGGTGGAGACAGACTCAATCATGGCTTTCAAAAGGGAATAGGATACGTACCTGAAGGAAAACATTTGCAGGGCTACGGAGAAAGGGCAAGGGAGTGGGACTGACTGAAGTGCTCTTGCGGAGAGCCGGCATGGGCTCGACAGTCCGAATGGCCCCCCCTACTGGGCTGTAACCATTCGATCATTCTATAATGTTTGGACAAAGGTCTTGGGCTTGAAAGCCCATGGGCCTTTAACTCTGACACAAACACGGCTCTGCAGAAACTACTGCAGAAGACTGGCATGTGGTCTCTCCAGAGCGGCTGCGGACTTTGGCCCCCTTATTTAAGATTGTATGTTTGGTGTTAATAATAGTACAATATCATGTCTTTCTCAAGCTTGAATTCTGGCAGCTGCCTTCACTTAGTGCAGGATTGTTGAATATTGGAGCAGCAGAATGTTGCTGCGGCATAACAAATTCTGGGTGGCAGATTCAGGTCACTCACATGTTACTGCTGTGCTTCTTGTCATTAGCCCTGCTGCATGATAATTTTCTCAATAACCTAGTCATTAAAAAGATACACCAGTGACTACAAAACCATAGGCTACCCATGCTATAAATATCCAGCATTCAGAGCATTTGACCAATAGACTGGCAAATCAATTAGCTGGAATTCTTCTTTAATCTCTCAATAATGTATAATCAATGAAACATAACAAGGAAAAACATGCATCCCCAAAGAGTAAAATCATCGTTCGAGAATTAGAGGGTGTTACATGTTTCAGATTTTGGCAGAGAGATTTTGGGGGAGAAATTTTGGGGCGACAACTTTTGTAGGAGCGCAAAAGTATCGCCGGGCGCTACCCAATTCTAATGGATGTGAACTTCCGATTTAGCGCTCCAGGAGGGAAGTGGAGCACTAAATCAATCGCTACCATTTCCCTTGGAGCACTAAACCAGGCGAGAGGGGCGATAGCGGCAGAGCGCTGCAAAATGTCCAGAGGCTCCTTCCCTCCCTTAAAGGGAAGGGCCATTGCTGCAGGCTCTGGAAGAAAACGAATCCCCTGATCACCAATGGCACCTCCGATCAGCCCCAAGCATTCTAACAGAGCTGATCAATCACGGCAGCTGAAAACATAAGAACATAAGAAATAAGAGCAGGAGTGGGCACAGAATCACAGAATCACAGAAACCCCACAGTGCAGATAGAGGCCATTTCGGCCCATTGAGCCTGCACCGACACATATCCCACCCGATCCCCGTAACCCCCACACCAACACATATCCCACCCTATCCCTGTACCCCCATGTATTTAATCCCCCTAACACTAAGGGTCAATTTATCATAGCCAATCAACCTAACCCGCACATCTTTGGACTGTGGGAGGAAACCGGAGCACCCGGAGAAAACCCACGCAAACACGGGGCGAATGTACAAACTCCACACAGACAGTTGCCCGAGGTCGGATTCGAACCCGGGTCTCTGGCACTGTGAGGCAACAGTGCTAACCACTATGCCACCGTGCTGCCCCGGGCAAGTCGGCCCTTCGAGCCTGCTCCACCATTCAATGAGATCATGGCTGATCTTCTGCCTCAACTCCATTCACCGCCCCTATCGCCATATCCCTTGATGCCTTTACTAGTCAGAAATCTATCGACTTCTGTTTTGAATATACCCAATGACTGAGCTTCCACAGCCCTCTGGGGTAGAGAATTCCAAAGATTTACCACCCTCTGTGTGAAGAAATTTCTTCTCATCTCAGTCCTGAATGGCCTACCCTTTATCTTGAGGCTGTGGCCCCTGGATCTAGACTCTCCAGTTAAGGGAAACATTCTCCCAGCATCCATCCTATCAAGCCCTGCAACAATTTTGTATGCTTTAATGAGATCCCCTCTCATTCTTCTGAATTCAAGAGAATACAGGCCTAGTTTACTCAATCTCTTCTCATACGACAGTCCCGCCATCCCAGGAATCAATCTCATGAACCTTCGTTGCACTCCCTCTATGGCAAGTATATCCTTCCTTAGGTAAGGAGACCAAAATTGTACACAGTACTCCATGTGTGGTCTCATCAAGGCCTTATATAATTGGAGTAAGACTTCTTTACTCCTGTACTCAAATCCTCTTGTAATGAAGGCCAGCGTATCATTTGCCTTCCTAATGGCTTGCTGCACCTGCACATTCACTTTCAGTGACTCATGTACAAGGACACTCAGGTCCCTTTGAGCATCTGCATTTCCCAATCTTTCATTTAGGAAATAGAAAATAGAAAAATTGATGAAACATTTTTCGCCTACCTCACTGGCAATCCCTTTAACTGCCGCTCCCCAAGCGGACATCCGCGGTGACAACACCACCTGCAGCTGTCGGTGTTGACGGCCTGCGATGCTGCAGGGGGAGGAAGCCACGTTCGCATCTGGGCCGGTACCGGGGTGCTGCACACCGGATGACGTCATGATCTCCAGGATGCAGGAGATCATGGCATTAGGGTTTGCCGCCACCCCTAACCTGCAGGGGAAGTTTGCAGGTGTTGGCACTCTCACTGTGCCCGGTTGCAAAGCCGTAGTGCCATGTTATCGCCCCCAGAGACTCTAATGGGAGGCGCAAACCAGGGGAATTTCTAGCCCTTTGTCTGTTACAGTGATGCTGGGCAATCGCGTAAGCTGTCTGAGCATCTTACGTTTACAGGTGTGCCCATACTGCCCAATATCTATCAATGCGATAGCATAAACTGGGTTGTAATAATAGGAATCCTCATGATCTGAACTAGGTAATATTGTGTTTTGCAGACGTCCCCACGTGTACCTTTTCCATCTTTTCAAAGGCAAATCAAGAAAGCATTGGGTTAGATGAGGCCAGAATGAAATGTTAAGGGGCTAGAAATTCATTATAGCCAGGAATGGGGGATATAATTAGAAAAGTTGGAGAATTAGCGCCAGGCGCTAATGTTTAGACTGCACACAAAATTCATGCTCACTGCTCAAAAAAATGATTGGAGTCCTAATTCAAGTCATGAAGCCCAAGCTCATTGGCATTACACTCAAAGGGTGGACCAATATCAGGTGCAGTCTAAACGCAAGTCATGATTGCCACAGGCTTTTTCCAGTTCTTAAAGGGGAGGTTCATTGATGCTGCAGAACCTCATTCTCAGCATTGCTGGCTGCGCACCTGCCTCAGCAAGCAGCAGCAGGTCAAGGAGAAGGAACCAGAGGACTGAAGCAGCTGTACTCATGGAAGATCCACATCCCAGGGAGAGAGCCCACAGATTCTGCGAACAAGGATTGATGATGTTCCCGGTGGCAGCATGGCTCTCATTATATGACTACTGGGCAGGAGTGTTGGGGTTGCGGAGCAGAGTCATGAGCCAGGTGGAGAGCAGATAGCCCTTGTCTCTGTCCAGCCAGCCACGAGCTTGACGTGGTGGATGGAAGAGTGCTGGCACACCGGTCTAGCACAGGATGAAGGCATCGTAGCTGCTGCCAGAAGAGCAGGCATTGACATTGAGGATTAGCTGTCGGTGGTCGCACACCAACTGCACATTAAGTGAGTGGTAGCCTTTGCAGTTACAGAAGATCTCAGGATTGTTATGTTGTGCCCGCAAAGCAGCATGGATGCAGTCAATGGCGCCCTGCACCATGGGGAATCCCGTTAACCTGGAAAAGCCATATGCCCGCTTGTCCTGCTTCTCTCTGGTGATGGGGAAAGAAATATAGTCCCTTCTCCTACTATAGAGAGCCTCTGTGACCTCCTGGATACAGCAATGGATGACGAACTGTGAAATCTTAGCTATGTCTCCTGTTGCAGACTGGAAGGATCCACTGGTGAAGAAATTGAGGGCGACAGTGACCTTGACTGCCACTGAGAGAGCTGTGACCACCCTAATCTGAGGCTGGAGGTCTGGTTGCAGGAGGTGGCAGCGTTCTGTGACCACCTCCTTGGTGAAGTGGAGCCATCTAATACACTGCTCCTCGCTTAATTGGAGGTAGGAGAAGTACTCTCGGAATACCCTCAGAGGATAAGGCCTCCTGTTGAGAGCCCTGATGGCCCTCCTCCATCTCTGGCCACATGTTCCAGTTTTTCTCGCTGCCTCCGCTCCCTCCACCATAGATCCTGGAGGGTGAGGTCGACTGCCAGTATTAACACCCAGTAATGTAACCAGGATTAGCAGTTTGATTTTTAAATAATAAATGGAGCTACTTCTTAGTTGCCACAACACTCCTGATACTAAATAACTTTGAAATTATGGAATGAGACTGTTGCACTATGTGCTTTGTGCATTGAGTGGTGCTGGAGTTTTGCTAAGTGGGAGAAAAATCATTTAAGTGTATTTTGTGAATTTTAGTGTGTTAAGAAGTCAATTATTTGAAGTAAGTTTAATTTTTTAGGGTTTTTTTAAACTCTTGGGCAGTTTAAACCGGAAGTAGAATCCGGGTATAAAAGGGGAGGGGCTAGTGCATTGAACGGATTGCTTTGTGCATTGAGTGGTGCTGGAGTTTTGCTAAGTGGGAGAGTTCGAATAAATGGGAGGTGAGTGTGTTTTTTGCTCTGTTTTGTTCCCCACACCCAGGCTTGGACAGCACTGCGGAGGCGGAGCAGCGAGACGAGTCAACCAAACAGGTCCCACAGACAGTATTCAAGGAGGAGGTTGGTGATCAGCTGGTTGGTTGGTTTTCTTCCTTCTCTTCTCTTTTATACCTTTAAGTTGGTAAGTCCTTTGAATAGTAGTGTGACATTATCATCTATATCTGGGCAGGGTCTTCATAACTAATAATAAGAAATTTAATTATTTATATAGAATGGAGCAGGTGATGTGTTACTGCTGCGAGATGTGGGAGCTGGTGAACCCCATTGAGGCTCACGGTGATTGCATCTGCGACAAGAGTTTGCTGCTAGAGGAACTCAAGTTCCATGTTATGGAGCTTGAGACCAAGCTTCAGACACTGCGACACATCAGGGAGGGGGAGAAGTTCCTGGACTCTATGTTTCAGGAGATGGTCACACCTATGAAGTTAATTACTGCAGATGTAGTCCGTGGTCAGGGACAGGACGGTGTGACTACAAGTGAGGAAGGTACAGGGATCCAGGATGTAGTGTTGAAGGAGATGCAGCCCTTGTTCTTGCCAAGCAGGATCGAGGTTCTTACTCCCTGTGAGGGCGGGAGCGGGGACTGCAGGGAGGATGAGCAACCTGGCCACAGCACCGTGGTACAGGGGGCCATTCAATTGGAGGGAGTAAATAGAAATGTTGTAGTGGCAGGGGATAGTATTATTAGGGGGATAGATAGAGTTCTCTGCAGCCGAGAGCGGGAGTCCCGAAGGCTGTGTTGCCTGCCCGGTGCCAGGGTTAAGGACATCTCTTCTGGGCTGGAAAGAAACTTGGAGTGGGAGGGGGAGGATCCAGTTGTCGTGGTCCATGTTGGTACAAATGACGTAGATAGGACAAGGAAGACAGTTCTGTTAAAGGAGTATGAGCAGCTAGGGGTCAAATTAAAAAACAGAACCTCAAGGGTAATAATCTCTGGGTTATTACCTGAGCCACGAGTGAATATGGCTAGGATAAATAAAATTAAAGAGTTAAATGCGTGGCTCAAAGACTGGTGTGGGAGAAATGGGTTTTGCTTCTTGGGACACTGGCACCAATACTGGGACAGGAGGGAGCTGTTCTGTTGGGATGGACTCCACTTGGCCAGTGCTGGGACTAGAGTCCTGGTGAATCATATAACTAGGGCTGTAGAGAGGGCTTTAAACTAATTAGTGGGGGGGAGGTTTCTAGAGAGCAAATAATAGAAATGACAACAGAGAAGGTCATAGACTTAGGAAGCAGTGGGGGAATTAAAAAACAGAATGTGTCAGGAAGGGACAGAAGGTATGGAGTAAAAAGTAAAGTACTAAAAAGGGAAAAAACAGGAACTAAGTGTTACAATACATATTTGAAAGTTCTTTATCTGAATGCACGTAGCATTCGTAACAAAATGAATGAGTTAACAGCACAAATAACGGCATATGGGTATGATCTTGTGGCCATTACAGAAACATGGCTGCAGGGTGACCATGACTGGGAATTAAACATACCAGGTTATTTAACAATCAGGAAGGACAGGCAGGAAGGGAGAGGAGGTGGGGTGGCTATGTTAATAAAGGAAGGAATCACTATAATACAGAGAAATGATATTGGGTCAAAGGAGCAGGATAGTGAAACAGTTTGGGTGGAGATAAGGAATAATAAGGGGAAAAAAACACTAGTGGGTGTAGTCTATAGGCCTCCGAACAGTTGCAACTCTGTTGGACGGAGTATTAATCAGGAAATAGTTGAGGCTTGTAATAAGGGAACAGCTATAATTATGGGGGATTTTAATTATCATATTAACTGGACAAATCAAATTGGGCAGAGCATCCTTGAGGATGAGTTCGTTGAGTGTATTAGGGATGGGTTTCTTGAGCAGTATGTAACTGAACCGACCAGGGGGCAAGCAACCTTAGATTTGGTCCTGTGTAATGAGACAGGATTAATTTAAAATGTCCTAGTAAAGGATCCCCTTGCAATGAGTGACCATAACATGGTTGAGTTCCATATTCAATTAGAAGGTGAGAAGGTTGGATCTCAAACAAGCATGCTGAGCTTGAATAAAGGAGACTATGAAGGTATGAGAGCAGAATTGATTAGAGTGGACTGGGAAAATAGATTAAAGGGTAAGACGGTACATGATCAGTGGTGTACATTTAAGGAGTTATTTTACAACTTCCAAAAAAAATATATTCCACTGAGGAAAAAAGGGTGTAAAAGAAAAGATAGCCATCCGTGGCTAAGTAAAGTAATTAAGGATAGTATCTGACTAAAAACAAGGGCATATAAGGTAGCCAAATCTACTGGGAGGATGGAAGATTGGGAAGTCTTTAAAAGACAGCAAAAAATAACTAAAAGATTGATTAAGAAAGGGAAGACAGATTATGAAAGTAAATTAGCAAAAAATATAAAAACAGACAGTAAAAGTTTCTATAGTTATATAAAAAGAAAAAGGGTGGCTAAAGTAAATGTTGGTCCCTTAAAGGATGTGACCGGGAAATTAATGGTGGGAAACATGGAGATGGCAAAAACACGGAACAATTATTTTGTATCAGTCTTTACAGTAGAGGACACTAAGAATATCCCAACACTGGACAAACAGGGGGCTCTAGGGGGGGAGGAACTAAATACGATTAAAATCACTAAGGAAGTGGTACTTGGTAAAATAATGGGACTCAAGGCGGATAAATCCCCTGGACCTGATGGCTTGCATCCTAGGGTCTTGAGGGAAGTGGCGGTAGGGATTGTGGATGCATTGGTAATAATTTTCCAAAACTCACTGGACTCAGCAAAGGTCCCGGCAGATTGGAAAACTGCTAATGTAACACCCTTATTTAAAAAGGGTAGTAGGCAGAAGGCTGGAAACTATAGACCTGTTAGCCTAACATCTGTGGTTGGTAAAATATTAGAGTCCATTATTAAGGAGACAGTAACGGGACATTTGGATAAACATAATTTAATAGGACAAACTCAGCATGGTTTCATGAAGGGGAAGTCATGTTTGACAAATTTGCTGGAGTTTTTTGAGGAAGTAACATACAGGGTGGATAAAGGGGAAAAAATCACGGGATTGGGGGTAATATTCTGGCGTGGGTGGAGGATTGGCTCTCTAACAGAAAGCAGAGAGTTGGGATAAATGGTTCGTTCTCAGATTGGCAACCAGTAACTAGTGGTGTTCCGCAGGGGTCAGTGCTGGGTCCCCAACTCTTTACAATCTATATTAACGATTTGGAGGAGGGGACCGAGTGTAACATATCAAAGTTTGCAGATGATACAAAGATGGGACGGAAAGTAGTGAGTGAGGAGGACATAAAAAACCTGCAAAGGGACATAGACAGGCTAAGTAAGTGGGCAGAGATTTGGCAGATGGAATACAATACTGGAAAGTGTGAGGTTATGCACTTTGGCAGGAAAAATCATAGAGCAAGTTATTATCTTAATGGCAAGAAACTGGAAAGTACTGTAGTACAAAGGGATCTGGGGGTCCTGGTGCACGAAACTCAAAAAGTTAGTATGCAGGTGCAGCAAGTGATCAAGAAGGCCAATGGAATGTTGGCTTTTATTGCTAGGGGGATGGAATATAAAAACAGGGAGGTATTGCTGCAGTTGTACAAGGTATTGGTGAGACCGCACCTGGAATACTGCATACAGTTTTGGTGTCCATACTTAAGAAAAGACATACTTGCTCTCGAGTCAGTACAAAGAAGGTTCACTCGGTTAATCCCGGGGATGAGAGGGTGGTCATATGAGGAGAGGTTGAGTAGATTGGGACTCTACTCATTGGAGTTCAGAAGAATGAGAGGCGATCTTATTGAAACATATAAGATTGTGAAGGGGCTTGATCGGGTGGATGCGGTGAGGATGTTCCCAATGAAGGGTGAAACTAGAACTAGGGGGCATAATCTTAGAATAAGAGGCTGCTCTTTCAAAACTGAGATGAGGAGAAACTTCTTCACTCAGAGGGTGGTAGGTTTGTGGAATTTGCTGCCCCAGAAAGCTGTGGAAACTACATCATTAAATAAATTTAAAACAGAAATATATAGTTTCCTAGAAGTAAAGGGAATTAAGGGTTATGGGGAGTGGGCAGGAAATTGGACATGAGTCTAGGTTCGGAATGGTCATGGCCCTGTGGGTAGTGGAGTGGGCCCAGGGGCCGTGTAGCCTGGTTCTGCTCCTACTGTGTTCTAATTCTGTGTTAGATTTCAGGAGATGGTTTTATTCCTGTTCCTGGCTGGGGTGGAGATCGCCTTTACAGAAGGTAAGTACTGTAGAAAATATAGGGACAGAGTGATCTCCTGGAAGAATTTCGATCGCCTAGATGGGTCGGAGAGGAATTTCCCAGATTTTTTTCTCCCAAATTGGCCATTGGGTCTTTATCTGGTTTTTCGCCTCTCCCGGGAGATCACATGGGTTCGGGTGGGTGCAGAGTGATAGAAGATTTGAGGTTAGGATCAGATCAGCCATGATCTTCTTGAATGGTGGAGCAGGCTCGAGGGGCCGATTGGCCTACTCCTGCTCCTATTTCTTATGTTCTTATGTTCTTATGAAACTGAAAAGAAAGCGCTGAAACTCCACGAACCTGCAGCTGCGACTCATTACTGATAACCCTTTAAATAACATCCCTGGAGCCGGCTTCCTGTTGCTTCATGCCAGCTCTCCCTGTTGCTATTTCCTCCAGGCGCTAAGGTAGGTGGCGACAATCAATTTCGCAGATCGGGCGTTCAGTGAGTGTTGCGCACTCACTGATGTCACAATCCACCTGGCGTTGAGGCTCCTGGCGATAACTGTTAGCGCGATCTGCTGGAACTAACGTGAGGCACTAAGGTATTGAATTTTTCCCCTTGTTTCTTAGCATGTGCACAGAGGCATCACCAATCTGGAAAAGCTAATGTATTCTCCTGTAAGTAGATATGTACATATTTTTATGATTTAAAATAAAAATATTAGTTAAAAATAGTTCCTACTAAATCAATGAAATATTAAGGACCAAATGGCTGAATTTGTATTTCTGTAGATTCATGCAAAGGTCACATAAAAACAAATCTCAATAACAGTTTTTAAAAATAATATTAATAATGGGCTCCACCTTTTCATCTTTGAAATCAATTAATATATTATTAATTACAAAGCATACCATAGGTGCTACCTGCTATAATTTACAGTAAATCTGCTGCAGAATGCTGTAATAAGCATCTCTTTTATAGTTTATACAGAAAAGATATAGGGGGTTTCTTTTGGTGAAAGGGTGAAAGCAGGCGCTGAATGGGTGCTGTGCTCATAAGAAACGCCTGTTTCAAAGTCTGGATTTAGCATGCAATTTTGGGGTTAATTGATGATTACCATGATTTAAATGTGCCTGCAGGTGCTAAATAGGACACCTGTGGCCTAGAAATTCAGTTGGCGCCGCGCCAGGGCTTTAGCGCCGGAAATTTAGCGCCGGCACTAAGTCCCCCTGCTCGCGCCAAAAATTCAGTAGCACCGCGCCCAAACGGCTGCCGGCGCTACAGGAGGGTGTCAGCGCCTCGAAATGGGCGCTGACTGCCGCATTGCGGCGCAATTCCGGCGCTGCGGCACCCGATGCGGTGCGGCAGGCTGGGGAAGTGCAGGCCTCCTCCTTCAGTTAAGGAGGAGCTGCCTGCACCCGCCCGCTGGCCGTTGAAATCTTGAAAAAAATGAGCCCGGCACCTCGGAGAAGTGCCGGGCTCGCAGGCCAGATGCATCTGTTCCGCGGGGGAGGGTGGAGGAGTCCGGGGAGGGAGGTGCGGGCAGGCGGCCGGCGGGAAAGCGGCCGGCCGCCGCGCGACCTTAATGCGCCGGCGCTAACTCGCATAGGACTCTGCTGAAACATCGTTAGTTGCGGCTGCCATGGGCGAGGCGGCCGCAACTCAATTTCGGCATTGGGGCCCGTCACCATGGCAACCGGGACGCTGCGCACACCGATGACGTCATCGGTGCCGGCGCAGCGCAACCGGTCTAACGCCGATGGCAGGGCCCCACTGAATTTACAAACCGGCCATAACTCCGGCGCTAGGCCCTCTAGCGCCTCAAATGGGGCGCTAACCCTACTGAATTTTCAGCCCCTGTATGTTTAGCACTCAAGCACTGATTAGAAGCCATTAGAAGCCAAAAAGGGAGGCGTATGATAGATACCAAGGGCTAAATACTGCAGAATCTTTAGAGGAGTACAGAAAGTGCAGGGGTGCAATTAAAAAGGATATTAGGAAAGCAAAGAGAGAGCATGAAAAATTCATGGCAAGTAAAATCAAGGAAAAGACAAAGATGTTTTATAAATATACTTGCTGGGGGTGCCCGGCGGTGCCGAGGCTTTTTCGAGGGCATGTTGTTGTTGGAGGAGAGAGAGAGAGCGAGTGGGGGGGAAAAGAGAGACCGAGTGGGGCGGAAGAGAGAGAGCGAGTGGGGGGGAAGAGAGAGAGCGAGTGGGGGGGAAGAGAGCGAGCGAGTGGGGGGGGAAGAGAGAGGGCGAGTGGGGGGAAGAGAGAGAGCAAGTGGGGGGAAGAGAGAAAGCGAGTGGGGGGGAAGAGAGAGAGCGAGTAGGGGGAAGAGAGAGAGCGAGTGGGGGGGAAGAGAGAGAGCGAGTGGGGGGAAGAGAGAGCGACTGGAGGGGAAGAGAGAGCAACTGGGGGGAAGAGAGAGCGACTGGGGGGGAAGAGAGCGCGACGGGGGGAAGAGAGAGCGACTGGGGGGGAAGAGAGAGCGACTGGGGGGAAGAGAGAGCGACTGGGGGGAAGAGAGAGCGAATGGGGGGGAAGAGAGAGCGACTGGGGGGGAAGAGAGAGTGACTGGGGGGGAAGAGAGAGCGACTGGGGGGAAGAGAGAGCGAGTGGGGGGGAAGAGAGACAGCGAGTGGGGGGGAAGAGAGAGAGCGAGTGGGAGGGAAGAGAGAGAGCGAGTGCGGCGGAAGGGAGAGAGCGAGTGGGGGGGAAGAGAGAGAGCGAGTGGGGGGGAAGACAGAGAGTGAGTGGGGGGGAAGAGAGAGAGCGAGTGGGGGGGAAGAGAGAGAGTGAGTGGGGGGAAGAGAGAGAGCGAGTGGGGGGGGAAGAGAGAGAGCGAGTGGGGGGGAAGAGAGAGAGCGAGTGGGGGGGAAGAGAGAGAGCGAGTGGGGGGAAGAGAGAAAGCGAGTGGGGGGGAAGAGAGAGAGCGAGTAGGGGGGAAGAGAGAGAGCGAGTGGGGGGGAAGAGAGAGAGCGAGTGGGGGGAAGAGAGAGCGACTGGAGGGGAAGAGAGAGCAACTGGGGGGAAGAGAGAGCGACTGGGGGGGAAGAGAGCGCGACGGGGGGGAAGAGAGAGCGACTGGGGGGGAAGAGAGAGCGACTGGGGGGGAAGAGAGAGCAACTGGGGGGGAAGAGAGAGCGAATGGGGGGGAAGAGAGAGTGACTGGGGGGGAAGAGAGAGCGACTGGGGGGAAGAGAGAGCGACTGGGGGGAAGAGAGAGCGACTGGGGGGGTAGAGAGAGCGACTGGGGTGGAAGAGAGAGTGACTGGGGGGAAGAGAGAGCGACTGGG
The DNA here is from genome assembly GCF_052327205.1 of Somniosus microcephalus. Taxonomy (NCBI): domain Eukaryota; kingdom Metazoa; phylum Chordata; class Chondrichthyes; order Squaliformes; family Somniosidae; genus Somniosus; species Somniosus microcephalus. The sequence continues at coordinate 75,596,872 of NC_140988.1, read as the reverse complement.
GGGGAAGAGCGAGCGACTGGGGGGGAAGAGAGAGCGAGTGGGGGGGAAGAGAGAGCGAGTGGGGGGGAAGAGAGAGCGAGTGGGGGGGAAGAGAGAGCGAGTGGGAGGGAAGAGAGAGCGAGTGGGGGGGAAGAGAGAGCGAGTGGGGGGAAGAGAGAGAGCGAGTGGGGGGGAAGAGAGACAGCGAGTGGGGGGGAAGAGAGAGAGCGAGTGGGGGGGAAGAGAGAGAGCGAGTGGGGGGGAAGGGAGAGAGCGAGTGGGGGGGAAGAGAGAGAGCGAGTGGGGGGGAAGACAGAGAGTGAGTGGGGGGGAAGAGAGAGAGCGAGTGGGGGGGAAGAGAGAGAGCGAGTGGGGGAAGAGAGAGAGCGAGTGGGGGGGAAGAGAGAGAGCGAGTGGGGGGGTAGAGAGAGAGAGCGAGTGGGGGGGAAGAGAGAGAGCGAGTGGGGGGGAAGAGAGAGAGCGAGTGGGGGGGAAGAGAGAGAGCGAGTGGGGGGGAAGAGAGAGAGCGAGTGGGGGGAAGAGAGAAAGCGAGTGGGGGGGAAGAGAGAGAGCGAGTAGGGGGGAAGAGAGAGAGCGAGTGGGGGGGAAGAGAGAGAGCGAGTGGGGGGAAGAGAGAGCGACTGGAGGGGAAGAGAGAGCAACTGGGGGGAAGAGAGAGCGACTGGGGGGGAAGAGAGCGCGACGGGGGAAGAGAGAGCGACTGGGGGGGAAGAGAGAGCGACTGGGGGGAAGAGAGAGCAACTGGGGGGGAAGAGAGAGCGAATGGGGGGAAGAGAGAGCGACTGGGGGGGAAGAGAGAGCGACTGGGGGGAAAGAGAGAGCGACTGGGGGGTAGAGAGAGCGACTGGGGGGGTAGAGAGAGCGACTGGGGGGGAAGAGAGAGTGACTGGAGGGGAAGAGAGAGCGACTGGGGTGGAAGAGCGAGCGACTGGGGGGGAAGAGAGAGCGAGTGGGGGGGAAGAGAGAGCGAGTGCGGGGGAAGAGAGAGCGAGTGGGGGGGAAGAGAGAGCGAGTGGGAGGGAAGAGAGAGCGAGTGGGGGGGAAGAGAGAGCGAGTGGGGGGAAGAGAGAGAGCGAGTGGGGGGGAAGAGAGACAGCGAGTGGGGGGGAAGAGAGAGAGCGAGTGGGGGGGAAGAGAGAGAGCGAGTGGGGGGGAAGAGAGAGCGAGTGGGGGGGAAGAGAGAGCGAGTGGGAGGGAAGAGAGAGCGAGTGGGGGGGAAGAGAGAGCGAGTGGGGGGAAGAGAGAGAGCGAGTGGGGGGGAAGAGAGACAGCGAGTGGGGGGGAAGAGAGAGAGCGAGTGGGGGGGAAGAGAGAGAGCGAGTGGGGGGGAAGAGAGAGAGCGAGCGGGGGGGAAGAGAGAGAGCGAGTGGGGGGGAAGACAGAGAGTGAGTGGGGGCGATGAGAGAGAGCGAGTGGGGGGGAAGAGAGAGAGCGAGTGGGGGGAAGAGAGAGAGCGAGTGGGGGGGAAGAGAGAGAGCGAGTGGGGGGGGAAGAGAGAGAGAGCGAGTGGGGGGGAAGAGAGAGAGCGAGCGGGGGGGAAGAGAGAGAGCGAGTGGGGGGGAAGAGAGAGAGCGAGTGGGGGGGAAGAGAGAGATCGAGTGGGGGGGAAGAGAGAGAGCGAGTGGGGGGGAAGAGAGAGCGAGTGGGGGGGAAGAGAGAGCGAGTGGGGGGGAAGAGAGAACGACGGGGGGAAGAGAGAATGACTGGGGGGGAAGAGAGAGCGACTGGGGGGAAGAGAGAGCGACTGGGGGGGAAGAGAGAGAGCGACTGGGGGGAAGAGAGAGCGACTGGGGGGGAAGAGAGAGCGACGGGGGGGAGAGAGAATGGCTGGGGAGGAAGTGAGAGCGAGTGGGGGGGAAGAGAGAGAGCGAGTGGGGGGAAGAGAGAAAGCGAGTGGGGGGGAAGAGAGAGAGCGAGTAGGGGGGAAGAGAGAGAGCGAGTGGGGGGGAAGAGAGAGAGCGAGTGGGGGAAGAGAGAGCGACTGGAGGGGAAGAGAGAGCAACTGGGGGGAAGAGAGAGCGACTGGGGGGGAAGAGAGCGCGACGGGGGGGAAGAGAGAGCGACTGGGGGGGAAGAGAGAGCGACTGGGGGGGAAGAGAGAGCAACTGGGGGGGAAGAGAGAGCGAATGGGGGGGAAGAGAGAGTGACTGGGGGGGAAGAGAGAGCGACTGGGGGGAAGAGAGAGCGACTGGGGGGAAGAGAGAGCGACTGGGGGGGTAGAGAGAGCGACTGGGGTGGAAGAGAGAGTGACTGGGGGGAAGAGAGAGCGACTGGGGGGGAAGAGCGAGCGACTGGGGGGAAGAGAGAGCGAGTGGGGGGGAAGAGAGAGCGAGTGGGGGGGAAGAGAGAGCGAGTGGGGGGGAAGAGAGAGCGAGTGGGAGGGAAGAGAGAGCGAGTGGGGGGGAAGAGAGAGCGAGTGGGGGGAAGAGAGAGAGCGAGTGGGGGGGAAGAGAGACAGCGAGTGGGGGGGAAGAGAGAGAGCGAGTGGGGGGGAAGAGAGAGAGCGAGTGGGGGGGAAGGGAGAGAGCGAGTGGGGGGGAAGAGAGAGAGCGAGTGGGGGGGAAGACAGAGAGTGAGTGGGGGGGAAGAGAGAGAGCGAGTGGGGGGGAAGAGAGAGAGCGAGTGGGGGAAGAGAGAGAGCGAGTGGGGGGGAAGAGAGAGAGCGAGTGGGGGGGTAGAGAGAGAGAGCGAGTGGGGGGGAAGAGAGAGAGCGAGTGGGGGGGAAGAGAGAGAGCGAGTGGGGGGGGAAGAGAGAGAGCGAGTGGGGGGGAAGAGAGAGAGCGAGTGGGGGGAAGAGAGAAAGCGAGTGGGGGGGAAGAGAGAGAGCGAGTAGGGGGGAAGAGAGAGAGCGAGTGGGGGGGAAGAGAGAGAGCGAGTGGGGGGAAGAGAGAGCGACTGGAGGGGAAGAGAGAGCAACTGGGGGGAAGAGAGAGCGACTGGGGGGGAAGAGAGCGCGACGGGGGAAGAGAGAGCGACTGGGGGGGAAGAGAGAGCGACTGGGGGGAAGAGAGAGCAACTGGGGGGGAAGAGAGAGCGAATGGGGGGAAGAGAGAGCGACTGGGGGGGAAGAGAGAGCGACTGGGGGGAAAGAGAGAGCGACTGGGGGGTAGAGAGAGCGACTGGGGGGGTAGAGAGAGCGACTGGGGGGGAAGAGAGAGTGACTGGAGGGGAAGAGAGAGCGACTGGGGTGGAAGAGCGAGCGACTGGGGGGGAAGAGAGAGCGAGTGGGGGGGAAGAGAGAGCGAGTGCGGGGGAAGAGAGAGCGAGTGGGGGGGAAGAGAGAGCGAGTGGGAGGGAAGAGAGAGCGAGTGGGGGGGAAGAGAGAGCGAGTGGGGGGAAGAGAGAGAGCGAGTGGGGGGGAAGAGAGACAGCGAGTGGGGGGGAAGAGAGAGAGCGAGTGGGGGGGAAGAGAGAGAGCGAGTGGGGGGGAAGAGAGAGAGCGAGTGGGGGGGAAGAGAGAGAGCGAGTGGGGGGGAAGACAGAGAGTGAGTGGGGGCGATGAGAGAGAGCGAGTGGGGGGGAAGAGAGAGAGCGAGTGGGGGGAAGAGAGAGAGCGAGTGGGGGGGAAGAGAGAGAGCGAGTGGGGGGGAAGAGAGAGAGAGCGAGTGGGGGTGAAGAGAGAGAGCGAGCGGGGGGGAAGAGAGAGAGCGAGTGGGGGGGAAGAGAGAGAGCGAGTGGGGGGGAAGAGAGAGATCGAGTGGGGGGGAAGAGAGAGAGCGAGTGGGGGGGAAGAGAGAGCGAGTGGGGGGGAAGAGAGAGAGCGAGTGGGGGGGAAGAGAGAACGACGGGGGGAAGAGAGAATGACTGGGGGGGAAGAGAGAGCGACTGGGGGGAAGAGAGAGCGACTGGGGGGGAAGAGAGAGAGCGACTGGGGGGAAGAGAGAGCGACTGGGGGGGAAGAGAGAGCGACGGGGGGGAGAGAGAATGGCTGGGGAGGAAGAGAGAGCGAGTGGGGGGGAAGAGAGAGCGAGTGGGGGGGAAGAGAGGGCGATTGGGAGGGAAGAGAGAGCGAGTGGGGGGGAAGAGAGAGCGAGTGGGGGGAAGAGAGAGAGCGAGTGGGGGGGAAGAGAGACAGCGAGTGCGGGGAAGAGAGAGAGCGAGTGGGGGGAAGAGAGAGAGCGAGTGGGGGGGAAGGGAGAGAGCGAGTGGGGGGGAAGAGAGAGAGCGAGTGGGGGGGAAGACAGAGAGTGAGTGGGGGGGAAGAGAGGGAGCGAGTGGGGGGGAAGAGAGAGAGCGAGTGGGGAGAAGAGAGAGAGCGAGTGGGGGGGGAAGAGAGAGAGCGAGTGGGGGGGAAGAGAGAGAGAGCAAGTGGGGGGAAGAGAGAGAGCGAGTGGGGGGGAAGAGAGAGAGCGAGTGGGGGGGAAGAGAGAGAGCGAGTGGGGGGGAAGAGAGAGAGCGAGTGAGGGGAAGAGAGAAAGCGAGTGGGGGGGAAGAGAGAGAGCGAGTAGGGGGGAAGAGAGAGAGCGAGTGGGGGGGAAGAGAGAGAGCGAGTGGGGGGAAGAGAGAGCGACTTGAGGGGAAGAGAGAGCAACTGGGAGGAAGAGAGAGCGACTGGGGGGGAAGAGAGCGCGACGGGGGGGAAGAGAGAGCGACTGGGGGGGAAGAGAGAGCGACTGGGGGGGAAGAGAGAGCAAATGGGGGGAAGAGAGAGCGAATGGGGGGAAGAGAGAGCGACTGGGGGGGAAGAGAGAGTGACTGGGGGGAAAGAGAGAGCGACTGGGGGGGAAGAGAGAGCGACTGGGGGGGAAGAGAGAGCGACTGGGGGGGTAGAGAGAGCGACTGGGGGGGAAGAGAGAATGACTGGGGGGGAAGAGAGAGCGACTGGGGGGAAAGAGCGAGCGACTGGGGGGGAAGAGAGAGCGAGTGAAGGGGAAGAGAGAGCGAGTGCGGGGGAAGAGAGTGCGAGTGGGGGGGAAGAGAGAGCGATTGGGAGGGAAGAGAGAGCGAGTGGGGGGGAAGAGAGAGCGAGTGG